>NC_042615.1:195022912-195633821 GCF_901001135.1 Rhinatrema bivittatum
AATATAGACACACAATGGTTAATATATCAAAAAGTATTTTAAAATCTAATAGTTGTACCGTATTAAATGTACCAAAAAACGGGGACAATTAAAATCAAAATGTTAATAAAAGTAGTAATGAGGATTGAAAAAATGAATGAATGCAACGCAGTGCACAAAATAAATGCCAAAGCATTTTTGAATTCATATCGGCGTATTTAAATTAAAACGAAGTAAGTTAAAATTAACTAGTTTAGCCGAAATTTAAAAGTGCTTGCGTGTTCTAATTTATAGAATATCTAATAAGTATACATTGCTTGAGTTTGGCGCCAAATACGAACATATAAACTTCCGGTGTGAGTTCCTCCGACGTTTGTTTCAATTCAATTCGATTCTAGACGCGCAGTAAACGCTACGTAAGTTCTTGTGTTTTTTTAAAGGAGTGATGTCTATAAAACATTTAAGTATGCAATCATTCATTTTTCTTTATGACTCTTTTGTGTATGTTGCCGCAGTAGTCTCGATAGATTAACTTAAGCATTGCATAACTTGCATTTCCACGAGTCCCTGCGACCGCATAGTAAATAAGAAGTGAGAATACAAACTCAAGCAATGTATACTTATTAGATATTCTATAAATTAGAACACGCAAGCACTTTTAAATTTCGGCTAAACTAGTTAATTTTAACTTACTTCGTTTTAATTTAAATACGCCGATATGAATTCAAAAATGCTTTGGCATTTATTTTGTGCACTGCGTTGCATTCATTCATTTTTTCAATCCTCATTACTACTTTTATTAACATTTTGATTTTAATTGTCCCCGTTTTTTGGTACATTTAATACGGTACAACTATTAGATTTTAAAATACTTTTTGATATATTAACCATTGTGTGTCTATATTTACAACCATAGTGGCTCAGAAATGGATTCATTATTATTATTTTTTAAAAGATTATTATTTTTTTAAAAAAAAGATAGCACTTCATTTGATTACTATTATTCATAGCGGCCATACAGTATTATGAGTATCAATTGTTTTTTTTCCCCGTTCATTGTTACAATTGATTATTATTTACCAAATCGGATCGATTTTTGCAATATCCTTTCTTGTGTTTCGTCATATAATTGCGACATTGAACTTTTATGCACATAACTGACACGTTCAGTAATTTCAATTAATTATCAATTACACTTATATAACTAATTTATGGTTCACTTGATTTATTTACAAACTTTAGTAGCACTTTTATCACTTTATATATAGTCTTATATTTCACACAATTCTATGATCTAAAATACACATTATAATTTAAGTTTTTAAATGAAAGGATTTCTGTATTAAAGAGGCTTATTTTTCACAAACCTTTTCTAGTTGAATTTAAACTGCTTTTGATCACAATTGAGGAATTCCTGATTAATGGATGACTATACATCTGTTTTTATTGGACAATATATCTCTAAAATTCGTTAGAGACATCTACAAAAGGTAATTAATTATATTTAGTTTACATTTATTGCCTGTGCTATTACCCAATTGATTATGCCTATTAATATATTTTAAGTAAGTTTAGGTATGATTGATACATTTATCTCAGATCTGTTCAGTTATGATTGATAAATTAATGTCAGTAACTATAACATCTGTTATATGATTAATCGAGTTTGTTCCTCTTGCCCTAGGTCCCTCCTCTGTTTCCCTTTACTTTCAGATAGATTATTTTTAGATAGATTAACCATGTTTTATGTGTCTGTTCTTTCCATGGTTTTAATTAATTTAATTATTTTAATAATTCTAATTGAATATTTATGTATTTTATTGGATTGTTCAAATAATATTTATTGTTATTTATTACTGTAGCCCCTGAAGCAGCCTTCACAGGCGAAACTCAGGCCTAGAGTCGGGCAACTAATAAAGCACCTTTGAAGGACCTCCGGTCTCCTTCTTCTTTTGTTCCTCACGGCTTTTCTTGACCGCCTTCCTCTTTGTTTTTTGGGCCTTTCCCAAAAGAAAACACAATAAAGCTAGAAGCATGAACAGAGACATCCTGTACCCTGTAAGGGACAACCAATAATCCACACTGCAAAATGGTGGCACAGGATTTTATACTTTATGGACGCCACCATTTCAACCTCCCACATGGGAGAGCTAATAACCAACCAACATCCTCTTCTATTTCCCCTTCAAATATGATATAATTTATTTATTTTTATTTAAAAAGTTTTTTATATCGTCATTAAGTTAGGTACCATCATAACGGTTTACAATAAGGCACAAATATTAATAATGGAACAGATTATTTATAAATTCTATCACTATACATGTGCCAAGACTATACGGTAACAAATGTTGTTATAAAAAACTCATAATTGGATGTGTTATGTCATGTCCATTTATTTTGTAGCGGTATTAAAGTAGAGAATCTATCTCATCTTATTCTAGTAATTTAAGATTAATAAAATGAAATAGGATATGTACCTGTGTTGGTTTGGGTAGTGTGTTTAGGGTGTGCTGCCAATCGCTTTTCTTTTTTCCCTGTGTTCTATTCTCCTTTCTCTTTGTTGTATGCTTGTTTAAATAACCATGGGTCACTACCAAAAAGTGACCCATCAGGACTTTCTACATATCCACTCAAGTGAAAACAGCAAATATGCCTTCTAAAACAAATAATTTCAGTTCAAACAATAATCTTATTTTTTTTCTTTCCTATCCTCTGCAAGGGAAAAATTGTTATACAAACCAACAATCTCTAGTCAACTCTCACATGTTCTGCAATAGTTCCATCAAACAAAATTGGGATCTTGACTGTGTGTAATACATTTTCAGTATAATTAAGCAGTGATAGCGGGAACACATCTATCTATTTCTGTCAATAGGACAACCAATCAATAGGATTAAATGGTCAATTTTCTCAGTGGAAAAGGGAAAACAGTGGAGTGCCTCAGGGATCTGTTCTTGGACCAGGGCTTTTCAATATTTATTTATTTATTTAGTTAAGGCTTTTATATACCGATGTTCCTGTACTAGTACATAATCACGTCGGTTTACATAGAACCAAAGTTGGAAATTACATCAAACAAGAGGGTACAGATAACAGGGCTAACTTCGTATGAACTTATAGATAAAGCAGCGAACGACTTAAAATTAAATTAAATTATTATAAATATAAGTATAAATATACAAAATATAAATAAACATAAACATTCAACAAACTTGGATTTACAGCAGACTTGAAAAGCATGATATATATATAAATGATCTGGAAAGGAATATGACGAGTGAGGTTATCAAATTTGTGGATGATACAAAATTATTCAGAGTAGTTAAATCACAAGAAGACTATGATACATTACAGGAGGACCTTGCAAGATTGGAAGATTGGGCATCCAAATGGCAGATAAAATTTAATATGGACAAGTGCAAGGTGTTGCATATAGGGAAAAATAACCCTTGCTGTAGTTACACGATATTAGGTTCCATATTAGGAGCTACCACCCAGGAAAAAGATCTAGGCATCATAGTGGATAATACATTAAAATCATCGGCTCAGTGTGTTGCAGCAGTCAAAAAAGCAAACAGAATGTTAGGAATTATTAGGAAGGGAATGGTTAATAAAATGGAAAATGTCATAATGCCTCTATATCGCTCCATGGTGAGACCACACCTTGAATACTATGTACAATTCTGGTCGCCGCATCTCAAAAAAGGCATAGTTGCAATGGAGAAGGTACAGAGAAGGGCAACCAAAATGATAAAGGGGATGGAACAGCTCCCCTATGAGGAAAGGCTGAAGAGGTTAGGGCTGTTCAGCTTGGAGAAGAGATGGCTGAGGGGGGATATTATAGAAGTCTTTAAGATCATGAGAGGTCTTGAACGAGTAGATGTGTCTCGGTTATTTACACTTTTGAATAATAGAAGGACTAGGGGGCATTCCATGAAGTTAGCAAGTAGCACATTTAAAACTAATCGGAGAAAATTCTTTTTCACTCAACGTACAATATAGCTCTGGAATTTGTTGCCAGAGGATGTGGTTAGTGCAGTTAGTGTAGCTGGGTTCATAAAAGGTTTGGATACGTTCTTGGAGGAGAAGTCCATTAACGGCTATTAATCAAGTTTACTTAGGGAATAGCCACTGCTATTAATTGCATCAGTAGTATGGGATCTTCTTAGTGTTTGGATAATTGCCAGGTTCTTGTGGCCTGGATTGGCCTCTGTTGGAAACAGGATGCTGGGCTTGATGGACCCTTGGTCTGACCCAGCAAGGCACTTTTTTATGTTCTTATGTTCTTACACTTTGATTTAATAACACTACATAGTAATATAACCACTTGTTCAAAACAGTGCACTTTAACTATGACTTGTGATGTTCAAAGGACCTTCATATCATGGGCTGATACATTACAAAGCTCAAAGAGCAATTGGGATGTTGACATGCCCTCATAATTCATAATCATAGGTCCTATACCTACTAAAATACTTTCCTAATTTTTATCAAAAAATGTTTGTATGCACTTAAAAGACTTTTTACTTACCTTTATTATAGTGGTTCTTGGATCTTGATGTTATTAGCACTCCCTGACTACAGTCCCCAGTGGAACATCCAAAACACCCTTTAAATATAACCAGTCATAGTTAAAGTGCACTATTTTGAGCAAGTGGTTATATTACTGTGTGGTATTATTAAGTCAAAATGTAAAGGGTGGAACTTTGTGTTCTTCAGTTTATTAATAGCCATTTCAGTAAGAACATTATCAAGTTCTAATTCAGATATGACAGTGTGCTATAACTATATTAGTTCTAAAGTCAGTGTAGGATATCCATTTGTGATGTCATCACTTCCAAAGGTAATGCTGCTTAACTGTTATTACCATTCTCTGAATAGCAGATCTGCTCTATTGTGTGTTATGCTATAAACTTTAATTCGTTGGTTTTAACAGGTGGACACTAAAAATCACAAAATATACAATAATCATTCAAGACTTTTACCCCAATTTAACCTTAACAAACCAAAGGTACAGTCCAAGGTATTACAGAGCACGTAACAGCTTAAAACATAAGAATCAACAAATAATTCAGTTCTGAGAGATGTGTGTTGTTAATTGCTAATCCTTTATTTTCACTTTGGCATTCAGAATGACTGAATCATGTTATATGCATTCTATGCCTCTTTGCAGGATAATTTATACTTATTCACTCCTGCTCCTATGCAAGATAATGAACTGTTCTCTCTCTGGGTAAAGATACAGAGGAGGTTGCAAAGGAACAAACAAACAACTACTAGTTCAACTCCTAATATAGTCTCTGCTTTTACCACTGTTTGTATGGGATTTTCTCTTCTGAGCATACCACCTTTCATCACTCCTGATGTGGTAGCAATCAGCCTTCAAGGATTTCCCCAGTGAACTTTGGAAAGTAGCCCTGGTTTTCTAGATGACTCCAAGCTCATTGTGTAACAGAAGAACTCCAGAGGATGTAATAATCCTTAATTAGGTAAGGACTTTTCCAATCTGACCTCATCTTTATTCATAAATTCATTCAGCCAGAAAAGAGATTGCAACAGCCCTCAGGCTGAACAGAGCCCTGTACCCAAACCATAAGGTTTCATTTTGCTGTGGCTCAAGTGGTCTGTTTTTTCTAGTAACTGCTTATGGATGCCCTTATTTTGTCATGTCTTGGTTGCCTTCAAGTAATTGTCTGCACCTTAACATTAACTGTACCTGACTCTTTACATATGGTTCTAATTTACATGTATTTTTTTCCAAGCAATAAACTCAGCCAAGGTTGAAACCACACTTTCTGTGCACTAAATGGATTCATGGGGTCTAGGGCATCCTTTGAGTGATCCACCTATTTCAGTACTCTTATAACAACTTTCCTTCCTGCAGTCTAGTTCAACACTCACAAGACTCAGTTGAAGGACTTTTCTATTGATTTTGATTTCTATATGACTCTCCACTCAGGGCACCTTTCAATATAAAGTAATAATATATATGAAGCTGTGTTTTCCCCAGGCTGGTTCAAGGCCTGACATGATCACATATATTTCTTCACTGTTGAAGAGACTATATCAAATTGGGCCTCAGGTGGGGGAACAGTGCAGCTGAAAAATAGCAAGTAACTTGACTTCTATATCAGGCTGGCTATTTTCAAAGAGCCATATTTTGAGATAGATAGCCAAGAAATGGTGGTGCAGCAATTTCCAATTGCAGATTCAAGTAGTAGCTAATGACGAATATAAGCCAGGGCTTTTCAAACCTGTCCATGGGACCCACCAACTAGTTAGGTTTTCAGGATATCCACAATAAATACAATATATATAAGATAGGTTTATATACATTGGCGACCCAGAATGTTTACATTTATCTAAAGCATTGTCATTGTGGATAGCCTGGCAATCCAACTAGCTGGGGTTTCTCAAGGGCAGGTTCGAGAAGCCCTAATGTAGAGGAGTAGCCTAGTGGTTTGTTAGAGAAGTAGGATGAGAACGGGAAAGCCAGAGTTCAAATCTTGCATCTTCCACTGACACTTATGATCTTAAGTCACATCACCTCAAGTATAACTTAGAATGTAAGCCCTTTTGGGGAGGGTCCTACCAGCTATACTTGATTTATAACTCATCTTGAGCTTGAATTTGGAAAGGTGAGTAATTAAATCTAAAATCCAAATCCAAATATAAGCAATTAATGCCCAATTTAATTCCAAAAAAAGAGTCAAATCTCAGGTAGTGCAATTGACTCAGATTCTATATCACACACACATATCTAACCCATGGATGAATATCCAACCCAAGCAGCTAACTCTAATAACTGATCAAAGTTGGGTGATTCCTGCAAAATTCTAGGACTATTGCCTTCATCCCGGATTAGAATAATGCCAGTTAACAAGCTGAACACTCTGATAGTTGCTCCGCATTAACTTTACTGAAGTAGTGGTTTACCATGAAGAATATGCCACTGGTTACAATTTTATCTGGTAATATCCATAAGACAAATGAAAGCAATAAATCTGTGAATTTGTGGTCAATTTTATTTTCTGCCAGGGTCTTTTCTTTCTCCTTGGAATGAAGTTGAAGTTGCCCTGGGAAATTGGAAAGTGTCCTTGTATCCTCTTAAGAATTTCCCTTGAAATACCTGGGATCCACTGTTTGATCTTGAACTCTCCATTTTTCTCCTATCCTCTTCTCTTGTACCTTGTGAGTACCTCCTTAGCTGTTTGCTTTTAAGGAGCCATAATGTAGTGGTTATCTTCCTTCTCTCTCTATCTGGTTATGGTACCAGTTGGGTATCCCATTTCATCTACAACCAATTGCTGGACTGGCAATGAATCCCTCTCCCTGAGGGTCATTAGGATAACTCTACTCTCTTTTTCTTTCTGGGATAGAAATGGTGGATAAAACCTCCTCCCAACAAAAAAATATCACACTGAGTTAAAAAGGAAAAACCCCAAAAATAAAAGAGAGCTAAATTATCAACAATTAATTGTGAGCTGTAAATTAAACTCTTCTGTCTAAGACTATTCAGTTAAGGCTTTTGAGACTGTTTTATGAAAACATAAGGGACCTGAAAGCAAAAGAAGAAAAACTCTTCTCCTTTCAGTTTCAAACTTAAAAACACAGACCCTAGGAGTAACTTGCTAACATGCAAGCAGAAATAAACCAAACCATTGCATCAGTTTCCAGTGGGGGTGCTCTGGTAGAGACAATACATTCCTGTACTCTACACTGCATAAACAAGGCTACACTCTTTAGTAGGGATACCAATGAGGCTCTACATATATTAACAGTATATAAAATCAATACATACCAAAACAGAAAATAATATAACAAGAAAACCAAACAGTCCTGAATCAGAGAGGGTTAGATAAGAGGAGACAGACCAATAGATGAAAAATAAATACTGTACGTTTAAAGGCATTTGGAAGCCTTTTATGGATCATATAAGTATAACTGGCCAAACTGAGAGAGAGGATGAAATTCAGGGAAGAATACAAAACTTGAGAGAGAGAGAGAGAGAGCGAGCAAGCCTGGCCATAATTGCATGTCCTGTAGATAGGTATTTCTATCCCTAGGATTGGCCCACCTAGTAACTCGAGGTGGGGATGAGGTAAGAGTGTAGGAGGTTAGGGGCCGCTTTCACATTGTACATGAGACGTACGAACAGAACAGTGGTCTCTCTCCAAGATGAGATTTGGGCAATGTTCTCTCAACCTAGCTGATGTTACCCAGGTAGAGAGTCCATCAAGCTAGGTTTTGAGATCTATATTGCTAATGATTAAGATGGACAGTGGTATGCTGTGGAGAGTATATTGATATCTTCTGATGAGCTTTATTGCTGAGCCTTTGCTCTGATAGTTATGTTTAGTTTATTTTTCATTGCATATATTTTATTTAATTTTGTTAAGTTATTTGTATATGATTATGTATGTGCCTTTTGGCTATTATTATCCACTTAGAGCATTGTGTTATAAGGAGGCTACAAATAAAATATAAAATAAAATGGCACCTGAAATATGTATATGCATAGCTGTGTGATCACACAACCTCTGCAGCAACCTTTGAAAACTACCATTGAGTTCCACAAGTACAAAGAACTTGTAGACTTGGCACCTGCAATCTGTGTGGGCACAAAATGGCTGCAAATCCCAACCCCAAAAGAATTTTAAAAGGAAGGGTGTAACACCTGATCCTCCCATAACCTACCAAAATAAAATAAAAAGTCATGGGCAATAGCAATCCATGGACACCCCTCCCATATATTTAAATAAAAGTGCTGCTTCCTTGCCCCCTCCTGCCCCTCACCTAACCCCCTACAGCCCTCCAAAGCCATGCTTGGAGGCAGGAGAGCACAATGTTCTCTGAGCTAATTGAGATTACAAGTGAACTTAACTTTCCTTTTTCACTATGGGAAACTAAGGTTAAAAAAAACAACAGCATTTTTAAGTACAGGTGAGATCAAGAGCAAGTGAAAAGTGTGAGTTTGGGGATCAAGGAAATTGAATGAATGGTTGAAAGATTACTAGGAGAAAGATAAAGTTACAAATGTGAATGGCTATAAATGCTTTGGTTGTCCTTTTGTTTTCCTAGAAAGGCAGTATATAAATTCAAAATAGAAACAGAAGTGAGATGGACAGACATGCATACATGTTGATTTTAGCAAACCAGCTTTCCCTGTAGGAAATTGGGCTAAAAATGCACCAGTATTCTGCATTATTAATGTAACCTTGCCATTCTGGGGTACACTGGATTAAGAGGGGGTCATGCTGTTCCTCCCTCTTAATCCTGATATTAATCCCTCTTAATGAGATATTAAGGACAACTCCTTACTTTGTCAGACCTCTCTTCCACTCATACATTGTCCATACCAGCCATAGCAGCCAGCGGGGAAGGAAGTTCAACCTCCTGGGCCCCTACTGCAGTAGTGGGTAACTCAGCCATGTAATTACACCCCAGTTCTCTTATTCTGTCTTTCACTGGCTGGTAAATACAACAGAAGTGTCTTTGAGGAACAAGATACTCTCTAATAAAACTCCAAAGATGGAGTTCAACTGAAATTTACTTTAATTTAGAAAGGATAATCCAAGATAAAATCACAAAAATCCTGAACAACAAAATTAATGCAACCCAGCTTTGCCTGTCACTATGATGTTGCTCTATTTTTTTAGCATATAAGAACAAAAGAACATGCCATACTGGGTCAGACCAAGGGTCCATCAAGCCCAGCATCCTGTTTCCAACAGTGGCCAATCCAGGCCATAAGAACCTGGCAAGTACCCAAAAACTAAGTCTATTCCATGCTACTGTTGCTAGTAATAGCAGTGGCTATTTTCTAAGTCAACTTAATTAATAGCAGGTAATAGACTTCTCCTCCAAGAACTTATCCACTCCTTTTTTAAACACAGCTATAACTGCACTAACCACATCCTCTGGCAACAAATTCCAATGTTTAATTGTGCGTTGAGTAAAAAAAAAACTTTCTCTGATTAGTTTTAAATGTGCCACATACTAACTTCATGCGGTGCCCCCTAGTCTTTCTATTATCCGAAAGAGTAAATAACCGATTCACATCTACCCATTCTAGACCTCTCATGATTTTAAACACCTCTATCATAGTACTAGTACATGGGCAATTTTGTGGGAGGGCTGAGGGCTTAGGACTTTATAAAATCCTCCAAGCATGTGATTTAAGCCTTTGGCATCCCCTAGGTGGACTGACCAGGAGAAGCAAAGATTTCTCTGCATAGTAGAGAAGACCAAGGAAGCAGATTTGGAGTTTTGAGGACTTTTACTATTTTGGCGACTGTTGGAGTCAGTTCCTATAGAAGGGATTCGTCTGGTATCTGGATGGACTGGATCTGATAATGTTTTGCTTTTGCAGAAGGAGTAAAGCAAGAGGTCAAGAGCATAGAGAAGTTTTTTGGGCATTCCAGTAGGAGTAGTTGGATTACTTTTGGACTGAGGGAATTTTTTTTTACCTTTTCTTAGTCTTACTGGAGTTGCAACAGGGATATCCTATCCTAATAAGGGAAGGATTGTTGGATATGGATGCTGGTGCAAGGGAGCATTGAGCTGCAAGGAGGAGAGGCATGGATATAGGGACTATGGCTTTTCTCACACTGATTTTTCTTAAATTGTTTTCTTATATTCACTATTCTGGCCTGGAGTTTGGTTTACAAACTAATGTAAATTTATTGAACATCAATTTAGACTCAGAGACTTGTACTTTTCTCAGACATAGGACCATTAAGAGAGAGTGTTGGTGTTTTTTTTATTTTAATTAAATTATCTGTGTCTTTTTAGCTCCCTCCAGTATCACCCCTTGTAGAGTCAAGAATAGCAGTGGGTTTGGATTGCCTGGTATTGACTATGGACCATGTACTCGCCAAAGGCCCAGGAAGTCAAGCTCCCCCCCCCCCATCACTAGATGAACTCCTGGCAACCCCAAGAACAGCCAACCAACCAATCAGGGGTCCCGCTACATGAAAATCATAACAAAAGCTGTGGTTTCCTTGTCCATAACGCCTCCTCTATTCACTCTCCTCTCTCTCAACAAACCAGATTCCAAAATCCTTCCCCATGGAGGGCAGGGTAAGTCTCTTCAGTAATCAGCACAGGCAAAAAGGTAGAATGGAAAAAATCCCCTTGTTGCAAATATTAGATGTCTCCAAAGTATTCTCCAAGAAATCCCTACCAAAAATCAGCACCTACAATTTACTGGCCGTGGAATAAAACAGACAGCATACAGTTACTACAGCAAAAATCTCCAAGGCACTATCTTCATTCCCAGAGTCTATATACCACACTATTTTCTGGGCATAGGCAAAAGCCCCCAGATCACATCCAGTTCTTCTAGAGAGAGGTTAACTAGCCTTCCTAGCAGAGCCTGAGCAAAAATATCTCCAAAGATCTTCGCAAAAATTCCTTCCAAAACTCAGACCTCTCCAATGCCTCTAGGTCAAGCTACCAAAGTGCAAAAGGACCACCTGATCCATTCTCTATAGGAGAGGAATGCTCAGGTGGAAATTGGATCCCTAAGGCCCATTCCAAAAATGGGCTGGTCAAAACAGAATGACCCCAAAGATACAAAACCCCATAACAGCTGAAAAATAGGGATAATGTTAGAGGCAGAAGCAAATCTCTGTTACATTAGATTAACTCTCTACAATTTCTGATTCTATCACGATGATGCCTCTGGTCTTGTTTGTCACATAAACATTCCCTTTGAATCAAATGAAAGTTCAGTTTTCCACAGGTACAAGTTATTTGCATGACAAATAGCTCCTGAGATATTACAAAATAATATGGGACGTGAATCTAAGATCTTTGTGCTGTCTATGGACCAGATACACTAGACGGATTTTCCCATTTTCTATCTATAAGAAAAATGCGTAGATCCCATGATTTCTTGACTTCAGTTGCTGATTTTAAGAACATAAGAACATAAGAACATGCCATACTGGGTCAGACCAAGTGTCCATCAAGCCCAGCATCCCGTTTCCAATAGTGGCCAATCCAGGCCAAAAGAACCTGGCAAGTACCCAAAAACTAAGTCTATTCCATGTTGCCGTTGCTAGTAATAGCAGTGGTTATGATCTAAGTCAACTTAATTGATAGCAGGTAATGGACTTCTCCTCCAAGAACTTATCCAATCCTTTTTTAAACACAGCTATACTAACTACACTAACCACATCTTCTGGCAACAAATTCCAGAGTTTAATTGTGCATTGAGTGAAAAAGAACTTTCTCCGATTAGTTTTAAATGTGCCACATGCTAACTTCATGGAGTGCCCCCTAGTATTTCTATTATCCGAAAGAGTAAAAAACTGATTCACATCTACCCGTTCTAGAATGCTCATGATTTTAAACACCTCTATCATATCCCCCCTCAGCCGTATCTTCTCCAAGCTGAAAAGTCCTAACCTCTTTAGTCTTTCCTCATAGGGGAGCTGTTCCATTCCCTTTATCATTTTGGTCGCCCTTCTCTGTACCTTCTCCATCACAATTATACACATTGTACACAGTATTCCAGGTGCGGTCTCACCATGGAGCGATACAGAGGCATTATAACATTTTCTGTTTTATTCACCATTCCCTTTCTAATAATTCCCAACATTCTGTTTGCTTTGACTGCCGCAGCACACTGAACTGACGATTTCAATGTGTTATCCACTATGACGCCTAGATCTCTTTCTTGGGTAGTAGCACCTAATATGGAACCTAACATTGTGTAACTATAGCATGGGTTATTTTTTCCCTATATGCATCACCTTGCACTTGTCCACATTAAATTTCATTTGCCATTTTGATGCCCAATTTTCTAGCCTCACAAGGTCTTCCTGCAATTTATCACAATCTGCTTGTGATTTAACTACTCTGAACAATTTTGTATCATCTGCAAATTTGATTACCTCACTTGTCGTATTTCTTTCCAGATCATTTATAAATATATTGAAAAGTACGGGTCCCAATACAGATCCCTGAGGCACTCCACTGCCCACACCCCTCCAATGAGAAAATTGTCCATTTAATCCTACTCTCTGTTTCCTGTCTTTTAGCCAGTTTGTAATCCACGAAAGGACATCACCACCTATCCCATGACTTTTTATTTTTCCTAGAAGCCTCTCATGAGGAACTTTGTCAAATGCCTTCTGAAAATCCAAGCACACTACATCTACAGGTTCTCCTTTATCCACATGTTTATTAACTCCTTCAAAAAAGTGAAGCAGATTTGTGAGGCAAGACTTGCCTTGGGTAAAGCAAGTTTGCTTACCGTAAACGGTGTTTCCGTAGATAGCAGGATGAATTAGCCATGCTGTCATGGGGATCTGTCCATCAGGTCCAGGAGGCGGAGCTTGATAAAGCAGAGGTTAGACTTTTAGTCCCTCTGCGGCTGCGCGTGGGTTCCCGCGCAGGAAGTACAGATTCTCCTCAGTCTGTGATTAAGCTGTAGTAGTCGTAGACTTGGTGACTGCCAGGGAGGAGGGTGGGTCAGCATGGCTAATTCATCCTGCTATCTACGGAAACACCGTTTACGGTAAGCAAACTTGCTTTTCCCGTCGATAGCAGGGCTGAATTAGCCATGCTGTCATGGGAGTCCAAAGCAGGAATCACGTTCGTCATCTGCAGCAGCAGTACGTGATCAGTACGTCGTGGCAGTCACTTTAAATTAGATGACAAAGAGTTCAAGACTGCCTGTCCAACTTTCGCATCCTGTGAGGTTTGTTGATCGAGGCAATAGTGCGAAGTAAAAGTATGTAGTGATGTCCATGTGGCCGCTTTGCAAATGTCTGCGGGCTGGACACTGTTGAGATGTGCCCAAGAAGTAGACCAAGCTCGTACTTGGTGGGCATTAGGCGTAGAAGACAATGGAAATTCATGAGTTTTATAACAATATTGAATACATTGGACAATCCAACTAGAAATGGTCCATTTGGAAACTGGTAGACCCGGTGCCTTAGAATCATAGGAAAGGAATAATTGTGAGGGTCTGGAAAGGGCCTGAGTCCTAGACAGGTAACACTGCAGCACCCGTCTACAGTCCAAGGTATGAAGAAGTTTTACCCTGTCACATGAATGAGGTGAGGGGAAAAAAGTAGGAAGTTCAATGGTTTGGTTGAGATGAAAAGAGGAGACCACCTTCGGTAAAAAAGATGGATGAGTTCGGAGAACTACCTTTTGGGGGTAAAACTGCAAGTAGGGAAAATAGTGTACCAGTGCTTGCAACTCACTAACCCGTCTTGCTGAGGTAACGGCCACCAGAAAAACTACCTTCCAGGTTAAGTACTTGGGGTGGGCCGAGTCCAGCGGTTCAAAGGGAGGTAGCATGAGACGTTCCAAAATGGTGTTGATGTCCCATGGCACTGTCGGTTTAGAGACAGGTGGTCGGATGCGGTACAGTCCTTTGATGAAACGAGAAAGGAGTGGATGTGTGGAGATAGTGGCATTGTTATACAATCCATGGTAAGCTGAGATGGCACTTAGATGTACTCGAATGGAAGATGCAGCTAATCCAGCGTCAAAAAGTGTACATAAGTAATCCAGTAACTTCTCTGGAGGACAAGTGATTGGTTGCAAACTGTGTTTGGTGCACCAAATGGAATAGCGATGCCATTTATACTGATAATTTCGTCTGGTGGATAACTTTCTGGATTCTAATAAAATCAATTGAGCACGGTTGGAGATATTGTAATCGGCTAAAGTGCTCCGTTCAATAGCCATGCTGTCAAATGAAGAGATGCATGCATGGGGTGTAGTAATGTTCCTTGATCTTGAACTAGGAGATCCGGCCACCATGGAAGCGGAATAGGAGGTTCCTGCGACAGGCGGAGGAGGAAACTGTACCATGGTTGACGAGGCCATGCTGGGGCAATGAGGATTAAGAAGGCTTTGTCCTCCATGCATTTCTGGATTGTTTTGGATATGAGAGGAATTGGAGGAAAAGCATATAGAAGATCCTGCGACCAAGACAGTAGGAAAGCGTCTTGAGCTTCTCTGTGGAGACTGGGTCGTATGGAACAGAAACGAGGAAGTTGTGCATTGTTTTCCGTCGTGAAGAGGTCGATTATGGGGGTTCCCCACTGTTTGAATACATGTTGGGCGACTTCCACATGGAGAGCCCATTCGTGAGGGTGGAATATGCGGCTTAGTCTGTCCGCTCTCACGTTGTCCACTCCGGGAAGGTAGGTGGCCTGTAGATGAATGCAGTGGAGGTGTGCATGTTGGTATATTAACAGAGTTTCTTTGCATAGGGGCCAGGACCCTGTTCCTCCTTGCTTGTTGACATAAAACATGGCCACCTGGTTGTCCATATAAATCATCACCCTGCGACCTTTTAGATAAGTCTGAAAGCGAAAAGCGCCTTCCTGATCGCTCTGAGTTCCAATAAATTGATCTGTAAAATCTGCTCGGCGGGGCTCCAGAGACCTTGTGTCTTGTAGACCTCCAGATGAGCTCCCCAGCCCTTCCTTGAGGCATCCGTAGTCAGGACTAAGTCGTGATTTGGACTGCGAAATAGCGCTCCCTTGGACAGAACAGTGGGGTTCATCCACCACGAGATGTCTTGCTGCATGGCTGCAGTAATTGTGATCATGTGAGTCAATGGTTGAGTATGCTGTTTCCATTGGCATTTTAACCCCCACTGAAGTCGTCTCATATGTAGCCTGGTGTTGGAGACCGTAAAATTGGCTGCCACCATATGTCCCAAGACTACTAACAAGTGTCTCGCAGTTGTTGTATGAGTTCTGCGAAGATGTTGAAGAAGAGGTTGTAAGAGAAGCTGTCTTTCCATCGGGAGGTAAGCTCTGCACCGTATGGTGTCGAGCTGCGCTCCTATGAACATCAGCTGTTGTGTCGGTTGAAGATGGGATTTCGCGAAGTTGATGACCAACCCCAATTCCTGCAGACAGGTGATTATCAGGTGAAGATGGTCTAGCAGCATTTCTCTCGATTGAGCTACTACCAACCAGTCGTTGAGATATGGAAAAATTGTCATGCCTTGTTTCCGAAGATGAGCCACCACTACCACCATGCACTTGGTAAAGACTCTGGGGGCCGCAGAGAGGCCGAAAGGTAGAACTCGGTACTGGTAGTGAATGTTCTGGTATGTGAAACACAGTTATTTCCAGGAGTTTGGATGGATTGGTATATGGGTATAGGCATCTTTGAGGTCGATGGAGCACATCCAATTGTTGGGTTGCAGTAGAGGGAGAATTGTCTTCAAAGACACCATCTTGAACTTTTCCTTTATCAGGAATTTGTTGAGCTCTCTCAAGTCTAGTATGGGGCGTTGTCCCCCCGTTTTCTTTGGCACAAGGAAATAAGGGGAATAGAACCCCTTATTGACTTGGAACTGCGATAGTTTCTGGATAGCTTGTACTAGCAGAAGAGAGGAGATTTCCGACTGCAGTTGATCCTGTGAATTCATATATTGGTGTGGGGGAAAGCACGGCAGGATCGGTTTGTGTAGAAACTGTAACTGATAACCGGTTTGGACTATCCGCAATACCCATTGGTCGGATGTAATCGATTGCCATTTTGGAAAGCATGCCTGAATCTTTCCTGGTGGAGCATGGAGGGAAAGTGGTGGCTGTGGACTCAAAAAGACTGGGTGGGTTTAGTTGTAGTCGTGGAGAGTTGTTGTTGCGGTTGTTGAGCACGGGCTCTACCTCGACGTGTTGATTGAGACTGTTGAGACTGCTGCTGTGGTCTCTGATAAGTGGGATAAGTTGGAGGTCGATATGGTTGATAGGACCGATAAGGTCTGCGACCATAACTAGAACGGCGATTAGCTGGATAACTACGTCTAGGAAACTGAGACGATGTAGATGCTTGGAGAGACTGGACTGCTATGGCTTCATCTTTGAGTTTTCCTACTGTTTCTTGGAGTTTCGAACCGAAAAGATTGTCTCCAAGACAAGGGAGATTAGCCAGCTTGTGGTGGACATCTTCCCTAATTGAGCTGGAACGAAGCCATGCAGTACGCCGAGCCGCGATGGAAACTGCGGATGCTCTCGAAGAATTTTCCATCCCTTCATAAATGGATCGGAGGAGATGTCTTGTGCACTCTTCCATATCATGTAGAGTTTGTGGGGCATTTGTAGCCGAAGTTGATAAAAGACCTTTGGTTGCCTGAATACAATCATAGAGATATTGAACCATATAGAATTGATGATTCAAGATCCGGGTCGTCAACATGGAATTTTGAAAAATTTTTCTTCCAACTTCATCCAAATAACGGTTATCCTTATTCGGGGGATACGAAGAATGTGACCTCATTTTCTTAAACCGCTGCATAGCGGACTCAACCACAATGGATTCATGTGGAAGTTGTGGCAGGGAATAAGGTGCTTCCTTCTTCATACGGAATTTTAGGTCAGATTTTCGTGAAACAGCCGTAATAGACTGAGGCGTTTCCCACGACTTCAGGAGAACTTGATGAAGAAGTTCATGCGGTGGTATAGAAAGCGGTTCACCTGGCGTATCGAAAATACGAAGGAGACCCAGGATTTCAGCACGTGGGTCAGCCTCTTTTTGCAGTGGCAATTTCAAGATCTGCCCCATTTTTTCTAAAAATCGGGGGTATGTGAGATCTTCTGGTGGCGAGTATGGTTCCGCCGGTTGTTCAAGAGGATCAGAAGGAAATCCCGTTGAAGAGGAAGGTGAAAGGGATGGGGACGGTGAATGAGAGTCCGGAAACGTATGTGCGCTTAGTGAGGGCGAGACACGATGAATTGAAGCAGGAGATATTGGTTGCGTTTGATGAGTAGAGAGTACCTGTGGTAACTTGCTAGCTCTATCTTGCAGGTCATCTTGAGGAGGTATGTTGAAAGTGGACTCCATAGTCTCAAAGAAACCAGACAAAGACTGAGAAAGCTGAAAAAACGCTTCTTTTGCATGTTCTGGCATTCTTGGTCGCTGAGCAGCCTGTACTGGAGGTTGCGGTGGAGGAGATCGAGGCGCCGGAGTACGGGACCTACTTTTTGAGAATGAGCGGTAAGAAGGTGATCTGGAACTCGATGTCTTAGTGATCGATTTTGACCGGGAAGACGAGACTGATGATGCTGTCTGCGCTCGTCTAGATATTTTAGACGTCGGTGGACTACTTGGAGAACGATGAGAATGCGACCGTTCGGGTGTGTGAACTATGACGTCTCTTACGTTTGTGAGATGAGGTCTTAGAAATAGGATGAGAGGTGGATGAAACTGTGGAATGGGAAGAATGACGTTTTCTGTGACGTTGGACAAGCAATGACTGAACACCTTGTACCAACTCCTCACGATTTGATTTCCCCGAAAGAGAATACCATTCTTTCGGACGCTGTGTACTCTCTGAAACTCTCTGTTTAAGAGAAAAGGATTTTGGCTGTGTCCCCGCAGATTGCAAAATGTCCGTGGGTACATTAGATGCGCTTATATTCCCTGACTCATGAATAGACGAAGTCTTTAGAAGTATCGGCGCAGAATTTGGATGCTGCGCCGGCTGCGCAGAAATCGGGTGCTGCGCCGGCTGCGCAGTAGAATGCAACTGCAAGTGCGCCGCCACTTGTTGAGGCACCGACTGCGCTGGCGTAGACTGCGCAGTGGGCTGCACTGGAGAAAATCTTTGCGACGCCATCTGCGCAGGGGAAGTCGACTGCGCAGAAGATGGAGCCGTGAACTGCGCCAAGGTATGCTGTGCTGCGCCCGTGAGATCCACTACCGGAGCCGGTTGCGCAGTGAAAGGTTGCGCCGTTGATCGCGCAGAAGAATGTTTGTGCAGTTTTGTAACTTTTTTGCGTTGCTGCGCTGACAAAGAGGGCGGTGTGCGTTCCTGCGCCGTAGTATGGCGCGTATGTCCATGCACTGACTTACTTGAATGTAAGGGACGCCCTGCGCCGTGCTTGGCACGTTTAGATGAAGAATGCGGTTCTCGAAAAGGGGACCTACCCCGTTTTAAGTCAGAGTCCTGACTTTTTTCTGAGATATTTCCACAGGAAGTCGGTCTTTTCTTTTGATGATGACTCGTCTTCACCGGTCCCGGTGAAGACTGGACTTCAGAAGGGTCCGAAGTGGTTAAGAGTTCTTGAATGCGGTAGGCCCTCTGTTTTTGCGCTCTTGGCGACATTCTGGCACAAAACTCGCATTCTTTTATTTTGTGATGTATGCCGAGGCAGCGATAACAGCGGTCATGACCATCTGTTTTCGCCATTGCTCTGCCGCATCGGCAACGTTTAAATCCTGATTTTGACATTTTCTTGACGAGAAGATAAGCTCCGCGTGCGTTCTGGCGCGCGGAAAAAACAGACTGAGGAGAATCTGTACTTCCTGCACGGGAACCCACGCGCAGCCGCAGAGGGACTAAAAGTCTAACCTCTGCTTTATCAAGCTCCGCCTCCTGGACCTGATGGACAGATCCCCATGACAGCATGGCTAATTCAGCCCTGCTATCGACGGGAAAAGCCATGCTGACTTTGTTCCATTAAACCATGTCTTTCTATATGTTCTGTGATTTTGATGTTTAGAATATTTTCCACTATTTTTCCTGGCACTGAAGTCAGGCTAACCGGCCTGTAGTTTCCTGGATCACCCCTGGAGCCCTTTTTAAATATGGGGGTTACATTAGCTATCCTCCAGTTTTCAGGTACAATGGATGATTTTAATAACAGGTTACAAATTTTTACTAATAGGTCTGAAATTTCATTTTTTAGTTCCTTCAGAACTCTGGGGTGTACACTATCTGGTCCAGGTGATTTACTACTCTTAAGTTTGTCAATCAGGTCTACCGCATCTTCTAGGTTCACCGTGATTTGGTTCAGTCCATCTGAATCATTACCCATGAAAACCTTCTCCAGTACGGGTACCACCCCAACATCCTCTTCAGTAAACACCGAAGAAAATAAATCATTTAATCTTTCCGTGATGGCCTTATGTTCTCTAAGTGCCCCTTTAACCCCTCGATCATCTAATGGTCCAACTGACTCCCTTACAGGCTTTCTGCTTTGGATATATTTAAAGAAGTTTTTACTGTGAGTTTTTGCCTCTACGGCCAACTTCTTTTCAAATTCTCTCTTAGTCTGTCTTATCAATGTCTTACATTTAACTTGCCAACGTTTATGCATTATCCTATTTTCTTCTGTTGGATCCTTCTTCCAATTTTTTAATGAAGATCTTTTGGCTAAAATAGCTTCTTTCACCTCTCCTTTTAACCATGCCGGTAATCGTTTTGCCTTCTTTCCACTTTTCTTAATGTGTGGAATACATCTGGATTGTGCTTCTAGGATGGTATTTTTTAACAATGACCACGCCTCTTGCACACTTTTTACTTTTGTAGCTGCGCCTTTCAGTTTTTTTCTAACTATTTTTCTCATTTTATCAAAGTTTCCCTTTTGAAAGTTTAGCATGAGAGCCGTGGATTTGCTTACTGTCCCCCTTCCAGTCATTAAATCAAATTTGATCATATTATGATCACTATTGCCAAGCGGCCCCACCACCATTACCTCTCTCACCAAATCCTGTTCTCCACTGAGAATTAGATCTAAAATTGCTCCCTCTCTCGTTGGTTCCTGAACTAATTGCTCCATAAAGCTATCATTTATTCCATCCAGGAACTTTATCTCTCTAGTGTGTCCTGATGATACATTTACCCAGTCAATTTAGGGGTAATTGAAGTCTCCCATTATTACCGCACTACCAATTTGGTTAGCTTCCCTAATTTCTCTTAGCATTTCACTGTCTGTCTCACCATCTTGGCCAGGTGGATGGTAGTATACTTCTATCACCATAGTCTTCCCCAACACAAAGGGATTTCTACCCATAAAGATTCAATTGTGCATTTAGTCTCGTGCAGGATGTTTATCCTGTTGGACTCTATGCCATCCCGGACATAAAGCGCCACACCGCCTCCCGGGTGCTCCTCTCTGTCATTGCGATATAGTTTGTACCCCGGTATAGCACTGTCCCATAGGTTGTCCTCCTTCCACCATATCTCTGAGATACCAATTAAGTGTA
Source organism: Rhinatrema bivittatum (assembly GCF_901001135.1). NCBI lineage: Eukaryota > Metazoa > Chordata > Amphibia > Gymnophiona > Rhinatrematidae > Rhinatrema > Rhinatrema bivittatum. The sequence goes on from NC_042615.1 coordinate 195,043,874, forward strand.
CGTCATCATTCGCTGCTTTATACATTCTAATTCTCCCATCTTACTTCTTAGACTTCTGGCATTAGCATACAAACATTTCAAAGTTTGTTTTTTGTTTGTATTTTCATTCTGCTTTTTAATTGATAGGGATAAGTTAGAATGTTTTAGCTCAGGTGAGTTATTATTGGAACCTCACCTTCAGGATGTCCTAATTCTAATGCATCATTAATATCCTTTGAAGATACCTCTCTCCGAACCATGCGCTGCTGAGTGACTGTTGGCTTTCCCCTTTGTTCTAGTTTAAAGGTTAGCACCAGCTGTCTGGTTCCACCCTGGTTAAGATGGAGTCCATCCCTTCGGAAGAGACTCCCCCTTCCCCAAAAGGTTCCCCAGTTCCTAACAAAACTGAATCCCTCTTCCTTGCACCATCGTCTCATCCACGCATTGAGACTCCGGAGCTCTGCCTGCCTCTGGTGACCTGCACATGGAACAGGGAGCATTTCAGAGAATGCTACCCTGGAGGTTCTGAATTTAAGTTTTCTACTTAAGAGCCTAAATTTGGCTTCTAGAACCTCCTTCCCACATTTTCCTATGTCGTTGGTGCCCACATGTACCATGACAGTCGGCTCCTCCCCAGCACTGTCTAAAATCCTATCTAGGTGACGCATGAGGTCCGCCACCTTCGCACCAGGTAGGTATGTTACCAGGCGATCCTCATGCCCACCAGCCACCCAGCTGTCTATATTCCTAATAATCAAATCGCCAACTATGACGGCTGACCTAACCCTTCCCTCCTGGGCAGTAGGCCTTGGGGAGATATCCTCAGTATGAAAGGACAGTGCATCACTTGGAGAGCATGTCCTTGCTACAGGATCCTTTCCTGCTATACCAGGTTGATGCTCTCCAAACATGAGACCTTCTTCCTCCAAGGCAGCACCAGGGCTGCCAGTCTGAAGTTGGGACTTGGCTACTATGTCCCTGAAGGTCTCATCTATATACCTCTCTGTCTGCCTCAGCTCCTCCAAGTCTGCCACTCTAGCCTCCAGAGATCGGACTCGTTCTCTGAGAGCCAGGAGCTCTTTGCATCGCATGCACATGTACAACTTCTCACCCATGGGTAAAAAATCATACATGTGACACTCGATGCAAAAGACTGGGAAGCCCCTCTTCTGCTGCTGGACTGCTGCCTTCATCTCAATTTTGATCAGTTCCTAGTTAAGTTTTAGGTTGCTATGGGAGTAGGAATGTGTCTAATTAACGTCCTTTAAATGTATTAGTGAATTCGCTATATGTCTTATAGTGGCCTACAGGGGTCTGATCAAACTCTCAATAAAGTTTTTGTTGTTTTTTGTGAAAGTGGCACCTGCCTATAAATCAAAGGATGAGCTAGGGGTGGGTGGGCAAGGGGTGGGAGGGTTGGGAAATCCAACAGTCTAACTTCAGTTAGTCAGCCAGAGTGACTCACTGCTCTCTTGATTAACAAATGTTGGTACCTATTCAAACCAAATCACACTACCTCAACACATTTCCAAGGTGAGTAACTGAACTGAACTTTTCAACCTTTTTACTTAGGTATACACTGCTCCTAGCTTATTTCTAGCTTCTGGCTACTTTTTGGTTTTTTGTTTTTTTTTTTTAAATACAAACACTCAGTTCTGCTTACTAGCTGCCTTACAGACTTTTAAGAATAAACACACTACCTACTGCTTACTAGCTGCCTTATTGACTGACTATTTAAAAATACAAACAGTCTAACTTATTTATTCTCTGCCTTACTGACTATTAAAAGCACAAACACACAAACACACTGGGGTAGATTTTAAAAAAGAGTGTGATCGTGTACTTTTGTTCGCGCAGCAGGCGCAAACAAAAGTACGCTGGATTTTATAAGATACGTGCATAGCCGCGCGTATCTTATAAAATCCTGGATCGGCGCGCGCAAGGCTGCCGATTTTGGGCAGCCTGTGTGCGCCGAGCCACGCAGCCTGCCTCCGTTCCCTCCGAGGCCACTCCGAAATCGGAGCGGCCTCGGAGGGAACTTTCTTTCGCCCTCCCCTCACCTTCCCCTCCCTTCCCCTACCTAACCCACTCCCCCGACCCTATCTAAACCCCCCCCCCTTACCTTTGTCCCTCGATTTACGCCTGCTAGAAGCAGACGTAAATCTACGCGTGCCAGCAGACTGCTGGCGCGCCGTCATCCGAGCCGGGGGCTGGTCCGGAGGCCTCGACCATGCCCCCGGGCCGGTGCCACGCCCCGGTCCCGCCCCCAAAACGCCGCATCCCGCCCCCGAAATGCCGCGTCATTCGGCCCCAACACGCTCCGACACGCCCCCTTAAAAAAAACCCGGGACTTACGCGCGTCCCGGGGCTCTGCGCGCACCGGCGGCCTATGCAAAATAGGCGCGCCAGCGCGCAAGGGCCCTGCTCGTGCGAGCAGGGCATTTAAAATCCGCCCGACTATAAATAGTATTCCCAAATAGTTAACTTTGCCCCAATACTTTTGCTCTAACATCTTCACTAGAAAACCATTCCATTCACCCACCACCCTTTCTAGGAAGAAATATTTACTGATTTTATGCTTGATATAACTCCCACACACCACCACCACCACCACTACCTACCCACCCACTCTGGGTAATTGAGTCAGTTATGGAAAGGAAGTATTCTAGAGAAAAACTATTCTAATATTATTTCTATATCATTGGTAACACCTTCTTGATGGGGGTGGTGGTGGTGGTGGAATAATCATAGATTCCAGAGCTCTCTGTTCCAAATACTTCTTAATATACCCTAGCAAGCAATAGAGTTTCACAGCACCATAGGAATAACATTGCACAGTACCAAGCCTTGATTTCCCTTAAGCTTAATTTGTTCTTCCCCTCCCTTTCCAATAAAATAAGAAGATATTAAAAAATGGAGTTGAACACAGCATTTCTTAACTGAATATATTTATACAAAACACATTCATAGTTTACATAAGTAGAGGAAAAATAGAAACTACATTTTTTAGAATCCTTAGTTTAATATAAACAGTCACTGTAGAGAGTAAGTAAAAGAGCCCCTAGTAAAAATTCAGAATGAGTTCAAGGTAAAAAAAAACAATATTAAAAGCTTTCTTGGTATATATACTCCTGGGACACTTCTACTCCTTCGGTAGAGCTTCAGAACTTTTTGTCCAATGAAGTAAACATTCTGGCTTCTAGGTGAAATCCATAGATCATGTGTTTGTTTGTTATTTTGTTTACAGTCCTCTGGTTCAAGGCTCCTTGCAGTCCAGGGACTAGAATCACTGTCTGTTCCCTCTGATTTCTTCAATCCATCCTACTCTTTATAAGGATACAGGCAACAATTTCAACCCTTTTTTTTCAGAGTGAACTATACATTGTTTACTTCTCTGCCAGCCCTTGGGAGCATTAGGAATGCAGTTTATACCAAAGAATCATTGATTTAGGTGACTTCAACATTTTATTCAAAATTTAATTGTCTGAAGAATATTTTGCCTCTCTCCATCAGCTTTTTGGGAAGCAGCTTTTTGTTCCATCTCTTTCTGTCCCCTCATCGGGTGTTTTTTCTTGCTCCATGGAAACAGTCTCACTCCTCAGCTGCCCACTCATTCCTAAATTGAGTGAGACCCATTCCTGGGTTGTCTATTTCACAATGGATTGGTTCCAGAATGCTGATTTGATATTAACTATGAAATAATCTAGAATATTCAGGGTTAACTCTAGATGTGCTAGACAAGATCATAGGCAACACCTTCCAGCCTTTGGATCCAAAGAACATAAGAACATAATATTTGCCAAACTAGGTTAAGACCAAAGGTCCATCAAGCCCAGAATCCAGAGGTTAATCCAGGTCACAGGTTCCTGGCAAGATCCCAAAAGGTCACTAGATTTCTATGCTGCTTATCCCAGGGATAAATAGTGGATTTCCTAAAGCCAATAATGGTTTATGGAATTTCCTTCCAGGAATGTATACAAACCTTTTTTTAAAACTCAGCTACACTAACAGCTTTTACCACATCCTCTGGCAATGAATTCGAGTTTAATTATGCATTGAGTAAAACAATTTTTTAAATTAATTTGTCTAAAATGTATTACCTAGTTGTCCTCTAGTCTTTGTACTTTTTGAAAGAGTAAACAACCAATTCACGCCTACCTGTTCCACTCCATTCATTATTTTATAGACCTCTATCTTATCTCCTCTCAGCTGTTTCTTCTCCAAACTGAAGAGCCCTAACCTCTATAGTCTTTTATCTTTCAGAATCATTCCAACTGCTTTATCATTTTGACTGTCATTCTCTGTACCTTTTCTAATTCCACTATATTACTAAATTACATACTGGTAATGATAGATATATCCGCTGCCTTCGATACTTTAAATCATACCATACTCCTGTCTAACCTACAGCAAATTGGGATCACAAATACAGCTTTACAATGGTTTACATCATTTCTACAAAACCGTCCACAGAGAATATCCTTAGGAAAATCAAAATCTGACTGGTACACAACTAATACGGGTGTCCCACAAGGCTCATCCTTATCTGCACTACTTTTTAATATCTATCTCTTACCTCTTTGTCGACTTCTAGATGGTTTAAACTTACATTTCAAACTATACGCAGACGATATCCAATTTATCCTACCTTTCACTGAAACATGGCCCAAAACACTTTCACTACTTCAAATTTATCTAGAAACAATAAAACCCTGGTTAGCTCACAATCGACTCAAACTGAACGCAGCGAAAACAGAACTAATTTACTTATCTACTATTCCTGATTCCACTCAACGCCCTCCAAAAACATTCACTTTTGATGGACAATCTATATCAATAACTAACCATGCTAGAAACCTTGGCATAACAGTAGATTCTAAGTTATCTCTATCAAAACACATATCAGAAACAGTCAAAAAATCATTTTTCAAGATACACATGTTAAAAAAACTAAAGCCACTTCTGCTGTCATCAGACTTCCGAACCGTAGCACAAGCTTTAATATTATCAAATCTGGATTATTGTAATGCACTATACATTGGACTCCCACTATCATCTTTACGCCCACTTCAGCTTATCCAAAATGCTACTGCTAGACTGATTTTCAACCTTCCTAAAAGAGAACATATCTCCCCAGTACTCCAACATTTACACTGGCTTCCCATTACTCACCGCATAAAATACAAAATCTTAACCACTATCCACAACCTACTTTATAACCCCAATTCTATATGGCTCTGCTCTATGCTACACATATATAAACCAACAAGACAGCTCCGTTCCACAGACAAATGTTTACTGGAAATTCCGTCAGTCAGATCTACTAGCTTAGCCCTAACAAGAAACAGAGCTTTCTCAGTTTTTGGTCCTTCCTTGTGGAACTCTATACCAGACAGTATCCGAATGACATCTAATCGAAATGAATTCAAAAAGATGGTTAAAACCTTTCTATTTAATGAAGCATACAATCTCAGTACCACTATTTAAATGTTTACTCTGAATTACCCATATCTGCTTGATACTTGTAAAGAAAGAACTATTTTTGTTTTATTGTGTCTTATGTTCAAATTGTTTTTATTGTGTATGTAAATTGTAAACCGCCTAGACGGACACGTAAGTGACCCCATGTGCGGTATATAAAAAACTTTTAAATAAAATAAATAAATATATCTTTTTTGAGATGCAGTGACCAGCATTGCACACAGTGCTCAAGATGTGGTTTCACCATAGAGTGATACATAGGCATTATGATATTCACTGTTTTATTCTCCTTTACTTTTTTTTTTTTTTTTAGCATAGATTGTTTAATGGCTAGCATTCTATTTGCTTTCATGGCTGCCATCATATACTGAGCAGAGAATTTCAATATATTATTCACAATGATGCTTACATCCTTTTGATGGGGGGAGGGGGTAACACCTAATATGGAACCTTGCATTATATAGCTATAATTTGGGTTGCTCTTCCCTGCATGCATCACTTTGCACTTGTCCACATTAATTTCCATCTGCCATTTGGATGTCCAGTCTCCCATTCTTGCAAGGTCCTCTTACAAATTCTCACAATACTCTTGTTATTTAAGAACTTTGAATAAGTTTGTATCATCAGCAAATTTGATCACATCATTCATTGTTCCCATTTTTAGGTCATTTATAAATATGTTTAAAAAAAAAAAAAAAAAAAAGCAGTAGCCCCATTACAGATCCCTGGTGTCCTCCACTATTCACCTTTTTCCATTGAGAAAATTAACTGTTTAGCCCTACTCTCTGCTTTCTATCTTTTAAACAGTTCTAATCCATAATAGAACACTGCCTCCTATCCCATGACTTTTTAATTTCCTTAAAAATCTCTAATGAGGTACTTTGTCAAATGCTTTCTGAAAATGCAGATGCACTATATCAACAGACTCACCTTTATCCATATGTTTATTCATGCCTTCAAGAAAATGTACTAAATTGTAGAGATGTGAATCGTGTCCTCGATCGTCTTAACGATCGATTTCGGCTGGGAGGGGGAGGGAATCGTATTGTTGCCGTTTGGGGGGGGTAAATATCGTGAAAAATCATTAAATCGTGAGCCGGCACACTAAAACCCCCTAAAACCCACCCCCGACGCTTTAAATTAAATCTCCCACCCTCCCGAACCCCCCCCAAATGACTTAAATAACCTGGGTGTCCAGCGGCGGTCCGGAACGGCAGCGGTCCGGAACGGGCTCCTGCTATTGAATCTTGTTGTCTTAAAATGGCGCCGAAAAATGGCGGCGGCCATAGAACAACACGATTCCACGGCAGGAGGTCCTTCCGGACCCCCGCTGGACTTTTGGCAAGTCTTGTGGGGGTCAGGAGGCCCCCCCCAAGCTGGCCAAAAGTTCCTGGAGGTCCAGCGGGGGTCAGGGAGCGATTTCCCGCCGCGAATCGTTTTCCGTACGGAAAATGGCGCCGGCAGGAGATCGACTGCAGGAGGTCGTTCAGCGAGGGTTCCGGCGCCTCGCTGAACGACCTCCTGCAGTCGATCTCCTGCCGGCGCCATCCCTACTAAATTGGTGAGGCAGGACTTCCCTTGGTTATATCCATGTTGGCTTTGTCCAATTAAAGATTCACTATCTATATATTTAGTAATTTTGCTGTTTACAAAAGTTTAAACCATTTTTCCCAGTACTGACATCAGGCTCACTGATCTATAGTTTTACCCTTTTTGAAAAACAGGACACTGCTTTCAATCCCCTGATCTCTCAATTTCCTGAGGACTCTCTCATGAGAGATTCTGTCTAATGCCTTCTGAAAATCCAAATACACTATATATTATCAATCAGTCTACCTTTATCCAAATGTTTATTTACACCCTCAAAAGATGTCAATCATGTCAATCATGTTGACTCTTCCCCATTAAACCATATCTATTTATATATTCAGTAATTGTTTTTAAGAATAGCTTTGACAATTTGGCCTGGCACTGACGTAAGGCTTTCTGGTCTATAGTTTCTAGGGATGTGAATCGTTTTTTGACGATTTAAAATATCGTCCGATATATTTTAAATCATCAAAAATCATTAGGGCCACGATACAATACCAATTCCCCCGATTTATCGTCAAAAAATCGTAAATCGGGGGAAGGGGGAGGGCAGGAAAACCGGCACACTAAAACCCCCTAAAACCTACCCCCGACCCTTTAAATTAAATCCCCCACCCTCCCGAACCCCCCCCAAATGCCTTAAATTACCTGGGGGTCCAGCGGCGGTCCGGAACGGCCTCCTGCAATTGAATCGTGTTGTCTTCAGCCGGCGCCATTCTGCACCGCCATTTTGCAAAATGGTGGCGCAAAATGGCGGCGGCCATAGACCAACACGATTCGACTGCAGGAGGTCGTTCCGGACCCCCGCTGGACTTTTGGCAAGTCTTGTGGGGGTCAGGAGGCCCCCCCAAGCTGGCCAAAAGTCCCTGGGGGTCCAGTGGGGGTCCGGGAGCGATTTCCTGCCGCAAATCGTTTTCCGTACAGAAAATGGTGCCGGCAGGAGATCGAATGCAGGAGGTCGTTCAGCGGGGTCAGCCGGGGTCCGGAATCCCCGCTGAACGACCTCCTGCAGTCGATCTCCTGCCGGCGCCATTTTCCATACGGAAAACGATTTGCGGCAGGAAATCGCTCCCGGACCCCCGCTGGACCCCAGGGACTTTTGGCCAGCTTGGGGGGGGCTCCTGACCCCCACAAGACTTGCCAAAAGTCCAGCGGGGGTCCATAACGACCTCCTGCAGTCGAATCGTGTTGGTCTATGGCCGCCGCCATTTTGCGCCGCCATTTTTCAAAATGGCGGCGCAGAATGGCGCCGGCTGAAGACAACACGAGGGTTCACGATTTTAACGATTTTCACGATACTCTAAACACCCAAACGGCGACGATACGATTCCCTCCCCCTCCCAGCCGAAATCGATCATTAAGACGATCGAGGACACGATTCACATCTCTAATAGTTTCCATGATCACCTGCGGAGCCCTTTTAAAAAAATTGTGTCACATTATCCATCCTTTCGACTTTTGGCACTGTAGCTATTTTAAATGATAGGCTGCAAATCACCAGACACAGATCTGAAATTTCAATTTTCAATTACTTCAGAATTCTGGGGTGAATACCATCTGTTCACAATGGGGTAGATTTTCAAAGGGGTACGCGCGTAAGATACATGCATACCCCCCGAAAACCTACCCCAAACCCCCCCTGCGTGTGCCGAGCTTATTTTGCATAGGCTCGGCGGCGCGCGCAAGCCCTGGGACGCACGTAGGTCCCGGGGCTTGCATGGAGGGGCGTGTCGGGGGGGCATGTCGGGGGCGTGCCAGGAGTGACGCGGCATTTCGGGGGCGTGTTGCGAGGGACGCGGCGTTTTGGGGGCGGCACCGCGGGCCTGGTTTTGGCCCGGGGCATTCTGGGGGCGTGGCCGCGGCCTCTGGACCAGCCCCCGGACCGGAACATGGGGCGCGGCAGCCGGCCCGGCGTGCGCAAAGTTACGCCTGCTTCCAGCAGGCGTAACTTTGCCGACAAAGGTAGGGGGGGGAGGGTTTAGATAGGGCTGAGGGGTGGGTTAGGTAGGGGAAGGGAAGGGAAGGTGCGGGGTGGGTGGAAGGAAAGTTCCCTCCGAGGCCGTCCCGATTTCGCAGCGGCCTCAGAGGGAACGGAGGCAGGCTGTGCGGCTCGGCGCGCGCAGGCTGCCGATTTTGGGCAGCCTTGCGCGCACCGACCCCAGATTTTAATGGATACGTGCGGCTACGTGCGTGTCTATTAAAATCCCGCGTACTCTTGTTCGCGCCTGGTGCGTGAACAAAAGTACGCGTGTGCGCAGATTTATAAAATCTGCCCCAATGGTTTGTTATTATCTGATCTGTCAATCTGAGTTACTACATTCTCCACTTTCACAGTGATTCCATCTAGTTGAACAGAATCATCAGCATCAAAAAATATTTCTGGCATTGGTACAACTCTATTCTCCTCCTCAGTAAAGATAGAGGAAAACACTAGATGACCACCCCTTGGTCATCTAGTGGCCCACCTGACTCCCTTACAGGCTTTTTATGTCAAATGTACTTGAAAAACATTTTATGACTTGTTTTTATATCTATGGCAATCTTCTTTCCAAATTATTTCTTAACCTGCTTAATTCTTTTTTACATAGAATTTTAACTTATGCTCTTTCCTATTTTCCTCATTTGTATCTGCTTTCATATTTTTGAATAATGCTCTTTTGACTTTAATTGCCTCTTTGACCTCACTATTGAATCATGCTAGCAGTCATTTAGTTTTGCTTTGACCTTTTTTTAATATACAGAATACATTTTGTCTGGGTCTCTAGGATGGCAATTTTAAAGCGTTTCAATGCCTCTTGTACATTTTTAACCTTGTGTTTCTTTCAGTTTTTTTTCTAACAAATTTTCTCATTTTCTCATAATTTCCTTTTATTTACAGTTAAATGTTATTGCAATAGTTTTCCTTAATATTCGCCCTCCAGTCATTACGTTAACTTTTTATATTATGATCACTGTTGCCAAGTGAATCCACCACCTTTATTTCTTGCACCAGGTCTTGTGTTCCACTGAGAACTAGATCTTATATAATTCTCCTCTTGTTGTTTCCATGATCAATTGCTGAATGGAGCAGTCATTGATGACATCTAGGAACTTTGCCTCCCGTTTATGTCCTGATGTGAATTTACTCAATCAACACCCGACAAATTGAAATCTCCCATTATTACTGTGTTGTACATTTTAAGGGTGAATTTTAAGACCCGCGCCCGGGCATCCATGGTATCTCAAGTATCAGTACAGGGAATATTTTGCATTTTCTCCCTGCATGCTGCTTGGAGGGGCAGGGCTGGATCAGGAAACAGGATGATGATTTTTGTTGAGTGAGATTCAGCACAGCAAAGAGGCAGCAAATCTTCAGCCAGCCTGCTGCGTTCCCCCCCCCCCCCCCCCACTACCCCCAGATTTCTGTCGCCCTCGGCATGGGCCTAGTGTGCCTATTAACAAATCCAAGCTTGTATGCAAATGCTAGAAATCATGAAACCATTTACCTAATTTTGGTAACATTTCAAATCCTAGCCCAACACTTAATGCTGTTTGAAAGGAAATGGTTATGACTTTCAGGTATCCTGCTTCTATCAGCACCGAGTTTTCAGATGGTACTTTCATATTTTAGAAAATTTAGGCTAAAGAGCTTGGTGGCTAACATTACACAGGAATAGTGCTGAGCACTAATGTCAAGGATTTATTTTTTAGTATTTCTTGTTCAGCTCCAGCGATGAAATTAGTGCAGCCAGCTGGCATGAAACCAGGGTTTACTTTTCCTTTTCCATTATCCATCAATAATTTTACCATTTCAGAACTCAGCCTTTCTTTTAACCTTTTTAAAAAGTTTTCCCTGTTTGGGCCTCTTCTCTAGCGCTCAGTGAAGACTTGAATTCCCCATTGGTAATCATAATTATAAACATGTGTATTTCTTTTTTTTTTCCTGTGGGCTACCATTTGACCAAAAGTCTTTAGTATTCTAGAAATTGGAGCAGTCTGATGGAATATATTTTACATAACTACCATTATGTTTTTATGAAAAAAATCAAATGGAACATGGAAACTGCATTAAGAAAAAATAATAAATGTTTAAGGACCATAGCATAACAAATGTTTCAATCAACTAACAAAGCATTATAAAACAAGAAAGGAAAAAAGGTTCATGTTTATTGAAGTGTTATATGATGGCAAAATAAAGGCCAATAATGTGAAACTGGAGAACCTCACAATATTTCCAAATTAGGATAAATTGTTTCTTTTTTTCTTTATTGCACTTAATAAAAGACACTCGGAGAATGATAGTAAGTTCTGATTAGTCAATTTATTTTTTAATGTAGGAATTCGATGACAAAAGTTCCATCACAAACTGCAACATTTGCATTCTTTTAGGTTCTCATCTTATTTTGTTTTATTTACTTATATTTTCTTGTATTCCCCATTTTCCAAATAAATTGATCTACACAGATTTCAGTTTAACACGCACAATTTGGAAATTAAACATAATACAAAACATACATTTGCACTAAGTAATAAAGCAATCTTAAAAACAACAAACTTCAAACCCAGCCATATGCCTGAGCAAAAAGGAAGGTTTTTAACATTTTTCTGAGTCTTAGGGCTGGATTTACTAATACGGCTGGGATCTTTGAATCCTGCATTAATGGGGGGGAGGGGGGGAATAGGGGGGCGAAGCGGGGGGCGGTCCTGCACTAGCCGGCAGCGATTGCACCTCCACAGTTTCGCGCCGAATAACTACACCTTTTATGGTGTAGTTATTCGGCGCGACAACGGCAGCGATAAAGGTGCGTACCTTTTGCTGTCGACAAAGTCTTCGGGGCGTCAGCCCCAGTGCCACCCAATTCCTCCTCTTCCAGGGCTGACGCTGCCCCAACTGTGCCCTGAACATGGTATCACACGCGATAAAGGACTTTTCGCATGCGATCCACATAGAAAATGACCCCCTTAAATAGTCTGTCTCTTGTCTAATATGATTTGACAAGTTATTCCAGGATATCAGTCCTGCAAATGACAGCTCTCTCCAATGTGCATCCTGTAATCTAAAGACATGCAGTATCTTCACAGTGGGGTCAATTCTCTCCTGGGTTTAAGGAATCCGGAGAGCAAACATCTCTGGATATTCAGGTTTTGCTGAATAACAATTCTTGTTAAAAGTGAATGTGACTTTTCTCTATAGATTAATAATTTGCTTTGCCCTTGTTGGATTCAGTTAATTAATGAATGTTTTTTTTTTCTTTTTTTAATTTTTCACTAGAAGTCATAAAGTGCCTGCTCCTGATCATAGGGTCACAGTGGAAACAGAAGGCAGAAATAAAGAGGGCAACAGTACGTCAATGGCTAATGGAGGATCACTTCTCACTGGCAGGAAATATCCAGCCAGTGAGAATTTCCATGTACGCATCTGTTGGTGTCCATTACGGCACTGTTCATGGGTGTGTATGTGTGTAAATGTCTTTTCAATTGTCCTTTAAAGAACTGCAATAGAGTGGACACCGCTGAGGGAGTAAACAATATGAAGAGTGATCTAAGAAAGCTTATGGTATGTCCATATGCTTGGAAGCTAAAATTAAATGCTAAGAAGTGCAGGGCCATGGATTTGGGGTACAGAAATCCAAGGGGATGATAGGGGATGGGATGCTTACAGATATCAATCAGGAGAAAGAGTTCAGAATGAACATCTCCCATGATTCTATGGTTGCAAAGCAGTGTGACGAGGCAGTGGCCAGACCCAGAGGATTGCTAGGGTGCATAGGGAGAGGTACCAGTGAGAAAAGGGAATTAATACTTCTATGTAGCTCATTGGTAAGACTTTATCTGGAATATTCTGGAGGCTGTACCACTGAGAGAATAAAAGAAGATTGCAGATATCCAGAGAAGAGTACAGCGTCAGCACCCAAAAGCTCTGTAAAATGGGGCTTAAACATCTAATATGTATGTGCTGAAGGACTTGGGAGAAAATAGGATTTTTTTAGCATATGAAACAAAACTTTATAACAGAGTAGACACATTAGAAGCTAAGGAAAATTGAAAGTGGACTTGAAAAGAAAACAAATCATGGTCAAGGCTCTGGAAAAGGCGCTTCAATTCTAAAAAACACAAAATCTTGCAACTGGGATGCAGAATTCCATTAGCCATATAAGAGTTAGTAGGACAAGAGCATGGATGTGTCAAGCGAAAAGAGATCTATGACTTATCATGTCAGATGACCTCAAAATAGCCAGTTAATACAAAACAGCAACGAGGAAAGCTAAAAGTATGCCCAGTTGCATAAGTAAAGATATCATCAGCAGGTAAAAGGAGGAAGGTTGCCCTGGTAATGTGTCACTATTGAGATCCCACCTTGAGCCCTATGATCAGTTCTGCAGGCCATGCCTTCATAAGGACATTGAAGGGACCAAAGTAGTTCAAAAAGAGCAACTAAACTGATAAAAGGCCTGTGGCACATACTTAGGACACTCAAAATTTACTGAAGGAAAGAATGGATAGAGGGATATGATAAAAGCATTCAAATATTTAACAGGTTTCAATCATACCCCTCACACAAGGTGTTCCCCAAGGTTCCTCCCTATCCTCCACCCTTTTCAATATATATCTGCTGCCACTCTGTCATTTGCTCTCTAACCTAGGCCTAAAATTCTTCCTGTCTGCGGATGATGTACAGATACTTATCCCCATTCAGAAATCCCTCAAGGAAACACTGCAATTCTGGGAAACCTGCCTTGGGTCCATCAACTCCCTCCTTTCCAATCTCCACCTACGCTCAATGCCTCAAAAACAGAAATTCTTATCCTTTCTAATCAACCAGACCATACCTTCCACCAAACCACTCAAAACACCACTCAAACTCATACTCTCCTACTCTCTGTAAGAGACCTAGGTGTCTCCCTAGACCAACACCTAAGTTTCAAACCCCACATCAGATCGCTTCTGAAAGGGTTTTTTTTACAAACTCCACATTCTTAAGAAACTTAAACCCTTCCTCCACGCCCACGACTTCCGCACAGTTCTGCAGACGACCATCCTATCAAAACTGGACTATTGCAACTCCCTCCTCTTAGGCCTTCCTGCCTCTACCATCAAACCCCTACAAATCCTGCAAAACGCCATGGCGAGAGTTATAACCAATACCCGTAAAAGGGACCACATCACTCCCATTTTAAAAGATCTGCACTGGCTCCCCATCTACTTCTGCACTCTATACAAAACACTCACCATTCTTCACAACCCTCTACAAATAACAATTCCCCTGGCTCGAAGAAATGTCACGCTTCCGATCCTCAAACCAGAACCTCCCTTGCAGGTACTCTTCATACCCCAACTATCAAAACTGCACGCCTCAGTACAACCAGAGAAAGGGCTTTCACCATTGCTGGCCCCACCCTGTGGAACTCCCTTTCTGTCAACCTCCGTTTAGAACCATCCCTAAACCATTTCAAAAAAAGGAATCAAGACATGGCTGTTCAAGCAAGCCTATCCTGACACTAATCAAACACAAGCAGTGTTACCCGTTGAACCACCCTAGCTCCTCTGTCGACCATATTCACCCCTAGCTCCTTTTACCCCCCTCCCACCCCCCTGCATTTCGCCTTTTGTCTGTACATAAGTTTCTTTTTACCTCACCTTTGTTTGTTCATAAGGTTATAGTGTCAACCCATTTGTGACATGCTCAGTGAATTTATATGTCACTGTTCTTCAATTTAATTTGTTGGTTATTCTTCTCCTCCGCTTCTCTACTCTTTCCTCCCTCCCTCCCTTTCCCTTGTTCTCGACCTTACCCCCCCCCCCCCCCTTATAGCTAGCCCTCTATTATCTTCGTTCATTGTAATTTCCTCCTCTTGGTTAATTGTAAACCGACATGATGTGTTCTACGAATGCCAGTATATAAAAGCTCATAAATAAGTAATTAAGGAAATAAATAAATAAATAAATAAATATAGAATGGTGCAATTTGCCATAGAAAATTAATTAAAGGACAAGTTTCATGATCTGAAATTGCAGGCAGGAAGGTTCAGAGGAAATATGAAAAAGTGCTTCTTTACTGAGAGGGTAGCAGATGTCTGGAATCACCAACTGACAGTAGTGTAACCCGAGTGATGACAGAATGAGATTGAGGAGTGGACAAAGAGTACATGCTACCCTGACTCAGTTTTAATGCCATTTCATTTTACCAACGGACATTTCTCCTCTATTAAATGTTGGGTAGTGTCTTAGGTGCTACTTGTTCCAGAGAGGGTGTTACATAGCATAAATGTGGACAGTATTTTTTTTATGTAAAAGACCCCTTATGGTGGTAAGTTATTTTGGGAGGGTCAGGTAAGGATTATTTTATGGGGGTCTGTTTTTATAGACTCAGCTGGGGTAATTACACTAATTATTAATTATAATTAATTATTTGTATGAATTTATGTTGCCTTATTTTGCAACTATACTTTGTAATTATTTCTGTAACTCATTTTGATTGTCTCCACAGAAGGATGAGTAATAAACATAATAAATGAAATGAGAATCTAAACTTATTTGGGACAGGTACAGAGTGCAGTGGAGAAGGAGTGGATGGGGGGGGGGGGGGGTAACAGAAGAAATGAGGGAGGGGGCATGAGTATTGTCACAGTTATATGAAATTTTAGAGGGCCAAAGAAGGGAAGATAGAAACTAATGGGCAGTACTGCATCATATTTTCAAGGTGGCTGGGGTTACATGCATGGAGCAGTTATGGTTGCAACTAGGGATGTGAATTGTTTTTTGACGATTTAAAAAAATTGTCGATATTATTTAAATCGTCAAAAATCGTTAGAGTGCGCGATACAATACAAATTCCCCCGATTTATCGTCAAAAATCGTTAAATCGGACACGGGAATTATTTGGGGGGAGGGCGGGAAAACCGGCACACCAAAACAACCCCTAAACCCACCCCGACCCACCCCGACCCTTTAAAACCAATCCCCCCACCCTCCCGAACCCCCCCAAAATGTTAAATTACCTGGTGGTCCAGTGGGGGGGGGGGGGGGAGGTCTCGGCGCGATCTCCCGCTCTCGGGCCATCGGCGCCATTTTGGCTGCCACTAATATAAATGGCGCCGATGGCCCGATAAAAAAAAACCCACCCGACCCTTTAAACCGACCCCCTTAGCCGCCCCCCAAAACCTTTTAAAATTACCTGGTGGTCCGGGGGGGGGGGGGCGCGGGGAGTGATCTCCCACTCTCGGGCCATCGGCTGCCACTCATAAAGATGGCGCCAATGGCCCTTTGCCCTTACCATGTGACAGGGTATCCATGCCATTGGCCGGTCCCTATCACATGGTAGGAGCACTGGATGGCTGGCGCCATCTTTAAAGATGGCGCCGGCCATCTTTACTCATCAGCCCCTATTATACTATACTCATTTCACCTTACAATCAATTATCAGTAAAGTTATGTTGGAGCCATATGTATCATCCAGCATGATTATTACTGTAGCTGTTAAAGGCTGTTAAAAAATGATTAGAGTCTTGTAGATTATTCTCCTCCTGCACCCCCAGCAGGGAATCCTGGGTTTATGGAAGCCCAGAGGGACTGCAGCTGGATGACGACACGGCCCAGACCCATCGGGGTCTGCAGCCAAGGCCCGACCCCACTGCGCCCAAGGCCCGACACCCCCAACACAGGCTGCGACCAGCCGAGGATGCAGCCCACACCAACGCGACCGCATCAGGACCCAAATGATGCCACCGCGACCGGAAGGACCCCGCCGACACCGCAGCGACCAACACAGGACTCCATACACCTCATTGTGACCGGAAGAGACGGACTCCCTTCACCCAGGCCTACCCGATCGCCACCGGAACCCGAAAAAGATGAGGAGAGCTGAGGACCGCCCCCTCCTGACGTCAGAGTAGACGCCAAGTGAGTGAGTTAAATCTCCCCTCACTGCAGGCGCCTTCCTCTAAGCCCAGAAGGACTACAGCCAGATGACCACATGGCCCAGATTGGGGTCTGCAGCCAAGGCCCGACCCCATTGCGTCCAAGGCCCAACACCCCCGACACAGGCCGCGAGCAGCCGAGGACACGGCCCACACCAACGCAACTGCATTGGGATGCAAATGACAACGCCATGACCGGAAGGACCCCGCCAATGCCGCAGCGACCAACACAGGACGCTATTGACCTCATCGCGACCAGAAGAGATGGACTCCTTCACCCAGGCCTACCTGATCGCTGCCAGAACCCGAAAAAGATGAGGAGAGCTGCGGACCACCCCCTCCTGATGTCAGAGGAGGCGCTGAGTGAGTGAGTTAAATCTCCCCTCACTGCAGGCACCACACGCCGTGCTTTGCGCGCCAAAGGCGCGCGTCCAAAGGAGCAAGCCCCTTTGCGCGCTCCTTCATGCTGCCTCTTCCACACTGCCACTACTCCACTCTACCAGACAACCAGCACTAGCCCAGGAAAACACCGAAAAACTACCATACCAATCAAAAACACTGCAAACTGCATAGACAACCATCAAACGATACAACTCAGCCTCGAACACCCCCAGCACTCCCATTCATCAAAGGAGACTGTACAACCCCAACAAACATGCACCCAACATTCAACATCCCAACCTTGCCATACTTCCAGAACATCACTAAAAGAGAAAACCTCAACCACAACAGACCATGCTCCCAGACCAAAGTCCCAATCCACAACAACTCATACCTCACAACTCTAACATTCCTCACACTCACACTCATTAACGCACAATCAATCACAAAAAAACTACCACTAATACACGACCTCCTATCTGACAATAACCCTGATCTCCTCTGCATCACCGAATCATGGCTCAAAGCCACCAACACAGTGCTTATCAACCAGCTTCCAACAAAAACCTACAACATATTCTCGCTCCCCAGACCTAAGAAGAAAGATGGTGGCCTGCTCTTCATTGCGACAAAGAAACTCAAGTTTAAACATCATCCCACCAACCTCTCTCCAACACTCGAAGGAAGACTCTTCAAATCAAAGAAGCTACAAATCCTCCTCATATACTCCCCCCCAGGCCACCTTAAACATAATCTATCCCCATTAATTGAAACCATTGCTAACAACATTAACATGAACATCCAAGCAATAGTACTTTGAGACTTCAACATATACATGGACCGAACTCCCCCTGCAGCCACTTGCCAGCTCCTCTCTGATGCCATGAATGCCATGGGATTCCAACAAATAATAAAATCTCCCATCCACAAAGCAGGCCACACACTCAACCTCATCTTTACAAATGAAAAAATTGCAAATCACACAACCCCAACAGCAACTGCCATCCCCTGGTCAGACCACAAACTTATACAAACCAACCTACTACTAAAAAACCTCACCCAAGATGTTAAGAAGCAAAACAAACTAATTGAATGCAACAAGCCATGCAGAAGACCTAATCGAAACACTTCCAAACTCTCTCAAGTCCTTAAACACAACGGACACCAACTCCACCATAGTCTCATGGCTCAACATCAATGCTGAAGTCGCCACAATAATAATATGCCCACTCATCAAGAAAGAACTCAAACCATCCACCAAACAAAAAGCACTATGGTACACCCCCGAACTGAGGAATACCAAACTCCTTCTAAGATGAGCTGAAAAGAGACAAAAACCCACCCCCCAGCAAAAAGACAGCAACAAGACCATACTATACATCTACCAAACTGATATAGACAAAGCCAAGCGCAACTACTATGCCATCAAAATCCACAAACACCAACACAACCCAAGAACCCTATTCACATACATCAACAACCTCACTCAACCAGTCCAAAATTCACACACAACAACCAAACAGACAAATACTAATGACCTCCTGGCCCAATTCTTCAATCAAAAAATTCTAAACCTAATTGCAAAAAACCCTAACCCAAACTTTGAGGCCACAACAGATCCACACACAAACAACTACAAATGGACTCACTTTGACAACGTTGCATCAATGTAAATTGAATCAATCATATGAAACATGAACCCTGCAGCTCATCCCATTGACCCAATTCCTATAAAATTCCTTAAACGAATACCACTCTCACTCGACCAAGGCATCTTCCCCGAAAACCTAAAATGTGCCATCATCAAACTGAAACTCAAAAAACCTCATCTCGATGAATCTGATCTAGCAAACTTCAGACCAATATCGAACCTACCCTTCATAGCCAAGATCCTTGAAAAAATTGCAAACCGTCAACTCGTTGAACACCTGGACTCCCACAATATTCTCTTCCCCAGGCAACACAGCTTCAGAATCTCCCTCAGCACTGAAACACTACTATTCTCTCTCTCAGACACAATCCTCAAAGGACTCAACTGTAACACCTCCTACTTACTCATCCTCCTCGACATTTCAGCCGTGTTTGATACCGTCAACCACAAAACATTAATACTCAGACTACCGGAAATCGGACTATAAGACACAACGCTCCGCTGGTTTAAATCTTACCTATCTGACAGGTCATACAAGGTCAAGTTCAACGACACTGAATCCAAGCCAATCCCCCTACCCCACGGAGTTCCACAAGGCTCCTCTCTATCCTCTACTTTATTCAACATCTATATGACCCCACTATGCAAACTCCTCAATGAAGCAGGTCTGATACATTACGTATACGCCGATGATGTACAAATCTTACTCCCAATCAAAGATTCCATCAAACACACCCTGGAGTGATGGAACACACACCTTTCATCAATAAAGCACCTACCATCACAACTATCCCTTACTCTCAATCACGCAAAACCTGAAATCTTATACATATCCAGCAAACCCCCCCCCCCCCCCCCCCCCCCCCCACCACCACCACCCCCCACCGAACCCTCCACACAGCATCCTACAAACCAAACACTCTCTGCAGTCAAAATCCTCGGCATCTTTCTCGACAACCAACTGAACTTCAAGAAACACATCAACAACCTACTAAAAGACGGATTTTACAAACTACAAATCCTAAGAAAGCTCAAGCCACTGCTATACCCTCAAGACATCCGAACAGTTCTACAGGCTCTTCTCTTCTCTAAACTTGACTACTGCAATGCCCTACTACTAGGCCTCAGCCTCCACCCTCAAACCCATTCACCTACTCCAGAACGCAGCGGCCAGAAAACTCACAAACAGCAAAAAAACAGACCACATCACACCCATCCTCAAAGACCTACACTGGCTTCTGATCCCTCAGCGAATACAGTATAAAACTCTAACCCTCATCCACAAAATCATCCACAACAACACAACCACTTGGCTGCCCATCCCACTTCTCCTCCATTCTCCCACACGGAATCTTCGCTCCTCAAACTCTGGCCTCCTTCAAACACCGCCCCCTAAAGCCACCCAATGGATATCAACAAGGGAACAAACTTTTTCTCTTGCTGGCCCCATCCTATGGAACAAACTCCCCACAGAACTAAGAACAGACCCATTCACTCAATCTTTCAAGAAAAATCTTAAAACATAGTTGTTCTGCAAAGCCTTTCCAACATCACACACGAACCAACCCTAAATCCAGACCCCAACCCTCCACTCAGAGCAACCCCCCACCACCACCACACCAATAAATACACCCCGTTACTCAAATGCCTGTTACTCAATTGCCAATTACTGCCATTTTATTTTATTCTATTTATGCTATTTATGCTATTTATTCCTATATTGTCATTGCTACTCATTATTGTGTTCGTTATTTACGCCTATTATTGTCTTTGCTACAAAAGATATCTAATGATTATTATTATTATTACACTGTTACTCCAATGCCAATTACTACTATTAGACCACTACTCATTCTATCTACTCCCTTTGTTACACTATTATTATTATTTATCCTATCTATTTCGGCACTGTTACCAATATTGTTGCTAATCATTCTCTAACATTTACTGTACCTGTCAAATTAAAGGAGTTCCTTCCCACACCTTTCAATTTATTTGTAAACCGATATGATATGTAAATCGAACACCGATATATAAAAAACAAATAAATAAAATAAAATAAATATAGGAAGTGTGGGCACTCAAGTGCTTGGAGTTGACTTTATCCCTTGGAATCTTCAGTGAGAACATCAGCCAAATGGTTACAAGCAGAAAAAGGATAGGAAAACAAGCAGACAAGTAGCAATAGCATGTTTTTCCTAGCCAGGTTTGCATTTACCCAACTTTGGCTTTAGTTTAATACAGCTAAATTTGGCATGTAGGTTGGGAATGGTAGAAGCATGGTTTTTGAATTGAAATAAAGGCAACTTTCTCCAGCTACCTTGCTTTGGAGTTTGGGCAGATCTTTTACTAAAGTATTAATGTTGGCTCCATTTTGTTATGTTCTATCCCACCCCCTAACCCTACAGTTAGAATCTTAAGGAATCACAAAATGCCCTGAGTCACAGGTTGAATGTCACAGATTTAAAAATTCAAGTAGGTAAACCAAAAGTTGAATGCTGAGAACTAGAGGGGAAAGTAGCTTTAGAAAAATCCAAATTTCACCCCACTCTGTGCATTCAAAGAAAGGAAATGAGTACTACAATTCAAAACCTTTATTTTGATAAAGACAATATGAATGCAAAACAGTGCAATCTTATACCTGCAGGACTTAAATTAGAGAACTGCAATCATGCCCTCTGTAGATCCATTCTGCATGTTATTTAATAGGGATGTGAATCGTTTTTTGACGATTTAAAATATCGTCCGATATATTTTAAATTGTCAAAAATCGTTAGGGCCACGATACAATACCAATTCCCCCGATTTATCGTTAAAAAATCGTAAATCAGGGGAAGGGGGAGGGCAGGAAAACCGGCACACTAAAACCCCCTAAAACCCACCCCGACCCTTTAAATTAAATCCCCCCCAGGAGGTCGTTCAGCGGGGCTTCCGGACCGCCGCTGAACGACCTCCTGCAGTCGATCTCCTGCCAGCGCCATTTTCCGTACGGAAAACGATTCGCGGCAAGAAATCGCTCCCGGAACCCCGCTGGACTCCCAGGAACTTTTGGCCAGCTTGGGGGGGCCTCCTGACCCCCACAAGACTTGCCAAAAGTCCAGTGGGGGTCCGGAACGACCTCCTGCGTCGAATCGTTTTGGTCTATGGCCGCCGCCATTTTGCGGCGGCCATTTTGCAAAATGGCGCCGGCTGAAGACAACAGGATTCAATTGAGGGGGCCGTTCCGGACCGCCGCCATTCTGGACCACTGCTGGATCCCCAGGTAATTTAAAGCATTTGGGGGGGGGGGTTCGGGAGGGTGGGGGATTTAATTTAAAGGGTCGGGGGTGGGTTTTAGGGGGTTTTAGTGTGCCGGCTCACGATTTTAACGATTTTCACGATAGTTTACACACCCAAACGGCAACAATACGATTCCCTCCCCCTCCCAGCCAAAATCGATCGTTAAGACGATCGAGGACACGATTCACATCTCTATTATTTAACATCATGAAAGCAAAGTTGTTGAGCTTCATTGTTTGTTTGGTCTTTTGAATGGAAAGAGTAGGGCTGTGTACTTAAATTTTGATTTGCTTATGCTTTGCTTTGTTTTTCTTCATTTTGTTTATGGTTCATTTACTTGAAATGAAATGAACACAGTAGAATTTAAAAAGAAAATAAAAAAAATGCAAGATGAAAAGAATGGACCGGGTTCCCCTTTCTCGTCACCAAAATAATTGTACTGGATCTGCAAAAAATGTAAAAATTGAAGCCCACACCCAGGCCTACCCAGACTCTCTTCCCTGATCCATTTTACCCCCTGTCATAGTTCTATAGAAATTCAAATGGGGTAGAAGCAATCCCTTGCATCTCCTGCCCTGCCAGATCTTTGTTTAAAATGCTGCCAGCTGGTTCTAGGGTTACTGAAGTACAGTCATACAACAATAAGACATTGGCCTGGGCTATTTTGAAGATGGACCTAATGGACAGCAGTGATGGGGAACGACTGCTGTCCTGTTTGAATTTTTACAGATCCAAGGATGAGGATAGATAATTCTGAAATGTTTGAGTTGGGGGGGGGGGGGGGAGGGAGGGGCTGGGGCTGGTAGCTCCTTTGCAGAATGAAATGAAATTAGTTTTATTAGAAATGAATGCACATCCCTAGCAAACAGCTTCTGTTCAATTTTTGAGTGTCACTACTATACAGTTCTATTATTTAAGAACAAATCCTTTCTTGCATCCCTTTTGAGAATGTCATATTGTGTTTTTTCGGTCATTCAGCAAAACTGAGGGCTTAGCAGCATTGGCTACAGAGAGAGAGAGAGGGGACAGGGGTGATTCTGCAGGCTGAATACTTCAGGCTCTTGCAGTCTACCTCAATCTGGATTTACAATACTCCCTGATATTTTAGTTTCTGGCCCCTCTGCTAATTGTAGTAAAGTACGGGGTGGTTTTGTGGTAGAGACACATACTACTGTATATGCTTGCTCCTAAGGACTACTCGCACAGTAGATTGAAATGAAAGCAGGAGTCAAGTCTGAACTCAAGTTCTCCGAGATGAAAGCTAGAGCACTGGTTCACTAAATTGCCTCACTCTTCTGATGGTTATATTAATTTTCATTTCCCTGAACTATCAAATAATCATGTGAAATGGACTCATCATGATCATGCATGGAATTCCTAATTTCTGTTATAGTGCAGAGTTCTGGAATTCATATTGGTCCAGGAGTAAAATAGACAGTGTAGGGTGTGATACCTTTTATTGCACAGACTTAAGAAGATTCCAAAGATGTTGATAAATAACATCATCTTAGGATAATTTGTACATTGATCCAATACCAAGTATCATGACCTGCAATCTAATATTCTCCTGCCACTACACCTATAGTCAATCTCTTCTCCCATGAGCTTATTGTATAGCAATCCCTCATTATATGACAGCTTACAAAGTGGAATTTTGCTATAACAGAATTAATATTTTGGGACCTGAATTCAAGATATGGACAGTGAAGACTCACTATCATGGAAATGTGTCCTGTTCACATTTATGATTAATCTTTTTCTCAAATTAACAAAACTGTGAAAAATTAAACAAGGCAATACAAATGAACAGTTTGGTGTAATAATTAAAAATAAAAAATGAAAATTGAAAATAAAAAGCAGAATAACAATGCTGAGAAGTTAATTTCCTGAGGGTAAAAAAGAAAATGTTCTAAAGCAGAAAAGAACATGATAAGGAGCAAAAAGTGTCAAAAGTGACTCATATTCAATTATATTCCCATCTTGGGCAGTCTATTTATAAAGGCAGTTTATAAATTGTTAAATAAAATAAGTGAAAACAGTATTTTAATTTTTTATACTCTGTGAAGGAACTTTTCTTTTGCAAGCCAAACTGGATGCTGAATTTTCTTCAGGTTTCCAAAGAAAACATCTAAATTTAAAAGAGATTCTCCAGTATGTCGCAGATGTCAGCAACTGGAACATACTATCCAATATTGCAGAGTGGAATTGACATATGATGATAAAAGATGTCGAAGAAGAATGGCATCTTTTCAAGAAAAAGTAGAGTTTCTCTGCTTTGCAAAGAAAGAAATACAAAGGTTTGCCGAGGAAATGGAATATGAATATCTGTCAGAAGAAGAGAGAGAAATGTATGAGTGGAAATTGTTAGATAGCAACATGAAGCTAAAATGAAGGAACGCAGTTTGGAGAAAAACAGAGTAGAAGAAAATCCTGGAATATATTCTGATAATAAAGGGATTCCTCCTAAGAAAGATATAAATGTAAATGTGGAGGTAGAGAAGCAAGAATCAGAAATGGTGCTCATGGTCAGAGATCAGGAATAAGACATTCAGGAGGAGAATCTGGACTAGGGATATACATTTTTTTAAAATCAAAGGGCAAAATACAACAAATATAGCCAATTTGTTATATTCAGGGGGCCTCGAACCAATTTGCCCCAGAATAAAGCAAACCTTATTTGTTTCATTCATTTTAAACTAATGCATTGGGAATAGGTCTAGGCCTGAAGCCGGGGCCTCACCCAGGGCATAGGTAGACCCCAAAGTAGGAGCAGTGGCCAATGGCAAAGCATGATGCCATTGCCTCAGCCTAGATCCAAAGCCAGAACCTCGCCTAGAACATAGACCAAAGCCCAAAGAACTAGGCCATACCCTAGGCCCAAGCACGATGCCAGTGTCTCAGAAGGCACTGGCTGTTGCCAGGACTTTGGCCAACACCCCTGAAAATTAAAAAAACAACCACAGATCCATTGGGTATACGATGAAAGCTGTGTCCCAATGTCTGTGCTTTGGCCTAGGCTGGAGCCCAGGCCCAGGCCCAACACTGTGACCTGACCCGAAGACTGAGACCAGACGCCAGGGCCTGGAGCCCAGATGCAGGTCTGATGCCATGACCCGACCCAAAGGCTCGATCCTGATGCAGGAGTCTTGGCCTGGACTCAGGCCCAATACCGTGACCCAACCAAGAGGATGGATCCCAATGTTAGGATCTCATCTGGAGCATTCTAAAAATAGGAATGTGCATTCATTTGAAACAAAATTGGATGTTTTTAACAAAATTTCTAATGTTTCCCAAAAAAACAATGCTCACATTCTTATACTGTAGTATAGAGGAGGAAAATCTCCTTATTGGAGGCCATCACCCTGGTGTAGCAGGAAGTGATCCTGTGGCAAGGGCCTGCTCTCCAGATGATGCATTGTCCTCTCGCACTGAGGACAGGTCTACTAAGGCTACTGCCCAGGAGGGAAGGGTTACATTGGCTACCATAGCTGGTGATTTGATTATTAGGAATGTAGATGCCTGGGTGGCTGATATGTGTGAGGATCGCCTGGTAACTTGCCTGCCTGGTGTGAAGATGGACGATCTCACACATCACCATTGTTATTGTTATGTTTACTTTGCACCCCTGTTTTATGTGAACCAGCATGATGTGACTGCTGTCTCGAATGCCGGTATATAAAAAAATCTAAATAAATAAATAAATAAATCACCTAGGTAGAATTTCAGACAGTGCTGGGGAGGAGCCGGCTGTCAAGTACATGTGGGCACCAATGACATAGGAAAATGTGGGAGTAATGTTCTGGAAGTCAAATTTAGGCTTTTAGGTAGAAAGCTGAAATCCAGAACCTCCAGAGTAGCATTCTCTGAAATGTTCCCTGTTCTACACGCAGGTCCCCAGAGGCAAGCAGAGCTCCGGAGTCTCAATGTGTGGATGAAATGATTGTGCAAAGAAGAGGGATTCAGTTTTGTAAGGAATTGGGACACCTTTTGGGGAAGGGGGAGTCTTTTCTGAAAGGATGGGCTCCACTTTAACCAGGGTGGAACCAGGGACTGAACACACAACTAAACTCTGAAATTAATTGCCAGAGGGTGTGGTTAAGGCAGTTAATGTAGCTAGGTTTAAAAAAGTTTGGATAAGTTCCTGGAGGAGAAGTCCATAATCTGCTATTAATCAAGTTGACTTATGGAATAGTCACTGCTATTACTGGCCTTAGTAGCATGGGATCTACTTAATGTTTGAGTACTTGCCAGGTACTTATAACCTGGATTGGCTACTGTTGGAAAGAGGATGCTGGGCTTGATGGACCCTCAGTCTAACCCAGTATGGCAACTACTTATATTCTTATGTTCGTGTTTAAAATAATGAAATCACAAGTGAATTATGATAAATTGCAGGAGGACCTTGCGAGGCTGGAAGATGGGGCTTCCAAATAGCAGATGAAATTTAATGTGGACAAGTACAAGATGTTGCATATAGAGAAAAATAACCCATGTTGTAGTTACATGATGTTAGGTTCCATATTAGGAGTTACCACCTAGAAAAAAGATCTAGACATCATAGTGGATAATACATTAAAATCATCTCAGTGTGCCATGCTGTTAAAAAAAAGCAATCAGAATGTTAGGCATTATTAGGAAGGGAATGGTGAATAAAATAGAAAATATCTTAATGCCTCTGTCTTGCTCCATGGTGAGACTGCAACTTAAAAACTCTGTGCAATTCTGGTCACTGCATCTCAAAAAAGATACAGTTACACTGGAGATGGTACACAGAAGGTTGAACAAAATGATAAAGGGGATGGAACAGGTCCCTTATGAGGAAAGGCTGAAGAGGTTAGGGCTGTTTAGCTTGGTGAAGAGATGGCTGAGGGGGGAGTTGATAGACATTTATAAAATCATGAAAGGACTTGAATGTATAATGTGAATTGCTTATTTACACTTTCAGATAATACCAGGACCAGGGGATAATCCATGAAGTTAGCAAGTAGCACATTTAAAACTAATTATAGAAAATGTTTTTTCACTCAACACACAATTAAGCTATGGAATTCATTACAAAAGGCAGTCAGTTAAAAAAAGGTATGAAGAAGTCCATAAACTGTGTTGCAGTATAGCTAACATGAAAGCCTCTGCTGTTTTTCTAAAGTACAGTTCACCACAATTTATTATCCTTAACAGACCTGTACAGTGCCTTTCTTTGAAACAATACTGTCATTCCTGACTGAATCTTTTCCCTGGCCTAGGTCCTTGGATCAATCCCACCACCATCCCACAAATATATACAGTTTCAAATGTTCCTCAAGCATTCTTATCTCCCAATACAGGAGCTACTTTTTAGAACCAGTCCTTCCGTTTACAGTTCATCTGATTCTTTGGCTACTGTATCTGGGAAATGTCTGCATCGCTCTCCCCGAGACCTCTCTTTTCCGTCACTACAGGGGGTAGAGTTAGAATTCTGGTCTACCCGCATATTCAAGAACCCTACTACCAAAAGGCCTTATTATTAGTCTCTTGCTTCCAGGGCTTGCTCGAGGCTAATTGGCATCCGGTGCAAAAACTGTAATTGGTGCCCTCCACACCCGGCAGGAAAAACTGCCAGCTCTTGCCATCACCTGCAGCCTCGCTCTTGCCTTCCATCCTTGTTCTTAACTTCCATCCTTGGACCCCTCCACCACCTTCCAAACTCTTCTTGTTGTTCTTAACTTCAATCCAGCCTCACCAGGAGGAGAGCAGCATGGAAGGCCCAGCACTTCTAAAATGCTCCTTCTTTCCACTGACTCTTCTCTCTCTGCCACAAGATTCAAACAGTATCCCACTCAGAAGACAGAGGGGCCAGTGGCCGGAAGCAGCATTGAGACGTGCCAGGCCCCCAGTGCTGTCTCCTACTGGTGAGGGCAGCAGCACCTCGGCCTCTTGGGCCATGAAGAAGCAGTGGCACTCAGCAGGAACTACATTTTTGCCCCATTTGCCCTAGCAGAAGAGGGACTGCTGCTCTTCTTCAGCCTAGCAGATTCATCAGGAGGGGGTGAGATGCTGGCACCCCCTAGATCTTGATGCCCTATGCAACTGCGCAGGTTGCAAACCGCAAGCGCCACCCTGCTTGCTTGTGAAAGGTTTTATCCTCTCTGCCTCTGGCCATGTTTTTTTTTATTTCTTGTATTAATCAGATGTTTTCTGCCCTTAGTTCTGTGTGGGACATATATCCCAGTATGTGCATATAGAAAATAATAATCTAATTGTACAATATAAATTGAAGCCCAAGCAAAAATTACCCCAGAAGTTATCCCAGTATGTGCACATAGAAAATAATAATCTAATTATACGATATAAATTGAAGCCCAAGCAAAAATTACCCCCAGAAGTTATCCAGCTAAATGAAGATTTGGGCACTTATCCAGCTAAATTCTACCTGCTAAAAAGATAGCCGGCTCAGCCTTTGGAAGCTCAAATTAAAAGGAAGAGGGTGATCTGCTTAGAGCCTGCAGGCCTGCAAATGTTCTATTTATTTTAATGTTACAGCACTACTTAACTGGCTATATTCTTCTTTTGAATATAGCTGGTTATTTGTAAGGTTATCTGGTCACACATGGCCAGATTTCTTTAGACCTGCTCTGAAGCAGGTCTAAAATTATCTGACTAACCTAGCCAGATATACCTGATGTTTGGGTAGGTTAGTCAGATATCTCAGCCTCTCCCAGGAATGCCCCCAGAACACCTCTTTTTTAGCTACCTATCCTAGCTTTTGAGTTATCTGCCTAAATGGCTTTTGAAAATCTACTCCCAAGTTGTGGGAGGAAGAAATGTTTTAAATAATCATTGCTCGTAATAATGATGTTTGACCACTGGATGGCATTTATAAATGAGCACAGGATGATCTGATGTAATGAGTTTGGGGAAAAATGCGTGGTTTTTTTTCCTTTAAGGTTTGGAGGGTTTTCTTTATTGGATCTAAAGTTTGCAGCAAAAGGTACAAAAGAATGGGAAATTTGGCAGATGTTTACCCTTTCCTCCCCTGCCCTCTCTCGTATAGGGTAAGACCTTTAGGGATGTGACTACAGTGGAGTACTCAGCCTATGGGCTGGGAGGCTTGGGGATCCTCCAAGTGGAGTGAGATCTTGCAGGGGCTCTCCCCACTCAAAGGGAGAGACCAGTGGCTGAGAAGAGCTGCCCATTCACCTTCAGGGATGGACTAGAAGCCAAGAAGTAATAGAGTGGCAAGGCATGGGGGTTCTTCCTTCCCAAGGGAACCACCATATGTCAAAAGGAGAATGCAGGGGTAGGATAAGTTAACCCAGTGGGGAACTGCGCCATAGTATTCCTTGTGTGTGTGTGTGGCCTGGGGAACCTAGCACAGATGGAAAGGAGAGGTGTTCTCCTTCCCCAGAGGAGCTCTCCACAGTTGGGATGTGAATAGGCCAGTGGCCAGTGGCCAGTGGCCAGAGTGTGGGATGATGTTGTCCTCCTCCCGAGGATTTATCCAAAACAGTGCAGAGCAGGATGCTTTGAGAGGGAAGGAACTACGTTCAAGAAAGTGGGAATTGCACTGAGGTACCGTCTCAAGAATTCCTTCTTAGTGTTGTGTCCGTGGAAAACCAATCTGGAAGGATGGCAATGGGGAGATTTGTATAGGTCTAGGACCATTGTGTAGTATGAACAGTGCCCTTGTAAAAATGATGGTTTATTGTCCTGGCATGGGATTTTGTGCTAACGTATTTGTGTGCCAATTGGATGAGAGTGTTGGTATGAATATGTATGAAGGAAAAACCAACCAGCTCTCCCGTAGGGCTGAAGGAAAGAAAAAGTAGTGAAGAGGATAACATGGTGAACCCCCCTGATGTCACAGTAGTTGTAATACTCACACTACACAGAAGCCCATGATTTTCTAAAATTGCTCATTATTTTGCGAAATCCCTGTCTCATCCATGTAAATAGTTCTCGGCTGGCTATATTGTACACCAGAAAATAAAGTGGCCATTTGTTTTTTGGAATTGGTACAATGTGTCAGTCTCCATTATTGAGCCAGCCCGGGTTTATGGATGGAAGCAGAGATCATGGAGGGGAGTGAGTGGACATCCTCTCTGACCATACATTGGAGAGCAAAGGATAGTAATGTTTGGAGCATGCTGTCCCCATTCAGGTCAACTTCACCAGCAGTGTGACTGATTTTGAAGACCCCCCCACAAAAGACGGAAGGGATGACCTTTAAACAAGAAGGGATTCTCCACCCCCCATCATTTTATGGACCCCAACATGGAGTTACATACATTGTCACATTTAATTTTGCTCTTTTGGCATGTAGATGTAGAAGAGTGCTGCAGTTAGAAAAATGAAAGGATGTGTAATAGTGTTCAAGCACTGGTCGTGAGTGACAGTAATGTCAGAAATACATGTGTTCAGGGAAGGTGCTATTGGACATAATTAAGAGAAAAACAAAACCCGAAATATTTGTTTTGCCCCCAAGGACTCTTTCTCATTTTTCTACTTTTATGTGTACACAATACCACTGCTAACATTTAAAATGTTGTTACTTTGTATTTTCAATTTTTTTGTTCCTGAGAACTTTTCAGCATGGGATATTATATTTCTACTGTGAGCAAACTTACTGGCTGGAAAAGCCTGAACTTCTTGACCTTTTCAGAATATTTCATTCTACTATGAGCACATAAAATTTATATTACTCTTGGGATATCCTTCAAACTTATAAACTATTTATAATTTGGCTCTACTGGGACATTCACTTCAATCATACAGTCATAATATAGAAAAAAATATCATCATCTCAAGCAACAAAAAACTTGGGTAAGCCACAAGAATAAATATTTTTTTTGGGGGGGGGGATGAAACTAGAAGGAAACCAAAAATTAAATGTAGATAAATGGGCATGCTACATAGCTGTATAAATTCTACTTTTTTTTTCCAAACTATAGCATGGAATGGAAATGCTCACAGGTTCTGAGGGGCGTCCCAATGTGTTGCCAGGCCCTGTGTCATACAACTGCTGCTAGTTTGCTGGTAATCTTTGCATTTTTATTGTAAAAATATGTGGTGATAACCTGTAACCAAATACTTTGAAACTACTAGCAGAGCTATGTTAAAAAATATTTCAGTGGTATGCTAGTTGCTTTTCTCCTGCAACTCAACATTCTGAGTTATGATGTAGCACAGGGCTTCTCAAACCCCTCCTAGCGACCCCCACATCCAATGGGGTTCTCTGGATATCCACAATGAATATATATGAGATAAATTTGCATATGCTGGGTCTTCATGCATATGCTTTGTGGAAAAGCTGACTGGCTGTGGGGTTCCCCACATAGGTTTGGAATGTCAGATACAGAAATCTTGACGCTGATCAATGCCTGCTTTCCATTTTGAATAAAGCATTACACCTTTTTTTTTTTTTACAATTGCACCCCAGTAAATTATGGCTTGTCTTCCAAGCTTACTCAGTAGGTACTATCAGAAATAGCAGAGCTGTCTCTAAAGCAGACACAGAATGCTAGGAAGGATCTGATAGACTCAGCTCTGTGTGTGTGTGTGTGTGTGTGCGTGTGTAAGAGTAGATGTATTTATTTACTTACAATTATTCATATAATATATTATTTATTTAGATAGATTTGTGGTGTGTGTGCGTGAGTAGATCCTGCTTTCTAGCCTATTCTTCTATGTGGAAACCCAGTAATAGAAGCAAGAGGAGGAAAATATGTAAAGATTAAATTCAGTGCCAAAATCACTGACCTGCAAGTAGACAAAATGCAAAAGTAGCATGAAGGTGCTGATGACTTGCACCACCCAAAAGAAACCCTGTGAATGCTGTGAGTTAAAATGAAATGAAAAATAATGATTTACTAAGGAAGAAATAAAATAACATCTATTGAAAGCTTAAGTCTAAAACAGACATTTTGTCAGCCTCGAGAACGTTGCTTACATTTAACAAAAAAAGGGTTTGGAAGGCATTAACACAAAAAGCTTGCTTATTTTTTTTTTTTCATGCGAAGTACAATATGTGCTTTTGTGATTCCTTAAATAATTTTTCCCTCATCTACAAGAGGCCTTACAGATTCTCCATTAGACTCTGGAAGGCCATGCAAGGTAACTTAACTAAGGGCAATGGCAGATCAAAGGAATGCCTTGTGCTGTGGACGCCAAGTATGCATATTCATTAACAGTATGAAAGTTAGACAAAAAGGAGAGTGTGCAAAGAAATACTGCCTGGGGCACAGCTTTTTTTTTACTCTGGCCATTTATATGGGTACTCACAGGACTCCTACAAATAAAAAAAAAAATCCACATTTGCTATAGCCATTGTAGCTTAAAATCCTCTTGTACTTCTCAGTATTATTTCAGAAGTGCTGTATACTGCACTCAAAATAGCAATTTGCAAGGCAGTATTTTTGAGAAAATTATATTCTGTAATAGCCAGGCAATTTTTGACCAGTGTTTAATTTCACTTTGCAGCATTTTAATGCATGTTCTGCTTTCTTTTCCTACTTTTGATTGAATCACTTTTTTTTTTTTTTTTTTTTTACAGCAGAAATAAAACTGAATGGCTTGTGAAAGAACGCTGTAATAGATTCGTTTCTGAGAAGTTTTTGTGTGGGTAGGAAAATAGTGGTGGATTAGAATGCCACATTCCTTTTTAAACTGTACATACAGCATGTGAAGGAGTTCTTTCTGTACTTCTGTTGTATAATGGCCGAATTTTCAATCCCTGGCACGCACAAATGCTGGTAAATTTGCGTGTGGCCGGGCCGCATGCGCACCAAGTGCATTTTCCAAACGGCCCGGCCACGTACGTATCTCCCGGTATGTGTGGAAGAGCCAGGCTTCGTAAAAGGGGAGGGCAGGGTCTGGGTGGGGGGGGCGGCCGGGACAGTGCCATTAGGTGTTGCCCTGGTGAAGCATGCACCAGCGACCAACTGGCGCGCAGAACTTACTTTTGCTCGGGAGAGCAGGTAAGTTAAAATAAAAAAAAATTAGAGGAGTCAGGTGGGATTTAGGGATTGGGGTGGAGAGGGGAAAAGAGAGGAAGGATAGTTAGGGGGTTAGGGAACTGGGGAAGGCCCGATTGCATCACTGTGCTTTTTAAAATAAAATCCCCCATTGTGCGAGCGAGTGGGCACCCACGCGCACATGCGTGCACCGATATAAAATCAGGCACATATGTGCGCACGGGTATCAGATTTTATAACATGCACGGTGACATGGGCATGTTATAAAATCAGTGTGTCCATGTGCACATGCTGGGAACAGCGCGCGCACATGGACGCCTACGCGTACTTTTAAAAATTTACACCTTAGTGTATAACATTGGTATGTTAATTCTCCTTTCTCTCCAGGCGTGGCTCTCTGTCATCCATTTCCTTTATTGGTGCTACCATCTTCTTATAATGACAAGCAGTCGAATGCAGTGAATTTATGGGGTAATTGTCAAAAGCCCTTTACCTGGGTCCTTTATACAATTAAAAGGGCTGTCTAAAAATTACCCACGCTCCACCTGACTAAAAGCATGCATGGGCTTCCAAAGCCAGCATAATTTATCCACATTACAACGAGGCATTCTTGAGGGCATATTTAGGGAGCAAAGCAGCGTATGCACCTTTATTTAATCTATGCTTAACCTCTACCCAAAGAAGGTAATGGGATGCATTGGTTTCATTGTTAGATGGGTTTAATGTGGTATATGTACCTTTAAGCCTGGATGATGTCATAGAGTGCCACACAACCAAATCTAATTTTCCAATGTAATAATCAAATTCAACTCTATTCCAAAATCTCGCTGGTATTGAATTTCCCAATATTTGCTGTTTTCACTGATAAGACGTTTTTATAAAACGGCGTTGTTTTATGATCTCGATATTCTATAAACATTTAATTTAAATCGCATTTTGAAAACATATTCTTAGATGACTCCCCCATCTTCAAAAATCCTCTGAGCAAGTAAGTTAATTAGATAACTTTATCCAGTTATCTTTATCTGGATATTCAGTAGAATTTATCCAATAAATGTTCCACTGAATGATGGTAACTTCAAAATGAGTGCATATATGCGTGTATACACATGAGTGCAGATACTTAGGGATTTTAAATTGTCCATGTAAGTGCGTGTGTATTATTTAAAACACACCTAGCATGCATATGTGTGCTCCTAATCTTAAACAGTTACATGAGCAAATGTTAATCACGTATCTTCCTTAGGAATTTGTTGGCTTTAACACATGCAGCTAATCAGATTTTAACACATGCACGCATGAAGGAAATAGTCAGTTTGACCAATTAATCTACCGGTTTGCCCATTCTCTCTCTAGGTCATCCAGACCCTCTGGTTCTTCAGTCTGCCCTCTCCCGTTTACTCAGACACCTCACCTAGCTGTTTTAGACCTGAAATGAGTTTTCCTCTGACTTTCACAGCCCAAAATGTGCTGTAGGCATAGGACCTAAAATCTATATTTACACTCGTAAATATTGGCCCTACTTCAGAACACCCCTGATATGCCCTAACTCCGCCCCTATTTTCTGTGCATCGGTTTGCTCACGCACACGCATAGATGCGTACAATTGAGCCATTTTAAAACATGAGTTATTTGCGCTTGGCCCAGATATTTGTGCATATTGGCCTTTTAATGCAAGCAACTCTTTTAAAATTCACCTCAGTATCTGTATAGAAGTATTTGAATAAACTTATAACCTTTTAATTTTCTGCAGTTTTACTTATTTGTATAATAGATATTTCCAAAATTGAGCTGTTAATGCTGGATATAATCAAAAGAATGGAGAGCGAGGCATTTTCCACCAATTAAGGTTTTTTCAAAAGGAAGAATTTTAGCAAGCCAGACTATACAACTTATGCTAAAATTTAGCCATAACTTATTATCCTCTTGCTGTAATTAAAGGTCTTATTATTCATAGAGGGGCCTATGTACTAGGCATTTTCACCATGGACACAAAATGGTGAGAAACCCATTTGTATATCAGATCCACAGTTTAATTTCTCAGGACCAAAGTGATCAATGACATCATACTAGCATAGTAGGTTCAGTACTGTCTCACAAGAATCAGTGCTACCTATTGAGCCAGTAACGCTAATCTTACAATACCAATGTTATTTGGGGGGGTCTTCGAACCAAGAACTGGTCTCCGCCTTACTTTGGACCAGATGTACTAAAGGGTTTTTCCCATTTTGGATCTGATTTACCAAGGAATTTTTCCTAAGCCGTGTCTATTGGAAAAATGCGTAGTATATCTCATCCCTTTGTGTTGTAATTTTGCATAATTATAACTAATTGGTTTCAGAAAAAGTTCAAGTAGGTCCTTTACTATTCCTCTAAACTCCTAGTGGTAGATATATTTGGAAAAATATCAGAGATGGGGATGTGGATATTAAAAGACTCATTTAGATGCTGGTGTATGTGATGTAATTTATTCCTCTCTAATGGTGTATGAAAATAATATTATACTTTTGAATGTCATTTGGGGTACATTTTTTAACTGTTATATGTATGTGGAACAAGGACTTAATAAAGCTTAAGAATATCTATACATTACTTTGGCAATATGCTTCTTTCTCCCTTAGCTTCAGTCACCTGATACTGAAGGCACATATAACATTAAATACTGCCTTTAAGTGACTATCAAACTGAGTTATCCATATCATTGGCTTATTTCCTGTATTATTAATACATTGTTAATGAAATAGCTAGATATGCTTCATCAACTCGATTTTTAATATTCATATGATTAATATGAGAATTTCCCAATAACAAGATGGTGATATGGATTGCAAACTGGCTGACGGATAGAAGACAGAGTGTGATGGTGAATGCAACCTACTCTGAAGAGAAAAAAGTGTTAAGTGGCGAGCTGCAGGGATCAGTGTTGGTACCAATGCTGTTTAATATCTTTGTGAGCAACATAACGGAAGAATAGAGGATAAGGTCTGTCTATTCGCAGATGATACTAAAATCTGCAACAGGGTAGACACTATGGAAGAGGTAGAGAGAATGAGAGGTGATTTAAGAAAGCTCAAGGAGTGGTCCATAACTTGGCAGCTGAGATTCAATGCCCATAAGTGCAGATTCATTCATCTGGGGTACAGCAACCCAAAGGAACTGTATGAGCTGGGGGGAAGGGGCAAGTGCTGATGTGTACGGAGCAAGAGAGGGACCTTGGGGTCATGGTGTCTAGCGATCTGAAGATAAAAAAACAGTGTGACAAGGTGATAGCTAAAGCCAGACGAATGCTGGGCTGCATAGAAAGAGGAATATCTAGCAGGAAAAAAGAGGTGTTAATTCCCTTGTACAAGTCCTTGGTGAGACCCAACCTGGGACACTGTGTTCAGTTCTGGAGTCCATATCTCAAGGGAGACAGAGAGAGGATGGATGTGGTTCAGAGTGACCAGAATGGTCATATGACCTACAAGGATAGGCTGTAGGCCCTAAATATGTATACCCTGGAAGAGAGGAGGCGCAGAGGGGACATGATGCAGACCTTCAGATACATGAAAGATATAAATGATGCACAACTAAAAACAAACCTCTTCTACTTAAAAGTTATATGAAGAACGAGGGAAGGAAAACTCAAATTGAATGTCAGGAAATATTTCTTCACGGAGCGGATGGTGGACATGTGGCATGCCCTTTCCAGAGGAGTTGGTGAAGAAGAAGACAGTGACGGACTTCAAAAGGGCATGGGATAGACTCTGAATCCCTAAGGAGCTAAATCTAATTGTCATGGAGGTTAGAAGTAAAAATGGTGAAGAAGAAGAAGACAGTGAAGGACTTCAATTGGGCATGGGATAGACTGTGGATCCCTAATGAGCTAAATCTAAAAGTCTTGGGGGTTAATAGTAACAATTGGGAGCTAAATTTAAGAGTCAAGGGGGTTAACAATTGGGAGCTAAATCTGAGTCAAGGGGGTTAGCATTAACAATTACATGACAATGGATGAAAATATACAGTCTAGGAAAACATAAAACACAAAACATTCCTCAACATACAACATAAGGGGCAGTCTTAGTAATTGTTGTGCTGGTAGTGGACCCTTGGCCCTAGGTGGGGTTGATGCAACCCATGGGGCAAGCCCCACGGGTTCCCACCGTCGGAAGGTGGAGGAGGCCGGGAGGTGGAGGCTGACTGGAGCTTCGCCAATACCAGCCCTTGTTCCTCGCAGGTTGAGCCCTTGAATGCTGGGGCTGGCTGGTCTTAGGAGGGCCTCTGTCCGATGACTCCCGGAGGAAGATGTAGCAGGTAGCCAGGGACCAGCAGAGGTATCGGAGGGCCCGAGGTAGGCCTGGACGAGGCAGGGATTCAGAGACCCGGGCAGCAAGGATGGGCCAGAACAAGAATAGGTGATGCCCGGGCAGCAGAAGACCGAAGCCTAGTAAGGCCAATCCAGAGGCGTGGTCAGGATCAGGCTGGAGTTGGGGCAGGCAGCAGAGCTAGACACGGTATAGCGAGGCAAGGGTCAAAGCCAATAGTTAGACTGTAGCGTGGTCCAAACGTAGCAAGGGTTAAAGCCAGTAATCAGTCATGAGTGTGGTCCAAATGTTGCAAGGGTCAAAGCCAGAAATCAGTCCAAGACAACGGGCTAGGCAGGAACCAGGAATGGAGTCAGGAACATGAACCAGAAACGAAGTCAGGGACGAGCAATGAGCACACGACAAGCGTGGAGACCTGTTGCCAAGGCCTTAAGTAGCAGGGCCCGATGATGTCATCATCCGGGGCCGCAGGCTAGATTCCTGCTGCAACCCCTTTAAATGCTGGCAATGCATGCACGTGCACGCCTAGGAGAGGCAGAATACTGGACGGTGGCGTCTCCGCACAGCACATGTGGAGAGACCCGCCGGGAGCCGGAGAGGTCCACAGAGGAGTCAGGAATGGCCGAGGAGGCAACGAGGGCTCAGGAACGCAGGTGGCTGCCTACTGCCGCCAAAGAGGATGTGCCAGGTCCGGGAGCCGAGTGTCAGAGGTAGGGCCATGACCAGGACACGCAACAGTAATCACACAAGCATGGTGGAGACTTGTTGATGCTAGGCTTACCATTGAAGTAATTCCATTGAGAAATTCCTAGCACTACTATCTGCTTCAACAGAGTAGGGGGACGGAAAATGAAACCCTAATGACAAAGAAAGAGCCCAGATTAAAGTCCATGAATCAAATTCAAAATTAAGATTGATAGGCAGACTGGATAGGCCATTTGGTCTTTTTCTGCCATCAATTCTTTCTTTCTATGTTTCTATGTTTTATTTTAAGGTGCCTAGCTAATTGTCCATCTCCTCAAACCACAATAGCTGCTCATGAACTGTCCCAATGTTCACGTCTGGTTTTTTTTTTTTTTTTTCCCCTTAACCATACTTAAAGTTGGGTTTTTCAGCTGGGTCTCCCTGTCAACTGGGCTGTTGACTGAAGCAGAATGGTATCCACAAGGACAGTGAATGAGTGGGCTTAAATCTCCCCTCAGCTAAACTCCCTCCCCCCAAAAAAATTTCCTTTCTAAACATTTCCAAAATCTTTGGCTTCTCTATTTTATTGGAATGATCAATGACTGAGAGGATCAAACTACATCAAATATGCACTTCATTCTGCAAGTGTCTGAAAAGCTTGCAGAAATGTGATTATATGCTAGTGGAGCTTCATGTTTGGTTAGTCAGTATAGAGCATGGAAAGAATTTTTACAACTTCAAACACAATCATGCAGCATATCATGTTAAAGATTATAGGAAAGTAAAATAGATTAAATTACTTTTTATTTTCTGGACTAATCATGAAGGTTACAAATAGTGAACAGGTAACAAAATGGATTTTTAGCACATCTTAATAGGTGAATCCATGGGAGGCACCCAGAGACAGAATAATTTTCTTTCTTTTTTATGGAGTGAGAAGCCATACAATCTCTATGAAGCTGGCTCCAGTCTTACAAACTCATCAAGCTCCAGAAGTATCTTCATTCCTGATTAACCCTGTTCCTAACATTCTAATTAAAACCATTCGAGTGATCTAGATTTGCAAGGGTCATAGCTGATTTCATTGAAAACTATTCCCTGAAGCCCTCTCTTATCTCAGTATTGGCTTGCACACTGCTATTAAAGCAAGGAGGGGGAAGGATGGAGAGAGAGAGAGACAAATGTAAAATACTGCAATGTTAACAATAGTCTTTTATAAAGAAATACTTTAACCAGGGTTTCATTTACCCTCTTGTGGAAAGTTATCCATGGTTCTAGAAAATTCTCAGTTTGTCCTCTGTGGGAATATGTGTACAATGATGGACTAGGACTAAAACTTGAGACTGATGCCTGCAACACATTGGCCAAAATCCAGGCTCTATGCTCTTTTCTGAATGATGTTTTCCCCATGTTTTCAGCTAATAAAACACTTTTACTAGAAAACATATGAATGTATATATATATATATATGAATATATATACATATGAATGTATATATATATATATATATATAATGTATATAATGTATAAACTAATAAATTATTAAAACTGATGCTTGTGACGAAGGGAAGAGGATATTATAGAATAACATTATGATGAAAACAAATTCCTCACCATCTATACTGCTATTGTTTACATCCCTTAAAGCAAACAGCCCTAATTCCTTATTTGTTATCATGTGAATATCCTTCCTTGCCACTTGTTGCATGCATCCCTTTAAATAAACACTTGATTCATTATTGGTTAATTGTTTCCGCTTGTACACCATGACTGCCTTTGCTTAAATCCACAAATGAATAACACCAGATTTTTTTTTCTTTGTTATTAGCAACTCCCTCTTATTCATCACAAATATTAATACCAATAATCGCACACCACCAGTTATACATACAGTGCTAATAGCTGGACATATCAAGCAAACTAGCAGAACCTAAAATAAGCAAAACCAAGGAGTATTTGGATAGTAGGTGGTACAGAAATTTGCACCTTTCCACTAGCCTATCAATTATTTCATCTGAATGAAGGTTCATGAGAATACCTTTTCTGTTGCCTTAAGCATCGTAGGAGCAATGGATGGCTGGCGCCATCTTGACTTTTGGCAAGTCTTGGGGACCCTCCTGACCCCACAAGACTTGCCAAAAGTCCCTGGTGTTCCAGCGGGGGTCCGGGAGCGACCTCCTGCACTCGGGCCATCAGCTGCCAGTATTCAAAATGGTGCCGATAGCCTTTGCTCTCCCTATGTCACAGGGGCCGACCAATGGCACCGGTAGCCCCTGTGACATAGTAGGTCAAAGGCTATCGGCGCCATTTTGAATACCGGCAGCCGAGGGCGTGAGTGCAGAAGATGGCTCCTGGACCCCCCGCTGGACCACCAGGGAGTTTTGGTAAGTCTTGAGGGGGTCAGGAGGGTGGGGGGTTTGTTTAAATTCGCTCCTTTAGCGGCCGAATAATTCGGCGAAGATTCGTTGTATTCGTGGGGAATCGTGATACGTTTCGCTTCCCCATGAATACAATGTTGCAGATTACCAATATGTAGGAAACAAATGCACACCCCTAGTACAGAGTGCAGAGGTGCACAGAGTACAGTAGCTTGTGTGAAAGGGTATGGCTCAGAAGCTACACTGAAGAAAAAGAAACCCAAAATTTAAAGTTTCAGGTACAGAGTTAACTGGAGAAGCCCAGCTGGAGGTAGATAGGGATTAAAAGTGATTTAATTATTGCTGGTTATGCAGGCTTTTTTTTTTTTTTTTAACTTTTTTTGCCTTGAAAAAAAAAGAGGAAGGAACACTAGTGCAGCAGGGTTGTGCTGAACAGGGTGTGGCCCTGGAAAAGCTGCCAGAGTGGGCTGTGAGTGTGGTGAATGGAAACAGCATGGGGCCCTTTTCCAGCAAGCAAGCCACTCTGCAAGGAAGGTGGGCAGCAACGAGGAAACCTGGGGTGAAGCAGCCAGGGTACAGCATCACCAAAATGCAGCAGTCTGAGAGCATGACTGATAAAAGCTGGCAAGCCCTGATCCAGAATCTCCATGAGGAAGATAGAAGGTTACAAGGGAGCCTTGCAAGGAGTCAATGGGCCTGGACTGAGCAAAGATGGAACAGGGAAATACTTTGGGCCGTGGTCAACTTCTATTTGGAGTGGACCTTGTGGCCTTGACAAAAAGTGGTGACACAGAGTGCCCAGAAGGGGGCACTACAGATTGGCCAGCGAGATGCAAAACTGATTGGTCAGAGGATA
This sequence comes from Rhinatrema bivittatum, assembly GCF_901001135.1. Lineage (NCBI taxonomy): Eukaryota > Metazoa > Chordata > Amphibia > Gymnophiona > Rhinatrematidae > Rhinatrema > Rhinatrema bivittatum. The sequence goes on from NC_042615.1 coordinate 195,085,302, forward strand.
GCTCTACAGGTGGTCCTGAGGAAGACCCTGTAGGGTGCCCAAACACTACCATGAGTACAGAGATTGCTCCCATGAGAAGCCCCGAGAAAAGGGGGGGGGGGGGGGAGGGCGGTGAAGAAGTCTGAGAGAAGGATCACAGAGAGTCCTGGAGAGGACAACACAGACAGCCCAGAAGGAGGCAGTGTTGAGAAGTTGGACATTGGTGCTACAAGAGGTCATTAGGAAGACCCTGTAGGGTGCCCAAACACTACCAGAAGTCCAGAGAAAACTCCCATGAGAAGCTCACAGAGAGAGAACACATAAAGATGAGCAAGAGATGCCATTGAGAGCCCAAAGGGTGGCACTGTGGAAACTCCAGCGAATGAGGCTGCAGAGGAGCTAATGACCAGTATGGGAAGTGGTCAGAGTATACAGATGAGGAAACTGTGGAGATCCCAGAGGGAGGTGCTGCAGAATGTACAGAGAAGGAAACCTCAAAGAGCCCAGAGTGAGTCACTTCAGAGAACCTGAAGGAAGAGTCCATGGAGAACCCAGAGGATGATACTGTGTAGACTCCAGCAACTGAGGATACAGAGGGGCCAAGGAGGGGCTCTTCATCAGAGATACAAGATGCCAGAAAACAGGCACAGCTCGTTATAAAGGAACCATCACTGGTGGTTCCCCAGTCGGTCCATAAATCCCCATGGGGATAGAATTTGAAACCTGGAGCCAGCAAAGCACTTAATTAAAGGACTGGAGATGTGCACTGTGTGAATGGAACATTGGGTAGTGGATGTGGTAAGGAGCATGTCATGAAGTTCCTGTTTCCAAGCGTAGCTGGTGGGAAGCCAGAGAAAGGGGACTGGGAAGTCTTGGATTCTCCTAGATGGGATCTAGGAGGGAGTAGGGATGCTTGGCCCAGTGGGTCCAAGCTGAGGGGAGGACTATGTGAGGCAATGTCCCTAGTGTTCCCCTATTTAGCTGTGCATGTCCAGGCTAGATGCCTGGTCCACCTTAAATGCCTTAAGGAGAGTATGCTCTATAGGCGGGATCCTGTGGGGCAGGTGGGACTCAGAGGGCATAACCAGAGACTGGGGAATGAGAGCTGAGATAAAGGTGGGGATAATCAGACCAGGTCCAGGTCTCCGGGAGGAAGGTAGCTCCTGTAACGTAACACTGTCCAAACACTGAGCTGAGAAAAGCAGTACAAACTGTGAGAAGAGAGAGTACGCTGTTTGAAAATAAAGGCAGTCTACTGTTGTGTATATGATTGAAGCTGTGAATAAAGATTATGTTTAAGAAAGGCTGGAGTCAGACTGAATGTCTGCCTCCAGGCCTGTGGGAATCACTGTTCATTCCCACAGGCCCATGGAGCTGTGAGGTTAGACAGAAAGAATGGTCCAGTGAATGTGAGGAGAATAAGCCACATAGCATGCATATTTACAGTATGTATACTCTTCCTTTTTGCAGGGGAGCAACCAGGTGATAATCTGAATACCCTTGGACCCAGTGGCCTTCATTAGGCAAGGAAGCATTCTTGGGTGCTAACATTTAGTTCAGATGATGACATTTTGAGGAGGAGGAGGGATCAGCCGAAGAGCAAACTGTGATACAGTGTGGACATCTGCAGGAGATGGAGAATCGGTATATCTTGACTCAGGTTTGCATGCCAGAGTTCTGGCAGTATGCATCAGGGCTGCAAGAGGGCAGCTTGTTTTTCAGAGAGAAGTGGAGATATAGGCCACTTCAGTGGAAAGGTGTGTAATGGACTTGAATGCTCAAGCGGTGGAGGAGATCAGTAGCTTGATCCTGCAGGGCATGCGGGATATGGTAAAGAAGAAATGCAGGGTATGTGGCAGGAGGTGCAGGTTGTGTGGCAGGAGTTAAAGAGCTTTCACAAACAGATGGAGGCCCAGATAGCTGTTTGGAGGGAGATACTTTAGAGCAGTGGTTCTCAACCAGTGTGTCGCTAAGCACACGCAGGTGTGTTGCCACACTTCCCGGTCCCCTGCTTATCCAGCTGCTCCCCCTACCCGAGCAAGACAGGTCCTACACCCGGGCTTAAAACGCTGAAAGCCCGGGTGGAACGCGGCAGGAGAGCAGGAGTCAGTGGCACCGGCATGCACTCTTCATTCCACCCCCCCCCCCCCCCCCCGTGGCCCGGAAGAGGAAGTGGTGAGCAGACCTTGCTAGTGCGCTCGGCATCAGCCCGAAGAAAAGAAGAGAGGTATGGTCTGAAGAATGAGCAGCGCGGCTCAGAGAAAAACGAAGAATGTCGTCAACCCCCACTGCCGATGGGACTCCTTTCTCCGTGAGGGCTGAAAATGAAGTAGATTGCTGCTGCCTTTAGGGTTAGAAGTGGAGGAGGCTGCTGCTGCTGCTAGTTCGGGGAAGGGGGGGAGAGTGAGTGAATGAGCAAGCATGTGTGTTTGAGATCCTGTGTGTGTGTGCGTGAGTGAGATAGCATGTATGTGAATGATTGAGAGCCTGTACATGTGAAAGAAAGTATGTGTGTGCTGGTTTAGGTGAGGGAGCATGTGAGTATGTGATTGAGAGCATGTGTGAAAGTGAGAGAAACACAGCATGTGTGTCTGTGTGTGATTGAGAGCTGGTTTAGGTGAGGGAGCATATGAGTATGTTATTGACAGCATGTGTGAAAGTGAGAGAAAGAGAGAGAGCATGTGTGTCTGTGTGTGATTGAGAGCTGGTTTTGGTGAGGGAGTATGTGATTGAGAGCATGTGTGAAAGTGAGAGAAACACAGCATGTGTGTCTGTGTGTGATTGAGAGCTGATTTAGCTGAGAGAGCATGTGAGTATGTGATTGAGAGCCGGTGTGTAAACGAGAGAAAAAGAGAGCATATGTGTCTGTGTGTGACTGAGAGCTGGTTTAGGTGAGGGAGCATGTGAGCATGTGATTGAGAGCCTGTGTGTAAATGAGAAAGAGGTTTGTAAGCATGTGAATGAGAGTCTGTGTGTGAGAGAAAAGGACAGCATTTATGTGTGTGATTGAAAGCCTGTGTGTGTAAGCCTGAAAAGATAGACAGCATGTGTGTAAATGTGTAATTAAGAGCCTATATAAGTGAGAGAGAAAAAGCATGTGAATATGTGAGTGAGTGAGTCAGTGTGAGAGAGAGGAGTAAGTTGCAAGCAAACCATCCCTCCTCCTGCTAATTCAAAACAATCTCAGGGTACCTGGATTTAAAACATTCCCAGGTATGCAGAGCAAAACATTTTTTGTATCCTTATTATTTTTCATTACTGGGTCTTTGTGTCTGATATTTTAAAATATTTTATTGGTATCTAGAAATTTTTTATATGAGTTTTTAATTATTGGATATTCCATTCATCCGCTGTTTTGAAATAATCTGTTCTTTTTGTTAGTATGGTTTTACTGCTACTGATTTTATATTTCTCGATTTGTTTTATAAGACTCTGGCTTGTTGCGGTTTCCAATTAAGTTTTTGTCTGCATGCTTCTAGTTATGCATTTTGGTCTCTTTATTCTTTGTTAGGTGAGGGTCAGCACATGTGATTCAGGTGAGGTTCTCTGCTGGGGTGTAGTTCCTGTGTAGGGCTCTATATCAGCATGACTTGGTCCGTTTTCCTAATAGGAGATGTATTGTCTTAAGGCATGGTTTAATATTTTCAGTGTTGCCTTTTCTTAGTGTTCAATGCTGCTCCCCCAAGGGGAGGAGCTAGTAGTTTAATACTCCATAGGCGGAGTTAATGATCTGTGGTGGGTTGGCTTCCCACAGAGTGGCAGTCTGTATAATACTGCTCTAGTAGTGTGAGGAAAGAACACAATGTAAATTGGTGAAACCCTGGGCCGATGGCAGATGACAGCGCCCCCATGAGGATATCCTGAGAGGGATCACCTGCTAGGCTGGAGTATGGAGACAAACACAGATAGTTCTTTATTAGACAGGACGTAGAACCACCAGAGGTGGCAGTAGTGAGCTGATGTGCCCGGCAGAGCGGAAGTCCCTCAGATACTGGAATTGTGGTCTCTGGGTTGCTGAGCTGTAGAGAGAGACTATAGGTAGTGAGTAGACAGGGTATGCTGGATACATAACCAGTAATAGATGATACACTCACAATTGTAGATATCTGTAATGGCTTCTATGCAACAGAGAGTCTTCAGTATATTCAGGAACAGAAGCCGTAGGCGAGTACTGGTTCCTATATGCAGTCTGGAATGAGAACTCACAATATCTGTGTATGAGATGGCTTCTGGAATAGAAGAGAGTCTTTGGAGGGTTTTAGGAACATAGGCCCTCGTGGAGCGAGTACCGGTTCCTATCTGCAATCTATAATAGTAATTCACAAGATATAGGTATATGATAGCTTCTGATATAGAAGAGAGTTGAGAAGGGATTTAGGAACATGGGCCCTCTTGGAGCGAGTGCAGGAAGATCACAGCACTCCTGGTATCAGGGTTAGGGCACTGTGTGCAGGAAGATCACAACATTCCTGGTATTAGGGATAGGGCACTACATGCAGGAAGATAACAACACCCCTGGTATCAGGGATAGGGCACTGCGTGCAGGAAGATCACAACACTCCCAGTATCAGGGATACGGCACTGCATGCAGGAAGATCACAACACTCCCGGTATCAGGGATAGGGCACAAGTTCTAGTCACATTGACTGATCACATTAATTTTTTTGTCAAGCTACCAACTGTTTCCATTTCCCATCCCCCATATATTGTCAGTGGGAACCTTGGTAACATGAATAAATAAGAGGGCAGCCAATAGGAATACATATTCATTCCTAAACTGACCTTAACTGACCTGAAAAGTGTCAAATTGTATCATTTTCTGTTAGCGCGCACTAACAATGGTTAGTGCGCGCTAACTTCCTGTTAGCGCGCACTAACTCCCGTTAGTGCGCACTAATCGGAAAACCCGAATTTTTAACTAAAAAATTGTGCCAAACACGATTTTCTTCTCCTGCCAGACAATTTCGATCGTTAAGACAATCGGGCACACGATTCACATCCCTAATACTGGGTCAGACCAAGGGTCCATCTAGCCCAGTATCCTGTTTTGAACAGTGGCCAATCCAAGTTACAAGTACCTGCAAGAACCCAAACATTAAATAAATCATAGGCTACTATTGCTTAGGGATGTGAATCGTTTTTCAACGATTAAAATTATCGTCCGATAATGTTAATATCGTCTTAAATTGTTATAGAACACGATACAATAGAAATTCTAACGATTTATCGTTAAAAATCGTTAAACCGTGTTAGTGCGCACTAACGGGAGTTAGTGCGCACTAACTCGATTTAGTGCGCACTAACTGAAAATGATACAAATAAACACTTTCCAGGTCACTGAAGGTCAGTTAGGAATGAATATGTGTTCCTATTGGCTGGCTGCCCTCTTATCTATTGATGTTACCAAGGTTACCACTGAGGTGATGGTTGGGGGGATGGGAAATGGAACTGGAAACTAACGAACACCAACAGAAAATGAAACAAAGTGTTCACACTTCCCAGGTCAGTAAAGGTCACTTAGGAATGAATATGTATTCCTATTGGCTGGCTGTGCTCTTATCTATTGATGTTACCAAGGCTAACACTGAGGTAATGGTTGAGGGGATGTGAAATGGAAACAGTTGGAAGCTTGACAAAAAAAGTAATGTAATGATCAGCACTCACGTGACTAGAACTTGTTTGTTTATTATTTTTGTTAGCAGGCACCTGAAATGCTAGTGCATGTTGAATTTGCCAATCACTGTGCATTTTAGAAAGGTGGTCCTGGCTGGAACTGTACACAGTTCAAATATATGTAATTGATTGTTGGTAAGTGTAGATTTTAAGTGATTTTCCTGCACACAGTGCCCTAACCCTGGCACCAGGGGTGTTGTGATCTTCCTGCACACAGTGCCCTAACCCTGATACCAGTCTGAGACAGCTCCCTCCCTGCATTACTAGTGAGAGGCTGGCTTCACAGACAGGGGGGAGCTGCCTGACCCTCACTCCCGACTTCCCCCATGTCCCAGCTAGTGAATGGTGTGTGGGTGAGGGGGGGGGGGAGGATGGTGAAGTCTGAGACAGCTCCCTCCCTGCATTACTAGTGAGAGGCTGGCTTCACAGACAGGGGGGAGCTGCCTGACCCTCACTCCTGACTTCCCCCATGTCCCAGCTAGTGAATGGTGTGTGGGTGAGGGGGGGGGGGGAGGATGGTGAAGTCTGAGACAGCTCCCTCCCTGCATTACTAGTGAGAGGCTGGCTTCACAGACAGGGGGGAGCTGCCTGACACTCACTCCTGACTTCCTCCATGTCCCAGCTAGTGAATGGTGTGTGGGTGAGGGGGGGGGGGGAGGATGGGGAAGTCTGAGACAGCTCCCTCCCTGCATTACTAGTGAGAGGCTGGCTTCACAGACAGGGGGGAGCTGCCTGACCCTCACTCCTGACTTCCCCCATGTCCCAGCTAGTGAATGGTGTGTGGGTGAGGGGGGGGGAGGATGGTGAAGTCTGAGACAGCTCCCTCCCTGCATTACTAGTGAGAGGCTGGCTTCACAGACAGGGGGGAGCTGCCTGACCCTCACTCCTGACTTCCCCCATGTCCCAGCTAGTGAATGGTGTGTGGGTGAGGGGGGGGGGGAGGATGGTGAAGTCTGAGACAGCTCCCTCCCTGCATTACTAGTGAGAGGCTGGCTTCACAGACAGGGGGGAGCTGCCTGACCCTCACTCCTGACTTCCCCCATGTCCCAGCTAGTGAATGGTGTGTGGGTGAGGGGGGGAGGATGGTGAAGTCTGAGACAGCTCCCTCCCTGCATTACTAGTGAGAGGCTGGCTTCACAGACAGGGGGGAGCTGCCTGACCCTCACTCCTGACTTCCCCCATGTCCCAGCTAGTGAATGGTGTGTGGGTGAGGGGGGGGGGGAGGATGGTGAAGTCTGAGACAGCTCCCTCCCTGCATTACTAGTGAGAGGCTGGCTTCACAGACAGGGGGAAGCTGCCGGACCCTCATTCCTGACTTCCCCCATGTCCCAGCTAGTGAATGGTGTGTGGGTGAGGGGGGGGGGGGGAGGAGGATGGTGAAGTCTGAGACAGCTCCCTCCCTGCATTACTAGTGAGAGGCTGGCTTCACAGACAGGGGGGAGCTGCCTGACCCTCACTCCTGACTTCCCCCATGTCCCAGCTAGTGAATGGTGTGTGGGTGAGGGGGGGGGGGGGAGGATGGTGAAGTCTGAGACAGCTCCCTCCCTGCATTACTAGTGAGAGGCTGGCTTCACAGACAGGGGGGAGCTGCCTGACCCTCACTCCTGACTTCCCCCATGTCCCAGCTAGTGAATGGTGTGTGGTTGAGGGGGGGGGGGGTGGTGAAGTCTGAGACAGCTCCCTCCCTGCATTACTAGTGAGAGGCTGGCTTCACAGACAGGGGGGAGCTGCCTGACCCTCACTCCTGACTTCCCCCATGTCCCAGCTAGTGAATGGTGTGTGGGTGAGGGGGGGGGAGGATGGTGAAGTCTGAGACAGCTCCCTCCCTGCATTACTAGTGAGAGGCTGGCTTCACAGACAGGGGGGAGCTGCCTGACCCTCACTCCTGACTTCCCCCATGTCCCAGCTAGTGAATGGTGTGTGGGTGAGGGGGGGGGGGGAGGAGGATGGTGAAGTCTGAGACAGCTCCCTCCCTGCTTTACTAGTGAGAGGCTGGCTTCACAGACAGGGGGGAGCTGCCTGACCCTCACTCCTCCGGGGTGATCTTCCTGCATGCAGTGCCCTATCCCTGATACCAGGGGTGTTGTGATCTTCCTGCATGCAGTGCCCTATCCCTATTAATACCAGGAGTGTTGTGATCTTCCTGCACGCAGTGCCCTATCCCTAATACCAGGGGTGTTATGATCTTCCTGCATGCAGTGCCCTATCCCTGATACCGGGATGTGTGCAAGAAGATCCCAACACCCCCGGTATCAGGAATAGGGCACTGTGTGCAGGAAGATCACAATACCCCTGGTATCAGGGTTAGGGCACAAGTTCTAGTCACATTGACTGATCACATTACTTGTTTTGTCAAGCTACCAACTGTTTCCATTTCCCATCCCCCATATACTGTCAGTGGGAAGCTTGGTAACATGAATAAATAAGAGGGCAGCCAATAGGAATACATATTCATTCCTAAACTGACCTTAACTGACCTGAAAAGTGTCAAATTGTATCATTTTCAGTTAGTGCGCACTAACTCTCCGTTAGTGCGCACTAACTCCCGTTAGTGCGCACTAACTCAAGTTAGTGCGCACTAATCGGAAAAAACGATTTTTAACGATTTTTTAACTAAAAAATCGTGCCTAACACGATTTTCTTGCCCTGCCACACGATTTCTATCGTTAAGACGATATGGAAAACGATTCACATCCCTACTATTGCTTATTAATTAATAGCAGTTTATGGATTTTTTCCTCTAGGAACTATCCAGACCTTTTTTAAAACTAGTTACACTAAATGCTGTAACCACATCCTCTGGAAATGAATTTCAGAGCTTAACTATGCACTGAGTGAAAAATATATTTTTTTATTTGTTTTAAATGAGTTACTTCCTAACTTCATGGAGTATTAACTGGTCATTCTATTATCTGAGAGAGTAGATAACCGATTTACATTAACTTGTTCAAGCCCTTTCATGATTTTGTAGACTTCTATCATAACCCCCCTCAGCCGTCTGTTCTCCAAACTGAACAGCCCTAACTTCTTTAGCCTTTCCTCATAGGGCAGCCGTTCCATGCCCCTTATCATTTTGGTCACCCTTCTCTGCACTTTCTCCAGTGCAACTATATCTTTTTTTAGATGTGGTGACCAGAATTGCACACAGTATTCAAGATGCGGTCTCACCATGGAGCGATACAGAGACATTATGACATCCATCCTTTTATTTGCCATTCCCTTCCTAATAATTCCTAACATTCTGTTTGCTTTTGTGATTGCCACAGCACACTGAGCCAACGATTTCAATTTATTATCCACTATGTCACCTAGATCTCTTTCCTGGGAGGTAACTGCTAAGATAGAACCTAACATTGTGTAACTACAGAAAGGGTTATTTTTCCCTACATACTTCACTTTGCACTTGTCCACGTTAAATTTCATCTGCCATTTGGAAGTGCAATCTTCCAGTCTTACAAGATCCTCTTGCAATTCATCACAATCTGCTTGAGAATTAACTACTCTGCATAATTTTGTATCATCCACAACTTTGATCACCCCACTCAACATACCCCTTTCCAGATCATTTATAAATATATTAAAAAGCACCTGTCAAAGAACAGATCCCTGAGGCATTCTGCTGTTTACCTTTTTTCACTGTGAAAACAGACCTGTTTCCTGTCTTTTAACCAGCTTGCAATCCACGAAAGGACATCGCCTCTTATCCCATGACTTTCTAATTTTCTTAGAAGCCTTTTTAGTTGAAATTGCCTAATTCGTAATAAACAAATGCACATCCCTAGTGCCCAGGCAAAATGCTTCATGCTCTCTGCTGTTGTCAGTCTGGCACACAGTGGTTCCTCTTTTGGACATATTCCTCCTGTGCTGCCTGTCAGTGTCTCTGTAAAGATGCAACTCTCCCTTTAGTTGGGACTTTGGACACATAGGGGCAGATTTTAAAAAGTTGCGCGAGCGCGTACTTTTGTTCGCACAGCAGGCGCAAACAAAAGTATGCCTGATTTTATAAGATACGCGCGTAGCCGCGCCTATCTTATAAAATCTGGGGTTGGCGCGCGCAAGGCAGCGCAAAATCGGCAGCCTGCGCGCGCCGAGTCGCGCAGCCTGCCTCCGTTCCCTCCAAGGCCGCTCCGATTTCAGAGCGGCCTCGGAGGGAACTTTCCTTCGCCCTCCCCGCACCTTCCCCTCCCTTCCCCTACCTAACCCACCCCCCCGGCCCTATCTAAACCCCCCCCCTTACCTTTGTGCGCGTCGGCCGGCAGCCCCGCTCCGTCCTCCGGTCCCGGGGACTGGTCCGGAGGCCTCGACCACGCCCCCAGGCCGGTGCCACGCCCCCGGGCCCGCCCCTGAAACGCCTCGGCCCGCCCCCGAAACGCCGCATCAGTAGGCCCCGCCCCCGACACACCCCCGACACGCCCCCTTACAAAAGCCTTGGAACTTACGTGCGTCCCGGGGCTTTACGCGCGCCGGCCGCCTATGCAAAATAGGCGCGCCAGCGCGCGAGGGCCCTGCGCGCGTAAATCTGGAAGGATTTACACGCGCGGGCCTTTGAAAATCCGCCCCACAGCATTTTGCCTGTCCTTTGGTGCTTGTTGTTAGGCAGATTTATACATTTATCAGGGTTACCCTGGCCATCTTACAATCTTCAGGTATAACAGATGATTTTAATGATAGGTTAAAAATTAATTTAAATACATCTGAAATTTCATTTTTTAGTTTTTTCAGAGGCTGTGTATATACCATCTGGTCCAGGTAATTTACGACTCTTCAATTTGTCGATCAGGCCTACCACATCTTCCAGGACCTCCAAGATTTGGTTCTGTTCATTTGAATCATCACCCATAAAACCTTCTCCAGAACAGGTATCTCCTCATCCTCTTCAGTAAACAAAGCAAAGAAATCGTTTAATTTTTCCATGATGGCTTTATCTTCCTTCGGTGCCCCTTTAACCCTTCGATCATTTAACAGTCCAACCAATTTCCTTGCAGGCTTTCTGCTTCGGATATATTTTTAAAAGATTTTATTGTGAGTTTTTGCCTCTATGGCCAACTTCCTTTCAAATTCTCTCTTATATTTAACTTGCCAATGCTTATGCTTTATCCTATTTTCTTCTGATGGATCCTTATTCCAATTTTTGAATGAAGATCTTTGGATAAAATAGCCTCTTTCACCTCACCTTTTAACAATGCTGGTAATCGTTTGACCTTCCACCTTTCTTAATGAGTGGAATACTTCTGGATTGTGCTTCTAAGATGGTATTTTTTAGCAATGTCCGCGCCTATTGCACACTTACCTTTGCAACTGTACTTTTCAGTTTTTTTTTAACTATTTTTTTCATTTTATCAAAGTTTCCCTTTTGAAAGTTTAGTGCTAGAGCCGTGGATTTACTTACTGTCCCACGTCCAGTCATTAATTCAGATTTGATCATATCATGATCACTATTGCCAAGTGGCCCCACCACCTTTACCTCTCTTACCAAATCCTGCGTTCCCCTGAGAGTTAGATCTAAAATTGCACCCTCTCTCGTTGGTTCCAGAACCAATTGATCCATAAAACTGTCTTTTATTCCATCTAGAAACTTTATCTCTCTAGTATGTCCTGATATTTCACTTACCCAGGCAATATTGGGGTAGTTGAAATCTCCCATTATTACTGCACTACCAATTTGGTTAGCTTCCCTAATTTCTCTTAGCATTTCACTGTCTGTCTCACCATCTTGGCCAGGTGGATGGTAGTATACTTCTATCACCATAGTCTTCCCCAACACACAAGGGATTTCTACCCATAAAGATTCGATTGTACATTTAGTCTCATGCAGGATCTTTATCCTGTTAGACTCTATGCCAACCCGGACATAAAGCACCACCCCACCACCAAGATGTTCCTCTCTGTCATTGCGATGTAATTTGTACCCTGGTATAGCACTATCCCATTGGTTATTCTCTTTCCACCATGTCTCTGTGATGCCAATTAAGTCTATGTCATCATTCACTGCTATACACTCTAATTCTCCCTTCTTACATTTTAGACTTCTGGCATTAGCATACAAACATTTCAAAGTGTGTTTTTTGTTTGTATTTAGATTATGCTTTTCAGTAGTCAGGGATAAATTGGAATCCTTTAGCTCAAGGGAGTTTTTAATTATAGGCACTTGGACTACTTTTCTTATAATTGGATCCTCTCCATTGGGATGCCCTAACGATAATGCTTCATTAGTATCCTTTGAAGATACCTCCCTCAGAACCTTGCACTGTTGACCGACTGTCAGTATTCCCCTTTGTTCTAGTTTAAAAGCTGCTCTATCTTCTTTTTAAAGGTTAGCGCCAGCAGCCTGGTTCCACCCTAGTTAAGGTGGAGTCCATCGCTTTGGAAAAAACTTCCCCTTCCCCAAAAGGTTCCCCAGTTCCTTATAAAACTGAATCCCTCTTCCTTGCACCATCATCTCATCCACGCATTGAATCTCCGGAGCTCTGCCTGCCTTTGGGGTCATGTGCGTGGAACACAGAGCATTTCAGAGAATGCTACCCAGGAGATTCTGGATTTCAACTTTGTACCCAAGATCCTACATTTGGCTTCCAGAACCTCCATCCCACATTTTCCTATGTCGTTGTTGCCCACATGTACTGAACAGCCAGCTTCTCCCCAGTACTGTCTAAAATCCTATCTATGTGCCATGTGAGATCCACCAGCTTCACACCAGGTAGGCATGTTACCAGTCGATCCTCACGCCCACCAGCCACCCAGCTGTCTACATTCCTAATAATCAAATCACCAACTATGTCGGCCGACCTAACCCTTCCCTACTGGGCAGTAGCCCTGGGAGACACATCCTTGGTGCAAAAGGACAATGCACCACCTGGAGAGAAGGTCCTTGCTACAGGATCATTTCCTACTGTACCAGTTTGATCCTTTCCATTCATGAGACCTTCCTCCTCCAAGGCAGTTCCAGGGCTACGAGTATGGAGTTGGGACTTGGATACTATGACTCTGAAGGTCTCATCTATATACATTAGGGATGTGAATCGTTTTTTGACGATTTAAAATATCGTCCGATATATTTTAAATCATCAAAAATCGTTAGAGGCGATATTTAATAGGAATTCCCCCGATTAATCGTCAAAAATCGTAAATCGGGGGAAGGGGGAGGGCGGGAAAACCGGCACACTAAAACATCTCTAAAACCCACCCCGACCTTTTAAAATAAATCCCCCACCCTCCCGAACCCCCCCAAAATGTCTTAAATTACCTGGGGTCCAGTGGGGGGGGGGGGGGTCCCGTTGTGATCTTCCACTCTCGGGCCATGGGTGCGTTGATAGAAATGGCACCGGCGCCATTTTGGTTCCTGTCCCCCGACGTCATGAGCATAGGAGATCGCTCCCGGAACTCCGCTGGACCCCCAGGGACTTTTGGCCAGCTTGGGGGGGGGCCTCCTGACCCCCACAAGACTTGCCAAAAGTCCAGCAGGGGTCCGGGAACGACCTCCTGCACTCGAATCGTGTTGCCTTAATGAAAAATGGTGCCGGCCGTACGGCAATATGGGGGTCCAGCGGGGGTCCGGGAGCGATCTCCTATGCTCGTGACGTCGGGGGACAGGAACCAAAATGGCGCCGGCGCTACCTTTGCCCTGTCATATGACATTTCTATCAATGCACCCGTGGCCCAAGAGTGGAAGATCACAACGGGACCCCCCCACTGGACCCCAGGTAATTTAAGACATTTTGGGGGGGTTCGGGAGGGTGGGGGATTTATTTTAAAGGGTCGGGGTGGGTTTTAGGGATGTTTTAGTGTGCCGGTTTTCCCGCCCTCCCCCGATTTATGATTTACACGATATTTAAAAAAACAAAACTGCGACGATCCGATTCCCTCCCCCCCCCAGCCGAAATCGATCGTTAAGATGATCGATCACACGATTCACATCTCTAATATACATCTCTATCTGCCTCAGCTCCTCCAGGTCTGCCACTCTAACCTCCAGAGTTCAGATTTGTTCTCTGAGAGATAGGAGCTCTTTGCATCAGATGTACACATACAACTTCTCACCAGCGGGTAAATAATCATACATGTAACACTCGATGCAAAAGATTGGGAGGCCCCCTCTTGCTACTGGACTGCTGCTGGTTCATTTTAAATTTGTTCAGTTCCTAGTTAAATTTTAGATTGCTATGGAAGTAGGAATGCGTACAATTAATACCCGATTTTTAATGGCCCATGTGCAAAAAACAGGGGTTACGTGCGTGCCAGGTCTTGCGCGCACCACGCGCAATTTAAAAGGGGCCCGGTCACACATGTAACCCCCTGATACGTGCACAAGAGCCGTGCCTCGGCAGAGGGGTGGTCCGGGGGGCAGAGAGGGGTGGTCCAGGGAGGGGCGGGGCTAGAGGCGCCCAGTACAGTGGCCAATTGCCACTGTGCTGGGGGATCGTGTGCTGGCAGGGTGCTGGTGCACGGAACTTGCTACAGCTCCTTTGTAGAAGCAAAAAGTAAAATAAAATAAATAGGGGTACTTAGGTTAGTGATAGGGGGCGGGTAGGATAGGGGAAAGGGAAGGGAGGTTAGGGTAGGGGGTAGGGAAGTTCCCTCCCAGTCCGCTCCTTAATTGGAATGAACTGGGAGGGAACTGGGGAAGCTGGACAATGCAGTGCCATGTGACTTTTGCCTATGTGTGCCCCCCCTTCCACGTGCCACCCGCGATTTTATAGCATGTGTGCACTGGCATGCGTATGTTATAAAATTGTATGTCCATGTGTGCGCGCCAGGTAGTGCATGCACATGGACGCACACACATTCTTTTTTAAAATCTACCCTTAGGGTTCTTAAAATCTATTAGTGTATTCATTATATATTCTGGTAGTGACCCACAAGGGACTGAGCAAACTCTTGACAAGGTGTGGGGAATTTCTGAATTTAAGTTAAAAAGGCTTATTTTTTTATATTGGTTTTTTTTTTATTGTGAAAGTGACACCTGCCAATAAATTAAAGGATGAGCTATGGGTGGGTGGGCGAGGGGTGGGAGGGTTGGGAAACACAAACACATAAACTTCTGTTTATTGTCTGCCTTTCTGACTAATTTAAAACACTCAAAATTCTGTTTGTTGCCAGCCTTTCTGACTATTTAAAACAAAACATGTAAATGTCTGTTTATTGTCTGCCTTTCTGGCTACCTATTCAATACAGAAATTGTCTGCCTTTCTGGCTACCTTTTCAATACAGACACATGAACACACTGAATAATATACCCCGATAGTTTACTTCTTCCCTATACTTTTAAGTTTTAAAAATTTCCCCAAGCAGTACTTACTGATTCTTTTCAGCCACCAGCAAGATGATCCTCTTCTCTCAGTACTCCATGTAAATAAATGCATCTGTAACGTCTAATTAATATTTGCCCTCCCTATAAATAAATGCATCTTTATTGTCTAAAATGCTTTTGTATCAGAGTATTCCTTTCCTATATAGCCTGCTGTTGAGTCTAGTGATGTATCTCCTGTAATTCCTCCTGACTCAGGTTGTGTGCCTCCTCCTTCTCTTCCTCTAGATAATCTTCTAGTTCCTCTAGAGAAGGCAGGCCTCTGGCTTTGGCCAGGTTAAGAAACATGCAGGAGACTAGAACGATCTCAAAGACCTTAGGGGGCATCCCCCAGATCTGTCTAGGCAGCAAAAACATGTTTTGAGTAGGCCAAAAGTTTTTTTGATGACTGGCTGGATCTGCCATTGGACCCTGTTATAGGGAGCCTCTGCAGCAGTCCGTGGATTGGCTAGTGGGATCATGAGCCAGGTTTTGAATGGATATCCTCTATCCTTTATTGAGAACAAACAAAAGAGCAGCTATCCTTTAGTCTTGGGCAGGGGGGGTAGTTCCCAGGTTGAGATTGGAGTAGTCCTTTTGGGCCAATGTTGTAAGTCCACCTAGATATGAGGAAGACCGAAAGAAAAGATTAGAAGATGTGTGATTATAGTGGTAAATTTTATTCCCACCCAGAATTCAGTATCCGATGATGTGGCCTTCCTAGAGGCAGTCATGAATTCCTGGTTATGAGAGGATGTAGGCCTTGTGACTGGCTCTCAAAATCCTGAGCATGACGTTAAAGATAATGCTCTTGCTGTCACAGACCACCTGCATATTGAGGAAATAGAAACCCTTGTGGTTATGGTAAATGACCTTATTCCCTGGTGCCCTTATAGGAACATGGGTGCAATCAATAGCCCCCAAGAGAGAGGGGAAGCATGCAATTTAGTAGAACTCAGTCTTTATTTGCTGTTCTTGCTGTCTGCTGCAAGGGAAAGAGATCTATCACATGGAGACTGCAGCCTGCTTATTCCAGATTTCTGGGGGTGTCTGGAAGGTGCCAGTCACCCATCACTGCTGAACTTTATCGTTATGATGAGTGGATTTAAGATTAAGGTGCAATAGCTCCCATTCTCTGTTCCCACGCCGACTGATAACTTCAGGCAGGAAAAAAGAAACACGAGGGTTAGTAAGTATGAGTGGTGCAAGTTAGCCAGAGCTAGTGTCATAATAATGTGGCAGACCCTTCTGGACTGGCTACCAGATGTCACTGTCCCTGTATTATAGCATTCTAGTAAGGAGGGACTGAGGGGTATGGATCCCAAAGTGTCATTTTAAGACACTTTAGGATCAGTTTGAGGAAGCCTGGTAAGAGTGAGGATGTTCATGTTTCAGCCAAATGGAGTTTTATTTATACAGAGAGATAGATTTGTAAGCCTGATACCCTTTTGGGGTGAAAGGGCTTTCTACAGGGACCAAAGACCTGTGAGCCTACTCTGTCCTTAGGTGGGCAAGCACCAGGGAAGGATCCTGCTGTGAGAGACAGTGAAGGCAGAAGATGTGTCCAGTTTGACTTTAAGAAGTATTTTTTTGGGCTTGAGCAGAGTGGGGAGGCTTTTTGATCTCCCTTCCCTACTGGGATTGCAGTGCTGAGAATTAGCCTGATCCCACTGACATTTCCCCAAGAGAAGTCCCCCAGAAATATCAATAAACTAAAGATGGAAAAATAAAAGGGAGACCCCCAATCAAATCTCCATAAGCGCCAAGGGACCAGGATGAGCTGGGTGTCTGAGGAAGATGGTGAGCAAAGGTAGGAATTTTGCAGTAAAGTTGGGGAGCCCCTCCACTAGGATTCCCAGACAGCTGCTGGGAGAGTTAGCACATTAAATATCACCAAGGGCTCTACCCAGAGGTCTGATTAAAGCACACCTACCGTTAGAGAAAAAAATCACACATGTACCTTCATTCAGATATAAATTCAAATTTCTGGACAATGGACTTTAATTTCATGATTTCCAATCAGTAAACTTTTATTTAACACCCAGAGCCTGGTCCTGTCTATTTATTACTGCCTCTCACCTCAGGGGAAGCACGCACACACACACACACACACACACACACACACACACACACACACACACACACACACACACACTGGGAGTAGCTCAACATTGTCTGGGCCACAAGCAAGAGCTTACCCCCCAATAAAGAGAATCCCCTACCCCCCCACCAGGGGCTAAGAGTTAAGCATGGAATGGAATTTGCTAGCCAGAGCAACCCCTGAAGACAAATAAATTAGTTTGTGTGCCCTTGGGACTAAACACCTCGCTAAGGGTTACAATAACATTCTCAGAACTGCTCTTCTTTCTGTCCTTAAGGATTCTAGCTGCTTGCAAGTACTGTTTCATTGGTTTGCTGTTTCAGAGCTACTCCACTCGAACACATGCAAACAAGCCTTAACCACCTGTGTCAGCCACCATTTTCTGGGTTCTCTCTGAGCCTGTCCATCCAACTAAGAGCCCAGGCTGGTATTTCACCTTATACTTTCCCCACTGATAGCATAACCTCTGAATGCAATCACAAGTCCCTGGTGCTCACTCCTTCACCTATGACGAGGCACATGTTGGATTTTGAAGGAGCCGCCACTGTGCCAAAAAAAAGATCTCTTATTAACTATTGTAAAGAAGACAGCTCCCATTGCTCGCATGGCACCTGCAAGGGAAGCTTCTCCCTCTTTTAGTGCACCAACCAGTCTCAGGCAGGCACAAAATAAATCAACCCAAAGGGTAATAAGGGAGCATAATAATGTGCCCACCTTTTAAATTGTGCTTTAATACAAAAATAATGTTTGAATAATAAATACTAAAAGTACAGTATGTCACCTATTCATAGCTTTCAATAGATTATAACTAGGGCTTCTATTCTTAGGTGCTTAAATTGTAGATTTAGGTATTTAGTTTTCATCTAATCAGGAGATCTTTGAGAGTACAAAAGAAAAAAAAAATCAGTGTTTATCAATGTTTTCACAGCACAGATGCTATTCCTGGGAACCTTTTCTGGTTGAATCAAATATATACATTTGGGCAGCTGAAGAGTCATCAGCACAGCAAAAGGCACAAAAACAGAATAGAGGATCCAAGGCAGGCAAGGGGAGGGTTGACAGAATAAAAGGGGAAATGGGGTTTTTTTTTTTGTATTTATCCAATAACCATCTATTTTATTTTATTTTTTTGCGCTGAGGTGTTTTATCTGTTAAAACCTAAAGTCAGAAGTCCTATAACATTTTGCTATCATTTTAATAAGGAAAGGGGCAGAAGTCAGTAGGGTCTGTTTACCTATATTTTAGCCATGAACCAACAAAAACAAATTCTTCCTCAAGTTTTGAGAACTAAAGTGGCTGAAGAAAAAGCAATAATCCTTAAGAAAGGAATTCAGTACTATAAGAGAGCAGGCTTTTAATTAGCTTAGATAATTCTGCTTGTTAATTTTTTTTTACTTTAAAAATGAAATAAAATGACTGGAAATAATGCTATTAGTGCCTGAACAATCAAAGACGGGATTGGAGAAGGGGAAAGGATCAAGGACTCTGTCTTTCATGGCTGTTATGGCTGCAATGTCTCTCCCAGCTCTAAAATTACCCCAGTATTTCATCCACAGGATCATTTGAAGGCTGAAAGATGAATCCTGAATCAAGGAGAGCTACAGCTGCTAATGATGCATCCTGCTGGTCATGGAACTGACCAGCACGGAAGGCAGGGATGCTTTTCTTTGCCAACAGACAGGCTTGTTTACTAGGATTTTAAATATAACAATAAAAATAATATATTTTTAGATGATATCCTTGCAAGTGTGTTCCCATTTCTGCTTTTTTTAACTCTCTCACATCATAGCTTTTCATCAACATGCTCAGGAAGGCGAAAATGTGGACAAATGCTCTGACTAATGTTTTTATGACAAAAATGTTAGGGATCATGAACTTGTGTTTTTAGACTAAATATAAAATATGTATTAACAGCAGCACAAAGATTTTGATCCACTGTTCACATATTTTAATAAAAGACTATCGCTACTACATTCATGTAACATAGAGGAATTATCTAAGGAGCTAAACATAAGAGATTGGCTTGGATATGGCATTTCATAGAACTGTGCTTTTTAAAGAATTATATATAGCAGACTTGCATCTTAAATCAAGGCAAAAATATTGATATATGCAAATTGAAATTTTGAGGCAAATGTGCTAAAGAAAGGAAAAAAAAAATACCGTTATTTGGGACAGCATATATTCTGCCAGATTCACTAAGGCTTTTCTCCCATTCTGTGTCTATAGGAAAGTGCCTTGATGAATCAAGCCCATTATTTTCTGTTTTAGCACATGAAGCAACATTTACAATTTTTTCCCCCTCATAAAGAATAACACTTTTTGCAATGTGCTTTTGTTTGAAATGTCATAGACAATAATAATTACTGCATTGCACAAATACAATAGATACGATATGCCCAAGGTCAGCCCAAGGTCCATTGAGTCTCAAACAGTGACCAGTTCATGTAAGAAGTACCCAGCTAATCTCAAAAAGTAGATCTATATTTTTTCATGTTGTTTATACTCAGAAATAAGCAATGGCTTTTCCAATTTAACTAGCAATAGAATTGTTTATGGATGTTTCCTCAATGACCTTCTTCAAACCTTTTTTAAACCCTTCTATGCAAGTAACCTTGACCATGACTTCTGCCAACAGATTCCACAGCTTAATAGTTGTTATGTTTTTGTAAGAATGTGAACCTGTTATGGTTATGAGGTGTTGGAGTGGATTCCTGGGTACTGCGGTGATGGCCACTCCCATGGGGAGGAGCCCCATGAGGAACCGCAGTACTAGGCTAGACTATATACATGCAGACAGAGAGAAGTTGTATTTATTGTACAGCTCAATGGTACTGCCCGGGGAGCGGGCAGCAGTGAAGGTAACTCAGTGAAGTAGTCCAGGGGTCCTCAGCAGAGGAGACCAGTCTCACACTTGAGTAGGTGATAGGAAGCGCGGCGTAGCAGGGGCAAGTCCCGGATGGAGATACAGAGCACTGAAGCTGAAGATGAGACAGACTGAAAGGGTTAGTACTCACTGAAGCAGAAACTGTATTGTAGAAGGTCCTGGCAGGCAGACGTTGTTCAGTGGCAGGCACCAGATTAGGGAGAGCAGGTCCTCGAGGAGCGAGTACCCGTATCCCAAGATAGGTACCTGAAATAGAGCAGAAAGGCCCCCGAAGAGCGGGTACCCAGGTTAGTGAAGAATTACCCCGAAGGGCAGAGAGAGCTTCCTGTGGCAGCTGGGAAGCGGCAGAGCAGCTTAGACCAGAGGCAATCCAATCCTTTCTAACTCAGTTTGTAAGCAAACGAAGGGCAGGCTAAATACCAGGATGTGATGATGTCACTTGGAGGGGACGCCCCCGAGGTTCCCGCCATGACGTGGATAAAGACATGGGTGGCATGCGTGCGCGTACCCTGGGAGGCCCTCAGGAAAATCATGGTGAACACCATTGCCGTTGCCGATCCAGGGACACCAGAGAGAGCGGCAAGAAGACATGGCAGCAGCCATCCTCCCAAGACTTGAGGAGAGAGAAGGAAGAAAGGTGAGGCATAGAGGTCAAAGCCGTCTGAGACCGACAGACGCAACAGTGCCCCCCTTCAAAGGGCCCCCTCCAGACCCTCTACCTGGTCTAGGTTTTTGAGGATGCAATCGATGAAATTGACAAAGCATCTCTTTGTTCCCAAGAGTTTTCTTCTGGTCCGTATCCCTCCCATGACAGGAGGTATTCCCAAACTCTGCCTCTCTTCCTTACATCAAGGATGGCATCAACCTTATATTCGATATCTTCTTCTGCATCAACTGGGGTAGGTTCAGGTATCTTGGTGGAAAACTCGCTAAGAATAAGTGGTTTCAGCAGAGAAACATGGAATGCATTGTGAATCCTCATAGCTGGAGGGAGTCTCAGACTATAGGTGAGTGAGCCCAACTGTCGGAGAATAGGAAAGGGTCCGACAAAGCATGGAGCAAATCGAGCAGATGGAAGCTTACATCTCAGATGTTTGGTAGAAAGCCAAACTTTATCTCCAGGCTGGAATTCAGGAGCCTTGCTTCGGTGAGCATTATAGCTTTTCTTTGCTCTTTGTCCTGCATTTTGGAGCATTCCTTTAGTCTTTCTCCAGAGCTGCTGTATATCTTTGGCAGTAGATTGAGCTGCCAGGGATGACACAGAAAGTGGAAATGGTAAAGGTGGTAAAGGTTGTCGTCTGTAGACCACTTCAAAAAGAGTAGATCCAGTAGATGACGCTGGATGTGAATTGATGGCAAATTCGGCCCAGGGCAACAGTTCAGCCCAGTTATTCTGTCGTGAACCGACATAGGCGCGGAGGAACTGTTTGAGAGTTCTATACATTCTCTCAGTTTGGCCATTCGACTGAGGATGATACACAGAGGTGAAGTCAAGTGTGATGTCGAATTTCTTACACAAGGCTTTCCAGAACTTTGTTGTAAATTGAGCTCCTCTGTCAGAAACAATATGTTTAGGCATGCCATGTAGGCGAAAGATGTGACTGATGAATAACTTAGCAAGTTCCATGGCTGATGGCAAGTCAGGGAGAGCCACGAAGTGAGCCATCTTCGAAAATTGATCCACTGTAACCCAAATGGTATTGTTACCTTCAGAAAGTGGCAGGTCCACCACAAAATCTGTTGCAATGTGGGTCCAGGGCTCATCCAGTGCTGGCAAGGGTTGAAGCAGGCCCCAAGGATGTCTGGGTGGAGGTTTCTGTCTGGCACATTTGGAACAGGAGACTACATAAGCTAGAGTGTCTTCTTTCATGGTGGGCCACCAGTAATACTTTTGTAGCTTGGCCAGTGTTCGCTGTTGACCAGAGTGTCCAGCCAATTTCGAATCATGAGCCCATCTTAGCAATTTCTTTCTTAGATTGCAGGGTACAATGGTCTTGCCTGGGGGTACCGGATGTGTAGCTGAGAGAACCACTCTCTTTGGGTCAATAATATGCTGGGGTTCATCAGGTGCGTCCTTTGAGAGGAAAGAGCGAGATAATGTGTCTGCTCTGACATTCTTGTCACCAGGGCAATATTTCAGCAAAAAGTCAAATATGTTGAAGAACAGGGACCACCTCGCCTGTCTATGGTTGAGGCATTGAGCGTGACGGAGGTAGTCCAGATTTTTGTGATCAGTGTAAACAGTAATCTGATGTTGTGCACCCTCAAGCCAGGGGCACCATTCTTCAAATGCCATTTTTATTGCCAACAGTTCTTTATCGCCAATGCTGTAGTTCTTCTCCGCTGGCGAGAAGCATCGGGAAAAGAATGAACAGGGGTGCAAGATCTTTGAATCACCGATCTGGCTTAACATGGCCCCTAAACCTACATCAGAGGCATCGACTTCCACAATGAAGGGTTGAGTAGGGTCCGGATGGCAGAGACATGGTTTGCTTTGAATGGCGTCTTTTAACTTCTGGAACGCAGTCACAGCTTCCATAGACCAAGTAGCAGCATTGGCTCCCTTCTTAGTCATTGTTGTTAATGGAACAGTCAACGAAGGGTCATTTTTAATAAAGGTCCGGTAGTAATTGGTAAATCCCAAAAATCGTCTTAGAGCTTTTAGGCCCGTGGGTTTTGGCCATTTTTGAATACTCTCAAGCTTCTGAGGGTCCATTTGGAAACCATTGTTTGAGACAATCTAACCTAAGAAGGGCACGGATTCTTTATGAAATTCACATTTAGACAATTTGGCGTACAAGCGGTTCTCGCAAAGTCTCTGCAGAACTCTTTTGACATCTTCCTGATGGGATTGCAGGTCCTGAGAAAATATCAAGATGTTGTCTAAGTAGACAGCGACACATTGCTAGAGTAAATCAAGCAGAATATCATTCATCAGGCTTTGTAAGACAGCCGGGGTGTTGCACAAGCCAAAGGGCATCACCAGGTATTCAAAGTGTCCATCCCGGGTATTAAAAGTCATATTCCATTCATCACCAGAGCGGATGAGAACTAAATTACACGCTCCTTTAAGGTCAAGCTTGGAGAATATCTTGGCTCCCTGTAACCTATCAAATAGCTCCGAGATGAGTGGTAAAGGTTAGCAGTCCTTTATGGTGATCTCATTCAGACCTCTGTAGTCAATGCACGGACGTAACGTTCCATCCTTTTTCCGCACGAAAAAAAATCCTGCACCAGCAGGAGACTTAGAAGGCCTTATGAAGCCTTTCTGGAGATTCTCTTGGTTGAATTCCGACATCACCTTATTCTCCACCACGGAGAGGGGGTAGACCCTTCCTTTGGGTGGTTCTGTATTTGGCTTCAAATTAATTGCGCAGTCGTATGATCTGTGTGGAGGTAACACATCAGCAGCTTCTTTTGAGAATACATCTTGGTAAGATGCATATTGAGGCGGCAACCCAGGCAACAAAGGGGTAGTTGGAATGCATGGTATAGGAGAGACTTCCATTAAGCATTTGCCATGACAGTCTGGACCCCAACGTGAAAGCTCCAAATTGTGGCATGTGTTTCTGCAGCCACGGTAGCCCAAGTACCAAAGGGTGCATGGCCTTCTCTAGCACAAAGAACGAAATAGTCTGTGTATGAAGAGCACTGGTATGCAAGCTCGCTGGTTCTGTAAGCAGAGTTACTTCACCCGGTAAGGGCTCTCCATGAATAGAGGACAATAATAACGGGGGCGTCATAGTAGTGGTAGGGATCCACAAATGTTCCACTAGATGTTTCAAAATGAAATTTCCCCCTGCCCCAGAGTCTACTAAGGCAAGGGTCTGATATTCCAAAGGCCAGCAGATTAAAGATACTGGAAGAGAGAGTGGAGGAGAGGGTGCAGTTAGACCTAAGAAGAGTCCTCCCAGAGGACTTAGATCTGCCAGTTTCCTGGACATATAGGGCATGTTTGTTCAGCATGACCAGCTTGTCCACAATACATGCATAGTCCCAACCTCTTTCGGACTCGTCTCTCTTTAGAAGTCAAATGACTGCGGCCCAATTGCATTGGTTCTTCTTCGCCAGCAGCAGGACCTGGGAGTGTAGGCCTGGGTATAGACGTGACATAAATCTCTCCCTGGATTGGTCTTCTGGGACTCTTGACCTCTTGAACTTTGTTGCGAATTTGGCGATCAATCTTTGCTTCCAACTGCATAAGTTCTGCTAAGGTCTCGGGCATCTCACGAGTCACCAGTTCATCTTTCATCTGGGAGTTCAGGCCTTCAAAGAATAGGGTTTTCAGGCACCTAGGGTCACAATGTAATTCAGAAGCCAACGTCTTGAATTCAATGGCAAAGTCTGGTAAAGGTTTGTTACCTTGTTTTAGATGAACCAAAGCTGATCCTGCTATCGAGTACTGGGCAGGGTCATCAAATACTGACTTAAACAGTTCAAGAAACCCGGTAAGATCATTCATGATAGGGTCAATTCGCTCCCACAGCGGTGAGGCCCAAGCCAGCGCTCTTCTGTCCAGATATGAAAGGATATAGGTGGTCTTGGCAAATGCTGTAGGGAAATGGTTAGGTTGCAGAGAAAAGTGCATGCAAAAGTGCATGCAACATTGATTAATAAATCTTCTACACTTCCAAACTTCACCCGCAAAGTGTGTCGGAGCAGATAGAGGCACTGTAGATTTGACCGTCACTTCTGGTGGTGTAACTTCTTTACCTGCGGCAGCCGGTGCATTCATCTGTGCATGTAGCTGATTAAAGGCAACAGTCAAGTTGTCTAACGAATTCTGTTAAGAACATAAGAAATTGCCATGCTGGGTAAGACCAAGGGTCCATCAAGCCCAGCATCCTGTTTCCAACAGAGGCCAAAACCAGGCCATAAGAACCTGGCAATTACCCAAACACTAAGAAGATCCCATGCTACTGATGCAATTAATAGCAGTGGCTATTCCTTAAGTAAAATTGATTAATAGCCATTAATGGACTTCTCCTCCAAGAACGTATCCAAACCTTTTTTGAACCCAGCTACACTAACTGCACTAACCACATCCTCTGGCAACAAATTCCAGAGCTTTATTGTACGTTGAGTAAAAAAGAATTTTCTCCGATTAGTCTTAAATGTGCTACTTGCTAACTTCATGGAATGCCCCCTCGTCCTATTATTTGAAAGTGAAAATAACCGAGTCACATCTACTCGTTCAAGACCTCTCATGATCTTAAAGACCTCTATCATATCCCCCCTCAGCTGTCTCTTCTCCAAGCTGAACAGCCCTAACCTCTTCAGCCTTTCCTCATAGGGAAGCTGTTCCATCCCCTTTATCATTTTGGTTGCCCTTCTCTGTACCTTCTCCATCGCAACTATATCTTTTTTGAGATGCGGCGACCAGAATTGTACTCAGTATTCAAGGTGTGGTCTCACCATGGAGCGATATAGAGGCATTATGACATTTTCCGTTCTATTAACCATTCCCTTCTTAATAATTCCTAACATTCTATTTGCTTTTTTGACTGCTGCAGCACACTGAGCCAACGAATTTAAAGTATCATCCACTATGATGCCTAGATCTTTTTCCTGGGTGGTAGCTCCTAATATGGAACCTAACATCGTGTAACTACAGCAATGGTTATTTTTCCCTATATGCAACACCTTGCACTTGTCCACATTAAATTTCATCTGCCATTTGGATGCCCAATCTTCAAGTCTTGCAAGGTCCTCCTGTAATGTATCACAGTCTGCTTGTGATTTAACTACTCTGAATAATTTTGTATCATCCGCAAATTTGATAACCTCACTCGTCGTATTCCTTTCCAGATCATTTATATATATATTGAAAAGCACCGGTCCAAGTACAGATCCCTGAGGTACTCCACTGTTTACCCTTTTCCACTGAGAAAATTGACCATTTAATCCTACTCTCTGTTTCCCATCTTTTAACCAGCTTGTAATCCACGAAAGGACATCGCCTCCTATCCCATGACTTTTTAGTTTTCGTAGAAGCCTCTCATGAGGAACTTTGTCAAACGCCTTCTGAAAATCCTACATCTACCGGTTCACCTTTATCCCCATGTTTATTAACCCCTTCAAAAAATGAAGCTGATTTGTTAGGCAAGATTTCCCTTGGGTAAATCCATGTTGACTATGTTCCATTAAACCATGTCTTTCTATATGCTCTATGATTTTGATCTTGAGAATAGTTTCCACTATTTTTCCCGGCACTAAAGTCAGGCTCACTGGTCTATAGTTACTTGGATTGTCCCTAGAGCCTTTTTTAAATATTGGGGTTACATTGGCCACCCTCCAGTCTTCAGGCACAATGGATGATTTTAATGATAGGTTACAAATTTTAACTAATAGATCAGAAATTTCATTTTTTAGTTCCTTCAGAACCCTAGGATGCATACCATCCAGTCCAGGTGATTTGCTACTCTTTAGTTTGTCAATCTGGCCTACTACATCTTCCAGGTTCACAGTGGTTTCGTTCAGTTCGTCTGACTCATCACCCCTGAAAACCATCTCCGGAACTGGTATCCCCCCAATATCCTCATTAGTAAACACGGAGGCAAAGAATTCATTTAGTCTTTCTGCAATGGCCTTATCTTCCCTAAGAGCCCCTTTAACCCCTCTGTCATCTAATTGTCCAACCGACTCCCTCACAGGTTTCTTGCTTTGGATATATTTAAAAAGGTTTTAATTATGAGTTTTTGCCTCTATCACTAATTTCATTTCAAATTCTCTCTTCGCCTGTCTTATCAATGTTTTACCCTTAGCTTGACAATGCTTATGTTTTATCCTATTTTCTTCAGATGGATCCTTCTTCCAATTTTTGAAGGATATTGTTTTGGCTAAAATAGCCTCTTTCACCTCACCTTTTAACCATGTTCTTTCACCTCACCTTTCACCTTTTAACCATGTTCTTTCACCTCACCTTTTAACTATGTTCGGAGATTCGCTGGGCCATGCCCGGAATGGCCTGCAAAGCAGTGAGCTGAGCCGAATCCATGGAGTTAGCAATCTGTTATAGTTATGAGGTGTTGAAGTGGAAAGGCTGAAGAGGTTAGGGCTGTTCAGCTTGGAGAAGAGACGGCTGAAAGGTCTTTAAAATCATGAGAGGTCTTGAACGAGTAGATGTGAATCGGTTATTTACACTTTCAAATAATAGAAGGACGAGGGGGCATTCCATGAAGTTAGCAAGTAACACTTTTAAGACTAATCGGAGAAAATTCTTTTTCAGTCAATGCACAATAAAGCTCTGGAATTTATTGCCAGAGGATATGGTTAATGCAGTTAGAGTAGCTGGGTTCAAAAAAGGTTTGGATAAGTTCTTGGAGGAGAAGTCCATTAGCGGCTATTAATCAAGTTTAGTGAGGGAATAGCCACTGCTATTAATTGCATCAGTAGCATGGGATCTTCTTAGTGTTTGGGTAATTGCCAGTTTCTTGTGGCCTGGTTTGGCCTCTGTTGGAAACAGGATGCTGGGCTTGATGGACCCTTGGTCTGACCCAGCATGGCAATTTCTTATGTTCTTATGTTCTTATTCTTGGGTACTGCGGTAAAGGCCACTCCCATGGGGAGGAGCCCCGTGAGGAACTGCAGTACTAGGCTAGACTCTATACATGCAGACACAGAGAAGTTGTATTTATTGTTCAGCTCGATGGTACTGCCCGGGGAGCGGACTGGGAGGGAACTGGGAGGGAACTTCCTTAATCCCCTGCCTAGCTTTCCTTCCCCATCCTGTCTCCTCCCCACCCCCTAAACCTAACCTACCTTGCCTCTATTTTTTTTATTTTATTACCTACTGCTCCTCAGGAGCAGAAGTAATTTATACATGCAGGCGGGCTGCCAGCACGTGCTTCCCTGAGACAGTGACTAATGGCTGCTGTTCTGGCTGGTCTTCGTCCTACCCCACCCAGAACATGCCCAGAACATGCCCCCGCCCCTTTCTCAGGGTCTGGCACTTGTGCATAATTCACCACTTACGCGTATGGCTGGCCCTTTTGAAACTGTGCGTGGAACGCGCAGGGCCCGGCCACATGTGTAAGTGGCGATTTTTACTCACTTGGCCGATTTAAAATTCAGCCATATATGAACCAAAAATTGAAATCCCCCAAAACAAAGAAACAAAATTACATTTCTTCTCTTGCATATCTCTACAGGATACCCTGGGAATTGATTGTGAATCTCTAGCAAACATCTTTCAAAAATAGTCATCAGCCTTCAGACATCCCTCGCACAATCTGTTGCCATAGACGAATGTGTTCTCCCCTGTATACCCGGTCCCTGCCATTTGGTATGAGTTTCACCAAGTCACCCACACAGATGTGTCACTTATTTATTTATTTATTTATTTAGAATTCTTATATACCGACATTCCTGTATAATATACAAATCATATCGGTTTACAATACAACAGAACAGTCGCGGATAAGGCGTTACATTGAAACATTGCGTCTAAGAGGATATAAATAAGAAGATATAAAAAAGATATAAAAAGAAAACATATAACAATTTGAATGGAATGTGAAGGAGAACCTATGAACTTTAGAACCTTAAAACATTAAAGCATTGATAGAAATCATTAACATAATCCTTAAACTTTGTTATACACACGTAAGCATAATAATTTAAGAGACATTTAAGAGACATTGGCTTAATGACAAGACTGCAAAACTTATAACTTATAACTTATGTTATCTCAGTTGAAGTCTAGTTCCTCCATACTACCATTTTTGAATTGTTTGGGATCCAAAAGGTAAATTCACAGGCAGTCTGGCTAACATCATCATAAATATGTCCCTGGCAGAATGTCAGGTTCCAGACTGAAAAATACTGTAATCTACTCTGTATTAAAGAAGCCTGTGATTTTGCCCTTGAATCTGGTGAACTATCAACCAATTTTGAATCTTCATCTTTGGGGGAATTATTAAAGAATAGCATTTTTGCTCAGCGTAGATATTTCTAGAGGATCATAAGAGCCTGGATCTATTCCAGAGTGGATTCGATGAGAGTCATAGCACAGAGACATTATTGGTCTCTGGTTCTTGATTTTCTATTATGTTGTTTAGATGGGAGTGGCACTGGTGCCCTGGTACTGCATGACATATTGCCTGCCTTTGACATCCTGAGTCATTCTGAAATGAATGATCCTCTTATTGTACCCTCGCTCCATCATAAGGCTGGATATTTGAGAGGAGTGGGCCTTATACGTAGAATTTCTCATGCGAGTCAAAAAAAAAAAAAAAAAAAAGCAAGTTTGCTTACCGTAACTGTGTTTTCAATAAGAGGATCATCAAAAGGGCATATAAAAGAGGGTTATATGCTAACCGTGATAATCTGTTGCATGTACATGTTAAAGAAAAAATTTCCAGGGTTATATGTACTTTGCCATTTTCATCCAGAATGACAGCCATTAAGCAGAGTATTATGAAACAATGGAGAATTATATCTTCATTGCCAGGTTTTAGTGAATTACCAATTTTTGCCACTAAAAAAGGAAGGAATCTGCGACAAAGGTTAAAATCTAAAAAAAAAGCAAATAGAGTTGATGAGGTCATGGGACAATTCCAGTGTGGTCATTGTTCTGTGTGTATAAATGTGTTATCGATTACACAATATCAATACAATACTACATCCCGTCCTTATAGATTGCTGGGTCATTATACTTGTGCCTCCGAACGTGTAGTATATGCTATAATTTGCCCATGTGAGATGATATACATTGGTCATACCACTAGGACTATTAGACAGAGGATCATTGAACACAAAAGCTGTGTGAGAACAAAAAAGGAAGCTGCCCCTTTGGTAACCCATTGGTTACAAAAAGCACATTCAGTAAATGATGTGAAGTATTTTGTGTTGAGACAGTGCATTGGAGCTGAGGGTGACATTCAAAAATTGTTGACACGTTGGGAACAGCAATATATTTTTGAATGGCAAACACTGTCACCTAGTGGTTTAAACGCAGAAATCGAATGGAATGCTTGTTTTTAGGTTGGAATAATATATGGTGGTCTAATGTATTGATGCATACACGGTATTACCAGCTATGGAGTTGGGGTATTTTTTCAGTGTGTTAGATTGACTTTGTTCAGTTTGAGTCGCATGGGGCTGACATTTTGAAATGATCTTTTGGTATATGCTTTAGTATGGGTCGTGTGATTTTGTTCGTGTACACAGAAATTATAGATGATGGGCAGACTCTGTTGAGGATATCATATTTTAAATTGCGGCAGACAGTGGCGTAAGCTTGTAAGTGGTGACGCATTACGTTTCTGGGAGAGTTGTACGTGATTGATCATGTGGAGAGTACGTGAGAAAAACATAGCACGCCTTGCAACGTGGGATAGTAATACACGATCAATTACGTGGAGAGCACGTGAGAAGAACAGAGCACGCTGTGTAATGTACAAGGGAGGAGTTGGTAATGATTTCGCATAAAACTCTGCGGAGTTTTGAAGTTGGTTAATGAAGCGATGGCGTTGCTGAGTGAAGTCTGAATATTGGGTTTGCTACAATCTGCAGTAAACAAGGCGATTTGTGAGTCAACTTGGTAATATCTGTGAAGGCGAAGTAATTCGTGAAGTGATTCGTGTAAAGATTCGTGAGTTTGTTTGGGAGCGTTTCTCAAGGTAAGCTTATGTGGGCGTATTAGAGGAAGTGGCCTCGTGATGGCGCTAACATTTTTGGATGTTTTAAGATTAAGTTATGATGTTTACGGGTATTTTTCAGATGATATGCTGCTATTAAAACATCGAGCCGTTCGAAATGCACAAAGCACTTTTCGTAAGGGGTGTTGAAAATATAAGGGCGTCTGCGTGGTGAGTCATTAGAGTCCACACATTTCAGGTAGATATTTTTGATTTTTTGAGAGAGAAGTTGACATAAGAGATAAATGGAGAATGTGTCCTTGGTTTGAAATTGATATCATATCGTTTGATTTTCTCAGTGGTGAAGTCCCCCTGAGGAAGCAAACGAAGGTGAAACAAGGGCCACTTGTCGGGGTTGACCACTCTGATTTATTCTACTTCAATATTAGAAAATATCACAAGAGAAGTTACACAGGAGATATCAGCTTATTATGAAGTCTGTATAAAAATATGCAGTGTTAAATAGTATGTAAGTGGAGTGTTCCACAGGGAAGTGTTTTTCACATTTTAGTATATGTTAAACATTTATATATGCTGACCTGCTGTGTACTCTTAATGTGAATGTTTTTAAATGAGTGAGTGAGTGTGCATGTGATTTTTATTTTATGGACACATTGTGTATAGAGGATTTTGTGAATACAAATAAAAATATCAAACTTTCCTCTTTTTTGATTACGTGATACAACTCTTCTTTGCCAGGGGGACTGAATCTGGTGCAAATGATTGATTCACTGGTAGAGTATATAAAAGGAGTTAGTTCTTAGATGAAGGATAATATGCTTGTGCTCAACCTTGGAAAACTGAAGTTCTATGTGTGAGCTGTCAACATTCTCCCAATGACTTAAAACAACTGAGTATTGCTTATCTATCCTTCTGATTTTCTGATAAAGTGCATAACCTGGGAATATTGTTTGATGCTACCCTTTCTTTTAAGATGAAAGTCAAGGCTGTTGCAAGATCCTCTTTTAATAAGTTATGTCTTATGAGAAACCTGAGAATTGTATTGCAGATTTCTCACTTTAGAACAGTTCTTTAGCCTTTTGTGTTAAATAACCTAGATTATTGTAATTTGGTTTATTTGGGCCTCCCTGAAATTATTGTGTATGTACTTCCTGTGAAAAAATATGTATGTACTTCCTGTGATCCACTTAGAAATGTTGCTAAGTGGTACACAAATTTAATAAATAAGCAAATAAATTTGTTGTGTCCCTGGTCACGAACATGTTTCTCCTTTGCTGCAGGCCTTCCATTGGCTACCACTTGTCTAGCTTGTTAAATTTTAAAATACTTACTCTGGTCTTTAAGGCATTTCATGGTCTGGGCCCAAGTTATCTTAGAGATCTTTTTGATCTGTATTCCACTATACAGTCCATCAGGAAATTACTGTTCACTATTCCCATTTTCAACATGTAGAACCGAGCCCTGTTCTGTGGAATGACTTACCATCTGCTATTTGAGCAGAAGCAGATTACCTTACATTTCATAAGAGGGTAAAAACATTGCTTTTTTTTCCAGGCTTTTGGCCCTTTGAATTATCCTTAAACTTATTGAGTTTCCCCAAAAGAGCTTTTTTCAGATAGCCTAATTTATATGTTTCTAGTTTGTTTATTGTATGTCATTATTCTTTGGTTATTTATGTTTTGTCATGTACATATCTGCTTGTCTTATTCTACTAAGCTTGTGCTGTACTGATAGCATAAAGTATAATCAGCAAAATATAAAAGATTTGAAATAAATAAAAAATAAATTGTCATAATCGGTTATAGAAAACGGTTCACTCATGGGCTGGCCTGATGGTTCAGTGACAGTGCTATGCAATATGCATTATCATGTGGAAGGTCCCAGATTTGGTCTCAGAGTCAGGCTTTCCATTCCCAAGCTTGTCTGGGGCTGGGGTTAATGTGGAGGCAATGTTCGCAGTCCCAGGAGAAAAGAGGGCAGAGGTGGAGGCAATTATCCTCTTTGCTTAAGGGTGACAGTTCATTATCAGATTTAGTGCCCATTGATTGCAGAGCTTTGGAAGGAGCCCTGGAAAATGACCCCTCTTCCAGGACCATTGCAATAATAACCAGACTAGATACCTTGTGGAGGAGAGAGAGGATATAAAAATAAGGGGGAAATGCCCACAAAGTTGTTAGTAGGGGCTCATTGTGTCAGATCCCAGACTTGATTCAGACTAAGAACATAAGATATGCCATACAGGGTCAGACCAAGGGTCCATCAAGCCCAGTATCCTGTTTCCAACAGTGGCCAGTCCAAGGCACAAGTACCTAGCAAGTACCCAAACATTGGATAGATCACAAGCTACTATTGCTTATTAATTACTGTCATAGCAGTTTATGGATTTATCCTCTAGGAAGTTATCCCAACCTTTTTTAAACCCAGTTACACTAACAGCTGTAACCACATCCTCTGGCAATGAATTCCAGAGCTATGTGCTGAGTGAAAAAGAATTTTCTTCAATTTGTTTTAAATGAGCTACTTGCTAACTTCATGGAGTGCCCCCAGTCCTTCTATTATCTGAGATAGTAAATAACCGATTTACATTAACTTGTTCAAGTCATTTCATGATTTTGTAGACTTGTATCATATCCCCCCTCAGTAAAAAGACATAGGAGGAAACAGTGAGGTTAAAAAAAAAAAAAAAGAAAATGGTTTACTTTTTCCCCTACTGGGATGAAAAAAAAATCAATAACTTGAGTCCTCTGTAAGTGACAATACTCAGATGAGAAACCATAGTCCAGCTCTTTATTTTTATTTATTTTTTTTATTTTTAGCTAATTCGTTTTAAGAGTGCTGAATAAGTTTTACAAATCTAATCTTTGCAGAGCATATCACCTGCAAAGTCTGTATGGTAGCCACTTTTCTATCATTAAAACAGCACTTTATGCAGACATTTATTAAATACTAAAGTGCAAAGATGAAATAGTTATGGGCTCGATTGATCCAGTTTTGGAACCTAGAAACATTTATAGCAGAAAAGTATGTTAACTTTGGAAACAGAAATAATTACACCCTATGTTTAAAAACTGTGATTTGGATGCACTGAAAACCTCAGAAAAATGCATAAATAACCTTTACACCATTTTTTAAACTGAAATCCACTCTAACATAAAGTAATACATTATCAGAATCATTTAGAAATCTCATTATCCTTTATATGATATTCAGAGTCATTTTCATGACTTCAGCAACATCTAAATTTGGGTTGAGAAAATGCATTGGCCATGCTCAGACTGTCATGTCAAAGTGAACTAAATACAAAATTATTTAGAGTAGTTAAATCACAAGCAGACTGTGATACATTGCAGGAGGACCTTGCAAGACTTGAAGATTGGGCATCCAAATGGCAGATGAAATTTAATGTGGACAAGTGCAAGGTGTTGCATATAGGGAAAAATAACCGTTGCTGTAGTTATAGTTACACGATGTTAGGTTCCATACTAGGAGCTACCACCCAGGAAAAAGATCTAGGCATCATAGTGGATAATACTTTAAAATCATCAGCTCAGTGTGCTGCAGCAGTCAAAAAAGCAAATAGAATGTTAGGAATTATTAGGAAGGGAATGGTTAATAGAACGGAAAATGTCATAATGCCTCTATATCGCTCTATGGTGAGACCACACCTTGAATACTGTGTACAATTCTGGTCGCCGCATCTCAAAAAAGATATAGTTGCGATGGAGAAGGTACAGAGAAGGGCAACCAAAATGATAAAGGGGATGGAACAGCTTCCCTATGAGGATAGGCTGAAGAGATTAGGGCTGTTCAGCTTGGAGAAGAGACGGCTGAGGGGGGATATGATAGAGGTCTTTAAGATCATGAGAGGTCTTGAACGAGTAGATGTGACTCGGTTCTTTTCACATTCGAATAATAGAAGGACTAGGGGGCATTCCATGAAGTTAGCAAGTAGCACATTTAAGACTAATCGGAGAAAATTCTTTTTCACTCAACGCACAATAAAGCTCTGGAATTTGTTGCCAGAGGATGTGGTTAGTGCAGTTAGTGTAGCTGGTTTCAAAAAAGGTTTGGATAAGTTCTTGGAGAAGTCCATTAATGGCTATTAATCAATTTTACTTAGGGAATAGCCACTGATATTAATTGCATCAGTAGCATGGGATCTTCTTAGTGTTTGGGTAATTGCCAGGTTCTTGTGGCCTGGTTTTGGCCTCTGTTGGAAACAGGATGCTGGGCTTGTTGGACCCTTGGTCTGACCCAGCATGGCAATTTCTTATGTTCTTATGTTCTTAATGCTAAGATATCAAAAACCCTTTTTGAATACTTGGAGAAGAGCCCCATCTAGTCATCCTTACACAAAATGATTATGTGCTACTAAAGTAGACTACCAAAAGTGTCCAATATGAGAGAATATTTAGTAGTACTAGGAGTACTGACAGTGTCCATTCCAAGTACCTACTTCTCAAAATATAGAAAATTTACATTTATCAAGGCCAATTATTCTTTCTTCTCTGGTTGCTATGGAAGAGTACAGAAACTCAAATTCAGCCGGTGATAAGGTTCTAGTTGAATATGACCAAAGTATTGTGGTTGCATTATTAGTCCACCTGCATATATAGAAACAAGGGTCAAAAAATAAGCCTTAGGTGATACTTTTTTATTGGAACAGCTCAATACATCTGTGACTAATTTTTGAGAGCTAGGCTCCTATCATCAGGTCAGTATCAATAAGAAACATAAGAAACATAAGAAAATGCCATACTGGATCAGACCAAGGGTCCATCAAGCCCAGCATCCTGTTTCCAACAGTGGCCAATCCAGGCCATAAGAACCTGGCAAGTACCCAAAAACTAAGTCTATTCCATGTTACCATTGCTAATGGCAGTGGCTATTCTCTAAGTGAACTTAATAGCAGGAAATGGACTTCTCCTCCAAGAACTTATCCAATCCTTTTTTAAACACAGCTATACTAACTGCACTAACCACATCCTCTGGCAACAAATTCCAGAGTTTAATTGTGCGTTGAGTAAAAAGGAACTTTCTCCGATTAGTTTTAAATGTGCCCCATGCTAACTTCATGGAGTGCCCCCTAGTCTTTCTACTATCCGAAAGAGTAAATAACTGATTCACATCTACCCATTCTAGACCTCTTATGATTTTAAACACCTCTATCATATCCCCCCTCAGTCGTCTCTTCTCCAAGCTGAAAAGTCCTAACCTCTTTAGTCTTTCCTCATAGGGGAGTTGTTCCATTCCCCTTATCCAACCATCTAGACAAAGTAATCTTATCAGTTCCATTTGTAAAGTTTGTAAATCAAATACTCTTGTATAACCTGTATACTTCCCAGACTTGTTAATCATGTTACCTCTATCCTACTTGTTAATCATGTTACCTCTATCCTGCTTCTCTCCTTCATTTAGTTTGTCAGGTTCGCTGTTTTTTGAACCTTCTTTCAGTTGTCCTCCCCCCCCCCATCCCTGTTAATTGTAATTTCCACCTTTTGTTATTATGTAAACCGATATGATGTGTACTTTAATGTCGGTATAGAAAAGCTGTCAAATAAATAAATAAATAAAATCATTTTGGTAGCCCTTCTCTGTACCTTCTCCATCGCAATTATATCTTTTTTGAGATGCGGCGACCAAAATTGTACACAGTATTCAAGGTGCGGTCTCACCATGGAGCGATAGAGAGGCATTATGACATTTTCCGTTTTATTCACCATTCCCTTTCTAATAATTCCCAACATTCTGTTTCCTTTTTTGACTGCCGCAGCACACTGAACCGATGATTTCAATGTGTTATCCACTATGACACCTAGATCTCTTTCTTGGGTTGTAGCACCTAATATGGAACCCAACATTGTGTAATTATAGCATGGGTTATTTTTCCCTATATGCATCACTTTGCACTTATCCACATCAAATTTCATCTGCCATTTTGATGCCCAATTTTCCAGTCTCACAAGGTCTTTCTGCAATTTATCACAATCTGCTTGTGATTTAACTACTCTGAACAATTTTGTGTCATCTGCAAATTTGATTATCTCACTCATCGTATTTCTTTCCAGATCATTTATAAATATACAAGCCGTAAAGCCCGTTAAAACGGGCTACATCCCTCTGTCTCTCACCTCCCCCTCATTCTCTCTCCCCTCACTCTTCACCACCCCCCTCCCCCACTCCTCCCCACCCTCCCTCTCCTCTCACTCAGTCCCCCCTCTCCCTCACTCCCTCCCACTCAGTCCCCCCTCTCCCTCCCTCCCCTCTCACTCAGTCCCCCTCTCCCTCCCTCCCACTCACTCAGTCCCCCTCTCCCTCCCTCCCACTCAGTCCCTCCCTTCACCCACCTCCATTTCCTCCCGGCGCCGTAAGCGCGACTTCCCGCAACCCTCACCCGGCTCCATTAACTCCTCCCGCTCCTGCCGGCAGATCTCGGGG
This sequence comes from Rhinatrema bivittatum, assembly GCF_901001135.1. Lineage (NCBI taxonomy): Eukaryota > Metazoa > Chordata > Amphibia > Gymnophiona > Rhinatrematidae > Rhinatrema > Rhinatrema bivittatum. The sequence goes on from NC_042615.1 coordinate 195,122,264, forward strand.
GGGGGGGGTCACTCCCGCGCGCGCGGCAGTGACCCCACCGAGATCTGCCGGCAGATCTGGGGAGAAGTAGCGGCACCGAGCGCGCGCGGTGCCGCTACTTCTCCTCCCGCTCCTGCCGGCAGATCTCGGGGGGGGGGCGCGGGAGTAACCCCCCCCCCCCGAGATCTGCCGGCAGATCTGGGGAGGAGAAGTAGCGGTGCTACTTCTCCTCCCCAGATCTGCCGGCAGATCTCGGGGGGGGGTGTCACTCCCGCGCCCCCCCCCCCGAGATCTGCCGGCAGGAGCGGGAGGAGAAGTAGCGGCACCGCGCGCGCGCGGCGCCGCTGCTTCTCCTCCCGCTCCTGCGGCCCCACCGCCATTTTTTTTTTCTGACCAACGTCCTTGCCCGCACATGCGCAGTAGAGCTGCGCTCTACTGCGCATTTGCGGGCCGTCGGTCACAGGCCATTTATAAGGTAGATTGAAAAGTAAGGGTCCCAATACAGATCCCTGAGGCACTCCACTGTCCACTCCCTTCCACTGAGAAAATTGCCCATTCAATCCTACTCTCTGTTTCCTGTCTTTTAGCCAGTTTGCAATCCACGAAAGGACATCGCCACCTATCCCATGACTTTTTACTTTTCCTAGAAGCCTCTCATGAGGAACTTTGTCAAACGCCTTCTGAAAATCCAAGTATACTATATCTACCGGTTCACCTTTATCCACATGTTTAACTCTTTCAAAAAAGAGAAGCAGATTTGTGAGGCAAGACTTGCCCTGGGTAAAGCCATGCTGACTTTGTTCCATTAAACCATGTCTTTCTATATGTTCTGTGATTTTGATGTTTAGAACAATTTCCACTATTTTTCCTGGCACTGAAGTCAGGCTAACCGGTCTGTAGTTTCCCGGATCGCCCCTGGAGCCCTTTTTAAATATTGGGGTTACATTTGCTATCCTCCAGTCTTCAGGTACAATGGATGATTTTAATGATAAGTTACAAATTTTTACTAATAGGTCTGAAATTTCATTTTTTAGTTCCTTCAGAACTCTGGGGTGTATACCATCTGGTCCAGGTGATTTACTACTCTTCAGTTTGTCAATCAGGCCTACCACATCTTCTAGGTTCACCGTGATTTGATTCAGTCCATCTGAATCATTACCCATGAAAACCTTCTCCATTACAGGTATCTCCCCAACATCCTCTTCAGTAAACACCGAAGCAAAGAAATCATTTAATCTTTCTGCGATGGCCTTATCTTCTCTAAGTGCCCCTTTAACCCGTCGATCATCTAACGGTCCAACTGACTTCCTCACAGGCTTTCTGCTTCGGATATATTTGAAAAAGTTTTTACTGTGAGTTTTTGCCTCTACAGCCAACTTCTTTTCAAATTCTCTCTTAGCCTGTCTTATCAATGTCTTACATTTAACTTGATAAAGAGACAGTGCAGCACTGATGATACTAATTATGATGAAGATGATGATGAGATTACTAATAATGCTTGTGTTTAAGGTACTGTTGCTGAGAAAGCTATAACATCCTACTGATTCTTATGTGCTCCATTCCTTGTTTTAGGATAAACAAACAGGGCTTTTTTTCATTGCTAATACTGACTGCCTCATTCAAACATACGTAACTATATTTTGGGGCCTGATTTCTCCAGGTGCTTACCATAAAAGCAAAAAAGAAGATAACTACTGATTAATCAGTAGAGAATTTTATTGTGAGAATAAAGTAAATTATAGGATAATGAATGAAAACCTCAACAACAAGGTGTAATTATATAATGCTGAAGGAAGTAAAAATGACAAGTGGTAGGTGGCACCTTAAAGGCTAACTGATTTATTGAGGCATGAGCTTTCAATGACAGAGTCCACTTCGTCAGATGCAGTAAATCAGTTAATCTATAAGGTGCCACCCACCTCACATCATTTTTGTTACATCAGACTAACACAGCTGTCCTTCCGAAGATCTTAATCACATGCTGAAGGAAGTGAAATTCAAAAGGAATGTGAGAAAATACTTTATCTTTGAGAAGGTTGTAAAACCTGGATCAGACTTCCAGAAAAAGTTCTAAACAGAATCTAAAAAGTTCTAAAAAGAATCTAAACAGTAGCAGAATTTAAGCATACAATGGACCAGATTTTCGTACCTACCCGCGGGGGTAGATTTGTGCACACAACCCGGAGCACACAAATCTACACCCCATTTTATAACATGCGCTACTGTTTAGATTCTTATAACTTTTTCTGGAAGTCTGATCCAGGTTTTATAACCTTCTCAAAGATTTATTTTTATTTATTTATTTGTATTTTTCTATACCGGCATTCACGGAGTTCGTATCATGTCGGTTTACCTAAAACAAGGGGTGAGAAATACATTATAACGTAAATAACTAATAACATAAGAGTATACATTAAAAAGTAAAACAAGTGCATGGAAGAAAAAAGTTACAATAAAACGGGGGTCATTCTAACTGGGATTAGAGTTAGAGGAAAGATAAAAAGTTTAACGAGAAGTAAAACATTGTAATGATTGGTAGATAGAGACTGTTTCAGTTTAATAGGAAATGTTCAGTAATGCTGCATTTGATGGTAGTGAATCTTTAAGGGTCCGGAAATGCTTTCATGAACAGCCATGTTTTCAGTCTTTTCCTGAAGGTTGGAAGACATGGTTCCTGTCTTAGTTCTAGGGGGATGGAGTTCCACAGTGGGGGACCTGCTGTGGAGAAGGCCCGATCTCTCAATGTTATATGTTGGGTGGTATTGTTGTGTGGTACCTGTAGATATTCTCTATATGCTTCTCTGATGGGTCTGTTGGAGGAGTATTTTCTCACATTCCTTTTGAATTTCACTTCCTTCAGCATTTATATCTGCTTGGGAGCAGATTTATCTCTGTATGCACTTTTACAGGAATACTTTTGAAAATCAAAAGTATGAGAGAAAATTGTTTCAACCTGAACTCTGCCGCAGGAAAGCTTCTGTGAAGGAGTCACTTTTACGCAGACTTTTCCACACCCAACCCTCTGGGTAAATTTCAAAAAGCCTATTTATGCATGTAAAGCCATGTTTTACACACGCAAATGCTTTTGAAAATTTTTGCCCTTAGTTGTTATTTGTTAAATCCCCAGTTCATCTTAAAATAATCCCTCAAGGTGTAGTTTTAAATATCAGTAGATTAGAGGGAGCAAAAAACAAATAAAAAGTCAGTCACAAATCTCTCAGTTTTCAGACCATGACTCTTGGATGACAAATAGCAAAGTATAAAATATGCAAAACAGTGAGTGATATTGTCTATGCTAATAAGCCCGGCAGTAAAATAACATACAATGTTTTACTATGGGAAAATTTTGAAAAAAAAAAAGACTACACCTCATACCTTTGAAGCAAATTTTGCATTAGGAATTTTTGGAAAGACTAGAGAATAAAATGGAGAATGCATGATTCATGGAGTGACTGCACCTTGAGTATTTTGTACAGTTCTGGTCATTTCACTGTGAAAAACCAGTGAAGGTACCAGAACCAGAAAAGGTACAAAGAAGGACAAAACAGAAATGTACTGTATAAATGGGATGGTACAGATTTCTTATAAGGAAACATTAAGAGAGTATGGCTCTTCAGCTTTGAAAGGAGACGAGAAGGGATATGATAGTAGTTTATAAAATCATGAGTGAGGTGCACCAAGTAAATAGGGGATGGTTATTTATCTTTTTAAATAATACTAAATCATGGGGACTTCCATGAAAGCAACAACCAGCAGATTTAAAACAAATCATAGAAGGTATTTTTTTACCCAGCCACTAGTGTCACGCTTGTCAATTGCAGACGGCTGCTCCTCTCATGCTCACCTCTTTTCTCCCTGCACCATCAAGTCTGGGAAGAATGGCATTCCCGGGACAGCATGGGCGCTGCCGACCACCATCTTCGATCAGGAATTACTTAGGTGCGCATGTGCGTGCAAGGGCATCCTTTGTACACGTCATGGCGGGAACCTCGAGGGCGTCCCCTCCCGATGACGTCAATCCGCTATTGTATTTAACCTGACCGGTCCTTGACTTCTACAAATTAGCAAGGAGTTCCATCTTGCTGAATCCTCCTCATTCTAGGACTTCCTGTTCCTGACTTTGGTCTTGGCATCCAACGCTCTGAGTACCCGCTCCTTGGGGGCTCCCCTGCGTTCCTGGCTATCCACTCCTCGGAGGGCCTACCTGCCTGACTGCTACTAGACCTGCTTCTCAGGTCTCTCTCTCTCCTGAAACCATCTCTTGTGAGTACCTCTACTGACTTCTACTATATGAACTATATTGAGGATTTCCCACAATGTACCCCATGCCTCGGGCCACTGACACCTTCCTTCAGTAGAAGCTATTCAGCAATTCCTGCGCTGCAGAGTATTGGCACATCATCCATGGGAGCCACTTCCAGGTTCCGGCATCTCTACCAGTTCTTCAACATCTACTGTACAGATATCCTTGGCATACCCCGCTCCGTGGGTCACTACTGGATCTGTATTCCTGAGGTGCCTACACTAGTCAGAGGGGATCCCCGGCGTATCCTGCTTCGCGGGACACTACCAGATCTTCTCATCTGTGGCTTCGCTCTGGGTATTCCCCATTACTCAGAACTGTACTATTACATCTCCAGCTCTGTGGACATTACTTTTTCCTTCCTTCATAATAAAGTCTCTACTTCTAGCTATGTCCCACACCATTGAGACTACGCCTGCTGATGGTGAGGCTCACAGGGCTCCTCCCTGTGGGCGGAGACACCTCTCACCTGGCCCAGTGTCTGGCTGAACAGCAAAGGACATTAGAGACTCTGGCTAATGCCTTCAATCAGCTAAGTTCTCGACTGAACACTGCCTCTCTGCCAGACAAGGCTACCGCCTCTTCACCTGCTGGACCTGTAAGACTTTCTGTGCCCTTGCCTGCACCAACTCATTTTACAGGTGATTCCCTATTATGCAGAGGCTTCCTGAATCAGTGCTGTATGCACATCTCCTTACAGCCTACCTACTTCCCAGATGTAGTTGTTATAGTTAGTGAGGTTTGGGTGGACCCTTGGACACTGTGGCAGCTGACCACGCCCACGGGGGGAAGTCCAGTGAGGGGCCACAGGCCAGGCTCAGCTCTGGACACACAAACACAGATAGTTCTTTATTTAGACAGTTTGAGAAGCCACCAGAGGTGGCAGTAGTGAGTAGAAGATGTAGCCCGGCTGGGCTAGTATTCCCCAGGGCACTAGAACAGCGGTTCTTCCGGTAGCAGTGCTGTAGTGGAGAGAACTGAGAAAGTGAGTACAATAGAACATACACAGAGTCCCAAATATGGAGAAGCCTCGAGATAGGGAGAGCTGGCCCTCAACGAGCAAGTAACAGATCCCTGGAGGTAGAGAGACTTGTTGGCAAAGTACTCACACAGCGGTTCCACGTAGGAGATGGCACTGGTGCTGGAACGGGGGCAGGCCCTCGAGGAGCGAGTCCCTGGTTCCAGGGAGACAGCTCTGAGGAGTGGATGATAGTAGTACTCACTGATGGTGTCTGCAGCAAATTCTTCCAAATAGAAGAGGAGATAGAAGCAGGCAGCGGGTCAAGGAACATGGGCCCTCGAGGAGCGAGTACCAGTTACCTGATAGCGACCTGAAAGAAGCAAAGAGGCCCCCGAGGAGCAGGTAACCCATTAGCAGAAGAGTCCAATGGAAGTTGGAAGGCAGAGTAGCTGGGTACGGAGAGCGAATCACATCCGTAAGATTACCCTTGCTAACTCAATGGCTAGCAATAAACTGTAGGCTTAAATATCCGGGCAGCATGACGTTATCACAGGGGGACGCCCCTGAGGAATGCGCCAATGAGGAAATAAGAATGAGGGCTGCACGGCGCACATGCTCTAAGGTTCCTGAAGAGCATGGCGGGAGGCAGCACCCAAGCCAGTCCGGGTACGCCGGAGAGGACGGCAGACAGATGCCATGGCAGCCAGGCATCCAAGAAGAGCAGGAGGAATTTCAAAAAAGGAAAAGTAGGCGGAGTGAAGCCATCATGAAGTGACGGTCACAACAGTACCCCCCTTCAAAGGGCGGTCTCCTCTGCGGGTACCAGGTCTTGGTTTCCATGGATATGAGAGATGAAACTGATGGAGCATCTCTTTGTCAAGGATATTAGCCAGAGGCTCCCAAGAATTTTCTTCGGGGCCAAAACCTTCTCATGAAAGAAGGTATTCCCAAGTCTTGCCTCTTCTTTGGACTTTAAGGACGGCTTTGACCTTATATTCTAGGTCATCTTCTGCATTGATGGGAGATGGTTCCTGAGACTTGGAAGAGACCTCACTGAGAATGAGTGGTTTCAAAAGTGTAACATGGAAAGCGTTGTGGATGTTTAATCCAGGTGGTAGCTTTAGACTGTAAGTGATATTGCCCAGACATCGGAGGTCGAGGAGCAAATCGAGTGGATGAGGAGCAAATCGAGTGGAGGATAACTTCAGTCTAAGGTGCTTAGTGGATAGCCAGACTTTGTCACCAGGTTGAAAGACAGGCGCTTTGGAATGGTGAGCGTCATAAAACCTTTTGGCTCGATCACTCGCTTTGAGTAGAATTTCTTTCGTCTGAGTCCACAATTGATGGATATCATCAGCAGTGGATAGAGCTGCTGGGGACGTCACTGGGAGCTTCAGTGGAAGTGGCGGTGATGGTGAACATCCATATACCACTTCAAAAGGTGTTGATCCAGTGGATGATGCTGGATGAGAATTAATGGCGAATTCAGCCCATGGTAACAGTTCGGCCCAGTTATTCTGATGGCAACTCACATAGGCCCAAATGAACTGTTTCAGGGTCCTATTCATCCGTTCTGTTTGGCCATTTGATTGAGGATGATAAGCAGATGTATAATCTAGAGAGATGTCGAAAAGCTTGCACAAAGCTTTCCAGAATTTTGCCGTGAACTGTGATCCTCGATCCGAGACTATGTTCTTCAGTAGGCCGTGAAGGCGAAAGATGTGGGTTATGAAGAGCTTCGCAAGCTCCAAGGCTGAAGGTAAGCCAGGCAGCGCCACAAAATGGGCCATCTTGCTGAAGCGGTGGACTGTGACCCAAATGGTATTTTATTTTTTTATATTTGTCATTTTTTCATTTTACACTTGATAATCCTTCCATATGAAATTATATGACATTATAATCACTTTTACATTATTTGATAATTCTCAAACTTTCACATATAATCCTCAAAAATAATCTCCACTAACAAGCTTTATAGAAAGGATATTCAAATTTTAACATTAAAAGAAATAACCTTGGAGGGGCAAACATTATTATATAAACAGAAGTGCAAACAGGCATCAAAAGAATGGGCTTCGCATAGACCGACAGTGATAAATTCAAATAGACCTTCTATCTCTAAGCATTGGTAGAAGATGTTACTGGCCTATGGGCTTCAATAAACTGCCGTAGCTAGTCAATTTGAAAAAACACAAATGTTTCCTCCCCTTTCTTTAACATGCATTTGCAGGGATACCGCAATGAAAAAGAAAAACCTAGAGAGAGAACATTTTGTCTGAGTGATAAAAATTCTTTTTTGCGATATTGAGTAATCGGAGCCATATCAGGATACAACCTAATTTTCTGATCACAAAAATGCACAGGAAATTTCCTAAAATAATTACGCATAACATTCATAACATCTTGAGTTGTGATAAATGAGACCAAGAGAACTTTCCTCTCAATTATTTCCAAATTGGACGATTCTAGAAATCCAGTCAAATTAGATGGTAATTCAACATTCACATTCTCATTTTTAACAGCTGCCCTATTTGTTAGAAACCTGCATGTATTAATAGAGGGAATATTTTTGTCAGAAAAACCTAGGCTAGCTGTTAAAATTTTTTTTAAAGTAGTATATGGCATTTCTCTCGTAATTTTGGGGAAATTTAACATTCTCACATTCAATTTTCTTAGTCCATTTTCTAATAATTCTAGACATCTCGAAGATGTAAGTTGCTCTTTTATAATTGTTGAATTAACTGTAGCATTTGTTTGGACCTTTTTTTCAATCTCAGATATTTTATTTGTCAAAGCAATTTCCTGTTCTTGGATTCCCAAAATCTTCTCCTGAAATTATAATTTCAGGAGAAGCCTATCTGTTACCGTTTAAAGTTACTGTTTTTACTTTCTATACCTCTGCACTTTGTAGTTACTCTCTCCCTCCTCCCCCTCCCTGTTGATTGTACCTTCAGTCTTTTAGTTGCAATGTAAACCGGTATGATGTTTGCATACTAATGCCGGTATATAAAAATCTTAAAATAAATAATTAAGGGAGTCAACTTTTCCCTCCAGTCTAGTTAACGAAAGCCCCTAACTTGCAACAAGGTCCCAAATAGCTTGGAATGTCACAGCACCCGGCCTTGATGACCCCAACGCCGATTCACCCGGAGCCTCTAGGAGTACGCGCCAATGAGGAAATAAGAATGAGTTACTTTGGACCTGGGTTGTCTGCAGACTATTTTTCTGGAAGGTCTTAACTTTCGCATCAAAGACAAATTAGCAGCCCGTGAGCTCCCTGATACCTTGGACTCCCTCATTGATCTTGCGGGACGAATTGATCGTCATCTGTGTGAGTGGTCACGAGAGGTAAAGGGTCCGAAGAAGATGAGATTCGGAGTTCCACGCTCTCGTCCAGCGCCAGTTACTCAGACCACTTCCATACACAGTATCGAGGAGGAAGAACCCATGCAATTAGGCCGAAGCCACCTTCTCCTCCCTTCCCCTACCTAACCCGCCCCCCAGCAGTGAAGGTAACTCAGTGAAGTAGTCCAGGGGTCCTCAGCAGAGGAGACTAGTCTCACACTCGAGTAGGTGATAGGAAGCACGGCATAGCAGGGACAAGTCCCGGATGGAGATAAAGAGCACTGAAGCTGAAGATGAGACAGACTGAAAGGGTTAGTACTCACTGAAGCAGAAAGCTGTATTGTAGAAGGTCCTGGCAGGCAGAAGTTGTTCAGTGGCAGGCACCAGATTAGGGAGAGCAGGCCTTTGAGGAGCGAGTACCTGGTATCCCAAGATAGGTACCTGAAATAGAGCAGAAGGGCCCCCGAGGAGCGGGTACCCAGGTTAGTGAAGAATTACCCCGAAGGGCAGAGAGAGCTTCCTGCAGCAGCTGGGAAGCAGCAGAGCAGCTTAGACCGGAGGCAATCCAATCCTTGCTAACTCAGTTTGTTAGCAAACGAAGAGCAGCCTAGGGAAAATCTGGCTGCAGCTCCAGATTAAGGATCCTTCAGTGGGGGCAGCATAAGCAGCAAGACCTGAGGGTCTCACACTCAGTTTCTAAATAAAACAGCTCACACACAAAAGTTGTTCTTCAACCAAAACAACTTTACTGCAGATAAAAGTAAAATGTTTACAAGGTTACAAAAATAGAAAAACAGCTGTTAATTCAACAATCCAACAATGCAATGCTTCATGAGGTAAACTAGAGGAAAAACTGAGCTCTCATCTTGTTTCCTAGAGGGCTTTTTCTACCTTGACCAGTGTTTTTTCCTTCCAGTTGTAAAATCTGATCAAGTACCTGGTTGGTGCTTTTAACTTCTAGACAGATTGCTTTATCCCTTGGACTAAGGAGAAATATCTTCCTGTACACTCTGAGCAAATGAGTCCCACCTGGATTCCACTTTAAACCGAGAAAATAACCCACTCTCTCAGAAGAGAAAAAAAGGCAAACTGCATTCATCCTCCAGAAGTCTGGAGAAGCCCAGCCGTTGCTGCCTCTCCCTTGCTCCCTTGATTGATGACACCCACCTCATGGAATCACCTATACAGATTTAATAGGGCCATACCCATCACTCACTGCACATGCTACTCCCTCGGACTCTCCTATTGCTGGAACTTCCTGCTTTTCAACCTACGGTGAAAACTTAGCTTAATCAGCTTTACGCTGGTATTCTGAGGTGCTCCAAATTCAGCAACCTCCTCTCTACGTACTTAGCATTTGGAGATCCTTAAAACATTAGCAGGTTTAGGATATTTGATTCCTGTAGACCTCTGAGTAAACAAGGCTCTGGTTCTCTCCCTTGCAACCTGCTGAGGTTTTGGTCTGTGAAACCTTGAAAGAATGTTTTTAAAACTTTCTTGCTTTCTGCCTGCAGTTTCAGGCGGTTGGATTTTTTTTTCCTGGCTGCAATTCAATTGTTTTTTTTATTTTTTTAATCTCATGCCGGATTAGTTAGCTATGGGGCTTGAAACTGTACTTGAATGGAAATATCTTCCTGTGCACTCTGGGCAGGTAAGTAGTATTTGTTCTTTGGCTCCTTCATACCCATGAGAGAATGGGGACTCAGACTTCTTTGAGCTGCTGTGTTTGTTCTGAAAAACCTAAGTTATTAAAACTCACCTGTTTTATGTCTTAGATTGAGGAGGTGGTTTTCTATTTTGTTTCATTTTTCATGTTCAGTTATTTGTCATGCTGGCCAATATTTCCTTCCCTTATGTAGACCCATCCACCCTATTTCTTTTTATTCTTAAACTCCACTCAGAAAAGTGGGTGAGAACTTTTTGTGAATTTCCTTACTAAGACAATGCAGTTCCTGTGCTCAAGCTCGGTGCCTATTACAAATTTATTTACAAGTAGTTAGAAGGGGCATTTAGTAAGAGACGTTTTGAAGGGAGTCATGTTCTTTCTATTTGAACAGTATAAAAAAATAGTGGAAGAAATGGGAATGATGCAATGGGGCAGCAGCTTTTAGAGAGACCTTCTGAGTGTTGATGTGTCCAGTTCTTTAGACTGAGTCCACCTTGTTCTGAATTCACCAAGTCAGTCCTCGCCTTTCACAAAGGATCTCAAAATTAAGGAACAGATGGATTATGGGAGAAGTCAGAAAGGATAAGAGCTATGCAGCACAGATTCATCCGTCAAGTGGTAATACTGAACGAGTAATACTGGACAAGTGCAAGGTGTTGCATACAGGGAAAAATAACCCTTGCTGTAGTTACATGATGTTAGGTTCCATATTAGGAGCTACCACCCAGGAAAAAGATCTAGGCATCATAGTGGATAATACCTTGAAATCGTCGGCTCAGTGTGCTGCAGCAGTCAAAAAAGCAAACAGAATGTTAGGAATTATTAGGAAGGGAAAGGTTAATAGAACGGAAAATGTCATAATGCCTCTATATCGCTCCATGGTGAGACCACACCTTGAATACTGTGTACAATTCTGGTCGCCGCATCTCAAAAAAGATATAGTTGCGATGGAGAAGGTACAGAGAAGGGCAACCAAAATGATAAAGGGGATGGAACAGCTCCCCTATGAGGAAAGACTAAAGAGGTTAGGCTGTTCAGCTTGGAGAAGAGATGGCTGAGGGGGGATATGATAGAGGTCTTTAAGATCATGAGAGGTCTTGAAAGAGTAGATGTGACTCGGTTATTTACACTTTCGAATAATAGAAGGACTAGGGGGCATTCCATGAAGTTAGCAAGTAGCACATTTAAGACTCCATGAAGTTAGCAAGTAGCACATTTAAGACTAATCGGAGAAATTTCTTTCACTCAATGCACAATAAAGTTCTGGAATTTGTTGCCAGAGGATGTGGTTAGTGCAGTTAGTGTAGTTGGATTCAAAAAAGGTGTGGATAAGTTCTTGGAGGAGAAGTCCATTAACGGCTATTAATCAAGTTTACTTAGGGAATAGCCACTGCTATTAATTGCATCAGTAGCATGGGATCTTCTTAGTGCTTGGGTAATTGCCAGGTTCTTGTGGCCTGGTTTGGCCTCTGTTGGAAACAGGATGCTGGGCTTGATGTACCCTTGGTCTGATCCAGCATGGCAATTTCTTATGTTCTTATGTTCTTAGGAACATCATGGTGTTCACAATTAACATCATGGTGTTCACAGTTAAGTCCCAGAGAAGCATCTTTAGTAGAGACAGAGATAAAAGTGAAAGTCTTAAGAAAAAGACAACTAAAAAATGATGGCAGGTGATCTCAGATTAGGTGGAAACTCCTTCCATTAGGAGACTAAATTATTAGAATAATAGATTAGATGGAAGAATTGGAGAAGGAGAAGAAGGTTAAATAAAAAACACACTCTATGGATTGCTGGGGCAGAATAAAGGTGAGAGAAGTGAGATATCCTAGTCCACTGCGTGACAATTGACCCATGTGGCAACCTGATCAGTGCAATACAAGAAAGTTTCACAAAATTAGAGTAGGATCTCAGGCAGCTGTTGTTGCGTTGGTGCCTGTTCTCGCCCTCGCTCCACTATCTCTATCTTAGAGGCGACTCCCTTCAGATCTTTCACCCAGCCTCACCTGCAAGCTTCCAGCATTCATCCAGTCTCATCTGCAAGCCTCCTGCATTCATCCAGCCTCTCCTGCAAGCTTCCAGCATTCATCCAGTCTCATCTGCAAGCTTCCTGCATTCACCCAGCCTCACCTGCAAGCTTCCAGCATTCACCCAGCCTCTCCTGCAAGCTTCCAGCATTCATCCAGTCTCATCTGCAAGCTTCCAGCATTCATCCAGTCTCTCCTGCAAGCTTCCAGCATTCACCCAGCCTCACCTGCAAGCTTCCAGCATTCATCCAGTCTCATCTGCAAGCCTCCTGCATTCACCCAGCCTCACCTGCAAGCTTCCAGCATTCACCCAGCCTCTCCTGCAAGCTTCCAGCATTCATCCAGTCTCATCTGCAAGCTTCCAGCATTCATCCAGCCTCGCCTGCAATTTTCCTTCAGTCATCCAGCCTCACCTGCAAGCTTCTAGCACTCTTCATGACCTCCTGCAAGCTTCTAGCACTCTTCATGACCTCCTTCAAGCTTCTAGCACTCATACAGCCTCTCCTGCAAGCCTCTAGCATTCATCAAACCTGCACAGACAAGCCTCCAACTTTCACATAGCCCCCCTCATTATCCTTCTAACCTCGCAACATAGTTCTTACAAATGGCCCCTTTTTTCACAATTCCAATTCTCCAACATAATACACCACCTAAAAGAATTTCTTTCCGTCATGCCCAACAACACAACCTTAAATCCCTCTCTTCAATTTTGATCACTCCTACCACGCAACTGCTAGGCCTCACCCTTTTCTCTTTAAGCCTTTTCAATGCTCAATCTCTAACGAAAAAGTCTGTAATCTTAAACGACCACCTCATTGACGTGAAACCGGAGATATGTGCAATCACTGAAACGTGGTTAAAACCATCAGACACAGCAATAATTAATCAATTACCTACAGAGGCTTACGACTTCTTCTCGCTACCTCGTCATAAAAAAAAGGGAGGAGGTATTCTTTTAGCAACTAAAAAGGACCTCAGATTCTCTCTACAGCAATCCAATTCCAATTCAAAACTTGAATTCGGCTTTTTCACCTCAGACAAGCTCCAAATCCTTCTCGTATATGCTCCCCCAGGACTCCTGGAATCAGATGCTTCACCCCTGATCGAATTAACCTCTTCCCTCATCAACTTTGACTCGCCAGCTATCATTCTAGGTGATTTCAACATGCACGTAGATAACCCTACCCCATCACCTAACTGTGAAACACTACTCACAGCCTTCTCAGCGCTAGGCTTCACTCAATTAGTTAACAAACCTACCCACAAAGCCGGCCACACGTTAGACCTGATCTTCGTTAACGCTGCAATCAAGCCCGTATCTATCCCAGATTGCACAAAGGTCCCGTGGTCAGATCACTACCTCATAACAACTTCATTCTCTATAAAAGATACTAGCCCGGCTTGCATTCCTTCGCCCTCTTTCACATACAGGAAAACTTGCTCCCCAGAAGACCTCAATAATCACCTATCACCACAACTCCACCAACTGGACCTTACAGATCCGAACTCAGCACTTCGATCATGGAATACAATCACCGAAACTATAGCTAACAAGCTATGCCCTTCAATTACAAAAAAAACCACACCAGAATTCCTCCAAAAGACAGCCCTGGTTCTCCTCAGAACTAAGAAAGCTCAAACTCCAACTAAGACAAAATGAGGCTAAATGGCGCAAAAACCCAGGAACCAACACCCTTTCAATCTACAAATCATCTCTGCATCAATACAAATCAAGCACCTTAAGATCCAAGAGGGACTATTACGCCTCGAAGATACACGACCTTGTATTCGATGCCAAAGCCCTCTTCAGCTATGTAGCCAACCTCACACAAGTAAACCAACCAGAGATTGCACATGACCAAGCTCAATCGAAAGCGGAAGAATTAGCTCTATTCTTCAGCAACAAAATCAAACACTCTTCTATCTCAGCTCCCCACTAACCCTACTGTTCCACTAACCACTCCTCAACCCTCAATCAACCTCACTCAGAAGAACTTGATACAACTTCATCCATGGAGATCCAAGGAATTCTAAGGAAAATGAAACCTTCTTCCCACCCTTCAGACCACATCCCAGCCAAACTTCTACTATCAATTCCAGATTCTATCTCCAAAACCCTGGCAGATATCATAAATTGCTCCCTCACACAAGGACTCTACCCTGACAACCTCAAACTAGCCTCACTCAAACCCCTTCTCAAAAAACCAAATCTTGACCCAAACGATCCTAACAACTTTAGACCGATAGCCAACCTCCCCTTCATAGCCAAGATAATGGAAAAATTGGTAAACTCACGACTCTCAAACTACCTTGAAGACAATAACCTACTATTCCCATCACAATACGGATTCCGTAAAACCTTAAGCACGGAAGCCCTCCTCATCTCTATGACCGACCACATCATCCTAGGCTTAGACAAAGGACAATCCTTCCTTCTGATCCTACTCGACCTTTCATCTGCATTTGACACGGTCAATCACTCTCTTCTCATCAACCAACTAACAGCCATATGTATCTCTAGCACTGCCCTATCTTGGTTTAGAACCTTCCTCAGCAACAGAGGATATAAGGTTAAGATTCATAATAAAGAATCCTCTCTTCACCCCGCGTCAGTAGGAGTCCCTCAGGGCTCATCCCTGTCTCCTACCTTGTTTAACATTTATCTGTTACCCTTATGTGAACTCCTCACTAACCTCAATCTCAAACACTTCCTCTACGCCGACGATATTCAGGTCCTGATCCCCATCAAGGAGTCACTCGCAAAAACACTGTCTCACTGGGAAACCTGCCTCCAAAATATCAAACAGCTTCTCACAAGTCTCAACCTGATACTAAATTCATCAAAAACGGAACTTCTAATCATCACACCAGAAAACAGCTCCCTCACACACACTCATCCAACCTTACCAAACACTACACAAGTGAGAGACCTAGGAGTTCTAATTGACAATCACCTAAACCTGAAAGCGAACATCAACAAAACCACCAGAGACTGCTTTTATAAGCTCCAAGTGCTGAAAAGAATACGACCTCTCTTCCACACTCATGACTTTAGAACGATTCTACAATCATTTTCGCAAAGCTGGACTATTGTAACACCATCATGCTTGGTCTCCCTTCATCACACACCAAACCATTGCAAATGGTCCAAAATGCCTCCGCCCGTATACTCACTAACACCAGGAGAAGAGAACACATAACACCTATCCTGATGGGCCTCCACTGGCTGCCTATCCACTTCAGAATAATCTACAAGGCCATTCTCACCATTTTCAAAAACATCCATCAATTAGCCCCAATCGATCTCCATATCCCCCTCCGATTACACTACTCAACAAGACCGACAAGAGATGCTTACAAAGGATCACTTCAAGTACCTCCAGCCAAAACTACCAAACATATCACGCTTAGAGATCGGGCCTTCTCCACAGCTGGTCCAACTTTATGGAACTCCATTCCCCCGGATCTTAGAATGGAACCCAGCATCTCAACATTCAAGAAAAGACTCAAGACGTGGCTGTTCACGCAGGCCTTTGCTAACTCCAACATTACTTAACTTCCTTCAATCAACATACTTCGCTAGTAATAGCATTAATAGCCACCCCTTATAATGTTATTATATATATTTATAATTATCTGATCTTCATTTTCCTTCTTACTCCAAGTTATTGATTCCCTGTTACATGTAACTGCTTTTCTGCACTATTGTTCAAATTGTAAAGTTTATTTTAATTGCACCCCTGTTTCTTGTGAACCAGCATGATGGGACTATCATCTTGAATGTTGGTATATAAAAAAACTTAAATAAATAAATAAATAAATAAATCTTATGGACAGATGCTGCAGCAGCTTCTCCTCGCCATACTTCCTGGAATCCCCGGGCTGGCCTGACGCTGCAGATCTGCCATGCTCCTGGTGATGTAAGGGCGCGTGCGCTCCACAGTTTGTACCGGCAAGCGAACCTTGGGGGCATCCCCCCCCCCCCCATAGTGACGTCATCTGCTTCCAGTTTAAAAGGTCTTTACTTGCAGCTACGAATTGAGTTAGCAAAGGGTTTGATTGCGGGGATCATTCCAACCCGCTTCATCCTCCGCTGTTCTGCCTCCACCACCTTACCTAGGGGTACCCACTCCTCGGGGGCCCCGCTCTCTCTTCTTGATTTCAGATTGCTAAGACGGGATCCGGTACTCGCTCCTCGAGGGCCTACGTCCCTGAATGCTCAGAAGACTCCTTACTACCTGGAAGCGATCGCAGACATGAACACAGTGAGTTCTATTACAGATAGGAACCGGTAGACTCTATTACAGATAGGAACCGAAGACTCTCTTCAGTCTAAGATGTTACCACAGGTTCGGAGATCGTGAGTCATTATTATAAATTGCAGATAGGAACCGGTACTCGCTCCACGAGGGCCCATGTTCCTAAATCCCTTCTCAACTCTCTTCTATATCAGAAGCTACTATTATTATATACCTATATCTGTGCATTGTTATTATAGATTGCAGATAGGAACCGGTACTCGCTCCATGAGGGCCTATGTTCCTAAAACCTTCCAAAGACTATCTTCTATTCCATAAGCCATCTCATACACAGATATTGTGAGTTCTCATTCCAGACTGCATATAGGAACCAGTACTCGCCTACGGCTCCTGTTCCTGAATATACTGAAGACTCTCTGTTGCATAGAGGCCATTACAGATATCTACAATTGTGAGTGTATCATCTACTACTAGTTATGTATCCAGCATACCCTGGCTAATCACTATCTATAGTCTCTCTCTACAGCTCAGCAACCCAGAGACCGCAATTCTAGTATCAGAGGGATTTCAGCCCTGCCAGACACTTCAGCTCACTACTGCCTCTTCTGGTGGTTCTACTTCCAGTCTAATAAAGAACTATCTGTTTTTGTCTCCATATTCCAGCCTAGCCGGTGGTCTCTTTCAGGACATCCTCTTGAGGGCGCTATCATCTGCCATCGGCCCAGGAATTCACCAATTTACCTCAAGTGTCATTCCTTACTACAAGAGCAGTATTATATGACTGCCACTCTGTGGGAAGCCAACCCACTACAGAACCCTAACTCCACCTACGGAGTATTACAATTGTTAGCTCTTCCCCTTGGCAGGGTGATCCATAACCAATTGCTAACTCCCTGACGGACTTATAACAGATTGCCAACGCCTCCCCGTGGCGGGATAAGGTATTACAGATTCTAACTCCACCCCTGGGGAGCCGTTCCTATAGATTGCTACTCCTAGCAGCAGGGATTGACAACAGATTGTTAACTCCTCCCTCTTCAGGAGGAGATCCATATCAGATTGCCAACTCCTCCCTCTACAGGAGGAGCTCGATAACAGATCGCTAACTCCGAGCAACAGATTTATAACAGCTGTCAAAAATGATGACCTTTATATAGCAAGGAGAAAGACAGAATATGCCATATAACAAACTTCAATGTATGGTTAAAGAGGAGGTATTAGAATGAAAAAGTAAGAGGATAAATATTTAACATTCAAAAGATATAAAGGATCTCAGGAAGAAAAAGATAGAGAAAAATATTTCAAAAGGGTGTGGGTATCAGAGAAGGTAGTCAGGGCATCAAAGGCACAAACAGAACAAAATAACTAAAGCAGTAAATCAAAGTGACAAGACCTTCTCTGGATAAGTCAGTGAAAGGGGGAAGTAGAGTTAGGCATGTAAGACTCAGGTGACAGGGAGGAATGTGTGGAGGGTGGTAAAGAAAAAACAGACACATTTGATTCATACTGTATTTTGTTCAGGGCTGGTGCTTTCATTAAGAAAATTGATAATCACATACAATGCTAGAAGTTTGAGGGCAGCAAAATCCCACCAGCACAAGGCCCAGAGGGAAGCTGTGTCTGAGCCTATACTGCCAACGAAGGGAGTGCTGTGCTGGAACTGCCAGCAATAAGTTAATTGGGGGACGAGAGTGCATGATCAAAAGTTTGCCCGGGGGTGCCACATACTCTTGCACTGATTTTGTTTAGTGCGCACCAGAGAAGAATCTGGAGAAATACCACATATACTGCTGCCATCTATCTGTTCTGAATGGGTAAATACTATTCTACTTACACAGGAGAGGAATCTCCTGTGTAAGTCAGAAGAATGACACCAAACAGGATAGATCCCAGGGTATTAAAAGAGTTTAACAATGCCACATATGTCTAGTAGCACTGTGGAAATAATAAGTGGTAGTAGTAGTAGTAGGTACCAGTAACTCCTAGGGATGTGAATCGTGTCCTCGATTGTCTTAACGATCGATTTCGGCTGGGAGGGGGAGGGAATCGTATTGTTGCCGTTTGGGGGGGTAAAATATCGTGAAAAATCGTGAAAAATCTAAAAATCTAAAAATCGCAAAACCAGCACATTAAAACCCCCTAAAACCCACCCCCGACCCTTTAAATTAAATCCCCCACCCTCCCGAACCCCCCCCAAATGAGTTAAATAACCTGCGGGTCCAGCGGCGGTCCGGAACGGCAGCGGTCCGGAACGGGCTCCTGCTCCTGAATCTTGTTGTCTTCAGCCGGCGCCATTTTCCAAAATGGCGCCGAAAAATGGCGGCGGCCATAGACGAACACGATTGGACGGCAGGAGGTCCTTCCGGACCCCCGCTGGACTTTTGGCAAGTCTCGTGGGGGTCAGGAGGCCCCCCACAAGCTGGCCAAAAGTTCCTGGAGGTCCAGCGGGGGTCAGGGAGCGATTTCCCGCCGCGAATCGTTTTCGTACGGAAAATGGCGCCGGCAGGAGATCGACTGCAGGAGGTCGTTCAGCGAGGGTTCCGGCGCCTCGCTGAACAACCTCCTGCAGTCGATCTCCTGCCGGCGCCATTTTCCGTACGAAAACGATTCGCGGCGGGAAATCGCTCCCTGACCCCCGCTGGACCTCCTGGAACTTTTGGCCAGCTTGTGGGGGGGCCTCCTGACCCCCACGAGACTTGCCAAAAGTCCAGCGGGGGTCCGGAAGGACCTCCTGCCGTCCAATCGTGTTCGTCTATGGCCGCCGCCATTTTTCGGCGCCATTTTGGAAAATGGCGCCGGCTGAAGACAACAAGATTCAGGAGCAGGAGCCCGTTCCGGACCGCTGCCGTTCCGGACCGCCGCTGGACCCGCAGGTTATTTAACTCATTTGGGGGGGGTTCGGGAGGGTGGGGGATTTAATTTAAAGGGTCGGGGGTGGGTTTTAGGGGGTTTTAGTGTGCCGGCTCACGATTCTAACGATTCTAACGATTTATAACGATAAATCGTTAGAATCTCTATTGTATTGTGTTCCATAACGGTTTAAGACGATATTAAAATTATCGGACGATAATTTTAATCGTCCTAAAACGATTCACATCCCTAGTAACTCCACCAACAGTCCAGTTAAACAATGGAGACAGAAGTGGGTATAGAAAACCATGGGCAGATGTCTTCCTTCTTCACAAAAGTGGAAATATGGAGGATTCAGGTAACTATAGGCTAGTCAATTTGATTTATACAATAGGAAGTCAATATCAAAGCCATTTAGACAGATAACTCACAAGTTATCCATCTACAGTACAAGTTTTGAATATTCCCCTTTTTTATCCAGCTAAAACTTAGCTAGATAAGTCATTATTCAGCTAAAATTTAGCCGAATAAGAAAGGAGCATATTGGAGAGAGATGTTCTGGGGCAGGGTGGAGTGTTAGCTGACTAACTTATCTGGCTAACTCTGATATTTAGAATTAGCTGAATAAGTTTCTCAGCTAACTCAAGACATGCCTGCTAGCAGCTTGTGATCTGGGCTGAAGATTTTACAGATTGAAGGTACCAGGAGGGTGTGAGGGTTAGGGTTGGGGGGGGGGGGAGGGTAGGAGAGGGTTGGAGGGAAAGTCTGAGAAGAGGTATTTAAACATTGTGAAGGAGAACTGGGGAGCCAGGGAGGGAGCAGGTCAGTGCTGACCTTTTCTTTTTTGACTTATTTCAATATTTTTAGAGGGGTTTCGGGGGATGGGATGCTCAGACCGGTAGGGCCTCTTGTCATAGTTTTGGCTTGGGGAGTAGGCTGTAATTCAAGCCACTAGCCCTTGAGCTTCTTTTTAAATTTGTTTTTGAGTGCTGCAGTTCCATTTAACCTGTTATATTCTTTGGAATACAGCCAATTAAGGCTAAATTTTTCCAGCTAACTTTACATTTAAAAACAATATCCAATTAGGTTTAAGTTATCTGGCTACAGTTGCCAGGTAACTTTAATTGGGGATACTCAGTGGTACATTTATCCCTCTGAATATCCCAGAAAACTTATCTGACTGACTTTAGTCGAATAGGTGATCTGTTTTCCTGGTGTTTGAATATTAGCCTCTAGGTAAATTAGCAGTTTGGCTACTAAAGGAAAGGACAATAGAATATCTAGAATCCAGCAGGTTGCAGGTTACAAAACAGCATAGTTTAACCAGAGGAGGAGCATATCAAATAATCTGATAAATATGTTTGACTAAATATTCATAATCCAGGAATTAGATTGGGGCAAGTGCAGAACAGGGTATACTCAGATTTCAGTAAATTATTTTACACTGTTCCAGACAGGAGCTCTCATAATTAAACTGAGGAGCCTGGGATTATGTCCTAAAGTAGTAAACTAGTATAGGAACTGATTCAGTAATAGGTAACAAAGGGTAATCGTAAATGGAGTTAGTTTATCTAAAAAGAAATGCATGTGTTTGGAGGGGGAGGGAAGGAGTAGATTTTAGTGGAATGCCTCAGGGATCAGTCCTGAGTCCAGTTTCGTTCAATATTTTTATAAGTGCAACACCTTTGCAGGACTTGCCTATGCTGGGAGACTCTAGCTTTTGCTATTTGTTACTCTTGTGCTTGTAGGATGAGCAAGGAGGTAGCTGTATGCCTAATAAGGACTGAAACCCAATATAAGAGTTCTGGTGTGGTGAACACTAAGCTCAGAGGAATTCTGGTAACTTGTCCAGATGTATAATTTATTATGGAAAAAAAATATTTTTGGTACCAGTAAGAATTCATTAATATGCATACATTCTGCAGGAGAGAGTTAAGAGAAGCCAGTGATCTTCTGTGGTTGATAGGAAGGAAAACTCTAATGAGGCTGTTCTCTGCTGTTGCATCCTGCCATTGTACTGAAAGAGGGAAAATGATTTTTTCTCGGTCTTTGCTAGAAGACAGCGAGTTGACAGGATCACAGATGCAAGAATTCCTGCATGTGGGCCTCTGAACCATCTCTACTGATTGCGAAGCAGGTGTGGTTATCTGCTAGCACTTTGAATCCTCATGTGTCAGAGTTTTTTGTCTGAAAGACTACAATTGTGAAGCTTCTGGACTAACCTTTGGGTTGAAAACTTCTAAAGTCCTGCTTTGGGCACTTAATATACTACCATGGTGCTATTGTTTCTGTCTGTTAGCGAGGGACCTCTCCTGGTACCAGCAGCAACCCCTGGAGATAACCAGTGACCATAACTCCAGAAGCAATTCACCTCTAAGTGACTACAAATTAACCATTTTAGTTGTGCTAGATAGTGCTGTAGAATTTAGTTTCCTGAGAGTGTAACTTATAGCCTGGGAATTCCCTTTATCTCCTGTGAACTATGCTATAAGTTTCAGGAGAGTTTCTGGGGAACCGCAAAACTGAGTAGCTGATAGGGGTGTGCATTCGGATTGACCGCATTAGTAAAACGCAACTCATATTTTTTTTTTACTTAAAAAATTGATTCGACATAAACGATCGGATTTCCCACATATCGAACATAGATATGTTCGATATGTGGGAAATCGCGATTGTTGAGCCAAAATAAAAATATAAACCCCCTCACCCTCCTTAATCCCCCCCCCCGACTTACCACAACTCCCTGGTGATGGAGCGAGGAGTGAGGACGCCATTTCTGCAATCCTTGGCGAGAAGCATGTGACGTTGGCGGCACGTCGAGTGACGCCGGCGTCACGTGATTCCCGGCTCGTTCGCACCGGACGGCTCGTTCGGCCCAAAAAGAACTTTTGGCCAGCTTGAGGGGGTCAGGAGGACCCCCCAAGCTGGCCAAAAGTTCTTTTTGGGCCGAACGAGCCGTCCGGCGCGAACTTGCCGGGAATCACGTGACGTCGCGTCTGAGTGACGCGGCGCCACGTGATTCCCGGCAAGTTCGCGCCGGACGGCTCGTTCGGCCCAAAAAGAACTTTTGGCCAGCTTGGGGGGGCCTCCTGACCCCCCCAAGCTGGCCAAAAGTTCTTTTTGGGCCGAACGAGCCGTCCGGCGCGAACGAGCCGGGAATCACGTGACGCCGCGTCACTCGACGTGCCACCGACGTCACATGCTTCTCGCCAAGGATTGCAGAAATGACGACCTCACTCTTCGCTCGATCACCAGGGAGTTGTGGTAAGTCTGGGGGGGGGATTAAGGAGGGTGAGGGGGTTTAAATTTTTTTTTTGCACATATGTACATATACCCAACTCATTGGATTTTTTTAATGTCCATATTGGCCGCAAGTGGGACCCCCTTTCGGACATAAAAAATATGAACATAAAATTTTGCTCTGCACATCCCTAGTAGCTGATTCCCATCTGAAACAAACTTGCTATATTTTGACTGATAACTGTTAAGGGAAAACCTTGCAAAATAACTATTCGCTTCACTGAAACTTGGGCCTGAAGGATATTATTTCCCATATAGACAAGCTATACAGTGCAGTTTTTTCCCCCTTTCTGTGGTTTCTCATTAGGCCTGATAAAAGTGGGAACCACTGACAGTGTTCAAATAATATATTGTACTTCTCCTCTTGCTTGCATACATTGCCCCATAGTGTTCAATAAATACATTCTATCTTTGACTAGCATACAATGATATACAGAGGTCTATGCAACAAAACCCATACTAAAAAAAGTGTTTTTTTTTTTTAGCAAGGCAGTTAATAAAATGTTTTACATGCACATTTAGAGGGTAATTATCAAAGATTTAAGTGGGGGTTGCAGGTGTACAATCAGCATATATGCACGTAAGTAGCCTCTGTGTGCGTTCAACACATTTTTTTATATGCTCAAGTTAAAATGATTTAATGTGAAAAATATATGTGTGTACTTTTATTAAATAGCTGTAGAAACTATGTGGATCTTCTGCATTAATAAAATGTGTGTGTGCTGAAATATGCATGTACTTTCAGGGTACTGATACACAGTATTTTATAAATTGTATGACTCCCTCTGGACATTTTATAACATGCAGGCGTAAGCTTCGGCACACCTTCTTATGCATGTATGCTGTGTTATCCACACTATTGAAAATTACCCTCTAAACCTCCAGTTTCTTTGCGATCTGTAATAAATATTATTAAGGACATTCATAAACATTGCCTCAGTAGCATGGCCTTGGTACTAACGTGGATATTAATGCAGAAAAGTGTAATGTCTATGCTCCCTACTACAAAATCCCCCATGCAGACCTGCCCAAAGTGAAAGTAGGTAAGCAGGGAATATTTCTTTCCCCCTTTATCTCCCGTGGGTTAGGATGAAGGAGCTGGCATGCCCTAATATGTTCGCTCACAAAAAGAAGGGAACATGGTGGCCCTGACTCACCCCCACATATGCGATGCCAGGACAACACTGCATAGGTCTGGTAGCACTTTATAAATGACAGATAATAATAGTAGTAATGGTGGTCCCAACATCCGAGCCATGCCACTCCCCCCAAATAAAGTGGCAGAACCCATCAAACTGGCAGACTCTGCGCATTCATCTCCCTTCAGTCACTTCCCAACAATTGTGATAACAGGTACTCAGCAATCCCAACATCTGAGCCCCACCGCCTTCTGAGCAAAGTGGTAGAGTGTGCTGGCTTTCCTCTCTCTCCCACCATTAATCTAGCAAACTGAAAGATCCCACTGGTCCCCTCCGCTTGTATCCTCCCCCCTCCAGCAAAGTGGCAAATGCCACTGACCTGCCTCCTCTTAACAGCCCTCCAGTAAAGCAGCAGACCCCCTCCCTACTGTAGCGGGATCCTCAGTTAGCTTGCTGGCTGAAACTGGGGAGCTACAATTCAGGGGTTTATCCAGGAGAGGGGGAAGAATAACCACCTGGGCTCTGGATGCAGTTGTGAGAAAATCTTTCTGGTTCTCACTCACCTTCAGCTTCACTATCATTGGTAATTTGTAACGCTGGGGAGAACTTCACAAAAGATGATTAGCAATAAAGCAGGGATGCAGAGGATGGTGTTCAAAAGGAATTTTACATAACGTTTGAACATAAGAATCCAGGCTAGTATGGAAAATATTAGAAACAGGAGCAGCAAAATCAAAATAAAAAAACATAATCTCTTTGTCCATGGTAAATCTCCCTAATTGTTCTTCTCCCAACTGAACCAGTTTCCATTTCTAAAGAATCCCTTCCCCTTGGAATGTGGGTTAAATCTTTTCAAGCTCCAGTATAAATTAAGGGCTGGAGACATGAAAATCCTCTTGTCCAAAAATAGTACTTCTAAAACAGTTAACTCCAAACGGTCTGTACAAAAAATCTCAAAGTCCAAAAATTACAAAATTCAGCCATCTCCAACCTCTTCTGATAACTGGTCACAAAGGTTACTATTTAAGAACCAAGCCAAGTGAGAAAGTGAAGACTTGGTACCAGAAACATGTCAAAAATTCAGGAGAGGCCTGCACCAAGGCGTGCCCTACATAGCTGTCCGTGGCTGGTCATGGACCAAGCTGAAGCAGAGCAAGTTCTGGCTTGAGTCTTGGGCATGGATGGACGTAGGCACAAGGCAATCCGAAGCCCGGGAACAGGATTCAAGACTCAAGATTCAAGACTCAGGATTCAAGACTCGGAACTCGGATTCAGGAACAGACCTCGGAATTAAAAATAAGGGGCCTTCCAGAGACTTGCGCTGCAGACATGAAGACAGGCCTTGTGCCACGAAGCGCCCTACACAGCCCTCCATGGGCTGGTTATGGACCACGACAGTGGCATGCCAGGAAAGATGGACATATAGGAAACCTGAAAGCAGGACGAAGAGCCGAAGACGAGGACATCAGAAGCAGGACTGGAACACAGAACATCAGGAAGATGGAACATCAGGAATTTCAGGACATGGAACATCAGAACTTCAGGATATGGAACATCAGGACACAGAAGAGACAACGAAGGAGCTCCAATGAAGAACAGGACCAGGAACACAAGATGAAGGAAACCAGTTACATCAGGAACATCTGAAACATCAAACGAGGAGCCATTTAGACATGAGGAGACCACAGAGGACCTTGACTGGAGAAGAGCCATAGGCAATTGTGAAAACCGGTTCGAAGGCCCCGAGGAGAACAAGCTGAGCCCTTTTATAGGGCTGGACATGGCACCAGCTGATGATGTCATCTGTTGGGGCTGCGGGCTTTTTCTGCCGGTGGCCCTTTAAATGTTGTGATGAGGTGCGCAAGCCTAAAGGTCCAAGGACAGGCAGGAGCAGGCATTGGCGGCATTCCTGCCATGAAGGTGCAATTGGCGGTGGCACCAGGGCCGTGAAGAAGACACAGTTGTCAGTGGCTTCCTGCTGCATGGAGAGAGACCGCAGCATCAGGGCACCCAGGCCATGCAAGAGAATGAAGACGGTGGCAGCACTCCACCGTGAAGAGGCATCAGGGCAGCGGCTCCCGCTGCGAATGGGCAACGGCGGCCCCTCCTACTGCACATAGCGGTATCGAGCCACGTGGAGCGGCAGCAGCAATCTGGGGTGGCCTAGGCTGCAAGAAGAGATCCTGCGGCACCGGCCGGGGCAGGTGAGAGGCTGCTCGGATGATGGGCTCCGCGAGTAGCATCATAACATTATCTGGTTACATTTTAGCTGGATAATGAGTTATTTGGCTAAAATTTAGTCAGATAAGTGCCCAAAATATTCAAAAGATGGCATTTAGCTGAGTAACTCATAAGTTGTTAGGCTAAATATGTTATAATATGGACCCCTTTAGGTCCAAGAAGAAACTAATACAAGAAAATCTGGTATCTAAACTTTCTGTTAGACCTTTAATGGTAGAAATTTCTTTCTTACATTCTAAGGCTGATGCTGCTTGGTAGACTAAAAGCTGCAGTTGATAAAATAGCCCCTCTGATATCCCAAGTTATATCTTCCACCAGTACAACTTCTTAATTTTCTGAAAAAAAAAAATCTGCATTAGATGAATTCTAGGCTAATCCCTTAGAACATAATTGGCAAAAGTCCCAGAGTGATTCAGACAAAGAACATTGTAAAACAGCCTCAAAAAAGTATAAAGATAAAATTGTAATAGAAAAAAACATTTTTTTCTAAAACTGTGAAAATAGACCAAAATGACTTTTAAAGAGTGTACAAAATATATCTTAAACCAAGTTTCCTGGTGCAAAATATAATATCTTATTCCCATTAGGTTTCTGAGGAATTTACCCATTTTTTTTCACAAAGTAGATCTTAGAAATTTTTGAGAATTGGAAGCAACAGTGGATATTTGTCCAGTTGAAAATTCTTCATCATTGGAAAGACATTATTTGTCTGCTTTCACAAAATTCAAACTTTTAAAATTCAATTTCATTTTGGTTAAATCATAAGAACAGAAGAACTTCCATACTGGGTCAGACTAAGGTCCATCAAGCCCAGTATCCTGTTTCTAATAGTGGACAATCCAAGTTACAAGAACCTGGCAAGATCCCAAACAGTAGATAGATCCCATGCTGCTAATGCCCAGGGATAAGTAGTGGCTTTCTTACTGACAAGTTAGATGCAAAGCATTGATAAGGATGGCAAAGGCAGAATTTGAAAAGTAGCTTTCTGTGGAAGCAAAAATGTATAATAAAAACCTTTTCAGATACATTTGAAACAAAAAGCCTGCAAGGGAGTCAATTGGACCATTAGATGATTGAAGAGTAAAAGGGATACTAAGGAAGAATAAGGCCATGGAGAGAATGAATGAATTCTTTGCTTTGGTCTTAACTACGGAAAATAGAAGGAAGATGCCCATGCCAGAAGTGATATTTGAGGGTGATGATTCAGAGGAACTGATACAAATTTCAGTGACTCTTGAAGATGTAGTAGGGCAAATTAACAAAAACTAAAGAGCAGCAAATAACTTGGACCAGATAGTATATATCCCAAAGTGCTGAAAGAACTGAAAAATGAAATTGGAGCCATCCGTAAACTATCATTAAAATCAGCTAAGGTATCTATGGTTTTTAAAAAAAGTTCTGGGGTGATCCAAGAAACTACAAACCGAAGGCTTAGAGATCAGTGCTGGGAGAAATGGCTGAAAGTATTCTAAAGAATTAAATTACTGATCATATAGATAGGCATAGTTTAATGGAACAAAGTCAACATGGATTTAGCCAAGGGAAGTCTTGCCTCACTAGTTTGCTACATTTTTTTGAAGGTATGAATAAATATGTGGATAAAGGTGAGCCAATTGATATAGTGTATCTGGATTTTCAGAAAGCATTTGACAAAGTATCTCATGAAATTCTCTTGAGGAAATTAAAAAGTCATTGGATGGGGCAGAATCATATTGCGGATTGCAAACTGATTAAAAGATGGAAAACAGAGGGTATGGCTAAATGGTCAATTTTCTCAATGGTGAAAGGTGAATAGTGGAATGCCCCAGGGATCTGTGCTAGGATCACTGCTTTTTAACATATTCATAAATGACCTAGAGATGGGAATGATGAGTGAGGTGATCAAATTTGCTGATGATACAAAATAATTCAAAGTGTTAAATCACTTGAGGATTATGAGAAATTGCAAGAGGACTATGCATCCAAATGGTAGATGTCATTTAATGTGGACAAGTACAAAATGATGTACATAGAGAAGAACAACCCAAATTATAGCTACACAATGCAAGGTTCCACTTTGGAAATCACCCACCAGGAAAAGGATCTAGGCATCATTGTGGATATGAAATCCTTTGCTCAGTGTGTTGTGGCAACCAAGAAAGCAAATAGAATGCTAGGAATTAGTAGGAAAGGAATAGAAAATACACCAGAGACTGTCATAATACCTCTGTATCGCTTGCCTATTAGGGATGTGCAGGGAAAAATTTTGTTTTTTGGTTTGTTTTCAGGAGGTTTTTTTATCCCTCAAATACTGATTGCTTGAATCGTTTCATTCATGTGAAAAAAATAAACCAAGCAATTAAAAAAAAAAAACCCAAATGGCCAAAAAATGAAAATGAGCCCTCCCGGAAAAATGCCAGGGCCAGGATCCCCCATGGTCCCCAATTACCTGGTCCAGTTTGTCCAGGCTGAGGCCCCGGTGTCGGGACCTGGCCTCTGTGTTGGATCATGGCATCAGTCCTTGGTCCAGACTGAGGCCCCGGCATCAGGACCCAGTCTTCGACGGATACTCAATGGATAAGGTAAGATTTTGTTTTTGTTATTTTTTAAAATTTTCATGGGTCTCAGCCAAGGACCCATCTTCGTGTCTCTACAGAGGTCCTTGAGCACGATGCCAGCACTTCGGCCTAGGCTCAAAGCCAGGTCTTCACCTAAGGCATACTCTGCAGTCGCTGCTTTAGGCCTCGGCCTATTCCGTAGGTGAGACCCTGGCTTCAGGCTTAGACCTAGGCCCGATGGATTTGTTTAAAACAAAATGAACAAATAAGGTTCGTTTTATTTGGGAGTCCCTGATTCTGTGCAGGGCCTCCCAAATGATACAAATTAGCCTTATTTGTCACATTTTGCACTTTTGATTTAAACTAATGCACATCCCTATTGGCTATTGTATGCAATTCTGGTGACCACATCTCAAAAAAGATATAGCAGAATTAGAAAAGGTACAATGAAGAGTGACCAAAATGATAAAGGAGATGGAACTATTCCTTTATGGGGAAAGGTTAAAGAAATTAGGGCTCTTCAGAGAAGAGACTGCTGAGGGGAAATTGATAAAGATCTATACAATAATGAGTGGAGTGGAGTGGAGTGGAAAGAGTAAACTCGAATCAGTTGTTTACTCTTTCAAAAACTACAAAGACTAAGGGGACATTCAATGAAATTACTAAGACTAATAGGAGAAAATACTTTTACCCAACGCATAATTAAACTCTGAAATTCATTACCCAAGGATGTGGTGAAAACTATTAGTGAAGCTGGGTTTAAAAAATGTTTAGATAAGTACCTGGAAAACATGTCCATTAAGATGGCCTTGGGGAAATCCTCTGCTTATCCCTGGGTTAAGCAGCATAGAATCTATCAACCTTTGGGGATCCTGCCAGGTACTTGTGACCTGCATTAGCCCAACCCTTCAGAATAGGTTCTCTCTTCCCCAAAATGTTGCCCAGTTCCTAACAAAACTAAAGCCTTCTTTCCTGCACCATATTTTCATCCATGCATTGAGGTTCTGGATCTCTGCCTGCTTCTGGGGTCCTGTATGTAGAACAGGGAGCAATTCACAGAATGCTACCCTGGCCAATTTTGAATTTCCACTTTCTAAGATCCTAAATTTTGCTTCCAAAAGCTTCCTCCCACACTTTCCAAAGTCGTTGGTGCCTACATCTACAATGGGAGCAGGTTCCATCCCAGTGCTATCTAAAATGCTATCTAGGTGATGTGTGAGGTTTGCCACTTTTGCTCCAGGCAGGCAAGTTACTAAGCCATCCTCACATCCATCAGTCACCCAGCTATCTACATTTCTAATAATCTAATAACCAACTATGATGGTTGACCTAACCTTTC
The DNA here is from genome assembly GCF_901001135.1 of Rhinatrema bivittatum. Lineage (NCBI taxonomy): Eukaryota > Metazoa > Chordata > Amphibia > Gymnophiona > Rhinatrematidae > Rhinatrema > Rhinatrema bivittatum. Next base: position 195,152,210 of record NC_042615.1, read on the forward strand.
CCTCCTGGGCATAGGCCCTTGAATGCCCATCCTCGGTGTGAAATGATAATGCATCAATTGAACAGCAGGTCCTAGCTACAAGATCACTTCCTGCTATACCAGAGTGAAGCCCTCAAAAGCCGTAACTTGTAACTTGGACCTCTGATCCTCCTGACTTTTGGAGATTACAGAGTCAGTTATTCTCAAATCTCTCAGAGATATAATAAATGCTTTCCCACACAATAAATATTTTCCAACTAAACTGAAAGAGGCTTTGGTGGTACCCTTTTAAAGAAACATTCTCTGGACCCTAATACACTATTCAATTTTCATCCTATTTCTCATTTGTTATTGAAAGGGCAGTAGAACTACATCTGAAAATCCATCTAAAAGAACATATTTTGGACAAATTTCAATATGGATTCTGTTCAGATACAATACGGAGATAATTTAGGTCAAACTTTCTGATGATCTATACTAGGGATTTGCACAGGAAAAATGTTATTCATTTTGGTTTTCTTGGGGGGGTTTCCTATTATGCTTTAAATTCTGTTTTGTTATTTACACCTACAAAATGTATGTTATGTGTGTGTGTGTGTTTGCATATGTGTATACAATCAATTTTATGCGGGCAAAAATGATTTTACATACATAAAATATTTGTGGATATAAAGTATCAAACTGAATGCACATCCCTAATCTATACATTAATTAACTTTCCTATCTTTATTTCTAACCTCTAGTATTCCAAGAACATGGAGCAAAGAGCTGTAGAGTTCCAGGATTCTAACAAATGATACATTTGGATAAGTAACAGTTTATGCAATAGTAACTTTTGTTTCATTTAAATCTGTCTCATTAGTGTGATCCTAGGAATTGATTATTTGTGTTTCTCTCTCTTTTATGTTTCCCTACGTTACAAGTGAAGTACATGCTTTGTCTTCAAGAGTGCTTCTGGGTAAGTATCTTTTGTTTTTGTATCTTTTCTTTCTATTGTCTGTTTTTCTTTGTGTGTTTAATTTTTTAATTTTTTCTTTTCTTTCACTATCCTTTCTTTCCTGATGTGTTCTCTATAGTCTTTAGCAAACAGGCCTCTATGTTTAGCTGTGTACACACTTAACTTTTGCTTCTTGGACTTGGCTGGTGTTCTTTGGGTACATTACTAGGGTGCATTGACTGTATTTTGACTCTCACAGATCTGGACCTACTAACTTACTCTTAATAAAATCAACAAAGAAAACTATCTCCCTTGCACTGACAAGCTTTCCGAAAGCTAAATGTGTTCCCTAGGGTGCTGTGATTTTGATGGTTGGTTGGATTTTTACACTAACTACAAAAATAAAGGATAATTAAGCTTTCTTATGCTTTCTCTAACGAATGCTGGTCAAGAACAATAGTGAAAAATTAATTAACTGTTCTCCTTTACTTGTGTGTTTTCCTCTTTCCTTTTGAGTTTCTTCTTCTCTTTAGGGATATTTTCTCTGTTTGAGAGCAATGAGAGGTAGATTTTAAAAGCGTTTGTTGTGCCCGTCAGTCGCAGATGGCTGCGCCCTCTATTGTTCACCTTTTTTCTGCCTAACTCAGTTCCTTTTGGGAAGATGGCTGCCTCCACTTCTCCACGCGGACCCCTCCAGCATCCCCGGTCTGGCATGGGCAATTGCAATCGCCATCTTTCTCCTGGAATCACCTAGGGCACGTGCGCGTGTGCAGCCCCAATCTTTAAGTGCATCATGGCAGGAACCTCGGGGGCGTCCCCACCGCATGACATCAAAGCTCTGGTATTTAAACTCTGTTCATGATTCCTAATATGAGTTAGCAAAGAATCCTCCATGCTGATCTCTTTACTTTACCAGACGCTTCCGCTCTGTGTACTCTCGCTCCAGGTCGACTTAGGTACCCGCTCCACGGGGACCTTGCCTCGCTCCTCTCCACCCTTCGGGGTTACCTGCTACCAACAAGGACGCCTAAGGTACCCGCTAGGGGTGTGCATTCGTTTTGAACTTATAGGTAAAATGCAACTTATTTTTGTTTTTTAACTTAAAAAAGTGATGAGGCGAAAACGATCGGATTTCCAACTTATTCAACATAGCTATGTTGAATACGTTGGAAATCGCGATTGTTGATCCTAAATAAAAATTTAAACCCCTCACCCTCCTTAATCCCCCCCCAAGACTTACCAAAACTCCCTGGTGGTCGAGCGGGAAGTCAGGACGCCATTTCTGAACTCCTTTGCGAGGAGCACGTGATGTCGGCATCACGTCAGAGTGACGCCGATGTCACGTGATTCCCCGCGGGTTTTGGCCAGCTTGGGGGGTCAGGAGGCCCCCCCAAGCTGGCCAAAAGTTCCTTTTGGGTCCAACGAGGGTCTTGATTCCCCGCGCGTGTCTTGATCCCCCGCGCGCCTGATTCCCCGCGCGAACGCGCGGGGAATCACGTGACGTCCGCGTCACTCCGATGTGACGCCGACGTCACGTGCTCCTCGCAAAGGAGTTCAGAAATGGCGTCCTGACTTCCCGCTCGACCACCAGGGAGTTTTGGTAAGTCTTGGGGGGGGATTAAGGAGGGTGAGGGGTTTAAATTTTTATTTAGGGAATCGGTGCACGTATGGACATAGACTCAACTTATGGAATTCTCCATATGTCCATATTGACCGAAATTGACCCCCCCTTTCCACTTATGGACTTATGAACATAAACTTTTGGTCTGCACATCCCTAGTACCCGCTCCTCGGGGGCCTTGCCTCGCTCCTATCTACCCTCTGGGGTTACCTGCTACCAACAAGGATGCCTAAGGTACCTGCTCCTTGGGAGCCTTATTTCGTCCTGGACCTCCGCTCCTTGGGGGTTCCCTCCTACTACAACTGCCAGCATCAGAGTGAGTACTACCACTCCAGTTCTGTCTCTGCATTGTCTCATCTCTCTCTCATAGATCCTCAGCCTACCCCGCATTGCGGACCACTACCGGATCTACTCTCACTGGCCTTTCCATCTAGGCCTGGGTTCTCGGCCTACCCCGCTTCGCGGACCACTACCAGACCCATCTCCCTCTTGGGACCTGGTGAGACTGTAGAGCTGCCTTTTCCACTCTGCCACCTGCAGACAGAACATTGTCATCTGACATCTCCTCTGCTGGTTGGGATCATTACCCGTTCCTCGGATTACCCTCTACGTTGCAGTATAATAAAACCTAACTTCTTTGTGTCCATCTCTGCTCCAGAGCTAGCCTATTGCTGCAAGTCCCTGCAGGGCTCCGCCCTGTGGGAGGTGCCATCTCTTGCAGCAACCAAGGGCCCACTCCTCAATGTCCAAAGTACAACAGCGTTGCTCGTGCAAAAACAGCCACATACACGCGTTTGTGGACCTCGCACAAATTTTAAGAAGCTGGGAAGGACACACATATGTGCATTCAGAATAAGGAGGCAGAAAGGAGGCATTTCCAAGACTGATGAATGTAACCACAAATTCTGCACAGGCAATGCATGTATGTTGCCTGCATAACAGGAGAGAGAGTGAGAAAGAATGAGAAAGGGAGTGAGAGAGAGAGACTCTGTATAGAGTCAGTCTGACTCTTTATATCTATGTTACCTAAGGCAGCGGTTCTCAACCGGTGTGTCGCGACACCCCAGTGTGTCGCCAAGCACCGGCCGGTGTGTCGCGTGGCTCCCGGTCCCTCCCGCTGCTCGTTCTTCCCTGCTGCCGTTGCCGCCGGGCTATCAGCACGTTCAAGCGCAGCGGGAACGGCAGCGGTGCAAAAAAAAAAGCTGTGGCATCCGCCGCTGGCCTTTTCTTCTTCCCGCGCCTGCATTCCTCCCCCCCCCCCGAACCCAGAACAGGAAGTGGTGCGCGGGAAGAAGAAAGGCACGTACCGCGTGATAAACTAGCAGCGGCCGCTGCAGCATCGGCCCAGTGACGTAGCCACGGGTGGGCAGGTGCCCACCCAACTTAGACCCAGGCCCACCCAACTGGCACCGGAACTGCAAGGCTGTTGCGGGATACCATCCCCATGACAGTGAACAAGAGAACCCACGCCTCGCGCTCCATCACGGCACACATGGGGAAGCGCTGCTGCGGCCGTATGGCCAACCGGTCTTCCTGTTCGGGGGGGGGGAGCGGAAGCGCCGCGTGCAGCTTCTGCTTCCTCCCCCCAAGGCTGAAGATCAGCTGCCTCTCCTGCTGCCACCGGCCTCCTGCTATCTTCGGGTGTCGGGCCATATGGCCCGTCGATCTTCCTGTTTGGGGGGGGGAGGGAGGAAGCGGACGTTGTGCGCTGCGCTACCGCTCCCCCCCCCCCCCGACAGGAAGTTCAGCGGGCAGTACGGCCCGACGCTCGAAGATAGCAGGAGTCCGGTGGCAGCAGGAGAGGCAGCTGATCTTCCTGCTCTGGGGGAGAAAGCGGAAGCTGTGCACGTGCTTGAATGTGTATGTGTGGATGAGAATGGGAGTGTGTGTGGGTGAAAACTGGAGCCTGGGTGTGTATGTGGGTGAGAATGGAAGCTTGAATATGTGGGTGAATGGGAACTCGAATGTGTGTATGTGTGGTTGAGAATGGGAGCCTGGGTTTGTGGGTGGGTGAGAATGGGAGCTTGAATATGTGGATAAGAATGAGTGCTTGAATGTGTGTATGTGTGGGTGAGAATAGGACCTTAAATGTGTATATGTATGGATGAGAATGGGAGCTTGAATATGTGTGGGTGAGAATGGGAGTCTGGGTTTATGTGTGTGGGTGGGAATGGGTGCCTGGATGTGCGTCTGTGTGTGCATAAGAATATAAGCCTGGGGAGGGGTGAGAAAGTGAGAACTTGTATGTGTGTCTGCAGAGAATGTGAGCTTGGGGGGGGGGGGGGAGAGCATATGAGAGTGACAGCTTGAGTGTGTGAGAGGGAGTCTGTGAGAGAAAGCGTGTATGTGTGTGTGTGTGGAAGGGAAGAAGACAGTAATAGAAGAAAGACACTGAAAAGGAATTAGGAAATGAGCTATAAGGGAAAAAATGGGAAAAAGAGACCAGGACCAACTGATTAGAAAAATACAAAGATCAGACAACAAAGGTAAAAATATATATCTATATTTTGAGATGTTAGCAATTTAAATATAAGCAACACAACCACTCTCTCAAAATTTATGGACAGGTAGGAGCCGTGTATAAAATCGTAATAATAAGAAGGCTAAAGTACCACAAATCACCGTGAATTATGTTTGTATCATTAAGTAAACCTCATACTTAGGCGTAGATGTGAATGCTATGCTGCATAATTTGGCATTATTTATCAGTAAAAAAACAACTAGTAGACCAGCATGCCTACAGCCCACCCATGTTAAACTTGTGCCCACCCAAAAAATCAATTCTGGCTACGCCACTGCATCGGCCCCCAAGCTATTGCAGCAGACGGTAATCGGGAAAGGAGAGAGCAGCATGAGCCTCCCGCGATCGATGGAATTCTTCCTTCTTGGCCTGCGGGGGCTGGAGGAGGAGGAGCAGCTACCGTTTGTGCTCGGGGGGGGGGGGGGAGAGGAAGTGAGTGACAGAAAGAGAGAGAAGCAGCCAGCCAACCTGTGTGTAAGTGAGAGAATGTGTGTGATTGAGAGCCTGTGTGTAAGTGAGAGAATGTATTTGATCGAGAGTATGTGTGTGATTGAGAGAAACTGGTCAGAGAGCTGATGTATGTGTATATGTGAGAGACAATGAAAGTGACTGCTCAAGGAGATGACTGATGTGTATGTGAGAGTGTGAGACAGTCAGGGATGTGTGTGTGTGTGTGAGAGAGAGAGAGAGAGAAAAAAGCATGGAAGTGAGAAATCTGGGTATGTGAGAAAGCATGGGAGTAAGAAGCCTGGTGTTGTGGGGGTGTATGTGAAAGAAAGCATGGGAGTGAGAAGCCTGATTATGTGAGGGAGAGCATGGGAATGGGAAGCCTGTGTGTGTGCATGTATATGAGAGAGACTGGTTGGTAAGGTGACGGTGTGACTGGTGTGTATGTGAATGTGAGAGAGAGAGAATGTGATTCAGGGAATGAGAAGCCTGTGCACGTGGAGAGCGAGCATGGAAATGAGAGAGAGAGTGTGTGTGTGTGTGTGTGTGTGTGTGTAACAGAGAAAATGATTATGGGAATGAGAAGCTTGTGCATGTGAAGAGAGTGAGCATGGGAGTGAGAACCTGGGTGTGTGTGAGACACAGCATGGGAGTGAGAAGCCTGTATATCTGAAAGAGAACATGAGAGTGGGAAGCCTATGTGTGTGTGTATATGCATGAGAGAGATCAGGTGACTGGTGTGTGTTTGTGTGTATGTGAGAGAGAGAAAGAAAGTGATTATGGGAATAAGAAGCCTGTGCATGTGAAGAGTGAGCATGGGAGTGAGAAAGCTGGGAGTGTGTGAGATACAGCATGGGAGTGAGAAGCCTGTATATCTGAAAGAGAACATGGGAGTGGGAAGCCTGTGTGTGTGTATGCATGAGAGAGATCAGGTGACTGGTGTGTGTGTATGTGTGAGAGAAAGAAAGTGATTATGGGAATGAGAAGCCTGTGCATGTGGAGAGAACAAGCATGGGAGTGAGAGACTGGTGAGTGTATGTGAGAAAGAGAAAGTGATTATGAGAGTGAGAAGCCCATATATGTAAATGGAACACGGGAGTGGGAAGCCTGTGTGTGTGTGTATGGCATGAGAGAAACTGTTCAGGAAGGTGACTGGTGTGTTTGTCAAAGACTGGGAGATGATTGGTGTGTGAGAGACAGAAACTGGTCATGGGGGCATGACTGGTATGGTGTGTGTGTGTGTGAGAGACATGGGCCCTAAGGAAGAGGACCATGAGTATAGAGCTTAGCCACTACTGCTGCTTCTGGTGTGTGCTACAGCCTGCATGGAAGAGGAGTAGGAGAGCTGCTGGAGGGGGTAAGTAAAGGTGGCTTTTTAAGTTTATTTTTCTTGATTGACTGCCATTTTAATTATTTAATATTATGTGATGTGTCTGCTTTTTTTGAAATATTTTATTGGTGTTTGGAGAATGTTTAATAGTTTTTATGAGTTTTTAATTGTTGGATGTTATTCTGTTCATAGTTGTTGTGAAACATTTATTCTGCTTATTAGTATAGTTTTACAATTATTTCTGTGTGGGGATCTATAGCTGCTTGCTAGTTCTGTTTTCCTAATAAGAGGTGTATTGGTTTTTAGGGCCTGATTTAATATTTGTAGTGTTGCCTTTTCATAGATAGGGTTGCTCCTGTTTGAGTGTATTCCATAATACAGGTGTAACTGTGTGTGGATTAGTTTATGTGCATTACTACAGATCCTGGGAGTATGTTAGGTCGGTTCTGTGTCTGTTACAGAGATATTTTACTAGCATGTAAGTGTTTTATCAGTCTTATTTGTTGCGTTTTCTCAAGAGGACATGCATTGGTGGTAAACTGCTGTCTTTTCATAAGTAGGGCTATTGAGCCTGAAAGTAGAAGGAGTTTGAGTTGCTGTTACTGAGATGACACCAGAACCAGAATATCTTTTTTGTAGACTGAGTTGAATGGGGAATGTCATACTTCTGCTTTACATCCATTATTGTGGATCAGGGGGGTTCCCGTGGATGCAAACTGTACATTTACATCTAGCCCTGTGACGATCATGGGTCAGTGTGTCACGCATGTGAGAACCATCTGTCAGGTGTGTCCCGACAGAAAAAAGGTTGAGAACCACTGACCTAAGGTACAATGCTAAATCAGAGTTCACATATAATTCCTAATCTCAATAATCCATATAAGTAAATAAAGGAATAATTTTTAATTACAATTTTCAAATAGAATTTCTGTATAGGCACTACATGGCTATTGAATTTCAAGTATTAAATGCCTTGTAGCCAAAAAGGGTTAAATACCCTCTGTAAGATATCTTATAAGTGGAAAAAAAAACAAATACACCCTAGAAGAAGCAATGAAAAGGAATAGATTTGTACAATGCATCTAACACTGCTGTGTACAAATCAACTCCTCTTGTTGGACTTTTCATCATTTATAAGGGCGATAATTCTTTACTGATGTCAATTTTACTATGAATACCTCTGAATGTGTCTGGTACAATACACTCCCTAACCCCAACCCACCTCCTGAAAACCCACCCCCAAGTCAAAGTGTCCCTCTAGAGTGGTGCATATATTTACAGTGTTAGCCTGACTCTATACCAAGCCTCTCTCTCTATCCCCGCCCCCAGTATTTTAACTGCTACTTTCTAAAATAAGGCATATTTTTCCTCATGCGGCAGTACATGTGTTTATGGCCTCATGAACATTCCTTTTAAAATTTACCCGTGAGTGTTTTAGTCTCCAAGGCCAAGACAACTTTTCTTGGAACCCATGGTTAGAACTCACAAGCAGGGCTGGTACAAGCATATTTGGTGCCTTAGGCAAACCATTGGTCATTCCCCCCTCCCGCCAGTGGCAGTGGCTCCAGCACAGCATTCCTTTCTTTAATGATATTGGCTGTGGTACAGGCCCCTCCCCCCAGACATTTTATTGGGCAATTCTAATATTCCACTACCTCCACATTAGGTTCTGCTGGATTTTGCCTCCCCCTGCCCTGTAAAAGCTTTAGTGCTCTAGGCGATCGCCTAGTTTGCATAATAGAAGTGCCGGCCCTGCTCGCAAACTCCAAGCAGTCCTTGCAGTAGAAGAGTACAAGCTTTTTTTTTTCAGTCTCTCTTTTCTGAGCCAGCTGAAACTTTTTCTCTGTCTGGAATGCACTGGTCTCAGAGTAAATACTTCTACTTGATACCTTCTTTAGAATGAGGTGTATTTAAGAATTTCATGTGCTTTTCTGATTCACCCACTCTCATAAACAGTTTTTCTAAAATATTTATCCCTTTCATTCACCGAAACTATCAATGCCGACACTAATTCAGCATGGATCAGCTGCCATTTACAATTAAATTCATCTATTCCAAGCCTTACCTTTTCTATTTTTTTTTTTTTTTATAATCAAGCGCTATTCAATCATTCCCCATTCATTCCAGAGTGTGTGCTATTGTTGCTGCCAGATTTTAAAGTGTTTTGAGCAACTTTTTCACTTTCAGAGAGGAGTATTAGTGTAGTACTCCCTCTCCATGTCACTTCAGCTCAGCTCTTTCCAGATTCTAAAACTGCCGCTGTCTTTCCAAGCTTCTCTATATCCTTACTCTGTGACATCATCAAGTCTCAGTTTTTTCTAATGCTGGATGGCATTCCCTTAACAAGCATCAGCCAGTCCTCCTAAGCCCTTGGGTCAACCTTTTCCTACATGTTACAATGCTTGGTAATTTTAATCCTACATGTGCTTTGCCTTGGCTTTGGTAATGCTACATCTTCCACTTCACTGCTTACTAACAAAGCTGTTTCTATGCAACAGTTTTGGAATTCCCTTGGTCACCATGGCGGTTCTAACTTTTGAGAGATGCTTTAGGATGGACCATTGACTTTAGGGGTGGTCAGATGCTATCAACAAAGCTCACTCAGGCCTCTGCTGAACCTTCATGCACCAAGAGTGAGACCCAACAATGCAATGTGATCTCTGGAGTAGTCCTCCAGCCACTCGAAGACCCTTTCAGACCTGCCACTTGGGAATGGCGAGTGTGTCAGGACAGACAAAGGTCAAGGACGGAAGATGACTCTGAAGACAAGGACTAGATAAAGGCACAAGGACACTGGCACAGAAGACTTGGAACTTAGACAAAGACTCAGGTACAGGTTCAGGTTCAGGATTGGACTCAGGATCAGATTCAGGTACAGATTCAGGTTCAGGTTCACGATTCAGACTCGGATAGAGTCTTACGCCGCTGCTGTGCGCCCTACATAATCTTAGGGCTGGTTGTGGACTATTCCGAAAGTGAAGCACACTCTGGACTTGAGACTTGGACATGGATGTAAGCTGGACAAGGAGCTCCAAAGACCAGGAACAGGATTCAGGGACTCAGGAATTCAGAAGCAGGGACAGGACCCTGGCGTTTAAAATAAGGGACTTCTGGAGACTTGACTGGCGAGGAAGAAGACAGATCTTGTGCCATGAAGCACCCTATACAACCCATCATGGGCTGGTCATGGACCATGATGCTGGCATGCCTTGAGGAGTGGACGAGAAAGAAGACCTGGGCAGTGGGCAAAGGCGAAGTCTTGGACATCAGGCAAAGGTGAAGACTTGGACATCAGGCTTGACTAGGTACTTGGATGTCAAGTCACAGGAACTAACGAGAGACCAGGAATGAAGAACATGGAACAGAAGACCTTGAAGAAGCGAGACATGGAACTCCAAAGACTCTTGGAGTGCAAGATGGAACAAGACTACAGGAGCAGGACAACTCCTTGCAAAGGCGAAGAACAACAGACTGAAGAGCCCTTTTATAGAGCAAGCAGGATGACATCATTGGAAGGGCCGCGGAGCTTTTCCTGCCATGGGGGCCTTTAAATGTTCAAGAGAGGCACATGGCAGAGAACACCAGCAGAAGCGGCATGTTGGTGGCGTTCAGGCCACGAACATCAGCGTCAGCATCAGAGGCACTCTAAACTACATAGAAACAGGAGATGGCGGTGTTGGAAGCTGAGTGGCACCTCAAGGCCGCATAAGGAAGGAGTGGCAATGGGAGGGAGAGAGGGTTCACAGGAAGACAAGACCATGTTGGGAGGTGAGTGAGACTGCTCACAGAAACCACCCGTGAGTGAGAGTCACAATACTGCGAAGTTACTGCAGATGAATTACTGGGTCTGGGTCCAGTGATCACTAATTCTGTTAATATTGAAGGAGTTTCCTGTAAAGCTTTGTTGTATAGTGGATCACAAATGACTATTTTTCACTGTGAGTTTTGCAGGAGCTGCCTACCATACTTAACAAGAATGAGAACTTGATTGCCTGCTTCCTTGGAGTTGGAGAGTTTATTCTTGCATTATGCAGTGATCCTTCAGGTCAGATGTTACAAGGTAGCAGAAAGCATAACAATAACAGAATTCAAGAAAGCGCGTTCTGGCTTTACATGCCAGAGGACCCTACCAAATGCTCTCTCCTACGAGGGGGAAACCAAGCTACCCACACTACTTCTAGGTTCCTTCCCACACAAATGGAATATTCTGCATGGTTCCTGTTATAGATCTAACAGGATCTCTACACTTTGTAATATAGATAGATAATTTAAGTACATTTTACAGGTTAACTTGACCACAGATTCTGTAGAACCTCTATTGAACTTTCAAAATGTAAAAAGATGATACACATTTCCATTAAAATCACTGTGCTTATCATATTATCATTTTGTTAATTGTTATTGTTATTTATTATTATTGTTATTAATATTTTTTATTGTTATACTGTATTTTCCACCTGAGTTCATTGTAAACCAGCATGATGTGCTTCATGAATGTCGGTAAATAAAAGTTAATAAATAAATAAATATTGTTAAAAATATGTTAAGCAAATTTTAATCTTGTTGACAGACACAGAGAGGTCCATGTTCAGCGCCATTTGTTTAGCAAAATTTGGACTTAGTCAAACAAATGGTAGAATTTGAAAATCCTGCCATGCTGACTGGCCTTGAGATATTCAGCTGAAAAGTAATCTGGCTAGCTCAGAGGCATCTGAGCTCTCATTGGCTCCAGGCCGAATGCTGACTTTTCTCAGCTTATTGCTATTGGCCTGGTTGAAGGATTGCAGTTGCAGGCCCGGATGCTGTCCAATCAAAATTAGGTGCTGAAGGCATTTGCTTATATGATGGGGCTGAAGATTATCCCTTCGTGATTTTGTTATCTAGGGGTAGTAGGAGGGGTTTTGATATATTTGATTCCCCCTATTGCTATAACCCCACCTTTTTGGGGTATAAAGAATTATGGAGTTCAGTAGGTTAAAAGAGTGGAAAGGAGATAGAGTAATATTGAGGAGTTTGAAACCTTCCCTGGGTTTCAATAGAGAGTGGATTGGAGAGCTAGAGATTTCCACAAGATCTCAAAGCAAAGTGGTTAGAGAGCTGGACATTCTCCCAGGATATCACAGAAGGCAATTCAAGTATTTGGTGAAGAGGTTTTGATGAAGAGATTTGTGAAAAGAATTTTGGAATTTTAACTGACCAGTGCCTGAGTGATAAGTATACTTCTGGTATCCCAAAGAACTGGAATCAGAGATCATTTTGCCCATTCGACTAGTTAACACATGGGGTAAAGAGAAGGATTTAACCTTCTGAGACAATAACCCAAGAGACTTGTATTTTTGAGAGTATGGATTACAGTTGAAGTGTTTTACATTTTGGAACCCAGTTTAATATTTTAAGGATATTTTTCTTGTTTCAGATCAGTTCATAGTAATATAAGCGAGTGGATATTCAAATCTCTCATGGCAATAACTAAGTCCCTCCCAAAGAAGTTGACAAGCGAAACATGGCCATGTCAGGGGTCTACAATATTTAAGCTTGTGTAATCAATACAGTGATATTATCATCGGAGTATATACTATCAAGAAAGATGGCATTTTGATTCTAATTTTGGAATCTCTTATCATTGCACCTAGAAACTTTGGTTTGAAACTATCTCCTCACATCATTGTTATTTATAGTCAGCTCAGTTCATGCCAGAACTGGAACTACACTCTAGTTATCACACTGCTGAGGATAATTTCAATCAGGATGAAAATGCAGGAGCAGGAAGGGAGGTTAATAGAAGAAGGATGGACAGAGAAACCATTTGCTCTTTATTGATCGTTGGATGTATGTTGATTCTTATTTTTGTTATCTTGACCTGGATCCTTTTCTTTAAGTTACAGTAAAGAACTATATTTTTATTTGAACATCAACTATGGACTTAAGTGTTTTTTTGAGTGTACCCCATATGGACTTACAAGGGGGATGGATGGGCCCTTTAGTGATTCCTGGTTTCTCCCTATTGTGTTGATTTTGGTTTCCCTACTTTTACTCTTCACTATTTGGAACCTCCTGGAACTATTTGGTCTAGAGTATGAAGTGGTTACTGAGATTGTGAATGATAGCACCAGGGGCCCCAGAAGGGTAATCTTCCTTTCTGTCTGGACCTGAAGCTGAACCTGAACCCATAGCAACCCTAGTTCAGGAAATGGGGGACCCACTACCCTTACATTGCATTATGACAAAATCCAGTTCAGGGGGTTGGGGGAGAAAAGAAGGCAAGATGTAACAGATGATGACCCAAAGGGAGGACTCCCTCTGCTCCTCTTCCCCTTTGTATTCATACTCCAAGAAGCTGATGAAAGTAGAAAGGAAAATGTACTGGAATGGGAACTGTCATTGATGGAACTAACAGAGGTAAGCAGATATTTGCCCTTTTGGAATGTGATAAAGTTCTCAGGAAACATCTTCAGATCTATTGAAGATTCAGATGCCAAGTTTCTTGACAATACAATCACCATATTATGTGCTCAGGAGGAGAAAATGCCAGAAAAGTGAGACTCTTCCAATATGGCTACAGCTCAAAGCCACCTTAGGAGTCTGGAAAGGCAGTGATTTATATTCTTTAGTTACCTTCTCATTCGTTTTTCATCCAATCTTGCACTAAGGTGACAGAATTGTTTCCTGCAAGAAAGGGTCAACAGAACTATTGGTAGCAATCAATCTGATGCTCAGTAGATAAGAAACACTAGTAAATCACTTCATGTGATATTGTTAGAAGATAATTGTACTATCTGATAAAAGATAAAACCACTTTCAAGATATCAGTTTTTTTGTTATGCTGAGAAAGTAGATTTTTTATTTTTACCCTTGATTTTGTAAAAAAAAAAAAAAAGAATAAGAAGAACCCAGGTACATTACAGTTTCAGCTTCTCACAAGAAGGACTGGATCTAGTCTTGGGATCCTGTTGCATATTTGTGACCTTGATTGGCCGCTGTTAGAGACTGGATACTGAGCTTGATGGACTCTTGATCTGACCCAGTATGGCATTTTTTAGGTTCTTATGTTATGTTCACATTTTTTGCACTAGTTTCTTTATTATTTATTTTTGACTGCTAGTAACTTTGACTGGGTTCTCCCAATTTAATTTATTGTGTACTTACCTTTCATTTGAATGCACACTTAGCATATTAATTAAGATTTGATTTCAGCAATACTAGGTATAGAGTCAATATATATTTTTTAATTTTTGTCTTATGCGGTATTACCAATTAATTTGCAAAAAGCAAAATATTTCAACAGTATAACAAGAGCTTACACAAATTAATGTGTAGGTGCAATGAATTCCCTTTTTATGTTTAACAAAAACATATCTATTTGCCTCATTAGGACTTTATGTAATTTATTGTATGTTCCATTTTTCATTGTTAATATTCTTGGTATTCCTTCAAATAGTAAACAAACACAATACCACATATCTAAAAATGTTCTTAGTTCAGTGTTTGAATTTAGTTGAAAAGTGAGCAGTCAATCTAAGGCTTAGCTTTCATTTTCCCATAACCATGCAATTTATTATAAGTATTTAATCTACCTCTGTTGAAATGAGAGAAAAAAACAGTGCATAAACTGGTCATATGTGCATGTGTTTAATATGAAAGCCAACTTGGCCAATTATGCGGATTACACTTTTGAACACAGAACCCTTTTTTCTATCCCATGTTTCTTATTTCTTATTGATCTGGACAGGAATTCCCAGGAAGAAAGGTGTCCAGAAAGACTGTTCTTGGGAATAAAAGATACCCAGCTGATGGACAGGCACATGGGACCTTATTTTCCAAGGCTATCGCAGGCTTGCGCTAACAGTTCAAGCCTGCGATAGCTAGCGAAAGTACCGCACGCCTGCGCTACCTACATCAGGGACGGAGTCGGCCCCGGAAGAGGAGAAATCGGGGCATCACCGGGGCCGAATCTGCGAGGACGGCGTGCACAGTGAAAAGGTAAGGGCCTTTTCGCTGCCTATTTCGCACGCAATAACTACACCTTCTATGGTTTAGTTATTGGGCGCATTGCCGGCAGCGATCGCACCGCGGAGGTGCGATCGCTGCCGGCTAGCGCAGGACCGCCCCCCCATTTTGGGCCCCACCCCTCATTACCACATTTTTCTAAAGTATCGCAGGCCTTCATGGGAAAACGAGTTTTCCCATGAAGCGCCCGAACCGAAACCCGACCCGAGCCAGAAAAACGAAGCTCATCTCTATTAACTACAGCAAGGGATATTTTTTCCTATAAGCATCACTTTACACTTGTCCATGTTAAATTTCAACTGCCATTTGGAAGTCCAATCTTCCAGTCTCACAAGGTCCTCCTGCAATTTATCACACTCTGCTTGAGATTGAACTACTCTGCATAATTTTGTGTAATCTGCCAATTTGATCACCTCACTCATCACACTGCTTTCCAGATCATTTATAAATATATTAAAAAGTGCCATTCCAAGTATAGATCCCTGAGGCATGCCACTGTTTACCTTTTTCCATTGTGAAAACAGACCATTTAATCCTACTCTCTATTTCCTGTCTTTTAACCAGCTTGCAATCCACAAAATGACATCGCCTCTTATCCCATGTCTTCTTAGTTTTCTTAGAAGCCTCTCATGTGGGACTTTGTTGAATGCCTTCTAAAATCCAAATACACTACATCTACTGGTTCACCTTTGTCCACATATTTATTCACCCCTTCAAAAAATGTAGAAAATTTGTGAGACAAGACTTCCCTTGGGTAATTGCATGCTGGCTGTGTCCCATTAAACCATGTCTATCTACATATTTTGTGACTTTATTCTTTATAACAGTTTCCATGATTTTTCCCGACACTGAAGTCAGGCTCACTGGCCTATAGTTTCCAGGATCACCCTTGGAGTCTTTTTTAAATATTGGGGTTACATTGGTCATCTTCCAATTTTCAGGTACAATGGATGATTTTAATGATAGGTTACAAGTGAATAGAAATAGGTCTGAAATTTCATTTTTTAATTCTTTCATAACCCTGGGGTGTATACCATCTGGTCCAGGTGATTTACTACTCTTCAGTTTGTCAATATGGCCCACATCTTCCAAGTTCACTGTGATTTGATTCAGTTCATCTGAATATTCACACTTGAAAACCGTCTCCAGAATGGGTATCTCCCCAACATCCTCTTCAGCAAACACCGAAGCATAGAAATCATTTAATCTTTCCGCAATGATCTTCTCTTCCCTAACTGCCCCTTTAACCCTTTGATCAACTAATAGTCCAACCGACTCCCTCACAGGCTTTTTGCTTTGGATATATTTTTAAAAAGTTTTTATTGTAAGTTTTTGCCTCGACAGCCAACTTCTATTCAAATTTTCTCTTAGCCTGTCTTATCGACATCTTACATTTAACTTACCAATGTTTATGTTTTATCCTATTTTCTTCTGATAGATCGTTCTTCCAATTTTTGAATGAAGATTTTTTGACTAAAATAGCCTCTTTCACATCATTTTTTAGCCATGCTGGCAATCATTTGACCTTCCTTCCACCTTTCTTAATACAAGGAATACATCTAGACTGTGCTTCTAGGATGGTATATTTTTTAACAATGTCCATGCCTGTTGCACACATTTTACCTTTGCAGCTGTACCTTTCAGTTTTTCTAACTATTTTTCTCATTTTTACCAAAGTTTCCCTTTTGAAAGTTTAGTGTTAGAGCAGTGGATTTACTTACTGCCCCCCCTTCTAGCCATTAAATGAAATTTGATCATATTATGATCACTATTGCCAAATGGCCTTACCACCGTTACCTCTCTCACCAAATCCTGAGCGCCACTGAAAATTAGATCTAAAATTGCTCCCTCTCTTATCCAATTGCTCCAAAAAACTGTCTTTTATTCCATCCAGGAACTTTATCTCTCTGCATGTCCTGATGTTTCACTTACCCTATAGACAAAAAATAAAAATATTGAAGTCATGTATTCTTGCATACAGCACATTGATTAAGAAAAATTAGAGTTGCATGACGTCTTTATAGTGGTAATTGAAATCTCCCATTATTACTGCACTACCAATTTGGTTAGCTTCCCTAATTTATCTTAGCATTTCACTGTCCGCCTCACCTTCTTGGCCAGCTGGAGGATAGTATACTCCTATCACTATATTCTTCCCCAACACACATAGGGCCTTATTTTCTAAGGCTATCGCATGCTTGCGCAAGCCTGCGATAGCTAGCGAAGGTAGCGCACGCCTGCACCACCTACATCGGGGCAGAGTAGGCCCCGGAGGAGGAGGAGTCGGGGTGTCACCAGGGCCGACTCTGCGAGGTCGGCACAGACAGCGAAAAGGTAAAGAGCCTTCTTGCTGCCTATTTCGCGCCCAATAACTACACCTTCTATGGTGTAGTTATTGGACACTCTGCCGGCAGCGATCACACCGCGGAGGTGCGATCGCTGCCAGCTAGCGCAGAACCGCCCCCCCCCCCCCCCGTTTTGGCTCCCCCGCCCCTCATTACCGCATTTTTCTAAAGTACCGCAGGCCTGCGATACTTTAGAAAATGAGGCCCATATGTATTTCTACTTATAAAGATTTGATTGTGCATTTAGTCTTATGCAGGATCTTTATCCTGTTGGACTCTATACTATTCCAGACATAAGTGCCACCCCATCACCAAGATGCTCCTCTCTTCCATTGCAATATAATTTGTATCCTGGTATAGCACTTTCCCATTGGTTATCCTCTTTCCACCATGTCTCTGAATTACCAATTAAGTCACTGATATACACTTTAATTCTCCCATCTTACTTCTTAGGCTTCTAGCATTAACATACAAACATTTCAAAGTGTGTTTTTTGTTTGTATTAACATTCTGCTTTTCAGTTGACAGGGATAAATGGAATCTTATAGCTCAGGGGAGTTTTTAATTATAGGCACTTGGACTACTTTTCTTATTATTGGAACCTTTCTGTTGGGATGCCCTAACTCTAATGCCTCATTAGTATCCTTTGAAGATACTTCCCTCCGAACCATGCGCTGCTGAACAACTGTCGGCTTTCCCCTTTGATTTAGTTTAAAAGCTGATCATTCTCTTTTTTAAAGGTTAGCTCCAGCAGTCTGGTTAAGGTGGAGTCCATTCCTTCAGAAAAATTTCAAAACAAATATTACAACAAATAAATAGATGGTCAGAGCATATGACTGAAAGTTTTGAAATGGAAACACTGATGTGCTGTCGTCAAACTAATCAACAATTTGGGAGTAACATGAGTCAAGCAGATCATCCATTTATCTTGAATCCTTTACATTTGAACCTGTCTTGATTAAGCTTTGTGCAGTAATTGGAAGGCAGGTGTTAGAAGTTCAGCTTTGGGCTGGCCTCTCTTAGAATCCATCTCTGTTTGCCATCCTATCATTTTAGAGTGGTCTAAGCACCCCCCACCCCACCTCCTCACTTGCCTTGGCTGAGGTGTAGGAATTCAAAATAAATGCAAGATTTGTTTCCTGGGGGATGCAGAGTCCACGTGCAATTGTGAATCAAGCAGGGACTTGGCGGCCCTGGATTGGTTGGTTTGTATGAGGTCAGCATCCTATGTGGAGATTTGTATAATTTTTGTGGAGCAAATTAGACATCAGTATCCTGGATGGGCCTTCCAGAGTTCTTCTTTGGTCTCCCCCCCCCCCCCCTCCTTTTTCCCCTCCTGGAGTTCTTCTTCGGCCAGCCCTCCTGCTAGTTCTTCCCCTCCCTCTCACACATTTTTTCACATTGATTATTACTGGTTTTGTTGTTTGTTCATGGCAGGTTTTTTAAATTAACACAGCTGGTGGGTAACCCGAGCCCTGATTGATTATTATGTAAAATTTGTGTTGATATTGTCATGTTATCAAACATTAGGGGGTAGAGGGGAAGCGTGGGGAAGTTAAAACCCCAGAAGCAGACACAGCGTTGTAGGGGTTGTTGGACATGTTGCAGGTACTTCTTTACTGGGTCATGGTGGGATGAACATTTGAGATGGAGATCCGCCTGGTGGGGGGCCCGCTTTGGAAGCCAGGTTTGGCTGTTGACGGTACCAGTGACTGATGGTGGGCCATCCCAAAGTTTGGTCGGATGGGGGATTGTGGTAAATTGGAGTTTGTTTTGGTTGGTATTGTGATTTACATTTGCAACAGGCTCAGGTTGAATGTGAAATTGCCAATAAATTGTGGCCTTATTTAACCCAAAATACAATTATCTCACTCTTTGGTAATGGGTGAAATGTTTGGGAGATGGACAGTAGGTCTAACATTCTCATGTTACTGATGTATAACAGTGTCCTCACATTAATCTATTCAAATGCCGGTACCAACTATGGATTTTATTGCAGCTACCAATGCAGGGTAATAATACTTCATGGAAAAACTCGTTTTCCCATGGATCATTTTTCGCCAAAAACGAAACTGGAACCCGAACCCAAAACCAGAAAAATGAATAAAAAAAACAAACCACAAATTGGAAAAAAAAACGCGAATCAGAAAAAACCCCCCACACCAACCCTTCACATTTACTTTCTTATAACCCCCCCCACCACCACCACCATCCTGATCCCTCCCTAAGACTTACTAAAAGTCCCTGGTGGTCTAGCAGGGTCCCGCGAGCGATCTCTCCCTCCATGCCGTCGGGCTGTCGGGCCTGCTATGACTCAAAATGGCGCCGATAGCCTTGCCCTTACATTCACAGAGGCTACCAATGGCCAGTATTCAAAATGGCGCCGATAGCTTTTGCCCTTACTATGTCACAGGGGCTATCGGCGCCATTTTGAATACCGGCAGCCGACAGCCCGAGTGCAGGAGATCGCTCCAGGAACCCCGCTGGACCACCAGGTACTTTTGGCAAGTTTTGTGGGGGTCAGGAGGGTGGGGGGCCTATTCGTTGGTGATCCGTTGTATTTGTGGGAGTTCGCCATACGTTTCGGAACCCCCACGAATACAACGAATATGGCATATACGTTGCGGATTCACAATCCGTCGAAAACGAATGTACGCCCCTACATTTTACTGATTTGATTCATTGGCATTTTTTACTCCATTGAAGGATTTATTTTGAACACCAGCAGATGTGTGACAGAGTATTATTTTCACAGGAAGTTATCAGAAGATTTAAAAGCCAGGGCCCGCTCTAGGATAACCAGGACCCTGTGCAAAAACTGAAATTAGCGCCCCCCCCCCCCCCCAACCAACAAAAACACAAGTGTTCACAGGGCTGACCTTAGGGGAAATGGTGCCCTGGGTGTCAACTCATCTCTGCTCCTCTGGGTCAAAGGGTACAGAAGTCAGATTGGGGTGGAGGGAGAAAGGGCAGCCCCCACAAAATTGACATGGATTAGCGGCAGCGAGCACAATTTATCTCTCCCCATGACTTCAGCATGCCCCCCTTTTTCCCCACCCACTACTCCAGTGTTGGCCTTAGTAATATAGAAATTAGGGGTGTGCATTTGTTTTGAACTTATATGTAAAACACTACTTATTTTTTTTTTTTAACTTAAAAAAGTGATGAGGCGAAAACGATCGGATTTCCAACTTATTCAACATAGCTATGTTGAATACGTTGGAAATCGCGATCGTTGATCCTAAATAAAAATTTAAACCCCTCACCCTCCTTAATCCCCCCCAAGACTTACCAAAACTCCCTGGTGGTCCAGCGGGGAGTCAGGAAGCCATTCCTCTATTCCTTTGCGAGGAACTTTTGGCCAGCTTGGGGGGGGTCAGGAGGCCCCCCCCAAGCTGGCCAAAACGTACGTTTGTGTCCAACTGAGGGGGTCAGGGAGCGGAACCACGGTGGACCACGTGACGGCCGCGTCACTCCGACGTGACGCGGACGTCACGTGCTCCTCGCAAAGGAATAGAGGAATGGCTTCCTGACTCCCCGCTGGACCACCAGGGAATTTTGGTAAGTCTTGGGGGGGGGGGGGATTAAGGAGGGTGAGGGGTTTAAATTTTTATTTAGGGAACCGGTGCACGTATGGACATAGACTCAACTTATGGAATTCTCCATATGTCCATATTGACCGAAATTGACCCCCCTTTTCGACTTATGGACTTATGAACATAAACTTTTTGTCTGCACATCCCTAATTAGAAATACACATCCTCGAGATATAGAAATGCTGCAGCTATAGGATAAAGACATTTTTCATTTTCTATCAGTCAGGTATTCCTAGATCACACATCACCAGCAGATTTTGAGTCAAAAAATATCTCCCACACAAATTTCAAATTTTTCTAAATAACCAAGAAGTACAGCACACCTCTAGACTTTGCATACCTTGGCCTGATATTAACTTTATTTGGCAACCTGGCTTTAAGACATTACATGAAAAACTCCTAAAGGCCCTATATGCAGTAACGTCCTGGCCAGTTTTAGTACATCCAGCAAAACTATTTTTAAAATCATCTGACAGCATTACATCAATTTTAGGAAATGGATACAAAATCTTATTCAGATGGTATTTAACATCTCATAGATTACACAAAATATATCCACATGTGTCAATTAACTGTTGGAGACAAATACAAAATAAAGAGACTATAAAGCACAAATAGAAATGTGCAGACAAAAATGAAATGGAAATCACAACATGCAGTGTGACATTACCATTCCTCACAAAACATCAAACAATAAAATCAAGAAATATAAATCATGAATCATAATAGTAAAACTATATTAATAAAAAGAATAAATATTTCAAAACATATGATGAAAAGCAGAAACTTCAAATAACACCCAATAATTAAAACTAATAAGGATTTAAACATTTCCTGCTTTTCATACCTAGGATCTTTTGATTTCCAGTCACCCTGAGATTGTCATGCATTGGTGGCTGGCGCCATGTAACCATTATTCATTTTCTTTCTTACATACACACTTTCATGTTAATTCTTTCACACACACTCCCTTTCTCATTCTCACACTTATGATCTCAATTGCAGAGGTTCTCACACACACATATACACACATTCAAATAGGATCTCTCTCTCACATACATCCTTTCTCTCTCACACACACATATTCGCATGGGGTAGATTTTAAAAGGCACGCACGGTTCCTGGCGCGTGCACTTGGACGCAATCATTTTATAACATGCTATTTTTATACGCACAGGGCTCTTAAAATTTGGGTAATTATGTGTGTGTTTGTGTGTGTGTGTAAAACTGAGTGCATGTGTGTATGTGCATGTGATAGCTTATGTGTGACACACAGACTCACATACACACATGCACACGAAGCTAACTCTCTCTTCCTTTCTCTCACACACACACTCATACACACACATATGTACACATGTTTATTCTCTTACCACACTCCCTCTCTCATAGAAACAAAAACATGACAGCAGAAAAAGACTGTATGGCCCCTCTAATCTGCCATCTGCCCAAATTATTTAGTTTTACAATTCCCATCACTCTCTCTGAAATCCCTTGTATTTAACCCATGCTTTTTTTTTTTTTATCAGATTACCATTTTTGTCTCAATCTTCTCTACTGGGAGGTTGTTCCATGCATCTACTACTCTCTCTATAATTAAATATTTCCTAATATTACACCTGAGTTTGCCCTCTTTCACCTTTATCCCATGATACCTGGTTCTAGAGCCTCATTTCCGTTGAAAGAAGCTTGCTTCCTGTGCTTGGAAACCTTTGAGATATTTAAATGTCACTATCATATCTCCCCTATCTTGCCTTTCCTTTAGGGTGTACATGTTTACATCTTTAAGTCTGTTCCCATATGCTTTAGAATGAAGACCACTGAAAATTTTAGTAGCCATCCTCTGGACAGACTCCATCCTGAAGGTGCAGTCTCCTGCACACAGTATTCAAAATAAGGTCTCACCAGGGACCTATAAAGAGGCAATATTACCTCCTTTTTCTGCTAACCATTCCTCTCCCTATGCAGCCAATCATCTTTCTAACTTTTGCCATCACTTTATCCACCTGTTTAGCCACCTTAAGATCATCAGATACAATGACCCCCATATCCCACTCTTCTTTCCTACATAAAGAATTTCACCTCTAATACTGTACATATTCAAACAGAATGATTTTCATACAGTTCTGCAATCATTATTATTTGGTAGATTAGATTATTGTAACTTCTTACTATTAGAATTACATATTCCACTATCCAACCTTTACAGGTACTTCAGAACATAGCAGCACACATTTTGACTGGGAAAAGGAAAAGTGAACATATCACACCAACTTTTTATTTATTTATTTATTTATTTGTTTTTATATACCGACATTCGTTGGGCAATATCACATCAGTTTACATTTTAACTCATGTCAAACTGGTAAGACTAAGGTGTCTTAGCGTTGGTACATTGTAACATAGATAACATTATAACTTAGGGCTGAGGTGAAAGGTTATTAATAGATAGCAACATTGCAACATAAACATAAGCATTGTAACATGATAACAAATTTTACAGGTATATAATTATATCAAGCATTATTAAGCATGGACGATTTATCACAGGGAGAGGGGTGGAAGGGGTGGGGAGGGGAAGGAGGCTGAAGGGGGTTACTGATAGAATACAGAGTCAAATTTAAATCCCTCTGCATTTTACATGTTGATTTATGGAGACCAGGTAGATTGGCTAAACTCAGCTATTATTTATTTATTTATGTATTATTTAAAAACATTTCTATACCGTCTTTCACAGACAATAGTCGACCAAAACGGTTTACAAAATCTTTTCAAAAAAAATAAATAAATAAAAGGTAAAATAAATAAAATGAAAATAAAATAAAATAGGAGATAATAACAACTAATTAGATAAAATAAATGACCTAAAAACAAATAACTCTAAAAAACAAAGATAGTAAAGTTAAGAAAAAAAATACAATGGCTGCTTTAAACCCTAATTCTAATAAAAACATCTCCTTAAAATTTTATAATTAACTATGCTAAGTTTTTTACCAAAATCAGAAAAGTCAGACTTCAGTAAGAATTAACTCAAACCAAAAATCATCTGAAAGTTACATCTAATTAGCAATAATATAATTAGCTGAACATAGAAACAACAATATATGATGTTTCAAAACAGAATATGTATTGATTTTCCTTGATCCACAAACGCTTCTTTAAATAGATATGTTTAAACTGCTTTTTTAAATTCTTTATAATTGGTAATTTGTCTCAACAATTAAATTACACGTTCCTCAGAGAAACCTGTGTCCGCCAATAAAGGGCTACTCACGATACCCTCAGTTCAGTCAGCTCAACTAAATCAAGTGAGAGATAGAGCCCTCACATTGGCAGGCCTGAATTTATGGAACATGCTCCCGGTAGAAATCAGAATGGAGGTGAATTTTAAACAGTTTAAAAAAGTATTAAAAACATGGCTTTTTAAGGAGCCATACTTCAACCAGTCTTGAAGTCTGTTTTTATGCTCTGTTTTACTATTTTATGTATTAACGCTCTGATTTTACTGTTTTAGGTATTTTTTAGAGTATTATATAGCATCTTATTTTAGTAGGAGGAGGAGGAGTGAATAGTAGTTTTTGATGTATTTTAGGATTATTTTATGACATGCCGCTATTAGTTGTAATTTTTTAAGTTTTATATCTATTTTATGTTTTATTAGGCTGTTTTATTGTTTATGATATATTTATTGCTGTAAACCATTACAATGGAACCCGAGTGACGGTATATAAGACCCAATAAATAAAAAAAATAAAATAAAATCTCTAGACCCCTCTTCTTTCCTACATAAAGAATTTCACCTCTAATACTGTACATCTCTAGACCATTCCTTGAGCTTTGCTAAATCCCTCTTCATGTTGTCCACATCTTCCTGGCTGTCCACCCTATAACAGATGTTAGTATCATCTGCAAAAAAACAAACCTTTGCCAACAATCCTTCTGCTGTATCACTCATGAAAATGTTGAAAAGAACCAGGTTCAAGGACCAATCCCTGAGCATACCACGAGTAAGGAACCCTCCCCTGCAGAGTAAATTCCATGTACCCTTTTTTGCCTCCCACTCAGCCAGTTTCTAACCCAATCAGTCATTATAGTTCCCATACTAAGAATGCTCATATTTATATGTCACCTATGCAGAACCATATCAAAGGCCTTATGAAATCCAAATACACTACATCTAGTGTTCTCCCTTGATCCAACTTTCTGGTCACTCAATCAAAGAAATGTATCAGATTCATCTGTCAAGATCTACCTCTGGTAAAACCATGCTGCCTCAGATCTTGCAATCTGTTGGATTCCAGAAACTGCACTATCCTATCATTTAGCAGTGATTTCATTAATTGCTCACCACAGAGGTCAGACTAATCAGCCTGTAGCTCCTATCCTCCTCCTTACTTCCACTTTTATGAAGAGGAACCACATCCTCCTGTCTCTAGTCCTCTGGACTACTTCCAACTAGCATTGAAAAGGTCAGCTAGTGGAGTTGCCAGGGCTTCTCGAAGTTCCTTTAATACCCTCAGATATATCCCATCACCTTATCTACTTTAAGTTTAATTAGCTCCTCATGAACATACTTTCCTGAAATCTGGTTCCCAGATGTTTATCCACTATAACATCGGAGATATTGGCCCTTTTGGTAAGCACCAGGCCCAGAATCACCATTTCTCATGTTGACAGAACAATTTTCTACAATTGCAGTTGATAGAACAATTTTCTTTTCAGCAAATTCAGGATCTGCCTGTTTCTAGAAGACACTACATCCGGGATGTCCCAATCAACACCTGGCAGATTGAAATTCCCCAGCAATAGCACTTTTACTTTCATAGCAATTTTGTGAATATCCTCTATTTAATCTCTATCTGTTTCTTCTGTCTGTGATGAAAGTCTGTATATTACGCGAAAATAAATAGATGTTCTATTCCCTCTTTCTAGATTAACCAACAGTGTCTTCTCCTTACTGCATGAGCTCTGTAATTTAGGTTGCTTTAATACTATTAAATATTTATATATATTGACATACCTCCTCCTTTCCTTCCTATCTAGTCCTTCTTGAATAGATTGTAGCCTGGTATTTCTATGTTCCAGTCTTAGTTTTCCATTTACCAAGTCTCCGTGACTGCCATTACCTATAAATCAGCTTCTTCCATGATTGCCTCTAGATCTGGGACTTTATTTCCTAAACTATTAGCATTAGTGTACAAACATTTCAAGATAATGCCCCTTTTTCCTATTTCTATACAAGTATTTAATGTTTTATTTACCTTAGGGTTTTGTTCACCCTTCTCCGATGATCTTAGTTTGCCCACATGCACAGGCTCCCACTTTCTCCCTCATACACAGGCTCTCTCTCCCATAAACACACACACAAAGTCTCTTACACACACACAAGGCTCTTATACACACACACACACGCACACACTTAGGGAGCTTCTGACTTCACCCCTGAGTGTGAAAAGTTTATGTTTGCCTCACTCAGATGAGCTTGGACTTCAGCAAGGAGCCAGATTACCAGCATGATCATGACTTTCACCTCAAAAGACAAGTTGTGAGAGTAAACTATATGATAAGTCAGATAACCACGCAACTCGACATAGAGCTGGGAGATGAGATCATTGATCCATATATTCAGGCACTTTCTCAGTCATTTCCTCTAAAAGTACACTGGGATGGCAAATTCATTTGCAGAAGTGTTGGTGTCTTCTGTAAGATGTATGCTTACAGCCATTGAGATGCAACTGAAATATAAATGCATCTTAGTTAGACCAAGTGAAAAGAGAAGCATCACCTTTTGTGTACACCTTTTATAAAGACTGCTGTTGTTACACATGAGCATGAAATGTGCTTCAGCTATACTAAGTGACTCCAATCCTCTTCCCCTTACCACCACCATCTTTCTCTAGAAAGTCCACTCGGACCAGTATTGGTATACATGCTGTGGTGATCAAAAAACAGTTCTGAAACTGGTCTATTTTCCAATTCTTTCCTGAAACTTTTTTTCTGACTTCATTCCAAAAAAATTGAATAGCATAAAAGGAAAGAGAGTGTCATGAGTTGTGGCCCATGAATTTACATGGGAGGAAATGAAAATTAAAAAACTACTTTTTTCATGCCATAGGTAAGAATAAAAGCTTTGGGGAAAAAGGCATAAATATATTAATGGTAGAGACCTTGAGAGGACAAATAAAAGCAATGAGACCAATATTCAAAAAACTTTACAGTGGATAACTTCTTCGGCTAAAGTTAGCCAGATAAATTATCCTGGTTTTGCGCTGGTGGACCCTTGGACCAAAGGGGAGCTGGCATTGCCTGTGGGGAGGAGCCCCACAGGCCCCACCATTGGTAGATGAAGGGGACAAGGAGCAGAGACCCTCCTGGAGCTTCACCACTACCAGCCCATATTCCCCTTAGGTTGAGCCCTCGGGTGCTGGGGCCAGTTAGACTTTCGTGGAACCTCTGCGAAGATGGAAGTCGAGAAGAGGGGCAAGAAGTAGCAGTGCAGGCCAAGCCTGGAGTTGAGAAAGAAGCCCAAAGTGATCCACACAAGGATCAAAATGACTGTGGACTCACAGGCAATGTCCAGGCAGAGGTTAAGGCAGGCAGCATGTCTCACAGTCAGTTTCCAGGCAAAGGTCGTGGCAGGCAGCGTATCTTGTAGTTGATATCCAGGCAAAGGTCATGGCAGGCAGAGTATCTCATAGTCCAGTATGGTCCGAAGTCAAAGCCAAAGACAGTCAGGCAAAACAAAGAGGACAGGAACTCATGTCTTTGAAGAGAGAAGACCTATTACCAAGGCAAAGGCTGAAAGCAGGTTCCAGCCTTATATAGTATTGAAGTGATGATGTCATCAGGATGGACCACAGGCATTTTCCCACCATGAGCCCTTTAAGTGCTGAAGAGAGGCATGCATGTGCACCTGAGTGAAGGAGGACATCAGCGGAGTCAGCGGTTCGGTAGCAGTGAAGGAAGGGGGATATGTGGTGCCAGCCAGAGTCCAAGCATGGAGTCAGTGGCGGCGGCTCAGTGGCTTCGAGGTAGGAGAAAGCCAGTCATAGTGGCGGCAACTCCCCATCGCTATCAGAAGGCCCGAGGCTGGCCCAGATGCGTTGGAATGGCATTGGGTGAGGGTTTTGGCTTTCTGGGCTGAGATGCATGGAATTGCTTGATTAGGCTTTTGTCCAAAATGTTGGAGGCCAGCAACCAGGTGTTCTCCTATGGGCTGTATCCCTCCCAAGTAAGAAGGTTCTCCCACTTTTGGCCATATCATCTTACATCTAGCACTTCATGCACCTGGTATGTAGTATTGCTCTCCGCGGCCACTCCTGTAGTTCAGGCATCTTTTGCGAGGGCCATGAGAGTAACAGGGGTTTCAGGAGAGAGATGTGGAAGGAATTGTGGATTCTTAGGAAAGTGGGCAATGGATCTAATTGACAAAGAACCTTAAAGGGACCAATGTACCATGTGGCCAACCGCATAGAGGGAAGTCTGAGCCATATGTACCGAATATTGAGCCATACTTTCTATCCAAGTTTGAACCCAAGTTTGAACTTATAAGCTTCAAGCAAGCCTATAAAGATGGGATAGGCTAAACCAATAAAAGGGCAACACACCGCTTACGCACACTACCTCCCATCCATCTCTCACCATAACCCTCCACCGCTCCTCTCAACTTTTAACTTTATCTAAGCACCCCCTCCCTCCCCATCCGAATATCCGACAACCTAATACCATCTTTCGAACAACGTGTCTCATGTCACCAGAGCACTCTATTTAACCTGTTATAGTATTATTATATTATATTATATTATATCATATCATTATCGCAATGTTCTTATGTTAAAGCTGCACCTCTGATGTAATGTTTTTCACCTCTGTTTTTTTTTTGTAATTAATATTTTATTAAGATTTCCATCATATCATTTTACATCATTCACAAAATCCGAAATACAATGTAACAAGCAACAACATTATGTGCTTCCAAGTATTACAACATTTGAACATCGTCTATCTAAATTGCAATTACGCAAATAAGAGGTTATAAGCTCCACACACTTATAGAACTTCGGATTGATAGCATTCCGTACTGCGTACACCCCCCTCCCCCCTCCTTGGGAATACCGGTTAATAGAAACAAGGGAGTAAAAGCAAATCACGTCATATGGGACCATATGCAAAAGGCTCCACCACAGGGCTCGGGTACATGGAAGAAAGGCCTATACACTGGGGTAAACTAAGCAGGACCACTTCCCTCTTTCCCCTCAGGAGGGTACAACCAGGCTTGTAGCGGTCGCCATTGCACCTGCTGCTTCTGCCTACAAATGATGGGTGTATGCAAAGAGTAGAGTTTGGACAGACGGGATGTAAGATCATGGAGAGTAGGCACCGTACTCAAGCGCCACCCCTTAGCAATCTCGCATCGTGCTGCGATAATTATTAGTGTTATGAGTCGGCCCTGCCCACGGGGGACCTCTATTGGCATATTTAGTAATGCCTGTTCTGGTGTTAGTGCAGCGTCATGCCCTATGTTTTTCACCTCTGTTTTAATGTACTGAGTTGTTCAAAATGTAAACTGGAGTGAAGGCCAACACTAATACTCCAGTATAAAAAAACACTTAAATAAATAAAATAAAAACTTGGGTAAAGGTCTTTGATGGAGATCAGTGAATATTTTAGCTTTCCAGCCGGCTTCCTGCAGCATCTGTTGCATGTGGGTCCATAGTTTTTTCAATTCTTCTGCTGTCAACTGAACTGCCAGAGAAGGAACACTTAGTGGAAGTGGTACAGGAGGAAGTGGCTGCTTGCCATATACTATTTGGAATGTAGACACTCCCGTGGCGGTGCAGGAATGAGAGTTATGAGAGAACTCTGCCCAGGGGAGCAGAGTGGTCCAGTCATTCTGCCAGGTATTGATGTAAGCGTGAAAGAAATGTTTCAGGGTCCAGTTAGTCTGTTTGCACTGCCCATTCACTTGTCGATGGTAAGTGGTGGTGAAATCTAACTGGATATTGAATTTTTTACAGAGAACCTTTCAGAATTTTGCTGTAAATTGAGTGCCACAGTCTGAGATAATATCTTTGGGGAGTCTGTGGAGACAGAACACATGCTGAATGAAGAGTTGCACTAGTTGCGGAGTAGAAGAAAGACCAGGCAGTGCAGTGAAATGTGACATCTTAGAGAAGCGGTCAACTACCACCCAGATGACTGTGATGCTGTTAGAGAGGGATAAGTCCACAATAAAGTCAGTGGAAATGTGAGTCCAAGGTTCCATGGGGGCCGACAACGGCTGTAACAGCCCCCACTAGAGGTTTCTGCTGCGCACAGATGGAACAGGAGTCCACATAAGCCCGAACTCCTTTCACATATTGGGCCACAAGTAAAATTGCTCGAGCAATGCAAGTGTCCGGGCTCATCCAGGATGGCCTTTAACACGGGAGTCGTAGGACCAACTTAGCACTTTGAAATGGAGCTTACATGGAACGATCGTCTTTCCTGGAGGAATGGTCATGGTGGCTGCGATGAGAACCCAGGCTGGGTCTATGATATTTTGGGAAGGTTCAATCGAATCCTTGGGCTTGAAGGAACGAGAGAGGGTGTCAGCTCAGAGGTTTTTCATGGTGGGTCTATACCTGAGTTTAAAATCAAAATGGGTAAAGAAGAGTGCCCAATGAGCCTGCCATGGGTTCAGATGCTGGGCCTGGTAGAGGTGCTCAAGGTTCCTGTGATCCATATATATTGTAACACACTGCTGAGCCCCTTCTAGCGACTGGCACCATTCCTTCAATGCGAGCTTGATAGCTAATAGCTCCTTGTCGCTGATACCATAGTTCCGCTGGGCAGGAGTAAATTTCTTCAGGAAAAAGGAGCATGGGTGGAGTTTCCCTGAGGACGAATATTGACTCAGGAAGGCTCCTACTAGGTCAGAAGAGATGTCTACTTCCACATTAAAAGGATGTTGAGGATTGGGATGCTGAAGACAGGGTTTCGGATGAAAGCCATCTTAAGAACCTGAAAAGCTGCCATTGCCTCAGGAGGCCACAATTTAGGATTGGCCCCTTTCCAAGTCAAAGCCGTGAGTGGGGCTGCTAGCTTGGAATAGTTCTTAATAAAACTGCGATAATAATTGGTGAAGCCGAGAAATCTCTGGAGGGCTTTTAACCCAGTAGGCTAAGGCCAGTCTTGGATACACTTAAGCTTGTCAGGGTCCATATGAAAACCCTGCTGGGAAACTATGTACACCAAAAACAGGATGCTCTCCTTTTCAAATAAGCAATTCTTGAGCTTCTCGTAGAGTCGGTGGTCACGGAGGCTTGGAGTACCTGGGAAACATCTCTGCGATGAGAAAGCAGGACCTTAGAGAAAACCAAAATGTCATCTAAGTAAATGACAACACAGTCATGAAGGAGGTCCCTGAAGATCTCATTCATCAAGTTTTGGAAGACAGCTGGGGCATTAAAAAGGCCAAACGGCATGACCAAGTATTCATAATAGTTGTCTCTAGTGTTGAAAGCCGCCTTCCATTCATCACCTTCTCTGATCCTGATTAAGTTATATGCACCCCAGAGGTTCATTTTGGAAAAGACCCTCGCTCCCTGCAGGCGATCGAATAATTCCGAGATTAGCAGCAGAGGATAGTGATCCTTCCATGTGATGGCATTCAAACCATGATAATCGATGCATGGTCTGAGGGTTCCATCTTTTTTCACTACGAAAATGAAGCCTGCTCCAACTGTGGAAGTGTGAGCAATGGATGAATCCCTTGTTCAGATTCTCTTGAATGTATTCGGACATTGCCTTGGTTTCAGGTAATGACAGCGGGTAGACTCTACCCTGAGGAGGCTTAGTGCCAGGAAGCAGGTCGATGATGTAATCAAACTCTCTGTGTGGGGGCAGAACATCAGCCTCCTTTTTGGAAAAAACATCCACAAACTGTTCGTACTGAGACAGCAACCCGCCCAAACTGACTGGGGTGGAGAGACAGGGCTTGATCACTGTCAGTTCCAAGCATGACATTTGACACCCAGGCCCCCAGTGGGCCACCTACAGGGATGACCAGTCAAACCGGGGTGAATGTTGCTGGAGCCAGTGCAATTCCAGTACCAAAGGATGTATGGCCATGTCAAGCACATGCAAGGTCACATATTCCACAGTGCGCATCTTTACCGGAACCGTCATGCACATAACTCTCCCTGGGAGAGGATCTCCATGGATAGAGGAGAGAACCAGTGGAATTGGGCAAGGATCCATGACGATATGGAGATGCTCCACAAGAGCCTTCATAACGAAGTTCCCACCAGTTCCGGAATCGACCAGTGCTAAAGTGTGGAAGTCTTGAGTGCCAACCGAGAGAATTACAGGAAGTGTTAATGAGGGAGTAGGAGAGGTGAGGCCTAGGATCAGTCCCCCATTGATTTTCCTGGCCTTATGAGGCAACAAGCAAGTAAATGACTGGCTTTGGCTCAGTAGAGGCAGAGTCCGACCTATCGGTGCCGAAGGCATTCTTCCAAGGATAGTCGACCACGGCCCAACTGCATAGACTCCTCTGGTGGGACCCCTGAAGTAGAGAAACCTTCTGCAGAAGGAGAGGACCACCTTGGGTGGAGAACAATGGTTGAACGTTTCTTGGAACTTTGGAACTCCCGAGATGGTTCCTGGAGCCACTGGTCAATCCTCTCAGCCAATTCTATGAGGATGTGGGTAGTTCTCATGCCACCAACTCATCCTTAATTCTGGAGGATAGACCATCGAGGAAGATGGAGCTCAGACAGTCCTCTGTCCACTGGAGCTCTGTGGCCAGGTTCTGAAACTATAGTATACTCGGAGAGGGAACAGTTGCCCTGGTGGATGTGAAGGAGTTCCAGACCTGAGGCAGCCTGATGGCTGGGATCATCAAAGATGGTTTTGAAGACCGTCAAAAACTGGAGGATGGGGTCAGACTGCTCCCACAAGAGTGAGGCCCAAGCGAGAGCCTTGCTGTCCAGCAGAGACAAAATGTAAGTTGTTGTGGTGGCGTCATCCTGGAACAGCGAAGATTGGAGGCTAAAGTGCATATTGCACTGGATGAGGAACCCTCGACAGAACTGAAGCTCCCCAGAATAGCGAGGTGGAGCTGGAAGTGGTATGAATGAGTGTATCAGGGGTGCAGGATTGGGCTGCGCTAGCATGGATGGGTACAACCAGCCCACTGGGATGAGAGAGTTGAGGCAAGTGCTGAGATGCTCCGTGGAGGCTGCTAGAGCTTCAAGACCTGTTGCTGTTTTAATATTTTCTGGTCAAGCCTGGAATGGCCTGCAGGGCAGAAGCCTCCGCTGGGTCCATGGCCTTGGCAACCTGTTGTGCTGGTGGAGCCTTGGACTGAGGGGAGTTGGTGCTGCCTGTGGGGAGGAGCCCCATAGGCCCCCACTATCAGTTGGCAAAGAGAAAAAGGAGCAGAGGCCCTGCTGGAGCTTCACCACTACCAGCCCACGTTCCCCTTAGGTTGAGCCCTCTGTGCCAGGGCCAGCTGGACTTATGTGGGGCTTCTGCAAAGATGGGAGTCCAGATTAGAAGAGGGGCGAGAAGTAGCAGTGCAGGCTAAGCCTGGAGTTGGGAAAGGAGCCCAAAGTGATCCACGCAAGGATCAAAATGGCAGTGAACTCACAGGAAATGTCCAGGCAGAGGTTAAGGCAGGTGGCATGTCTTGTAGTTGGTATCCAGGCAAGGGTCGTGGCAGGCGGCATATCTCATAGTCCAGTCCGGTCCGAAATCAAATCCAAAGGCAGTCAGGCAAAACGAAGAGGGCAGGAACTCAGGAACTCAGGCAAAGCATGTCTCTGGAGAGAGAAGACCTATTGCCAAGGCAAAGGCTGGAAACAGGTTCCAGTCTTATATAGTGTTAAAGTGATGATGTCATCAGGAGGGGCCATGGGCATTTTCTCACTGCAGGCCCTATAAATGCCGAATAGAGACACGCAACCATGCCTAGGAGGATGCCAGGTGGAGGAAGTCGGTGGAGTCAGCAGTGCGGCAGCCAGAAAGGAGGGGGACCAATGGTGCTGGCCGGAGTCTGAGGACCACGGAGTCAGCGGCTGAGGCTCAGCGGCTCTGCGCCAGGAGGAAGGCAGTCGTGGCGGCGGTGACTCCCCACTGCTATCAGAAGGCCCGGGGCTGGCCCGAACACACTGGAATAGCATCGGGTGAGTGTGGCTGACTGCTGGGACCCAAGGCCAGCAAACGTAACACCAGGATATTCAGCAGGATAAATCTCCAGTTTAACAACCCAGATTAAAATTATCTGACTGCCTTTTGCCAGATAACTTTACACCTAACTGGATATCTTTTCAAAATCACCTGTTAGTTTTACATTTATCCAGGCTTCATGTGGTCAGATAACTTTAGCCTTAACTGGCTATATTTGGGAAAAAAAAAAAAACTCACAGGCCTAGTGGCCCAAATGACAGCCCTGTCCCACTCAAGATGTAACCATGGGCCCTGCCAGGCTAAGCATCCCTGCCCTCAAAAAACCCTCAAAGAAAATTTAAAAAGTAAAAGTTGAAGGACAACAGTGTCAGCCTCCTTACTCCCCTTGCCTGCTATCTAGTTCAATATAATTATGCCACAATCAGCCCTCCATGATCCTGGTCGGCACTTTCTGCATTCTCTTTCTGTGAATATCAAAACCGGTAACTTATGCCTCCAGCATTGTTCACATAGTGGCTCAGAAAGCGCCGGCCAGGACTGTGGTAGCAGTGTACCATAACCCCGGCTGAATATTGAAATTGGTAAGGATAACAGGAGAGTGGGAGGATTAGAGTTGGGATGGGGAGTAGGAGGGAGGGAGGTAGAGAGGGGTTATTTGTGGCATAATTATGTTGAAGTGGGGGGTGGGCAGGAGAAGTAAGGAGGCTGGCCTTGGACTCCTTCCACTTTTACTTTTAAGATCCTCTTGAAGAGTTTTACGGGGGGTGGGGATGCTTGGCCCTGCAGGAATCATCGTTTCATTTTGGGTGGGGGTGAGGGGTGGGGGGCGCTGTTAATCGGACCCCTAGGCTTATGAGATACTTTTTTCCTAAAGTTTGCATTGCCATTTCACTGGCTATATTCTTTTGAATATAACTACAAATGGCTAAAGTTTACCAGCGGCATAAACCTAGATAACTTTAAACCTGCTTGAGGGCACATTAAAAGTTAACTGTTTAACTTATTCTGTTAATAATATCGTAGTTTATTTATTTATTTATTTAAAAACTTTTATATACCGGTATTAGTATGCATACATAGCTGGATAAATTAATTGGCTAACTTACCCTGCCTTGGAATACCCTAAACAGCCCATTACTTATTTGACTAATATTTAGCCAGATATTATGACTTATCCAGCTAAAAGTTAGTCAAATAAGGACCAGCGATTTTGAAAACTTGGCATTAGTCAGATAACTAGTAAATAATCTAGCTAAATGCCTTTGAATATTGGCCTTGTTGTTTTTAGGTGAGTGAATAACCCTTTGTGGACAGGACTAGTGGAGAAGCAAAGCCCAATAATGAAGAGTATAGTTAGAATCCACCTCCTGTGCACTCCAAATATACATTTTTGGGCCCTTCTAAATAAATTTTGCAGTATTTCAAAATAGCCAGACATTTTGTTTTATAACAGTAGATATTCAGGAAATCCTGATATTCAGGCACTGTTTATTAGTGGTGGGCCAAACCTCCAGTAGTAAATTCACCCTTAATTACAACATCAGATCTTTAGATATGTCTTCTGTTAGGGTTAAAGTATGCTGCATCTGGCATGCTGAGATACCTATAGGCTCAAAAGTTCAGACCTTTTGCACTGTACTTTCAAAGCAAAAGTGTTAGCAAAAAAAAAAAAAGTGATTCTGATCCATCATTTGGTGGTTAAACTAATCAAAATCATTAAGATCCTTCTTGTTCATTTTTATTTGTATTTCTTCCTTCAGATGTCATTAAAAGTCTTTGAAAGCCTTTCCTCCTTAACCACAAACACTTTTAGGAATACAAGTAAATTGGGACACTGCTGGGCATAACTGCATGCATGCAACACCCTGAAAGAAAAACTGATGAGTGAATTCAGGGGGGGAGGGAGGGTCGGGGAGAAACAGGCAACATGGCCATAATGAAAATGGAGCACCTCTTGTTTCAAAACTGTGCAAAAATATAGACCATAAATGAAGTCAGAAAAATAAACTGATCTGGAAACTAAACCTGAAGCAGAAATACTAGATTCAAGAAACAGGCAAGCAGATATTTTGAAGATTTCCGCAAGTTTTGCGGATTTAAAATAGTTTGGATGAAAAACAGCGATGACCGCAACAATCCCGGAGGCTGCCTTCGATACAGCACACTCAGTGACATCATTGGTCAGCGACACTGTAATCCCAAACTGGGAAAGATCATGTTGAGCCGGCGGTGGACAAATATCAAGGGGCTGAGGGAAACCTCTTCCACAGCCAAAGCCAACTTCCCTCTGATAGACCCAGCAACAAAGATTTCATTTTCTATTGTCACAAGGGGATGCTGCCGATATTTCATCTTTGGATCTGGCTGGGTCATCTGAGGGTTCTGGTGCTGAGTTTCAGGCTTCTGTACAACTCTGAATGGCAAGTTTGATCCCCCTAAACCTGCAGTGGTTATGCTAGATGCATTATGGGACTTGGTGGCTTCTATTAGTTTGGTTTCTGTCAATTGCTCTGCTAAAGTTGATGCAGCCTCTAACTGCTTAGATATCCATATTTCTGCTTGTGAAGCTATGAAAAATAAATCTCAGGAGAGATTTTCCTTGATGGAGCTAGATATTTCTTCATTGAAATCTGTTCAAACAGCGATTATTAAGGAGAGAGGTATTCTTCAGAGGAGGGTAGAATTTGTTGAAAACATATTACTCTATCTCAATTTAAGATTTCCTAGAGTGGTCGGTAAGCCACCTAGAATTACCTTAAGGAAATATTTCCGTGAGGTATTAAAAATCCCTCCAGAAACTGTTTCTGCTTTGAATAAAGTTTAATGGTTACCCTCTGGGAATCAGCAGATGCAAGCAGAAACTTTAGATCTTTCAGCTTTCCTAGATTCTTCTAATTTTGACATTTCTGAAAGAATTACTTTACTGGTACCTTTTTTTTTCTGGAATGTGATCTGTTTCTAGGGATGTGCAGAACAAAAACATTTGTTTTGGTTCATTCCTTCATTTTGTGGGGACCCATATTCATTTCATTAGTTTCAAGACAAACAAATTTGTTTTGTTCATTCATTTCATTTGTTTTCTATTAAAACATATGGGAGAATTATTATAGTCTATAATAGGTTCTAGAATAGTGAATTTTATATAAATTGTAATGAAACTTGGGAGAAGAAATCATCAAAAGGGGGAAAGAGTTGCACGGTACTTTGGAAAATGGCAAAGTGGCATCAAAAAAGTGGCATAAATTAGCCTAAGGCTCTGCAAAGGGGTGCGAGGCTTACGGGATTGGCAGGAGTTCTCTAATGCAATGAAAGTGAAGCAAAGAAGCAGTAAGAGGATGGCTTCCCAACAATAGTGTCATGAACAGTTGATGGCAGCACAAGAGGCAAAGTGACACCAAAAGTGGCATCAGGACCCTAAGGCAACATGAAGGGGGAATGAAGCAGAAAAAAATCCCAAGGTACAGATAAAGGGACCAAGAATCATAAAGAGTGGTATCAAGATAACAAATTCAAAAGCATGGGAGAGGTGCATAGCAGCACCCCAGATTGGCAAGAAGTCTTCAAAGGGTAAAAGCTGGAATATGTCAGGAAGACCAGGCAGAAAGACTGCATGGCACAAGGATCTGAAGGTGTAGGACGAGGGGCATAGCATTAAGGCAGAGTGGCATGAGAGATATCAGTCATTCCGTTGGAGCACACAGACAATCATAGAGAGGGCAGATGACTCTTCCTGTTAAAGTATGGCTACACCATGTTGATCCACCAGTCCAGTAGGATATGTTTGTGTCATGGATTAAGCCACAAACGTCTTAGCTGGGTAGTAGGTAGGTAGCCAAATGCGCAGTACAGAGGAACTGCTAGTGGGCCATGAAATCAGTTATGGTTCATGAAGCGGTGCCACAAGTGTGCAAAAGAATGGATAGCCATGGCAAGAGCAAGAAATGGCAAGAAGAATGCCATAGTTGAAGAATGTTCTTAAAATCCTGAGGAGTGTTCATTAAGTTTGTAATATAATCTATGGCTAGGGCCTCAGTTGTAATATTTTAAACATGGCATGTATAACTGTAAGTGACAGACCTCAGTGGTTAGGGTTAGAAAATGGCATGCCATAGTTATGACAGGACTAATGGTTAATGTTTGGAACATGGCATGTCTTGGCTATAAGTGACAGGCCTCATTTTTAATGGTTGGAATATGGCATGCCATA
Organism: Rhinatrema bivittatum; assembly: GCF_901001135.1. Taxonomy (NCBI): domain Eukaryota; kingdom Metazoa; phylum Chordata; class Amphibia; order Gymnophiona; family Rhinatrematidae; genus Rhinatrema; species Rhinatrema bivittatum. Next base: position 195,190,373 of record NC_042615.1, read on the forward strand.
TCTGCAATGGACAGGCCTTGGTGTTAATGTTTGGAACATGGCATGCTGTAGCTGTAAATGACAGGCCTCATTGGTAGTGGTTGGAACATGGCATGCTGAAGATGTAAGTGACAGGCCTCAGTGGCTAGGGTTGCAGTAAGCCAGGCTGATAAAGGATAAGTTATTCTTAAGTGGTGGTTTTTGTAGACGAGGCAGAAGATCTCTGAGGAGTCATGCCCCAGTGGTGTTTACCAAACACTACCACTGATCCCACTGCCCTCCCTACTTGCTTCACCTCAATATCACTGAGGCCTGATTCCCCTGCCTCCTTCACCCCAATAGCTGTTGAGGAGAAGCAGGCAGGGGAAGACAATGGAGTCATGCCTAGGTGGTGGCATTTGGGGAAAGGAGGCAGAGGAGCTCAATGGAGCCATGCTCTGTTAAAAGGAGGCAGGTGAACTCAGCAGAGTCATGCCTTTGAGGTAGCATTTTTTGAAAAGAGACAGAGGATCTCAGCAGAGTCATGCCTTTGAGGTTGCATTTTTTGAAAAGAGACAGAGGATCTCAGCAGAGTCATGCCTTTGAGGTAGTATTTGTTAAAAGAAGGCAGAGGAACTCAGTGGAGTCATGCCTCAAAGGTTGCATTTGGGGAAAAGGAGGTAGAGGAGCTCAGTGGAGTCATGCCTCAAAGGTTGCATTTGGGGGAAAGGAGGGAGAGGAGCTCAGCAGAGTCATGCCTCAAAGGTTGCATTTGGGGAAAAGGAGGTAGAGGAGCTCAGCGGAGTCATGCCTCAAAGGTTGCATTTGGGGAAAAGGAGGTAGAGGAGCTCAGTGGAGTCATGCCTCAAAGGTTGCATTTGGGGAAAAGGATGCAGAGGAACTCAGTGGAGTCATGCCTCAAAGGTTGCATTTGGGGAAAAGGAGGTAGAGGAGCTCAGCGGAGTCATGCCTCAAAGGTTGCATTTGGGGAAAAGGAGGTAGAGGAGCTCAGTGGAGTCATGCCTCAAAGGTTGCATTTGGGGAAAAGGACGCAGAGGAACTCAGTGGAGTCATGCCTCAAAGGTTGCATTTGGGGAAAAGGAGGTAGAGGAACTCAGCGGAGTCATGCCTCAAAGGTTGCATTTGGGGAAAAGGAGGCAGAGGAACTCAGTGGAGTTATGCCTCAAAGGTTGCATTTGGGGAAAAGGAGGCAGAGGAGCTCATTGGAATCATAACTCGAAGGGTGCATCTGGGGAAAAGGAGGCTGGCTGTACCTATGGTAGTAACTGGCACAGACCTATTGCACTCTTTGTTGATGCACTGACATATCTAGGAGACACAGACACAGACAAAGAGAGTTAAAACAACCTCTCTATGTGGGATACTGTGGCAGAGTTCAGCTACAGCGCTGGTAGTACACTAGTAGCAACAGGTTTAGCATTTAATAAATCAATTAAAAAATATCCAGTACCAGCCAAGCAGGCCATGCAGCCTGGAGTGTCTTCCCCCTAAAGGGAATGGAATACTGGAGAAAACTGACCTTCCTTTGTCAGTAGCAGTGACAGCAGTGAGATTTAAAAAACAAAAAACAAAACCTGTGCAAATGAACAAAGTGTGACAGCAGTTAACAGCCAACAGGATTAGAACAGATGGAATATTTATAATCTTGAATCAAAGCATTGTTGATACAGAAAACTGTAGTAATACAGTAATAGAATTCTAAGACAACAGCAAAGCAGGATGTATCCTCCATGAGTGAGAGATAGAATCCAACTGCAAGCTGAAACAGTCAGGGATTGCAATACAAAGTATGGAATGTTCAGTGATTGGCTGGTTTAGAAAAATGCTTCCCTCTGATATGTTCCCTTGCTTTGTCAGTCTGGTTTCCTTGACAACAGATCCTATTTCTCCTCTGACCTCACACAAGTCATAGGCATGAGGGCTGGGTGCTATGGAAACTCCCACATGACTTGCCCAGCCTCAGAATCTATTGTTTTAATGCAGCTTTTCAATGGGAAAACAAACAAATAAGGCAAATGACATATGTTTCATTCATGGCACTTGCTCATATGTTTTGGGGGACAACTGAATCAAACAAATATGGAATATTTGTCATGGATAGGCCATTCATTTTAAATGAATGCACATTCCTATCTGTTTGTTATTAAGAATTTCTTTACAAATATAAATGTTCTGTTTATGGGTTCTAGTGTTCGGATTTTTTCTGATCTCTCTTGTACTACTCAAGAAAGAAGAGAGGGTTTTCTGGCATTATGCCAATAGGTCTTGGCATTAGGGGCTATTTTACATTAAGATATCCTTGCAAATGTTTTGTTAAATTGCTGGGGATAGTTATATCTTTTTTGTTCCAGAACAGTTGCAAATGTTTGTAAATTCTAGGAAAACTATTAGGGCTTCAAGTCCCTTAGCTTTGCCAGCTAATTAGAAGTCAAGTTTAATGTTCGCAGTTTCTTCCTTTTGTTTTCATGAATTTCCTTTATTCTCTCCTCTCTTTCCTGCTCCTCATATTCCTTTTTTGTGGACTAATGAGATAATAATTTGCTTTCATGTATTATTTGTCTTTCCAATAATGTACTATTCTCATGTTTCTGTGCAAAGTTTATTCTACGTAAAATAAAACATTTAATAAATATAAAATTAAACAAATAAAATAATTTGGATACAGTAATTATAATGCTATTCTTCATTATATAATCTACATGATAGAGATTTGGCTATTCAAAAATGCATATATAATAAAAACATCAGAAGGTAGAGCGCTACAAAGACAAGAAATAATAATATAATATAATATAATAATCGAAACATGAAGAATAAATCTAACGAGAGAATGTAAGATTCTCAATGCAATGCACTGACTAAGATGTGAAATTTATTATTTATTTATTTATGTATTTAATTAATTCTTTTCTATACTGACATTCATGACGTATGTCATATCACATCGGTTCAGATAGAACATGGGTATTTAACATTAATTTAATCGTAGCTAGGATGCTATTGATAAAGTTAAGAGAAGAGGTAAGTTATATTATTTTAATTGTCCATACTCCTTGCCTTATGTACTAGATCATTAATTAATATATAGCAGAAAATTTCATTTGATAGATATTAATGCCTGACTATGAATACTAACTCTGTAACCCATCATTGTTTGTTTATTTATAGCTATAAATGTCACTTTTGTAAACCGTTGTGATCTATATATGGAATGACTGTATATAAAATGTCCAAATAAATAAATAAAATACATGCTGGTATATTCTCAGCTATGGCTATGTGATCCTCTCAGCATAAAAAAGGGGCACCAAGTGAGGCTTTGTGATGCAGATACAGAAAGACGAACAAGGTTTGTTTTATACAGGAGCTGGGAACTTCTGCAGCAGAAATAGCTTCCCTGTATAGTCAATGAAGCATAGCATTCTTTTTCAAAACCTTATTAAATTAAAGAAAACGTACGCACCCTGTAAGCTTTTGTGAGTACTAATGGCTCGCATTGATGCAGTATCAGCAGTTAAAGTTGGAAAATAGAACCAAAGATGAAATTAACAAACCCGTATCATGTGAAAAGGGCAAAAATACAATTTCTGATAAAATCTGGCCTGCTTTCAAAAATGAAGACATGAAATGTTAGCCTGCATAAGCACGAGAGCATTCTTCATGCATTCTTAAATCGTTTCCTTAAAAACAAACATTTGATGGGAATGTATCAAAATGACAAAGGTACCAGATGCCGTGTTCACTGGTAAAATGAAATAAGACCATTCCTCTTATTGAGAGTAATATATGTCTGAATTCAGTGCAGCATTTCACCATAATATGTTTACCGAAAAAGAAAATGATGAATGATATCATATTTTATTTATGTTTGCTATGCTATAGTAAACCCAACATGGTTAACAAAATATGTTAAAATGATCTAAAGGATTACTAACTCATCCAATAGCAAGTCTTTGTATCTTTCAGCTTTCTAGTGCACAATTTAGCTAGATGTACTTCTATCTAAGTACTCTCTGTTCCTGTATAACCTTGAGAAGGCTATTCATCGTTATGCCAAAGAGATGCAAGAAAAACAGCGCAATGCAGTGCCCTTCCAAATCACAAGTGGATTGAGTTGGTTGGCTTTAACTCTTTCAGACATGAATTAGATTTCCATTGTTATAAGCACACACATATTTCAGTACATTTCATTCTGTTACTTATTGTTCAAATGAGCTTGCTCTCTAGCATAGGAGAGGAGGAGAGAGGAAGAAAGGGAGGACTGGTTCAGGAAGAGGCGGAGGGGTAGAGAAGGGTTGAAAAGCATTTGCCTATCATCATAGAGTTATACTATGTTTCTGGTCTTACATTCTGCTTACAAAAAATAGCCAAGTAAATAGGAAGCGCTCCATCAGTTCTTCAGGACTGCAGTGCCTTACTCTATGTACACAATCTTTGATGCCAGCTCATTAAAATAAATGACTTTCACATTTAGACAATTAAACCTATAATTAGTGCTGTTTGAATGAACTAATCATTTAATATCCTTTTAGACACAATTCTTTTTTCCTAAGCATCTTTAGCGTTAGTAAAAAACAAAAGTACTGGAAAACATATGTCGAACTATAACCATATATATATATACAGTCAAACTAGCAGTGAAAAATCATTCTTTTAAAATGTTTTCTTTTACAGTTCCTTTGAATATAAAATTAAGCATTTATCAAATATAATCAATGAAAGGGAAACATATGTTGGTTTATATGGCATTATGTATCATATCAGGTCTAGATATGGATACACACAATCTCGGACAAACATTTCTTTTACTTCTAGGAAGCCTTTACTCCACAGTTTGTTTTACAGCCTATCCAAGATCAAATTGAATGGTTCTCCTAGGGCTGCATGTGTCATGAATCGCGCTGCCCGCGGGTCCCCCCACGAGCAGGCACACTCACCACCATGTTGTCTTCACCGACGCAGCAGGACGCTGCCATCGGCTTGCCCACGCGGCCCGGAGGCCGCCTTGGATCCTCTTCTGCTCCACGGCCGGAGCCGCAGCCTTCTTCGGGGCTGGGACCACCTCCGACGCTGATTTCCTCTTCGCGGCGCTAAGGCCGCACCCCCGGGCTGGAGCCGATGCCGACGTCGGGCCTGCGTCCCAGGCCAGCCCTGCTTCCTCTGACGCACTACGTTGGTGCAGGCTGCTGTCCGCGGTCCTGCACAACTCCTGCACTCTCTCTAGGTGCATGGCCGCGTCTTCCTTCTTCATTTAAAGGGCCAGAAACAGGAAGTGTCTTGGCCCCACCTTGATGACTGTTTCCTGCTTCAGCCCTATAAAGGGCTGCTCCGTCTGTTGTTCCTGGCCTTGCATCTTCGGGAGTCTTCGCTCTGGAGGCTCCAGCCTGCCAGAGCCCATGTAAGGTCTTCTAGTCTTGTGGAGCTCCTCATCATGATGTGTTCTTGTCCTACCATGTCATGTCTTCATGCCTGAGGTCCTCGTCCAGGTGTCTCGTTCTCCTACATCCTGGTGTTCCTGCCTTCCTAGATGTTCCTTCCTCCTTCTCGACTTCAATGCTCTCAAGCCTTCTGGTCCGGTAGGCCGGGGGTCCTTCAGATGCAGTAATCCTGAGTGGACTAGCCTGCTGGTGGACGGTTGTCTTGTGCTCCTGAGCCGTCAAGTCCCGGATGTGTGTTCCTGTGCTGTCCCGCTCCCGTCGTGGTCCGTGACCAGCCTCTGGGGGCTGTGTAGGGCGCGTACTGGGACAGGGTGGTCCGCGACTCAGTCCCGCGGGTGGCCTGAGTAGGGCGCCCTGAGAGACAGTGCCAATGTCCATGCCTTGTGTTGCCTATGTGGATGTCAAGAGTCTTCGTGCCATGTGATGCCATCGCATCAACCCAAGTCTTCGCCATGGATGCCGTCGCATCAACCCTGAGTCTTCGTGCTGTATGATGCCGTCGCATCAACCCCGAGTCTTCGTGCCATGTGATGCTGTTGCATCAATCCAAGTCTTCGTGTCAAGGTCCGTCTGCCCTCAACCTTAGGCCAGGCCTGCTGCTCCATGCTGCTTGCAGCAGGTCCGAAAGGGCCCGGAATGGTCGGAGGACCATTCACCTTCCATCATCCTTGGATGTTGGCCATGGGAGCTTGCCGGCCTGGTCGAGGGCAAGCTTGTTCAGCCACGTGGAGCCACCGTCAACCCTTGGCTGGGTCCGGAAGGTCTGGGTCGGGCTGAGGCCTAAGGGTGCACTAAACCACCCGAACACAACAGCATGAGACATAGCCTCAAGAGGTTTCCTTGTGCTCCCCAGCAAAACTGTGCTAGCTTCTCTGAACAAGATGGGAATCCATCAAAAAGAAAATATTCTCTCTTCTGAGAAGCCTCCCCTACCAGCATTCCTGGTAAGGAACCTTGATTCTGCTAGCATAACAATCTGCATTTGTTAGCTCTCTGTATGTGTGTGTGTTTCCTTAGATTAGTCTGTTCATTGTAGACCCTGTTCTAATATTACTGTGTGTTCCTATGTTCAAACAGATGTGTACCCAGAGATAAAACTCAAGCTGGAGGTATAACACATGCATTTCTTTTGTTAATGAAGCTAGGTTTGCATTTATATCACAGAGAAAATAATGCATATGGAATTGGAATACCATAACTGTACATTTTTTGAATTACTCAGCATGTGTACACTGCATTACATACTTCTCTGATCAAGGCATAAAAGTAAAATAATTTTTGCCTACACTGCTCTCAATATTGAAATGTTTTTACTTTTTATTTTCATCTAGAGGCACAGAATAGGTAATTAAAGAAGTTAAGGATAACACCACAATTTGTAACCTTTAAATGCTATTGAATTTACTTTCCTATAAGAAAAGGCTGGAGGATATCCAAGAGCTAGCTACTTGCTATACACATTAAATAAAACACCTTATGTATAGATATACAAAGACTGGTAATTTTGTAAGATCATGAATAGGTTAGCTGGCAAATATTAGGGATATGTGCAGAAAAATTTTCAGTTTGATTCATTATTTCAGTTCAATTGTTTGGTTCAAACAAAAATTGTTTATTCTTGCCGTTTGTTTATTTGTTTCCCATTAAAGTAAATGGGCAAAACAATGCATCTTATTTTGGGTTCTAACATTGAGGGCTTTCATTCTAATTTTATTGAAACTTGCAAGTAGGCATCAGCCACAGAGGAACAGGATTTGAACTGTGTCGTGAAAAGACCTAGGCACCATGAGAGGGGCAAAGACGACTAAAAGTGACAAGAACAGCCTAATTCACTAAAAGAGGAGGAAAGCAGCACCAACAGTGGCATAAATAGCCCAATGCACCAAAAGAGGGAAAAGGTCACCAGCATCAATGGCAAGAGCTCACCAAGGCACTAAAAGATGGGTCAAGTGAACCCTCGAGCCACCATGAGAGAGCAAAGCAGCACAGACAGTGGCAAGAACAGCCCAAGGCACTTAAAGATGGGCATATGGCACTAATAATAGTGGTCATTAGAGATGTGAATCGGAACTGGAATGGGTTCGGATTCCGGTTCCGATTCACATGTGGGGTTTTTTTCATCAGGCCTGATCGCGGTTTTGTTTATCGGCTGCGCCCGAGCCGATAAACAAAAAACCCACCCCGACCCTTTAAAACTAATCCCTTTGCTTCCCCCACCCTCCCGACCCCCAAAAACATTTTACAGGTACCTGGTGGTCCAGCCATCGGCTGCCACTAATCAAAATGGCGCTGATGGCCCTTTGCCTTTACCATGTGACAGGGTATCCGTGCCATTGGCCGGCCTCTGTCACATGGAGAGAGCACTGGATGGCCTAGTACTTTGGCTCCGCAGGGGGCTCCTCCCCGTGGGTGTAGTCATCTGCCACAGTACCCAAGGATCCACCCAAACACCGCTCAACCATAACACACCCTCTTACAGTAGAATATATATAGCATGTCATATTGACTCTATATCAGTGATGGCCAACCTTTTGAGCTCAGTGTGTCAAAATTCATAAAAAAGCCGAGCATAACTCGAGTGGTGTGTCACTTCTAGAAAAATCCATAATTGTGATATTTGTAGCTCTAATTAATAACAAGTTATAATTTTAATATATGTACTGTATTTATTAATAAAGCAAAAACAAATAATTCTTTACCTTGCCTGCTTAGTGACTTTTTTGTTGCTGAATTTCGTCAGCTAAATCTTCAATTAAAACACTCTCTCCCCCTCCACCCCCCCTCCCACACAAACTCTTACTCCCCTGGATTTTCTCATACACACTCATGCTCTCACACTCACTGGCTCCCTCACATACACACAAACACACACACCCAGGCAGGCTCCCATTCATTTTCACACCACTCCCGCTCCATCCTCCAGGCAGGCACCAATTCATTGTCACACACACAGACCCCCAGGCAGGCACCAATTCATTCTCACACACACAGACCCCCAGGCAGGCACCAATTCAACACAGACCCCCAGGCAGGCACCTATGCATTCACACACATACACCCCCAGACAGAGTCCCATTCATTCACATGCACACACTAAAGGCAGACCCCCCTCTCTTTTGCCAGCAACCTCGGAACCTCTCTCATTCCTCTGCTGCCACTGTCACTGCTGCCACATGACTATTGGGGATGTTACTATTCTTGCACATTCCCAAAGATTACATGTGCCAATCACTAAAAATATATATATTTTTTTTAACCTTTGCTGTCTGATCTTTGTTTTCTAATTGATTGGTCACAGGCTTTTTTTTTTTCCACCTTCCCTTTCTTATTTTTTCCACCTTCCCTTTCTTATTTATTTTTTATTTTTTGCCAATTCCTTTTATATTGTCTTTTTTTCTGTTTCTTTTCTCTCCATCTTCTTCCCTCAAACACACAGTCAGGTTCTCATTCTCACATGCATTTCTCTCTCTATCACACACACAGGCTCTCTCTCACTCCCACATGCTGTCTTGCTCAAGCACAGGCTCTTACTGTCACATGCTCTCTCTCTCACACACACAGGCTCTCACTGGCACATGCTGTCTAACTCTCACACACAAAGGCTCTCTCTCACTCCCACATGCTGTCTTGCTCAAGCACAGGCTCTTACTGTCACATGCTCTCTCTCACACACACACAGGCTCTCACTGGCACATGCTGTCTAACTCTCACACACACAGGCTCTCTCTCACTCCCACATGCTGTCTTGCTCAAGCACATGCAGTCTCTGCAAACATTCAGGTCCTCACTCTCACACACAATCTCTCAACTCATCTCATACACGCGCGCACACACACAGACCCTCAGCCTCTCTCTCACCTCTGGGCCTCCTCTTCGCGGGTCGCGCAGGATGGGCTCTGCAGCGGCCCTGCTACCGGGCTTCTTCCTCTTCTCGGGCCGCTGCGATTTGAGATTCGCGGCGGCCCGTAAGTGCAAGCGATGCTCCTCTTCTGCACGCACTGATGCTTCTCCTCCTTCCTGCCCACGCGGCTCCGGCAACGTTTACTTCCGGGGCCGCACAGGGAGGAAGGAGGCGGAGCATCAGTGCGTTCAACACGATCTTTTTCTTTGGGCTGTGGTGAAGTGAGCCTCACCACGGCCCTGCCTGTCGCTGCGCCTCCCTGCGCCCGGGGGCATTGGGGGGGGGGGGCTGGAGGGATACTAAAAAACTAAAAAACTAATTTTAAAGGGTTGGCGCAGCCGAAAAAAAAAAAAGGCTCGGCACAGCCAATAAAAAAAAAAAAATCGATAGTCCCGAAACGCTAGGCGTGTCAGCAAAAACGGCTCGGCGTGTCACCTCTGACACGCGTGTCATAGGTTAGCCATCACTGCTCTATATAGAGGCTCTTTCTCTCCACTGCGATAACAGCTGCAGCAGTGCAAAAATTATCTATTCGATGCAATAACTCTACAATTTACCTAACCATGCCCATTTTTTATTGTGGGCGCTATTTCTGCTATATTTATAGCATTTTGATGAATCTAGGGGTAAATTCCCGAAAGTGTGGTGTCCACGACAGCTTAGTGTATTGATAAAACCAGCTAAAAATATATAAAGGATAATCATTCAAGCCCTAACTAAGCTGGACAGGAACAATAAGAGTGTTCATAAGTGAGTTTCTTCACTTATGCTATTTTTTTTATTCTTTTAATTCACTGGGGTATGTGTTCCATTGCAATTGAATGGGTGAGACAACAATTTGCCTCCCTTCTGAAGCAAGCTTATAACTCGTCTCTCTCTGGAAAATCTCTCATATTAGGCTAAGTGCTTTAACTTTAGCTTAGGGCTCATCTCTGTAGGTCAAACTTCAGGGAGTTTAATGTATTATAAGATGCCTCTCATGTATTATCAGTTGTCTCTTTCACACTGTAACAATATTCTGCAATCACACACTTTAATTATCAAGGCTGACAGTAAACAACAGCAGGTCAGTTATCTTTAGCATTAAATTTAACTATTCCTAAACCTTATCTTGGTTTTCTAGTTTGAAAGGTGAAGCTGCAAATGTTAAAAGTGTACAACAGGTGTGGACAATATTTAAAAATACAATCCTAGAGGCGCAGTCCAGATGTATACCATGCATTAAGAAAGGTGGAAGGAAGGCAAAACGACTATCGGCATGGTTAAAAGGTGAGGTGAAAGAGGCCATTTTAGCCAAAATAAAATCCTTCAAACATTTAAAGAAGGATCCATCTGAAGAAAATAGGAAAAAGCATAACCTTTGTCAAGTTAAGTGAAAACATTGATAAGGCAGGCTAAGAGAAATTTTGAAATTAACTTGGCTATAGAGGCAAAGCTCATAATAAAAACTTTTTAACATATATATGATGCAAGAAAACTGTGAGGGAGTTGGATGGACCATTAGATGACTGAGGGGTTAAAGGAGATCTTAGGGAAGATAAGGCCATTGCAGAAAAACTGAATTCTTTGCTTCTGTGTTTACTAATGAGGATGTTAGGGAGATACCAGTTCCAGAGATGGTTTTCAAGGGTGATGAGTCAGATGAACTGAACCAAATCACTGTGAACCTGGAAGATGTAGTAGGCCAGATAGACAAACTAAAGAGTAGCAAATCATCTGGACCAGATGGCATGCATCCCAGGGTTCTGAAGGAACTAAAAAATTAAATTTAAGATCTATTAGTTAAAATTTGTAACCTATCATTAAAATCATCCATTGTACTTGAAGATTGGAGGGTAGCTAATGTAATCCCAATATTTTAAAAGGGCTCCAGGGGTGATCCGGGAAACTATAGACCAGTAAGCCTGACTTCACTGCTGGAAAAAATAGTGGAAACTATTCTAAAGATCAAAATCCCAAGCATATTGAAATACATGGTTTAAATGAACACAGTCAGCTTGGATTTACCCAAGGGAGGACTTGATTCACAAATCTGCTTCATTTTTTTGAAGGGGTTAATAAATATGTGGATAAAGGTGAACCAGTAGATGTAGTGTATTTGGATTTTCAGAAGGCGTTTGACAAAGTTCCTCATGAGAGGCTTCTAAGAAAACTAAAAAGTCATGGGATAGGAGGTGATGTCCTTTCGTGGATTACAAAGTGGTTAAAAGACAGGTAACAGAGAGTAGGATGAAATGGTCAATTTTCTCAGTGGAAAGGGGTAAACAGTGGAGTGCCTCAGGGATCTGTATTTGATCTGGAAAGGAATTCAATGAGTGAGGTAATCAAATTTACAGATGATACACAATTATTCAGAGTAGTTACATCACAAGCGAATTGTGATAAATTGCAGGAGGACCTTGCGACACTGGAAGACTGGGCATCCAAATGATATATGAAATTTAATGTGGACAACTGCAAGGTGTTGCATATAGGGAAAAATAAACCATGCTGCAGTTAGTTACACAATGGGACTAACCACCCACGAAAAATATCTAGGCATCATAGTGAAATTGTTAGCTCAGTGTGCTGCGGCAGTCAAAAAAGCAAACAGAATGTTAGGAATTATTAGGAAGGGAATGGTGAATAAAACTGAAAATGTCATAATGCCTCTATATCACTCCATGGTGAGACTTTACCTTAAGAATGGTGAATAAAACTGAAAATGTCACAATGCCTCTATATCACTCCATGGTGAGACTTTACCTTAAGTCTCAACCTCAAAACATTCATTAACCAAACCACCAAAGATTGCTTCTACAAATTACATATCCTGAAAAGAATAAAACCGCTGTTTCACACTCAGGACTTCAGAACAATCTTGCAAGCAATAATCTTTTCCAAACTAGATTATTGCAACTCATTACTATTAGGCCTCCCAGCTTCTTACACCAAACCTTTACAAATGGTTCAGAACTCTGCAGCCAGAGTCCTTACAAATTCCAGGAAAATTGACCACATTTCACCTATTCTCAAAAACCTCCATTGGCTTCCGATCCACTATAGAATCATGTACAAAACCATTAACATCATATACAAAACTATCAACCAACACACGCAACTTGACCTACAAATACCACTTAAAAAATTCACCTCCGCCAGGCCTATCAGGGAACACTACAAAGAGTCACTCCAAATTCCAAAGGCCAAAACCTACCAACATAAATCCTTGAGTCTCAGAGCCTTCTCATCAGCAGGTCCAGCTCTCTGGAACTCGATCCCACCTGATTGAGACAAGAGCCATGCTCTTTAACATTTAGGAAAAGACTAAAAACTTGGCTTTTCAAAAAAGCATTTCCAACCCTTGAATAAAACCTCCTCTCACTAGCACTAACTCGTATGCAATAATGGAATGTAAACACGAATCAACCATCCTCAAACCCTCTCTCACTAATTCCTGCTGAATATTTATCATACTATTACCATTCACAACTGTCATATTTATTCATTTGATTACCTATGTACCGTTTCATAGTCTTATTTTTTCACTTGCTATTCTAATGTATCAATAGGCTGAAATGTAAATATTGTGCTGTTCAATTTCTCCCCTTCCATCCCAAGTTTATTTTCCTTGTTTTTTGTAACTTTCCCTCTCCCTTTTTCTGATTCACTGTATTTAAAGTTCAAGGTTCTTATTGAAAATATTGTTTTTTACGTTACGTTATGCTTTACACTCCTTGTTATTTGTAAACCGGGTTGATGTGATGCCTATCATGAAACTCGGTATAACAAAAACAATAAATAAATAAATAAATAAATAAATAAGTACTGTATCCAATTCTGGTCACTGCATCTCAAACAATATATAGTTGCACTGGAGAAGGTACAGAGAAGGGTGACCAAAATAATAAAGGGGATGGAACAGCTCCCTTATAAGGAAAGGCTAAAGAGTTTAGGGCTATTCAGCTTGGAGAAGAGACAGCTGAGAGTGGATATGATAGAGGTCCTTAAAATCATGAGAGGTCTATAATGGGTAGATGTAAATCGGTTATTTACTCTTTCGGATAATAGAAGGACTAGGGTGCACTCCATGAAGTTAGCAAGTAGCACATTTAAAACTTTTTGGAGAAAATACTTTTTCACTCAATGCACAATAAAGCTCTGGAATTTGTTGCCAGAGGATGTGGTTAGTGCATTTAGTGCAGCTGGGTTTAGAAAAGGTTTGGATAGGTTCTTGAAGGAGAGGTCCATTGATTGCTATTGATCGGGTTGTCTTGAGGAATAGCCACTGCTATTGCTGGCATCAGTAGCATGGGATCTACTTATTGTTTGGGTACTTGCCAGGTACTTGTAGCCTGTATTGGCCATGGCCACTATGGGAAACAGGATGCTGGTTTTGATGGACCCTTGGTCTGACCCAATATGGCAATTTCTTATGTTCTTAACAAAAATTAAATAATTTTCATTTACACCACACTCATTCCTGAGTGTTTATTATTGTTCCTTCCAGTTGTGATTACTTTCTGAGCACATTTTAAACATTTGGAGTGGAGCAGTAGGGTAGCGCTTCCATTTCGTCACACTGCAGCTCAGGTCTCTTTTCAAATTCTAATTCTGATACTGCCTTTTCTAGGCTTCTCATATCCCTGCTCTGTGATGTCACTGGGGCTTATTTTCTCCTTTTTCTGAACAGTATGTCACTCTCTACCAAGTGTCTGCCAACTCTCCTAAGGACCATGGGTCACTTGCTTGCGACTTTAAGAAATGTTCCTAGTCTTTTCTTCTTCTCAATGCTATTTGATGCTTTTAACGCTATCTGTAATTTAACTTTACTTTGTGTGACTATGCTGACCTCCTTCATGGTTGTAGCAAAGCCATTTCTATGGAACCCTTGGATATGACTTTGAAATTTTCTTCATTGCCATGGTGGTCCTAGTTTTTTCCTGGAATCTTTTTGACCAGTCCAACTAGCTTTGGGGGTGGTTGATGGCTAACACTGCTCATTTTTCTTTGGGCTTTTTAATTTAAAACTGTTCACAGAATTTTCTTTTGTGTGGCAATAATATTTCCCTTGCTCATCAATATATATTGTGTCGTTTCCAATTTTGAAAACTATTTTCTAGTTTGTAGCAGGCATTTACATTTTTCTTTTGTAATGTGCATTTTCTATTCATCGAATACTGTCTGGGCAAAGATTTTCGATGGCACTCCCACTCGAAATTCCCCACTTCCTGGCTATTTTAAGGAGTTTTTATTCCCATAATTAGTGGTGTGCCCATCGGGGTAAAGTTCCATTTTAAAAGTGGCTTCTCAACTGCAAAGTGGGATGAGTCAGATGGCAAGGGTCCTCTTACCTGGTCACCACCTCAGTTTTTCTAAATTTTATTTACTTCCTTTTCCTTTTATTAAAATTGGTGGCCCACTTTCACATTGCAGGTTTCCCGCTTACATCATCATTAATGTCATCGAGACCATGGCCTAGTGGTGCTCCCTCAGCATCGGGGCTTCCCCATAAATCCCGACGTCACATCTCCATTTTTTAAATTAAAACTGTGGCGACGTAATGTGGCTCGGATGCAAGAGGAGGAGGCTGCCAGCAGCAGAAGCCATTGCTAACACAGCTGGCCACTGCTGGTCCGCTGATTCCTCCTGCTTCACTACCTTTCAGCCTTTTCCCTCTCTTGCAGTCACTTCACACCCAGCGAAGTGGCAAATGGACGCCCTGCCTTCCTCTCTCGCAGGTTTCCCGGCTCCTTCATCCACCGCGGTCGTCTCTGCTTCTCCTCATGCCTGACTGCATCTGGAGGGCCGGAATTGCAGTGACCTGATCCTATTGACTCATTACAGTTCCTCCTTTTCAGCTTTTACTCTGCCCTTTTTCCTTATCAGTCCCTCCCTTTAGCAGCCCCTCTGCCTAGAGTCATGGTTTTTTTTCTTGGACTGGCACCTGCCTCCTTCCAGTGCCCAATGTCACCTCTGCCTCACCACAGCTGTGCCAGGATCTCTCTGCCATCTCTGGCAGTAACTTCAAGCCCAATGGAGGCTGCCTCCACCCAAGGGGATCCCAACATCTGAACCCAATATCATAATTCCGGCCTGGTAGATCCACAGGTAATCCATTTTTTAAATGTAATTGTTTGTATTTATCTAGGAGTACCCTATTTACAAGTACAATGAAAACTCCAGGGCACTAAGATAGAGGCAATACAACTCACAGAGAGTTAAAGCAGTATAAAGAATGTCATGCATATTTCAAGGCATTGAGTAAGGATAAGGAAAGATAACGAATCACACATACAGTAGCGTCAAAACCCTAAGGTACAGAGTAAGGATAAAGTAGCAAAAACATAACATAAGAACATAAGAAGTGCCATTCTAGGTCAGTCCAAAATCCATGTTCCATTCCCTCACATTCAGGCCGATGCAATACCGTGCGCTCGCCAAAGCGCACAGTTCAACTTACGATGGATGCACATTTTGGACGCGCGCCCATAACCCCCGATGCAAAACGGGGTTAGCATGTCCAAAACACGCATCCAATTGAGCGTATAGGTAATAGCACTCATCACATGTAAATTCAATTGACAAGGCTATTACCTATTTCCCCTCAATTAAAAAAAAAAAGTGTGCCCAACATGCACATTTTAACCTGCAAAAATTAATGCCTGCCCGGAACAGGCTTTAAGTCTTGAGAAGCCCAAAAAAATTATAGAAACGCAGAAAATATTGCTTTTCTATTCCTTTTTTTGGTTCCTCTGACTTAATATTGTTGTACTATTAAGTCAGAGGAACCGAAATAGAATTAAAAAAAAAAAAGTGTTCCAGGGATAAGGTTAAGAAAAAGGTTAAGAAAAAAGAAAATGGTTAAGAAAAAGATGCTCAATTAACGAGCGTCCATTTTCATAACCCATGGCTGTGCACAGGTTAGGAAAATGGACACTCATAAAATTGAGCATCCATTTTCCTAACCTGACCACCACCTCTCCTGGGTACCTGCTGCTGAGGAGGCACTAGGGTTACACACAATTTCCCCTAGCGCCTTCTTTTTACCATGCCACCCTATTTAAATATTAAATCAGGTGCCCGTGAGAGGTGGATCAGCATGCATTAAGGAAGGGGGCACTCAGTCATGAGCGCCCATTTAACACGCACCAATATTGCATTGGCCTGATTGTCTGGGAGAATGTAGCAATTGACTTTTATGGGCTTCTGAATAATGGCCTTTATCTACTTGTGATAGTTGATGAATAGTCAAGGAGGCCAGTATTCAAAGAAACATAAAAGAGATAAATTATCCAGCTAACTTTACCTGGATAAGTTATCAGGGATATTCAGCCAGATAAATAACCTGCTGAATATGACCAATAAAGCTAAATGGCTATCCATGGCTGGATAATTTAAATCGAACCAGTTGTTTTTTAATATCACTGGTTAAGTTTAAAGATATCCAGCTTTGGTTATCCGGGAAACTAGACTTAACCAGTTATATTCTAAGAATTATAAAACCCTTCAGATCGGTTATATGCCAATCTGAAATGTTTTGAAAACAAAAAAAAAAAGAACATGGGCTTAGTTCCCTATTACAAACCCCCTCTCTCCTGTCCCCAAGTTTCCAAATAATTGGCCATGCGGGTCTAGCTTGCAACTACTGTTGTGTGTCCCGGCCACGTGGGTGCCGTGACCAGGCCTGCTCACCTGGCATTACCATCCACTAGTGCAGGTTTACCCACTGCTGCTAACCCCCGGTGTCCCCGTCGCTCACTGCGGCCTCCCTCTACATCTCCATCCCTACAGGCCTTACAACGGAGCTCCCATCGGGACTCCACATCCTCGGCTGGCTCGGCCCCGCCCCTAGGTGTGCACGGCTAACCTCACTATACTTAAAGGGCCTAGGGCAGGAAACCTCCTGGAAGCGTGCCCCAATGACGTCATCAGCCTTCCATATATAAGGCAGGGCTCAAACCCCTGATCCCTGCCTTGGCAATCAGATTGTTCCCTGCCAAGGTCTTGAGTCATTACTCCCCTGAAGAGTTCGCCCCAGACCTCACCTCGACTGACCATCCCCGGATTACCATTCCACCCTTTGGCTCCTTCTACAATGGTCGGAGTCCCAGTCCGGCAGGATCACCACCGAGCACCACGTCGTGTCGACACCGTTGGTGTAGTGAGTTTGCCTTCATGTTCCAGTGTCTCCTATTCCAGTGTTTCCTGCTTCTGTGTCCTTCTCAGGTAGTACCTATCCAGACTGACTTCTTGGTACTGTCCTCTGCCTGCCTGACCATTCTTCTGCCTGCAGCCTGGAACTGACCTCTGCCTGTCTGACCATTCTTCTGCCTGCCACTTGGAACTGACCACTGCCTGGCTGACGATTCTTCTGCCTGCCGCCTGGAACCGACCCTCGCTTGCCATGACTACGCACGGACTGACTCTAGTATTGATCCCTGCTTTGGCTGACCTCTCTTGGACTGATATATTGGCTTTGACCCTTGCACTTCACTTGGACACTCTCTTCCGGCCCCTGGTGACCATCGAGCCTAAGCACTTGGATAACAACCACGGCTTCCATGTGGCGGGACCTGCAGGCGCTGCCTGTCTCATCCAGAGGACCTCTCTGAACTGTTGACTTCCCATGGTCTCCGGAGCTTCTGGATCTGGTCTAGTCCACTCACTCTGCATCAGCTGCGCACCCTTGCTCATGGTGGGAACACCTCTCCGGGAGACCACCGGAGGCCCTCCTAAGTCCAGGCGGTCCGGATACCCAAGGGCTCAACCTGCGGAAACCCCAGACTGTTATTGGTGAAGCTCCAGCTAGCCTCTCTTTCCTCGTGTGCTCCGCCTCCTGGTGGCAGGTGCTCTCTGGGTCTGACCAGAGGGCCGTACCAATCCTGCACCAGGCCAAGGGTCCACCTCCAGCGCAACAACTGCCCCCCCTCCAATCCCCTCTTTCTCAGTTAAATTTTAAAAAAATTGGCACCAGTCTCCTGCACCTCCAGCCTCCCAACTCCCATCTGCCTGTACCCAAGACAATCAACTCCTTGTCATAAGTTGCCTCCCGGGCTCCCCTCCCTCCCCTTCCACCCCCAGTCCCCATTCCTTATCTTTCCACCCTCCCGTTTTCTTCTGCAGTTGCTACGGGAAATAAGTTAGAAGCGTACACTTCCAGACTGCCAAAATGCAGGGTTTAAAAAGGAAAAGATAGCCAGATAAATCCTACTTATTTAGCTATCTGGTCAGTACTTATCCAGCTAAGTGGTGGTGGCTACCCGCAGCCAGATAGCAGGATAAGTCAGCAGTTATCCAGCTAAGTAGTAGCAGAGCAGCAAAGACTTCTTTTTTGTCATTTTATATGCCAGCACAGCAGCGCTGGAAATTTAATTCCATGTCGGACTAGGAGTTAAGTTTCCATCACTAAGAAAAACTGGGTTAGGCCAGCAAACGTCTTAGCATTGGGGAGTACTATATTTAATGCCTTCATTTGCATGGTATTTTCATGCAAGGGCTTTAAGCAGTAATCACATTTTTCAATGAACATTTTGTGACGGTAAAACCCCTTGCTGCATCAGCAGTAAGGTCTACGTTCACAAAATGTGTGATTAAATGAGGGTTAATTTGTGTGTTTGGCTAAATGCACCTTTCTGCATCGGCCTCTCAACCCTGCCCCAAAGTGCACCTAAGAAGTCCCATTCATATTCAGCTAAATCTTAGCCAGATAAAGACTTCTCCAGCTAACCTTTATTTGGATAAACAAGCGAAAAATTGAAAATAGCCATTTGAATGGATAGCTTGTGAGTGATTCAGCTAAATAACTTTGAATATTGACCTCAAGATATCAAATTGTGGATTTTATGTATTCATTTTCAGCTTATGCTCTTATACTTGTAGATTGCATTTTCACTGACATAGGTGTGACTTTATGTCCTAAGTCTGACAATGCTCCCCTATTCCAGGAACATGAATCTGCCAAGTTTGAACTCACTTTGGTTTTCATCACCATGGAGGTGACACCAGCTTGGCCCCAAGCCAATGGTCTTATGGAACGATTCATGGCTAACCTTAGCATTCAATAATTCCTCCACCATTACAGTGCAGTTCCACATCCTGCCACAGGGAGAACTCCTGCTTCTTTTGATATTCAGAGAACTTCTATTTATTGTTATTCAACAGGCCAATCATTAGAATGAATTTTCCAATTTACCAGAAGATTCTGATATTCAACAGTAGGATGCTCAGGCAAAGCAGAAAGCTAAATAATATACCGACAGTAAAAGATGGTTGATATTTTCTGACCTGGAACAAGAACCTATGGCTTGCAAACATGACAGCAAGTATTCTCTTGTCTCATATGGAATTGTTGATATCAAGAATTCTCAAATACCTGTAGGGCAAGAGGTCTGATGGAGGGGGAAAAACAGCAGCACTACTCCTGCACTAATAGTGCCAAGAGGCAACAGAAGACAAAATCTGTATCTATCTAGCACATCTGATCAGGACACTCCTGCTCATGGAAATGTTCAAATCAGAGAATTTATTCCAGGACAATATGTACTACCTGTTAATTCTCCTGACCTGCTCTTCTCTATGTATGGACATCACATTAAAAATCCTACTCATCTTTTTGAGCAAATGAACTAACACACCTACCTGCCCCAGTAACCTTCATGTGAACATCTTTCTTTCTTTGGAAAGCCTTTTAGACTACTTTAAAATGAAAATAAGTGTTCCTGTTATTGCTTTGTAAACTGTTTATGGTTAATGATCACATTATACGTTTTACATGACTGTTTTTTCTGCTTGTAAAAACGGGTTAGTTTTTTGTTGCACGTATAAAAAAGAGGGATTAATTGTTATATTGTATCTTTTACATACCTATAATATTGGTAATGCTGTGCCTTTAACGTTTTTAGTCCTAGCTAGCTACAGGAGATGGAAGGTCAAAAAAGAGGAAGCAGAGCATAGAGGTGGCAATTATGTTTTTCTGGCAGCTCATGAGTGTTCATGAAAAAATTATAAATAAAGAGCGTTATGTTACAGAAAAGTTTGCTGTGTGAACTAAAGCTGACAACATAACACTTCCCTTCTTCTTTCCTCCCGCTCCGCGCCCCCCCCCCCCCCCCCCCCCCCCAGTGCTTTTGTTCAAAACTGAAAAGCTTGCCCATAGCTTTCTGCTAAAGAACCAATGTGAACTTTGGCACACACACACAGCACAGAATGGCAGCTGCATTCTCTGCATATGCAGGTAATTTAAAGTTGGCATGTGGTTAATTAAAAAGGATGGCTTTTTTTAAAGATAAGTTTGTAAGTGTGGACTCAATTCATCCAGATTATATTCAGCCTGAATGGTGAAAACAGAAGATTATACTTGAAGCTGGCCTAATATCAGCAATTGCAAAATTAGGCCTGGATTTATCAAAATGCACTAAATATCGCCTGCGATAGGAAAAGGGGCATGTTTTATGGTAATAGCAGTTTATCACAAAGTGCACTATCTTAGAGCTTTGCATAGGTATTACCACAAACTGAGATAAGCTGCTGGAGATCCAGCCTCCTACAACCACTGGGAGGGGAGAGAGAGAGATGAAGATGAGGCCTACCTAGTCACTCGAGATGAGGTTTAGGTATTAGTGTGTTTAGGTATTAGTGTAGGGGGTTAGGGGCCACTTTGACATTCAAAGTGAGACATACGAACAGAACAGTTTGACTAGGTAGGCCTCATATAGAGGTATACATACCTACCTAGTATGAGGGCATTATGGCTAGGCTCTCTCTCCCCCCTCCCCCCCCCCCCCCCCCCACAGAGGTTGTAGAAGGCTGGATCTCCAGCAGCTTAAAATGGTCTCTCTCTCTCTCTCTCTCTCTCTCTCTCTCTCGTAGAAGGGCCCTGATAGCTAGGCTGGCTCTCCAGGCATTTGCTATGCAAATAAAAAAGGTGTAGTTAAAATATGCGTTAAAGCCGTGCGATATGGCTTCGCAAATCATGAAGCCAGCCCACTTGGCCACAAAACCCGCCCCAAACTCCTCACCTTTTTAAATTTGCATCGCACTATGCGTTATGGTGTTTTCGCAGGCGTTAAAGGCGTTTTTTGCATTCAAAAACGCCATATAGCAGTTTGATAAATGACCCCCATAGAAAGTTGCCATTAAAAGAAAAAGAATATTTGCCAAGCATCTCAGAAAAGATATTTGGGTCACATCTAAAACTGAAAACTCTGTAGACATGCCTTTAATAACCCTCAATTCCACATCCAAACTGCTTTAGCAATGTAAATTCTCCCAAAGTTGAATATGTCTTATAGAGGGCTCACAGAGGACACAGAGTATAAAAGATTGACCATTGCCTCAGAGAGATGTAAATCTGGTAGATTGCATCATCGGGCAGCACCAGTTATTAAGATTTTCACATTTTGTGATGACTTGATGAAGGGATTGTAGCTACTGTAAACCACTCACAGATAAATGAGGTTACTCCAAAAAAATATCACCAGCAACCTGTTTACTGTAATTGCAATGAAATTTGCTGAAAACTGATTTCTGTACTAATGCATAAATTGGAGGGATGGACTGGCACCGTTGTTAGTAATGCTCTCCTTACATAATCTGGAGAAAATGAAGGTCAAAAAGTGAAGCCTTTGTCCTGAAAACTATAGCGAGTAGATAGCCATATAGAAAACATGGGGGGAACACACTGACCATGGAAATTATCATGCTAGAAATCTGCTTCTGCTGGAATACAACTGTAAACGTTCATTTCTGCATAACAGCAAGAAAAGTTGCTTCCAGAGAAAATGTAGGGAAAATCCTGGGATACTGAAGCATTCAAAGAGAGTTGTAGATCATTATAATAACAGAAAGAGAGCATTTCTGCAGTGATAGCTTTGCAATAGTCCATTCCAACATCACTCTAGCATAGCTTTTGAAAATGAATTATCTTCATAGGTTTCATAATAATAGCATGTTCACGCAAGACCTAGAAATGCACCTACAGTAAATAATACCTTTTTTTCAGAATGCATAAAAAACAGTAAAATAGAGGAGGTCTAAAATGCTGTGCTTTGGGTTCAAATCACTTTACAATATTTATTGCTATACAATTGTGCTGTGACTCCCACGCTTTAAAAGTTCATATGGCTTTACTTAAAAACAACTATATTTTAGTAGGCGCTATTCATACCAAAAAGTCACATTTTGCAGGCAATATTTTGTTTTTTGCCTTACAAAGCAGGAAATCTAAACTAAATGTGCTAAGCTGCAGTTGTTATATCACATATACTAAGCCATCTTCAGCACCTATGCATCAAACTTTGAATTGGCTCTATCATTTCATTTGAACTTGGCAAAATATATTCTATTTGGAAATTGGTCGGTCTAGTTAATGACTGTTTAAGAAGTCACTGTTTACAAAAAGTGTAAGTCTTAGGGTCAAGGTTGGTTAGTTTCAATTTCCTTTGGTTTCGTTGCCAGAAGATGTGGTGCTTTTGAGAGTTTGTTCTTACGTAGAATTGTATAGTCCACAGCTTTCTTTTTGTTTTATTTTCTATTTATGCATTTCCAAAAAATATACAAGATGGACTCAAGAAACAAATCGGAAACCGATCCAAGATGCTGATAAGCGAAGGAACACAAGGTGATCGGTAAAAAGCAGTCTTTATTGGAATAAGCCCGACTCTGGCCGAGTTTCGCTCACGCAGAAGCTGCCTCAGGGGCTGATGAGGGCAATATATATATATATATATATATATATAAAACTCTTAAAACTAAAAATGATAAAATTCACAAATAAAATACACATACATGTAAAACATAAATAGGTGTAAATCAGCTGAAGAAGAACATGTGTATAACTTATAATACATACTGTGTAAATAAATTTTTGGAAAAATAAACGAATGACTAAAAACCAATTCAACAAAAACTATACACAAAGAGATGTGAATCAATATAACCAGTATAAGTGGGTAATTATTGATAACATACATAATGTTTTTTACCCAATATGTATATTGATGTAAAATAAATTATGGATATATATATGTATGTGTTTTTGTGTTTTTAATTGGTACAGTGGACTAAGACTCTATTGTTAATAGATAACATATGCGTATTGTGTTACGGATATGGATGTACCATGAAAGTGGGTGTCGGACAAGTCATACAAGAACACAGATATGTAAATACCTATCAATGATGAATGTCTTCAATTGTAAAAGATATAAAAGTTGTCTGAAATTCAACAGTTCAGATAAAGCAACCTGGTGTTATGATCTATTAAAATAAAGATAAAGAGTATGTAACCTAAGTTAGCAACCAGTTATACCATACAAAACAAAAAACAAAATAAAATCAAAATAAATGAAAGAAAGGAACATAGAAAAGTAAAACATAAAAAACACAAAAAAGAATGAAAATAAACCTAAACCAAAACCTCAGTGTATGTTGAAAACAGAAAGTGCAACCGTAAGAGTCCGGAGTGAAATAAATGTAAAATTGTAACCAGTAAACATTTGGGTTATATCAAGGGGTCTAAGAGATCACCGTCTCATCGCTACTTATGAAGACACTCAAGACAGGGATTCTACCATTAATTTGAAGAAAAATATAATGAGTGATATATACCTTCAATATTTGTGGAAAAAATACAATGTGTAAAACACTCTCACAGCGTTTTTTTTAGACCATTGCAGTACGATCAATTACATGACCATGGTGAGGCCACACTGTGTGTGTTCAAAATCTGCTGGAAACAAACTTTATGGATCCACAGTGTTTATCCCATGCCCCTTTGAAGTCCTTCACAGTTCTGGTCTTCACCACTTCCTCTGGAAGGGCATTCCAGGCATCCACCACCCTCTCTGTGAAGAAATACTTCCTGACATTGGTTCTGAGTCTTCCTCCCTGGAGCTTCAAATCGTGACCCCTGGTTCTGTTGATATTTTTTTGACGGAAAAGGTTTGTCATTGTCTTTGGATCATTAAAACCTTTCAAGTATCTGAAGGTCTGTATCATATCGCCTCTGCTCCTCCTTTCCTCCAGGGTGTACATATTTAGATTCTTCAATCTCTCCTCATAAGTCATTCGATGAAGACCCTCCACCTTTTTGGTCTACCTTCTCTGGACCGCCTCCATCTTGTCTCTGTCAAAAAAGGATCAAAAAAGCAAAATCTGGTAGAGTCAATAGTTATCCAATTATACACTGGAGCAGAAGTGCACTTAACACATCTGATGTATACACCACAAGTGCAAATAAAACTTTTCTTTGGTCGCAGTTTAATGCTTGTAATTCTGTGTCACAAGCTTTAGTTAGCTCCTGTGTCACAAGCTAACTAAAGCTTGTGACACAGACTGTTGTTAAAATTAGCCCCCCGAAGCAGCCGGACTGGTGAAACACGGGTTCGTGTTGGGGATTGTTGTTAAATAAATACTGTGTTTCACTGAAAGGAGTCACCACATTGAAAATAAAGGAATTACAAGCATTAAACTGTGACCAAAGAAAAGTTTTATTTGCGCTTGTGGTGTATACATCAGAGTCAATAGTTATGACACATTTACAACATAGGAACATAAGAACATAAGAAATGCCATACTGGGTCAGACCGGGTCCATCAAGCCCAGTATCCTGTTTCCAACAGTGGCCAATCCAAGTCACATGTACCTGGCAAGTACTCAAACATTAGATAGATCACAAGCTACTATTGCTTATGAATTACCATAATAGCAGTTTATGGATTTAAACTCTAGGAACTTATCAAAACCTTTTTTCAACTCAGTAACACTAACTGCTGAAACCACATCCCCTGGCAATGAATTCCAGAGTTTAACTATGTGCTGAGTGAAAAAGAATTTTGATTTGTTTTAAATGAGCTACTTGCTAACTTCATACAGTGTACCCTGGTCCTTCTATTATCTGAGAAAGTAAATAACCAATCATATATCACATGAAGTTCCTAAAGAAGAAACAACAGCTTTCATAGGCAGAAATTTCTTTCTTCATTCTTCCATCGCTCTAGATATATCTGGAAACATCCGGATCTTTTGGCTTTTAAACAAAATGTCTTTTTTACGAAAATATAAACGAAAAATGTTGTTGTGGTCTTGGATAAGGGCGAATGAGACCAAGAGAGTAGCATGATGTGTGACATTACCATCATCAGATTTTTCCAAGAAGTCCGTTAAATTAAAAGGAACTTTCACCGAGGAATTATCCACTGATTTAGGAGCAGGAAGAAAGAACACTTTCTAAATAGGAGGAAGTACATTTTCTAGAATAAGCAGAACTTATTTCAAATAAGAAGAAAAAAGGTCAAATGGTGTAATAAGTGGAATTTTTGGAAAATTAAGTAATCTCAGATTTAATGACCTGAGAGAATTTTCAATAGTCTCAATTCTACGAGAGGTAACAGACAGATCTTTAATGATGTGACATTGAACTTCTTGAACATTAGTTAAAGATGCTTCAGATTCCTTTTTCTCCAAAGAATTTAGACATTTCTCATGAGATTGAAAATGATTGTGTAAATCAGTGTTCAAAGAAACCAAGGCCAAACCAATTTATTAATTGATATCATAACTGTCCAGAGACTGTCCAGAGTGATGACTGCATGTTTAACAAAAACAGTAGAATCATGAAGTGCCGTAACAGAAGCTTTAGTTATTAGATTTGAATCCTTCATATCTGATTCAGGTGCTCTAGCTGACAGGTCAAGGAGTGGAATCGATTTTGCTGTGCCAACCTGCACCTCTCGGAGCTCTGAAGACTCCCCAGCTAAACTTCGATGCTGAAACAGCATCAGAATGGTGGATGACTCGAAGTCTGAAGATAGACTAGAGTCATCAGGAATCCCAGCCGCTTCGAATGAAGCACTGGGAGAGATGATAGCTCCCACAGGAAGGTGCAGTGTGACACAGCAGTTGGGTCTAAGTGAAACTTCCACCACTGACAGGCTGGCATACCCTATACCAGCCAAGCCAGCATCAGCCACTGAAACTTGGGGAAAAGCATGCTCAAGGATAGATGTTTGACAAAGGGCAAATGCCGAATCGGCAGTCTTGCCCTGTTGAATGGCTCCTTTGCATTTCCCCATAACAAAGAAATTAGTAGTAAAGTTCACAAGTAACGAAGAAACAGAAGAAATCTTCAGGAGCACTCGAGAACTCTACTACTGTGCAGCGGCCATCTTGGTTTTCCCCCTTTTTTGATATTTTGATTTATAAAAAGAACCATAAGCTGGAGACTAATATCTTCAAAAAACCCATGAATCACAATCAACTCCTAAGATTTGATAGTTTTCAGCCACCTCCTTTAAGAACCAATTTACCAGTCAGTCAGTTTCTATGATTACATAGATTAGAAAAGGAACAATTTATTTTTCATGCTCAGAAATTATGCACAACACTGCTACAAGATGGATATCCCATGCGAATAATCAAACCAGCATATAAAAGAGCTCTTAATGCCCAGAGAGATTGGCTTTCATTGAATAACCAAAAAAGATCAGAGGATTGGCTAGTATGCATACTGAATATTCACGTTTATCCAAGGAAGTAGGCAACACACTGCATCAGCATTGGAGAATATTGGGTTTACACACTATTTTTCAGCAGCATCCATTGATAGCATACAAGAGGGGATGTAACCTTAAAGATATGGTGGTCCAATCGATGTTATTTAATGATATTATGGACTCAAGTGACAAGGAGAAAGCACATCACCCACTATGTGCAATAATTCAGTTTCCACTTGCCTTGGGAAGATCCCAGATTGGGAGTCCTATTTAACATATATAGTTCCACCGACTGCACCTCTAAGAATGTTATTTACATGATCCAATGTCCATGCAAGCTCCTGATTATAGGGAGAACAAAGCATATGATTAGAACAAGTTTGACAGAATACAAAAGTTTTTTAACAACCTCCAAACAAAACACTCCATTGTTTCCAGAATTGAAATGGTGTGTCATTGACCAAGTTCATTTATCATCACAAGAACAAGAATGCCAAAATAAACTTGCATTTCGTGAGCAGCGGTGGATCTTCAAACTCAATTCTGTTACTCCTAATGCCTTAAATTCTGAATTAGAATGGTATTCTCTCATTTAAAAAAAACTGTGTGTGATTATTTCATTGTGGATACTTCTGACATCACAAGAAACTTTGTGATTGGTGATGCTATCAGCCACATATGTTTGGGAGGTATATAATTTCTGTGTTGCAGGGTACTTCCAGTAGCAGGTTTTGATCTTAGTGCTCAAATTTCCTTTCGTCCTGTAGTGGTATATGCAGCAGTTTATCTTTTGAGCTGAATACTGATTTTGCAATAAGCCTTGAAATTATGATCTTTTTATAGTTTGTAAATGTGAAGAAACTATAAAAAGAAACTCCTGACGCAGAGTTGATATTTCGAAACACGCATGTTAGGTGATTGTTACCAAGAATAGAGAATCTGCAGAAGCGCACATTAATAATAAGATAAGTGACTTCGAGAAATAATTTACAAACATTTTTACTTGCATAAAAAAATTGAAAAGAGTGATATATGTGGGACTGATGATTAAATATAAAGCATGAAGGTATTGTTACTGGTAGTGCTTATTATGATGGTCCTTTTTTTCTAAAAAAAAAAAACCCCTATACATCTCTATAAGTACCTTTCTTTTTTGTTTGGAGTGATTTGACAGTTGGTTCTATATTACTTCATGTCATTTTTTAAACAAAACAGTGGTAAAAATCACAAAATTTAAATTATATGAAATCCCTAATGCATAGGTTAAGATAAATGGAGGTTATCCTCATTCTTTTCCCACTGGATGGGCAATAGGCAAGGGTGCTCTCTACCTCCACTTTTGTTATGTTGACTATAGAGCCCTTTGCAGAAAGAATTAAGAGAAATCAAGGTATTAGTGGTATTCCAGTGGGCTCTAGTGAATTCAAAATTCCCCAGTTTGTAGATGATTTCCTCTTTATTAGGAGCGATCTTTTACATTTGTAGTAGATAAGATAGCTTTGTTTGGGAGCATTTCTGGATTCAAAATGAACATGGATAAATCTGAGATTTTGAATGTTAGTCTTTCCTCACATTTGGTAGAGCATTTAAAGGAACAGTTTTCTTTCATTGAACTAAGGGACATATAAAGTACCTGGGAGTACAAATTTTGGCAGATATAGCTCAACATTATTGGTTGAACTTCTCCCCATTGACTTGAGAACTGTTCAGGCTATTAGAGACCTTTTTTAAATTTAAATATTTTATTGTATCAAATACACAAAATACATACTTGATATACAACAAAAACTCCATAGATGCAAGCGTGAAATTCTTAATTTCTCCCCTCAGTACTCCCCCCCAAACCCTCCCTCCACCCCTCCCCTACAATACCCCAACCAATGCACTACCATCTCTTCATTACCGCATTTACATTACTTATGGCTTTAAGGCTTCAAGCATTCCATGCAAATGTGGCTTCCTGTCTTTGTTACCTAGTGTGACCTCATTGTAGCAATGATGATCCATTTAAAGAATCCTCGGTGTTAACATTACCATATACATAAATAAAAATTCAAAGGAGAGCTGTGACTGCACTCAGCATTAATAATACACAAAAGATAAGTGCAGAAAGAATTTAATGGTCCACATACATTTAGTCATTAGAGATTAACTATTTCATAAGGTGGCAACTCCACTGTATACACATACATCTTTAAAGGGTCCCCCGACACGGACTCTGTGTTTCGCCAAAAGGCTGCATCGGGAGGGACAGCAAATTTTAACAACAATCTGTAAAAAGATATAAAAACAAGTTACATTATAATGAGACCAAACAAATAGGGCAATACAGAAAAACATACCAATTTCCATAGCAATGCAGGTTTACAGGAAGCGCACTGGTAAAGGAAACAGAGGAAATTTAAACGCTGTCCCAATTGGAGCGAAAAACATCAACCAATCAGCAACAAGGAAAAGGATAGCCAATCATATCATGGCAGGCAAGATTCAGGTAAAGAAACTCCATTCTAACTCATTCAACCCATGTGGAGTCACAAAGAATTTTAAATCCGAAAGAGAATGAGATAAAGCGACCCAGGGATCAACTAGGGGAGCATTTTCACGGAGATTTTTTTTATATTAGAGCGATGTTCTATGATGCGTGTCTTGATCATCCGAGATGTTTTCCCCACGTATAACATCTGACATGAACAGATGATAACATAAACAATCCCTGAGGAGGTTCAGTCTGAGGTGCCAAATAAAGAAAATTTTTTTTAGAAACGGGGTGTGTAAAAGACAACATTGTGGATGTAAGAGGGCACACAGAACAGTGACCACACGACTTGTGCACTCCTGAAGCATGAGATCATATAGTACTGAACCGGTGTTCAAAATGGACCAACATGTCACGAAGGTTTTTACCCCGACAATATGTGAACCAAAGGGGACTATTGAAGGTGCCATTAAGTAAAAGTGAATACTAATGCTTACATGTAATGTTACTAATCGTGAGGCTAAGGGTTGAACAATCTTGTGGCAGAAACAACAATTCTCTGTTCATGTATACTGCTCGTTTAAAGGCCTTCTTCAAAACTTTAGAGGGGTACCCCCTTTCACTGAACTGGGCAGACATCTACTTAGCTTGTGATACAAATTCAGTTTTAGAGGAGCAGAGCCGGTGCAGTCTCAGGAACTGGCCTGTAGGAATGTTGTTCTTCAAAAGGAGTGGATGAAAACTGTCAAAGAATAATAAGGTATTGTGGTCAGCCTCTTTCCTGTAAATAGAAGTAGCGATACCATCACAGTTATGGGAAATCATAATATCAAGAAAAGGTATCTAATTCGTATGAATATTGAAGTTAAACTGAAGATTGGCATTGCAATTATTTAGCCCGTCCAGAAAAAGAAAAAATTGTAATATAACACTCTACATAAGAACATGCCATACTGGGTCAGACCAAGGGTCCATCAAGCCCAGCATCCTGCCTCCAACAATGACCAATCCAGGCCACAAGAACCTGGCAAGTACCCAAAAACCAAGTCTATTCCATGTTACCGTTGCTAGTAATAGCAGTGGCTATCCTCCAAGCCAACTTAATCAATAGCAGGCAATGGACCTCTCCTCCAAGAACTCATCCAATCCCTCTTTAAACAGAGCTATACTAACTGCACTAACCACATCCTCCGGCAACAAATTCCAGAGTTTAACTGTTCTAAATATGCCACATGCTAACTTCATGGAGTGCTCCCTAGTCCTTCTTCTGTGCCCCCATATGCAGTAGCTTATACAACTGTAAAAACAGTGAACTTGCACCACGGCTGTGGGAGGCATAGTCATTGAATTTCTTCTCCAGCTGCCGCTAGGTTCTGTGCAGCATGTGATAATTTGTTCTTCCATGAATGTGGAACAGGTGGACCTCATGTGCCACTACCAGGGATGCCAGAAGAGCTATGTCCCTGGTGGTGAAATTTTGCTGTCTCCTCCTTGCAGCCATCTTACACACACGCAGTGAAGAGGAACAGGAAGTCCCGTCCGCGTGTTTCTGTGTGTGCGCGTGAACATAGGCGCTCCATTGCTCGGCATGCGCAGGGATGCGCACAAGACCATGCACTGTGCACAAAGGATACATGCAACTCGTGCCCAAAACATGTGCATATTTTGCATAGCTCACACCCATATGTGCAAACTTTGCAAAATACTTTCCCCTTCAAATGCACTGTGCCATATGCATGTTTATAGCCACGCACACGCATGTTTTAAAATCTACCTTTTTATGTAGCCTATCTGGTGACAGATACCACCTCAGTAATACTTTATATCCATTTTCTATTAACAAGGATGAGATTGAACATTTGCTGTTGTTAAGAAAAGAGAAATCCCATTTCTCTTCTGAGATAATTTCACCAATATCCTTTTCCCAAGCTTGAAAATGGGTAGATGTGTTTAATGGTTCTTTATTTAAAATCTATATATTTTAGAAGTCGTTCCTGAAATAGTGTCAGAAAGGGTGTAATAGCCTTCAAAAAGAGATTTGCTTCTCAGCAAGTCCTCCTTGATCCTTACTCCACGCATGAAATGGGTCAATTGAGAATACAGGAAAAATTATTGAGATCCGGCGATAATCCCTCTCTGAAGTCTTCATAATTCTTCACCTCTCTCCCTTCCCATATAGTTTCATCCAATACATATTTAACCATTTATTTTAATATTACATTTGCATACCAGGAAGGAAGTCAGTGTTATGATATAGTGCAGAATTATGGAAAGTACCCTCTGTGACCCACTAATTCTACCTGTTATCTAACCCAAATACAGCATACCAAAAGTTTAACACTAACTTTCTTTAACGTCTACCATTGTTTTATTCCTATTTGATCAAACTATAAATTGTATAGGCGGTATATAAGAATTTTAAAATAAATAAACAAATAAGTTGTAGGAGGAAGAGTGTTCAAAGATCTCCGTGTGCATTTGGGTTGCCATATTAAAGCATGTAAAGGCATTTTACCAATTAAGTCCTGTTCTATGGATACCCATGATTTAATTTCTTTTTTCATGTGCTAATCAACCACTCGCAATTGAGAAGCCATGAAATACCACGTGATATTAGATTCACCCAATCCTCCCCTCAAGGCTATTAGAGACTTGGTCAAGCTTTCACCTTTCTTGGTACCTGATTCACTAAAAGGGTTTTTCCCTTAGACACAAAATGAGAGAAAAGCTTTAATGAATCTGGACCTTGGATGGACAGAATAGAGGCTGTTAAGATGTACTGGTTCCTTAAATTATGTTATTTCCAAGTCCTACCAATAAATATCCTAGATACAATTCTTAAGCTTTTGCATGCTTGCATTTATGGCTTTATTTGCAAATGCTGGCCACTGAGAATGGCTGGATCAGTATTATTTCAGAATAAGTTTTCTAGGGGGGTTGGGAACACCCAATATTAAATATTATTTTGTGGCTGCACAAGTGTGCATATTTGTGGATTGGCATAATCAAGCTAGAGGTAAACTGTGGGGGACCTGGAACAAACCTTGGCAGGTAATATCCCCCTTAAAGCTTTGTTGTGGTTACCTAGACAAGCTTTTCTTCCTGTTGCATCAGCTAGTCTTTTTACTTTATTTTCGTTGAAAGTTTGGGGCTGATGGAAATGTTTGTTTATTGGAGAAAATGATTATTCTCTTCTGACTCTTGCTTATAATAAATTTTTCCTATTTGGTCGGTGTTCATTGTTTAAGAAATGAAAACAACAGGGTCTTTGGTATTTGGGACAAATTAGGTCGCAAGGCCATTTTGTGGAACTTATGGACTTGATGAATACATTTTCTCTCAAGGATAGAGATAAGATTTACTATTTCCAAATAATGCATTATATCTCGAGAAGTAGAGTTTTAGCAGATCTTAATAAGGGAAAATTATTATTTGAAGTTTCGTGCTCTGTTTCCCAGACTTCCAAATGTCTCATTTAAATCTTCCAGTGTTTTTTCATATTGAAAGTAATCTTAGATGAAAAATTAGAATATTTCAAAATGCAATCATTGTCTGGACCATCTCTATTACCACCAGAATCAGAGTCAGTGTGTAAGCAGAGCCTGTTTAATGGTGCAACAAATCACAGGCATAGGAAACCCACACTGATGGAACTGATTTGAATAAACCTGTACCTTATATTTAAATTGAGAAGTAGATGCACATATCCTGTGATACCACAAGAATTGTGAAAATGGTAAGTTATTGCAAAAATTAAATGTGTGAAAACTAGTATAGTGCAAACCAGCATTTTGGTCAGTTGGTTTTGAAAAAATTGAAGTATCAAGACCACTTTTTGTTTTAACCATCCAAACCTTTAAAAAGTTATTGCAGTCAAAACATATGGGAAGGAAAATTAGATGGAGGGGTTACAAGAATTCAACCATCCACAAAAATCCTGAAGTGAGGCCAACGACCCATTCTATAGTAAAAAAAAATAAAATAAAAAAAAATAGCGTTTGCTTGCAAAAATACAAATGTGAGGACCAAGACGTTGAATATAGCCATCTAGATTCAAAATCAGCCATATACATATTCTCTATTGATGGAGCAAATGTTGCACCCATGGTAGTATCCAATACCTGCATATACAATTACTCTTTAAAATAGAAAAAAAATCTCCTTTAAGACTAAGGTAGCCAATGAAACAACAAATTCAAAAGGAACCTGAAATGGCCTAGGGCAATCATCTAGAACTTAATTAATTGACAACCCTAGGGCATCATCCTGAGGGATACATGTATAAAATTATGTGACATCTAAAATTGCTAGATCCAAACCTGAGATGTCACTATATTCTTGAGATAACAGATTCAAAAAATGAGTTGAAGCACATAGATAGGAGGGCGTATTAGAGACTAACGGTTGCAAAAATGTGACCATTATACACATACTGGGAAAATGATTCCAATACTGAATCATTCGATGAAATAATAGGATGTTCTGGTGGACAAGTAAGATTTTTATGAATTTTAGGTAAGATGCAAAAAAAAAAATGGGACCTGTGGCTGTGTGACATTTTGTTGGAAGTTTTAGAGCACGTTGAATTGTTTTCCTTGAAGCAGCATTTGAGAAACATGGCACACAACGGCGCTTTTTCAGATAACTACTGTTTTTGAAATGTGTAACGCAGTTTTTTCAGATAAGTACTGTATTTGGTATGCACAATCATTTTGTTTGAAAATATAATACTATTTTTTGAAAGCTGATGTGTTCATTAAAATTAACTTGAAAGGGTTTTTTCCCATGATGACAGTTATAACTGGTATATTGAGCTAATGCAGTGTTAGCTGTCTGAGGTTTATCCCTTTTAATATTGCAGTATTTTATCATTTTTTTCTGTGCTTCATTATGAAATAATTAAAAATAAAATTTAAAAAGTTTAAATGGAATTTTTTCTTTGGCCCTGCCGGCCTGGTGATCGGCTGTGCCGATCTTCTTTTCTTTGGCCACGTGATCAGCTAGACCGGCTGCGCTGATCTTCTTTCTGTGTGTGTGTGTTTCTGTGTGGGTGTATGTGAAGTGTATGTGAGAAAGGAATGGTGCTTCTGTGTGTGTGTATGTGATGTGTATGTGAGAAAGGAATGGTGCTTCTGTGTGTGAGACAGGGCCCTATACCACCAGTTTCCCGGCTGGCCTCCAGCCTGTGGCACGGAGTCTTCATATCCAGAGGCCTGTTGCCATGCAGGCCACCATAGAAAGAGAGACCCAACACTGTTTGTCCATGATCTATGGCAGTAGCTATTTAAGCGTACACCATCCTTACGCAGCAGGGTGTTTTGACCGATGACTATGGGAATAAAAACTATGAAATTTTATCCTAGATGGGATCTAAAAAAAAAGGGTACTATAATGGGAGAAACAAGGTACATAGCCCTTCTAGTAGGAAGACACTTTTTAACAAACTTGGGCCTGGATTTATCAAAATGTGATGTGTTTATGCTAATATACAAATTGCAATAATCACCTCTGCAAAGAGCTAAGTTAGTGCAAATTGCAATAACATTTTCAGACTTTGTGATAAGTGCCATACCTGATGTATTTCCTGCATTCAACCACTGGAGGGAGGGGGAGAGAGAGAGAGAGAGAGAGAGAGAGAGAGAGAGAGAGAGAGAGAGAGAGAGAGAGAGAGAGAGAGAGAGAGAGAGAGAGAGAGAGAGAGAACCTAGTCATAATGTCCTCTCCCTAGATAGGTATTTGTATCCCTATGGGAGGCCCACCTAGTAACTCGAGGTGAAGTTTAGGTATTAGTATAAGGGGTTAGGGGCCACTTTGACATTCAACGTGAGATGTATGAACAGAACAGTGGTCTCTTGTGAAGATTTGATGACCTACGGAGAGAGGAAACTCATCCAAAGATGAGATTTGTGCAGTGTTCTCTCCACCTAGCTTGATGTTACCCAGGTAGAGTGTCCATCAAGTTAGGTTGAGAGAACCTTGCACAAATATCATCTTGGAGTGAGTTTCCTCACTCCGAAGGTCATCAAACCTTCACAAGATTCAAGACATTGGCTTCTGAATTACATTGGGACTCTAGGTGCCTGAAGACCCTCTTCTTTGAAGGCCTGAACTCCTGGTTGAAAGATGAGCTGGTGGCTCGAGAGATGCCTGAAACCTTAGCAGAGCTGTTGAAGTTGGCAGCGAAGATTGATCGCCGAATTCGCCACAAGGTTCAAGAGGTCAAGAGTCCCAGAAGACCACTCCAGGGAGAGACTCAAGTCAAGTTGGTACCCCGGCCTACACCCCCAGGTCCTGTGGCTGGTAAAGAAGAACCAATGCAATTGGGCCACAGTCATTTGACTTCTAAAGAGAGACGAACTTGAAAGAGGTTGGGACTATGCATGTATTGTGGACAAGCTGAACATGCTGTTCAAACATGTCCTATATGTCCGGGAAACTGGCAGACCTATGTCCTGTGGGAGGATTCTTCTTAGGTCTAACTGCACCCTCTCCTCCACTCTCTCTTCCAGTATCCTTAATCTGTGGTCCTCTAGAATACCAGACCCTTGCCTTAGTGGATTCTGGGGCAGAGGGAAATTTTGTTTTGAAACGTCTAGTGGAACATTCACGGATCCCCACCACTACCATGACGTCTCCATTACTTTTGTCCTCAATTCATGGAGAGCCCTTGCTGGATGAAGTAACCCTGCTTTCAGAACCTGTGAGCTTACGTACCAGTGCTCTTCATACAGAGACTATTTCCTTCTTTATGCTAGAGAAGGCTATGCACTCTTTGGTACTTGGGCTACCGTGGCTGCAGAAACATATGCCACAATTCAACTGAGCCACTTTGGAGCTTTCACGTTGGGGTCCAGATTGCCATGGCAAATGCTTGATGGAAGTCTCTCCAATACCATGCATGCCAACTACCCCGTTGTTGCCTGCGTTGCTGCCTCAATATGCATCTTACCAAGATATATTCTCAAAAGAAGCTGCTGATGTTTTGTCTCCACACAGATCATACGACTGCTCAATCAATTTGAAGCCGAATACAGAACCACCCAAAGGAAGGGTCTACCCCCTCTCTGTAGTAGAGAATAAAGTGATGTCAGAGTACATCCAGGAAAATTTCCAGAAAGGCTTCATAAGACCATCCAAGTCTCCTGCCGGCGCAGGCTTTTTCTTCGTGGGGAAGAAGGATGGAACATTACGTCCATGCCTTGACTACAGAGGTCTGAATGAGATCACTATAAAGGACCACTATCCCTTACCACTTATCTCAGAGCTATTCGGCAGGTTACAGTGAGCCAAGATATTCTCCAAGCTTGACCTCAAGGGAGCATATAATTTAGTTTGCATCCGCTCTGGTGATGAACGGAAGACAGCTTTTAATACCCGGGATGGAAACTTTGAATACCTGGTGATGCCCTTCAGCTTGTGCAATGCCCCGGCTGTCTTCCAAAACATGATGAACAATATTCTGCATGATCTACTCTACCAATGTGTGTCTATCTAGACGACATCTTGATATTTTCCCAGGACCTGCAATCCCTTCAGGAAGATGTCAAAAGAGTTCTGCAGAGACTTCGCGAGAACCGCTTGTACGCCAAGTTGTCTAAATGCGAATTCCATTAGGAATCCATGCCATTCTTAGGGTACATTGTCTCCAACAAAGGCTTCCAAATGGATCTTCAGAAGCTTGATAGTATTTAAAAATGGACTCAACCCACTGGCCTGAAGGCTCTAAGACAATTTTTGGGATTTACCAACTACTACAGGACCTTCATCAAAAATTACTCTTCATTGACTGTTCCCTTAACAGCGATGACTAAGAAGGGAGCCAACTTTGCCACTTGGTCTACAGAGGCTGTGACAGCATTTCAGAAATTAAAAGATGCCTTCTCAAGCAAACCATGTCTATGCCATCCGGACCCTACATGACCCTTCATTGTGGAAGTTGATGCCTCTGACATAGGCATGGGGGGCCGTGCTAAGCCAGACCAATGATGCTAAGATCTTGCACCCCTGTTCATTCTTTTCCCGACGCTTCTCACCAGCGGAGAAGAACTACGGCATTGGGGATAAAGAACTGTTGGCAATAAAAATGGCTTTTGAAGAATGGTGTGCAACATCAGATCATTGTTTTCACAGATCACAAAAATCTGGAGTACCTCCGTCACACTCAACGCTTCAACCATAGACAGGCGAGGTGGTCCCTGTTCTTCAACAGATTTGACTTTGTGCTGAAATAGCACCCTGGTGATAGAAATGTTAGAGCAGATGCATTATCTCGCTCTTTTCTCTCAGAAGACGTACCTGATGAACCCCAACACATCATTGACCCGAAGAGAGTTATTCTCACAGTTACACATCCGGTACCGCCAGGCAAGACCATTGTACCCTGCGATCTTAGAAAGAAATTGCTAACATGGGCTTACAATTCGAAACTGGCAGGACACCCTGGTCAACAGAGAACATTGGCTAAGTTACAGAAATACTATTGGTGGCCCACCATGAAGTAAGACATTCTTGCGTTTGTAGCTTCTTGTGCCAACTGTGCCAGACAGAAACCTCTGCCTGGACGTCCTTGGGGCCTGCTTCAACCCTTGCCAGCACTGGATGAGCCCTGGACCCACATCACAACAGATTTTGTGGTGGTCTTGCCACTTTCTGGAGGAAACAATACCCTCTGGGTTACAGTGGATTGATATTCGAAGATGGCTCACTTTGTGGCTCTCCCTGGCTTGCCTTCAGCCATGGAACTTGCTAAACTTTTCATCAGTCACATATTTCGCCTACACGGCATGCCTAAACACATTGTTTCCTTCAGAGGAGCTCAATTTACAGCTAAGTTCTGGAAAGCCTTGTGCAAGAAATTCGACATCACACTTGACTTCACCTCTGCGTACCATCCTCAGTCGAATGGCCAAATGGATAGAATGAATAGACCTCTCTAACAGTTCCTCTGAGCCTATGTAGGTTCACGACAGAATGACTGAGCTGAACTGTTGCCCTGGGCTGAATTCGCCATCAATTCGCATCCAGCATCGTCCACTGGATCTACTCCTTTTGAAGTGGTCTACAGATGACAACCATTACCACCTTTACCTCTTCCACTTTCTGTGTCATCCCCGGCAGCTCAATCTACTGCCAAAGATATACAGCAGCTCTGGAAAGAGACTAAAGAGATGCTCCAGAAAGCAGGACAAAGAGCAAAGAAAGGCTATGACGCTCACCGCAGCAAGGCTCCTGAATTTCAGCCTGGTGATAAAGTCTGGCTGTCTACTAAACATCTAAGACTCAAGCTTCCATCTGCTCAATTTTCTCCACGCTTTGTCGGACCTTTTCCTATTCTCTGACAACTGGACTCACTCACCTATAGTCTGAATTTTCCACCAGCTATGAAGATTCATAATGCGTTCCATATTTCGCTGCTGAAACCGCTTGTTCTTAACGAGTTTTCCACCAAAACACCTGAACCTACTCCTGTTGATGCAGAAGAAGACATCGAGTACAAGGTTGATGCCATCCTTGATGTAAGAAAGAGAGGCAGAGTTTGGGAATACCTCCTGTCATGGCAGGGTTACTGTCCAGAAGAAAACTCTTCATTGGCTTCGACCTCTGTGCCTCACCTTTCTTCCTTATCTCTCCTCAAGCCTTAGAAAGATGGCTGCTGCCGCGTCTTCATGCCATGCTCTCCGGCATCCCCGGAATGGCAACGGCGATGATGTTCACCATGGTATTCCTGAGGGCCTCCTAGGGTGCGCGCGCGCACGCCACCCACGTCTTTATCTACGTCATGGCAGGAACCTCAGGGGCATCCCCTCCAAGTGACGTCATGCCATTTGGGTATTTAGCCTGCCCTTCGTTTGCTAACAAACTGAGTTAGCAAGGATCGTGAATGGATTGGAACGCCTCCGGTCTAAGCTGCTCTGCTGCTTCCTTGCTGCTGCTGGAAGCTCTCTCTGCCCTTCGGGGTCTTTCATCTCTAACCAGGGTACCCGCTCCTCGGGGGCCCTTATGCTTTCTTTCAGGTGCCTATCTGGGATACAGGTACTCGCTCTCCCTGCCTTGCTGCCTACAATTCAACTACTTCTGCCTGCCAGGATCTCCATCAATACAGCTATCTACTTCTGTGAGTTATCTAACCTTGTCAGTCTGTCTCACCTACAGTTCGGCTTCAGTTCCTCCTTCTGTGTTCCTGATAACATGGTTGAGATGTCTTGTCCCATCTAAATGGGTAGTTCTACTATTTTAAGATAAGTATTTGTTTCATCTTTATCACGATTTTTCTGAATCTAAAATAGTGATATTATTAATTTTTTAGGTTATTGACTCTTGGTAAAATGTTTTCCGTATGCCCCTGAAGAAACTGACAAAGCGAAACACTGACCGTGTTGGGCAATATAAATAATTCATTGTCAAGAGTCTGAGTCATCTTAAATGTTATGGATGGAGGACTATTTTAAGCAAAAAGTAAAAAAAAGCACATAAAAAATAATGTTTGATGTATTAAAGAATGATGAAGGTGAATGATTGAGAAGACTGGTTGGTGTCTTTTTGATAAGTCACACAATGACAAGCTTGCTGACACCTTCTTAGGCTACTACTTTAAATAACTTGGGTTCCACATTTTTTGATTTGATTTTCTGTTGTGGTGAAGCGACGACTCTTCTTGTATAAGTTGTGTGTCACTTTTTTGAGTCATGGAGGCTGAAGCCATTATCCCTCTGAAAAATTTAAGTTTCTCTGATGCCGACCTACAGGCTGTACTTGAGAAGCCATCTTCCTTTTCTACATCCACTGATTCAGCTTCACCCGACGTACAATGGTTTACTTTACAAAAATTGTTACGTCGATCTATTCGCAGTAATTCACACGCTGACACTCTACTGGAATATTGTCATGTGCAATGCATCCAGCGAGGTCTCTGAATTATAAAAGAACCTCATTTATATAAAGAAGACATCGAATTTGTATCGGATTGGAATGCTGTTCTCAATAAATGTAGTTTAGATCTCATGATCTTAATTATCAAGAAAGCACAATCATCTGATTTATTGATACATGAAGAAATTGAATCAACTAAAACCTTATTAGCCTCTACTGTAGATGCGGATCAATTTCCGGTTCAGATGAAATCTACTGAGGATTTAATGGACAAATTTCGATCTGATTTACGTAAATTCAAATATGAGAAGTTTTGTCGTGATGAATGAGACTACAATAAAGTAGGGATGTGAATCGGGCTTTGGACAATTGAAAATATCGTCGATATTTTCAAAATCGTCAGAAATCGGGGGCTTTCCAAAAACAATAGGAAAAACCCACGATATTGATCATGGGGCGTCCCTTATCGTTTTGGGGGAGGGCGGGAAAAACCGCACACAAAAATAACCCCTAAACCCACCCGACCCTTTACAAGTAACTCCTTAGCTTCCCCCACCCTCCCGACCCCCCCAAAACCTTTTTACAGGTACCTGGTGGTCAAGTGGGGGTCCCGGGAGAGATCTCCCGCTCCGGGCCGTCCTCCGGCTACCGGGCCGTCCTTTGCCTTTACCTTGTGACAGGGTATCCGTGCCATTGGCCGGATCCTGTCACATGGTAGGAGCACTGGATGGCCGGCACCATCTTGTGCTCCTACCATGTGACAGGGGCTGACCAATGGCACCAGTAGCCCCTGTGACATAGTAAGGGCAAGGCTATCGGCGCCATTTTGGTTCCTGGCACCCGACGGCACACATGCAGAGGATCGCTCCTGGACCCCCGCTGGACCCCCAGGGACTTTTGGCCAGATTGAGGGGGCCCCCTGACCCCCACAAGACTTGCCAAAAGTCCAGCGGGGGTCCGGGAGTGACCTCCTGCACTCGGGCCGTATTTCCAGTATTCAAAATGGTGCCGGCGCTAGCCTTTGCCCTCATATGTCACATAGTGAGGGCAAAGGTAGCGCCGGCGCCATTTTGAATACTGGCAATACGGCCCGAGTGCAGGAGTTCGCTCCCGGACCCCCGCTGGACTTTTGGCAAGTCTTATGGGGGTCAGGAGGCCCCCCCAAGCTGGTCAAAAGTCCCTGGGGGTCCAGTGTGGGTCCGGGAGCGATCTCCTGCACTCATGCCGTCGGGTGCCAGGAACCAAAATGGTGCCGATAGCCTTTCCCTTACTATGTCACAGGGGCTACCGGTGCCATTGGTCAGCCTCTGTCACATGGTAGGAGCACAGGATGGCGCCGGCCATCCAGTGCTCCTACCATGTGACAGGGTCCGGCCAATGGCATGGATACCCTGTCACAAGGTAAGGGCAAAGGACGGCCCGGTAGCCGGAGGATGGCCCAGAGTGGGAGATTGCGGGAGATCGCTCCCAGGACCCCCACTGGACCACCAGGTACCTGTAAAAAGGTTTTGGGGGGGTCGTGAGGGTGGGGGAAGCTAAGGGGTTACTTTTAAAGAGTCGGTGGGTTTTTTGTTTATTGGCTGGGCAGTCGATAAACAAAACGCGATCGGGCCCGATGGGAAAAAAACCCACATGTGAATCTGAACCGGAATCCGAATCGATTCCGGTTCCGATTCACATCTCTACAATAAAGGCTTCATTTATCCTTGGATGAATAAAGATCATACTGTCAAGACTTCAAGACATGTTACTTTCGACTCCAGTGGGGATGATTCTTCAGGAGATGATGACACCCGCTCTTGCCCACAGTGGTCTGAACCCTCATCTATTTTAAAATCCCCTGTACCTTTTTTAGGACAGAGCCTGCGAGGATCTCGTCGCCTGTATCGGAACCGATACAACCGCTATCAGTCGACAGGATATCAGGAAACTTACGAACCATGAGTAACGTGGTCACAACAAATCAAGGATCTTTGATATTAAATTTATCATCTTGGGAACTTTCATCAACTCAGTTGCAAGTTCTAGAGCGAGGGCTCTCATTTGCTCCAACCAATCGAGGTGACAAATTTTCTCTACAGGTGGCTTTATTCCGCTTTGTTCAGAATCTAAAGATCAAAAACTTTTTTGTGTCACATCCATCATCTGTATATTTATCAATTTTATCAAATCTATCTACATGGATTCCTCCCAGACCTGAAGATCCTGCATTGAAAGTTTTTTTATCAGCTTGTTTCACAGGATATTTCATCTCTTGATTTTTCTACCAATTTACCATTTTTCAGTCTGTCACGTTTGGAAAGAGTTGCTCTTCAAGAACTACAATCTGCTAAAGAATTGATTATAAAACCTGTGGATAAAGGTGGTAAAATAGTTCTGCAGGATCGGGTCAATTATGATAATGAGATTCGTCGACAATTGAGTGACACTTGCTTCTATATACATCTAGATTGAAATTCAACCACCGATATTCAACAGTTGATTTCTCTAACTGTTAAGAAGGGTATGAAGTCAGGTTTTCTGACCAGCAAGGAAGCTAATTTTTTGGTCAAGAAACACCCTCAAGTTCCTGTTTTTTATACGCTACCTAAGATTCATAAAAACATTGAACATCCTCCCGGGTGCACGATAGTGTCTGGCTGTGGTTCACTTTTAGAACCCCTTTCTCGTTTTGTTGATCAATTTTTTGGCTCCGTTTGTGCCTTTGATG
Organism: Rhinatrema bivittatum; assembly: GCF_901001135.1. Lineage (NCBI taxonomy): Eukaryota > Metazoa > Chordata > Amphibia > Gymnophiona > Rhinatrematidae > Rhinatrema > Rhinatrema bivittatum. The sequence continues at coordinate 195,233,220 of NC_042615.1, forward strand.
CCTTCTTATGTGAAAGATTCATTGGACATGATTAAGTTTTTGGAACAATTGGAAATTGAGACCACTAATTTGAAGATGGCTACTTTGGACGTTGAAGCTCTACATACGTCTATACCACAGGATGAGGCTATTGAAATTGCAGAGGAATTTTTTGACAAGCGCCCCAGACCACATCGTATTCCTAGTGAATTTTTGTCTCAATTATTACAAATAGCTTTGAAGAAAAATTTTTTTGCTTTTAATCAAGATTTTTTTCTACAAATTTGTGGGACTGCCATGGGGGCAACCATGGCCCCTGATCTTGCAAATCTTTATGTGCATAATTTTAAGAACATAAGAACATAAGAAAATTCCATACTGGGTCAGACCAAGGGTCCATCAAGCCCAGCATCCTGTTTCCAACAGTGGCCAATCCAGGCCATAAGAACCTGGCAAGTACCCAAAAACTAAGTCTATTCCATGTAACCATTGCTAATGGCAGTGGCTATTCTCTAAGTGAACTTAATAGCAGGTAATGGACTTCTCCTCCAAGAACTTATCCAATCCTTTTTTAAACACAGCTATACTAACTGCACGAACCACATTCTCTGGCAACAAATTCCAGAGTTTAATTGTGCGTTGAGTAAAAAAGAACTTTCTCCGATTAGTTTTAAATGTGCCCCATGCTAACTTCATGGAGTGTCCCCTAGTCCTTCTACTATCCGAAAGAGTAAATAACCGATTCACATCTACCCGTTCTAGACCTCTCATGATTTTAAACACCTCTATCATATCCCCCCTCAGTCGTCTCTTCTCCAAGCTGAAAAGTCCTAACCTCTTTAGTCTTTCCTCATAGGGGAGTTGTTCCATTCCCCTTATCATTTTGGTAGCCCTTCTCTGTACCTTCTCCATCGCAATTATATCTTTTTTGAGATGCGGTGACCAGAATTGTACACAGTATTCAAGGTGCGGTCTCACCATGGAGCGATACAGAGGCATTATGACATTTTCCGTTTTATTCATCATTCCTTTTCTAATAATTCCCAACATTCTGTTTGCTTTTTTGACTGCCGCAGCACACTGAACCGACGATTTCAATGTGTTATCCACTATGACACCTAGATCTCTTTCTTGGGTTGTAGCACCTAATATGGAACCCAACATCGTGTAATTATAGCATGGGTTATTTTTCCCTATATGCATCACCTTGCACTTATCCACATTAAATTTCATCTGCCATTTGGATGCCCAATTTTCCAGTCTCACAAGGTCTTCCTGCAATTTATCACAATCTGCTTGTGATTTAACTACTCTGCACAATTTTGTGTCATCTGCAAATTTGATTATCTCACTCGTCGTATTTCTTTCCAGATCATTTATAAATATATTGAACAGTAAGGGTCCCAATACAGATCCCTGAGGCACTCCACTGTCCACTCCCTTCCACTGAGAAAATTGCCCATTTAATCCTACTCTCTGTTTCCTGTCTTTTAGCCAGTTTGCAATCCACGAAAGGACATCGCCACCTATCCCATGACTTTTTACTTTTCCTAGAAGCCTCTCATGAGGAACTTTGTCAAACGCCTTCTGAAAATCCAAGTATACTATATCTACCGGTTCCCCTTTATCCACATGTTTATTAACTCCTTCAAAAAAGTGAAGCAGATTTGTGAGGCAAGACTTGCCCTGGGTAAAGCCATGCTGACTTTGTTCCATTAAACCATGTCTTTCTATATGTTCTGTGATTTTGATGTTTAGAACACTTTCCACTATTTTTCCTGGCACTGAAGTCAGGCTAACCGGTCTGTAGTTTCCCGGATCGCCCCTGGAGCCCTTTTTAAATATTGGGGTTACATTTGCTATCCTCCAGTCTTCAGGTACAATGGATGATTTTAATGATAAGTTACAAATTTTTACTAATAGGTCTGAAATTTCATTTTTTAGTTCCTTCAGAACTCTGGGGTGTATACCATCCGGTCCAGGTGATTTACTACTCTTCAGTTTGTCAATCAGGCCTACCACATCTTCTAGGTTCACCGTGATTTGATTCAGTCCATCTGAATCATTACCCATGAAAACCTTCTCCATTACGGGTACCTCCCCAACATCCTCTTCAGTAAACACCGAAGCAAAGAAATCATTTAATCTTTCCGCGATGGCCTTATCTTCTCTAAGTGCCCCTTTAACCCCTCGATCATCTAACAGTCCAACTGACTCCCTCACAGGCTTTCTGCTTCGGATATATTTTAAAAAGATTTTACTGTGAGTTTTTGCCTCTACAGCCAACTTCTTTTCAAATTCTCTCTTAGCCTGTCTTATCAATGTCTTACATTTAACTTGCCAATGTTTATGCTTTATCCTATTTTCTTCTGTTGGATCCTTCTTCCAATTTTTGAATGAAGATCTTTTGGCTAAAATAGCTTCTTTCACCTCCCCTTTTAACCATGCCGGTAATCGTTTTGCCTTCTTTTGAAGTTTGTTGGCTGACTCATCATCCTTTAGAAGAAAATCTCATAGTTTGGAAACGATACATCGATGATGTATTTGTTCTATGGAGAGGAGATGAAGACATTTTTCAATCTTTTTTAATTTGGTTGAATTCCTGCATTTCACATCTTAAATTCACTGCTACCATTGAGTCACATTCCATTACATTTTTAGATATCCATATCACCATAGTCAATGGAAAATTTGTGGTCTCTCTTTACTGTAAACCAGTTAGTTCAAATAATTATCTACATTATTCAAGTGCTCATCCCAGAAATCTGAAAAGGAATTTACCTGTTAGTCAATATATTAGATAAAGACGTCTGTGCACAACTACAGCAGATTTTGAAATTCATTCACAAATTTTACGTGATCGTTTTCTAGCTCGAGGCTACCCGCGCTGAAGCAGACGTAAGGCCTATTTACGAGCAAAATATTCTCATCGTGAATGGCTGTTCCTTCCACATCAGGCAGATGACTCTTCGCGGCATACATGTATTCTACCCTATTCATGAGTCGCTCTGAAGATTCGTCAATCTATCCTGAAGTACTGGCATGTTTTACAGACGCATGACATTTTTAAATTACCTCCACGCATCACTTTTTCACATGCCATGAATTTGAGAGATTTGCTGGTAAGATCTGATAGCTCTGTTGATTCTAGATCATATGACACCCAGGTTGGATCACATTATCCCTGCCATACCTGTTCAGTTTGTATTTCTTCTATGACTATTCAAGATCATTTGATTGTTCACACGGGTTATAAGATTAACCTTAGATATCATACCTGTGATTCTACAATGGTTGTATACCTTAGTCAATGCCCCTGTCTGTTGCTTTATATTGGCAAAACAAAACGTCATTTGCGGACAAGAATGATTGAACATCGGTCAAATATAAAAAATAACAGGGAAGACGAACCCTTGGTTCTATATTGCATTGAACTGGGACACACCTTTGATGATTTAAGATTTTGTGTGATTGATCATGTTCCTGTGCATTGGCGTGGTAGAGATTGCGAATGTTTTCTATTACAGTCGGAACAGTGCTGGATTTACAGATTAAATACTGTTGCTCCATCGGGTTTAAAAAATGAGTTAGATTTACACACATTTCTTGGATGATTGCAATTGTTCACTGTGTTTGTTTGATTAATCCAGCAATGATACATCATGAATGATTTACCTGGTCACTGATGTCACATAAACTGCTGAGGATTTAAAGAGACGCGAGCCTCGGCTTCAGTTCCTCCTCCTGTGTTCCTGATAAGATGGTTGAGACGTCTTGTCCCGTCTAAATGGGTAGCTCTGCTATTTTAAGATAAGTATTTGTTTCATCTTTATCACGATTTTTCTGAATCTAAAATAGTGATATTATTAATTTTTTAGGTTATTGACTCTTGGTAAATTGTTTTCCGTATGCCCCTGAAGAAGCCGACAAAGCGAAACACTGACCGTGTTGGGCAATATAAATAATTCATTGTCAAGAGTCTGAGTCATCTTAAATGTTATGGATGGAGGACTATTTTAAGCAAAAAGTGAAAAACAGCACATAAAAAATAATTTTTGATGTATTAAAGAATGATGAAGGTGAATGATTGAGAAGACCAGTTGGTGTCTTTTTGATAAATCCCACAAAACATCAGGCTTGCTGACACCTTCTTAGGCTACTATTTTAAATAACTTGGGTTCCACATTTTTTGATTTGATAGATCAATTCCTGCCATGTTGGCACTGACAGAAAATTTTTCCTCTCCTCTCTGGATATAAAGTGAAGAGGCAGAAATCTGAACATATGCCACTAAACATTTTAGGTCATAGCTGTTCTTATAAGGGTATGACTTTTAAAAAGGTTTTAGATAGCCTTAAGTGTCTGGGGATCTGTTTTTATTCAGACTTAAATCTTATGATCACTAAAGGTTTGGAGTGTATTTTTGAGTAACCGTGTAACAGTATTACTGGTTGGTCTCCATTATACCTTTCCTGGTGGGATAGCTTAGATTCTATTAAAGTGGTGTTTACTCCCCAATTAATTTTATGTTGAGTATGATACCTTCCTTTTTGCTTTGCTTTTTTATACGAAACATAGAACATAGAAACATAGAAAATGATGGCAGAAAAAGACAAATCGGCCCATCCAATCTGCCTAGCAAGCTTCCACATTTATTTTCCCAAACGTATCTGTTTCATCAACCTTGTGAGTAAATGTTTGATTCAAATTTCCTGCCATCCCCTTTCAGTGATGCAGAGAGCAATGTTGGAGTTGCATCAAAGGTAAGCATAAGGCTTATGGTTAAGGGTAGTAATCGCTGCATCCAGCAAGTTACCCCGATGCTTATTTGCCCAGACTGCACAGACTGATGCTTTGTTGGATGTTGTCTGAATGTAAATCCTTTTTTCCTCATTTCCCCCTACCTTTGAAGCAGAGAGCAACGCTGTATATGCTTTCAAAGTGATGTATTAGGCTTAATTGGTTTAGGGTAGTAACCACTGTAATAAGCAAGCTACCCCCACGCTTATTTGTTTACCCAGATTATGAAGCTCAGTTCTTTTTTGTTATTGTCTGAATGCTAGAGGTGTGCATTCGTTTCCTACGTATTGGTAATCCGCAACATATAGGGCCATATTTGTTGTATTCGTGGGGAAGCGAAACATATTGCGATTCCCCGATGTTAAAAGAGGGGCTTCTCCTCTAATTACAGAATGAATACCAGCTTCAAACGATAATAAAGAGAGAGGTTTATTAATACAGATAAGTAAATAGAGGAAGGCGGATAATTCCTCTAGGAGCAGAAAAATACAGAAAGAATTTAGTACAAGCAAAGGTGTACAAGGTCTGTTTAAAATCTGCTCAGAGATCTTAACATGTGCATCAGCTTATAAAGGGTCTGGGGTCTGCTATTATCAGTCATCTGCATAATCCACACCCTTTACATTTAATAGCCAATCGATATATATGTTAACATGTGTACTTTAGCTTGCTCTTACTATAGGCCACAGGCCTCTTCTTATCAGTTAAAATAACAAACTTAGTTCCATCCTTCCAGGAATGATGTCATCTGTGCTGGATGATTCTCTGGCAAGTTCAATGATCAGTGCTTCATAGTGCTATAACTACATATGTGCAGGATATATGCAGTGCACTATTCTACATATCCCCCTGTGAAGGGTGATTGGCTAAGAACCCTTCATACCTATCTAAGTCACATATCGCCATGTCTTAGGCTGCCCAGCCTAGTTAAGGCTACTCCTTACTGGCGAGAGGCATTACCCGTCTTCGTACCGATATGCTCATTTTTCACAGATAGTCATCACAGGTGGTGGGGAATGGTACAGTGTCAGCATGAGAATCCAGAAGCATCAGGTTCAAGGTTTCAGCTTGATTAAGCATGATCCGAGTGCTAGTCTGTGTTACCAGCATTTCAGAAACTTGATCACGGCATCTTCTTAGGCAGATACAGAGACATGGTAAGCAGAGACAAACAACTAGCCCAAGTAAGGCAATTGTACACATGGAGCCAATTAGAATTTTGAATCCTGAACCTAAACTAGAAAACCATGAGCCAAGGGATCCAAATGGATCACTGACATCAAGTCATTTCAGGTTTGCACCGGTACATGTGCTATAGACATCATGTTCCGAGTGATTTCCTCAATCACTTCACCCTTGTCGTCTATTTGAAGACAACAGTTACTGAGGTTAGATTTACCACATAATCCTCTTTCTACAGCTAGATTATAATCTAATGCTAGATGAGTCTGATAAATAGCATTCCAAAAACCCTTTTGCTGAGTGGCTAATATTCTCAGTGCTTTAGCAGTTTCATTAGTAATTATTTCAACAACAGCTTGCAATCTTATAATACGATTCAACATATAAATTGGAGTTCCATAACCCCAGGAGCCATCCTAATAGGTTACAATATTGAGCCAATAAGAATTTACCATTTGAGCTTACATGGTATAGTTGAGAAAAGATTGAGATAAACAAGAAGAATTGCCTATAGCTATAGTGTGTAATACTGTGTAAGGTCTATGAATGCACTTTGTTGCAACAATGGAATGGGCCAATATCCACTGCGCTTTACATGAGATGGGATCGGTGCTTTTGCACATGGGGGTCACAAATATAGCAATCAAGAGGGATAACCTAGCAGAGCAGTTGGACATCCTTCTTAAAAGGTACAGAGAAAACATGAAGAGGTAATCCATTGAAATGGACAAGGAAGAAAAGGGAAAAACAACAAAAACATAAGGCATGTTCTGGTCATAGGTAGGAGTAGGTACAGTTGCATATCCTTGTGAGAGGAAGCCTCAGTTAGAATGGGTAAATTTCTACAAGGAGATCAATCTCAGAATAAGGACAAAGGCCACAAAACTACTAAGAAATATTTGTAAGAGGGTGTAAACAAACTCCAGGTAAAATCTGAGAGGAAGTGTTACAGGAAGAAATGTTCAAAAAGGTTACAGAGAAATCAGAGTATAAAGGGAATAGGATATTGGAATATAAAAAGCCAGCAAAGTAATTACTATAGGTACAGGCTGCAGAAGAAAGAATAAGTCAAAGAGATGCAGAGGTACCACCAGTAAGACGAGTGGGAAAATGCTAGAAATAGCTTACAGCAAATAGGACAGCATGAATGTAACGTACTCTGATGTAGCAGAAATATATATGCACATAAAAAAAGGAGAGATCCAGAGAAAAACCTGATAGTTAAAGGATAAGGGTGTGTATGGCCAAGCCAAATCATTACCACATCTATAGGTGACATCCCAGGATGCGGGTAGGGAATATACTTAAAAATTGAGGGAAACCGACCTTTCGGTAGGGAGTCAAAGGGCAAATGTCATAACTAGATCTTGAGGAGTGTCTCATTTATGGACTTGTATCCATTGTTGGGCAGGGACTTCAGTAGGGTCAAAACAGGTAATGGTTGTATGCACATACACTGTATTGTGTGGAATTATGAGAACGGTATGTAACTGTCCCTTCACAATCATAAGGGAATTTGTATAGCAGAGTAGAAGTTTTAGTCGTACCATCTATAGTTACTGTGATGCAAGCATTACAATTCGGGTCAGTGGTGCATACAGGGAGTATACCATTCCAAAAGGATAATACACAAAAAAGAATAAACATGTTAATGCAAAAAGTGAATACCAATCTGAAAATACAAAAGCAAACTAATAGTAACAAAGAAAAGAAGGCAAAGAAAAAGGGCTGTTGAAACATCAGGCAAGTGCAGTCATGTGACAAAGCATCTGTAGGCCCAATAGTGGATAAAACATTGTCCAGGGATAAGGGATTCAAGAAAACATTTGACCATACTGGGGCATATCTCGCTCTAAGAGAGCAATCAGTGGGATATAGTATGTGGGTAATGTAATCAAGGCAGCTTTCATAGACAAGGGTAATGGGTGAAGAAAAGCATATTACATAATCATATACGGATATAAGAGGTTGGGGGTTAGACAAGGAAGATACTATAAAATTTAATACAACAAATCTTTGCCAAATTATTCAGCTGTCTACAGGAGCGAGTTTAAACAAACCCCCCACCCTCCTGACCCCTCCAAGACTTACCAAAACTCCCTGGTGGTCCAGCAGGGAGTCCGGGAGCCATCTCCTGCACTAACACCCTTGGCTGCCAGTATTCAAAATGGCGCCAATAGCCTTTGACCTTACTATGTCACAGGGGCTACTGGTGCCATTGGTCAGCCCCTGTCACAAGGTAGGAGCACAAGATGTCATTTGGTGGTTGAACTCCATATGATGATATATAAATATGACTCTGTTACAAATGATAAACTTAATAGGGTGGCTAAGTGGGTGGATGTGTAGAGACCATTGGAACAATGTTTTAATTTGTAATAAAACTGTATTATTTTTGTTCTGTCAACTATGTTTCATCTTAATGTCTAACCTTATTGATAATTGTGCTTGCACTGTTATTGTATTTCCAGTTCAGAGTTTTATATTTTTGCTACTGTATTTCTTTGAAAGCAATAAAGAAATGTGAATGAAAGAGATTCTGTGTGTGGGTTTTTTTTAACTATTCACTGGGTATTCGGTCCTCCTCCACTATTAGTGCTATGTATGCAGGAGGATTACCATATTGGAGACTTTAAAAATGCAAGACTGTTGCATCCTGCAGAGGAGAAGAAATATTGGAAGAACAGCCTGTGTTTTCTATACTTCAATTCATTCTGGGGATTATGTGACCCCAAGGTACACAAACCAAAGAAGGTATGAGATGAAGGGCAGGTTCTGGGTGAACTTTGTGGACCACAGGGACTGGAGGAGTTACTCAGAGACACATGAGAGTATTGGTGGCAGCAGACATGGGCAAGCTTCCAAGATGGGGGCTTGATGCACCAGCAGAGGATCTTCCACCTTCTGCTCTGGCTCTGTGCGGTAGCAGCAGCTTTTCTTCCCATGTAGGGGAAGATGGGAGTAAGTGCACCAAACACAAAGCCAGGGGAAAGAGACGAAGGCAAGGAAGGGTACATCCTGAGTCTGTCCATCTGTTAGTCCTCACCTGTGAAGTCACATGTTATAGACAGACCGAAGGATAGACAAATGACCAAACCAAAAACATAACCATGTTTTGTTTTATAAAACAAAGCAAAAAGAAAAAGAAAGATAGTAAGTCTTAATTTCTTCTACAGGTTTGTGATTAGTTTCCTGATATGTAAAATGTTTGAAGAAAATATAACAGGTTGTTTTTTTTTACTGTAGTCCTATTAACTGTACTGAAAATAAGGAAATCTTTGTTTTCCCACTATGTATATTATATATTCAGAGGGACATGCATACTTCTGCATTGAGTGGGATCAATGCCCCTGAATCCACATAAGCAATCTAAAAGTGCATATTTTTAGCAATACAATTGTGCACAGTCATATTCATAGTCTGCCTTTGAAAAGTTTTCCCGGTAGAAATAATGGAATTTATAAACCTACTTATTAACGATCTTGAGGCAGTATCTCAAAGCAATCACATTTTTATTTTACATTTTGCTTTATGTATATTTTTTTGCCTTGCAATCATAATGTAAACTATAGCATTTCAACACAACTTAATTCACTCTAATAGATATCCTGCTTACTTAAAGTCTACAACACTGAGGGCAGGGAGGAAGATAAGATGTGACAATCAAAGAATTCCTAAAATGTCCTAAGAAATATTATCCATTCCCTCAAAAATGGGCACACTAATTGCAACACAAGAAGAGAAATATCATAAATCTAGAGAGATCAACTGAGTGGGTAACTCTTCATATTTTAAAATTTCATGAGTAGATGTTTCCTTTATGTCTGCACTCAGTCTACAGATCCTCTTTCCCTTTAATCTTAATTCCAAAAAGACTATTGCATCATTCAAGGTAGGGAAGGCATATGCAATCACAGGTACAAATCAAAGAAATGGCTTATCATTTTCATGTGTAAGGTAATCAGAAACTACCACCTGCACTTAGGATCCCTGTAGCACTTTCATGAAACTAGAAAGAAGTAACTTTTGTTATGGGGCATAGCAGCTTGTCCTCTCCCAAGTAAATTCCTGAAGTATTGTTTGAACAAACATATCATACTTCCCCCATCTTCTTGACTAGCACTTTATAAAATGGATTGCTTTATACAATTTCACAATTTTCAATTTTTTTTCTTTGGCTAATATTGTACAGAGGACTTTCAATTCATGCTTTCAGCATGCTAATAGCTAACAGTTTTCTTACAGTCACTTTATTGTAAGTGTATTGTCTCCTTACCTCTAATTTAACTATATTAATATTCATGTTAACTATTTTAGGCCTAGATTCTCTAATACTGCTGGGCTCTTTGAATCGCGCAGTACAGGGGGGCGAAGCGGGGGGCAGTCCTGAGATAGCCGGCAGCGATCGTACCTCCACGGTGCGATCACTGCCGGCTTTTGCACCCAATAGTGCCATCGTAAAAGGTGGTGCTATTGGGCGCAAAATTGGCAGCGAAAAGGGTTCTTACCTTTTCGCTGTCCGCGATGTCTTCACGGCATCCGTCCCGGTGCTGCCCCAACTCCTCCTGTTCCAGTCTTGATACCGCCCCGACTCCACCCCCATTTAGTGATTGCATGCAATCCACATAGAAAATGACCCCCTTAGTTTTAAGTCTCCATTATACTATGCTAAGTGTTTCAATGAATACATTTCCCATTCAAATATTTGATAATGTTCAACTTTAAACACTAAGTCTTCCTTATAACTTATTCATCTCACTAACACCCCACAATATTATGGATCTCTACCTTCAACACATTGGAATAGTAAACTTTTTGAAAAGGATCTAAAGGAATAGAAATCTATATATCCCACATGGCGTCTACTTGACTAACTCAAGATGTTTGCCAATGTCTTTCTCTTCCTCTTCAGAAATGTCTATTAAGTTCAAAATAATTACTACAATCTATTTCTGGTGGAGAACCCACAATAAATACCAAAATGTATCTTATTTATTTACAGGTACTTATATACCATCCCTCCAAACAGAGTATGACTGGGGTGGTTTACAACAAAAACATTCATGACATGTTTATCAAAGACTTTAACAGCATTTCCACAGTCTACAATTACAACATGCTAGCATATTAATGCAGAAATGCAAAAAGTCTGAATTTTCTCTCAGTGCATCCTTCCTTGATGCTATGTTGCTTCACTGCTTTTGATGAAATGTATTTGTGTTAAACTCTATTTCTGCATGCAGATGGAACTACTCAAAGTTTTATAAAACTGCTCAAAAAAATGTAGAGCTTTTACACTGAAAATCTGTAATAAACAAGCAAAGTTATAGGGGTCATTTATCAAAATGCTATAAGGCATTAACACATGTGATAGCACCATAATGTAATGCAAATCAGAGGAGTTGGTTTTCTGTTTTGCATGGCTTTAACTACTCCTTTTTCAGTAGTGTTATAGCTTGCATTAAGGCATGTTTTTGCTCATGCTGATTTTAGTTGGGGAGAGAGAGAGAGACTAGCTGTGATATCCTTGCCCTACATAGGTATTTATATCTCTATGGGAGGCCCACCTAGTAACGCAAGGTGAGGTTTAGGTATTAAGGTAGGGGGTTAGGGGCCATTTTGACATTCAAAGTGAGACAGAACAGTGCTCTCTTGTGAAGATTTGATGACCTTCGGAGTAAGGAAACTCACTCAAAGATGAGATTTGTGCAATGTTCTCTCAACCTAGCTTGATGTTACCCAGGTAGAGAACCACCAAGTATGCATTAAAGGTGGCTTATCGCACTTGATAAGCTTTACAAAATGACCCCCCCCCCCCCCCCCTTAGCCAGCTAGCATTGAAAATAGGTGGATTTTCATCTGAAAATTAGCTTCAGTTGAAAATTCATTAACTATAAATGGTCAGTTCCACCATTTATAGTTAATGAATTGCTAAAATGCAAAATCACGCAAAGCAGCTCCTTAACTATTAGAACATTGAAAACCTACATGTGAAATTGGCCAAATGTACTGTTACATATCAAGGACATAATTTTTTATTTACTGATCCAAGGACACCTTACAAATGTTTTCATAAGAAAAACTGGTCATTCAGTGCTGGATAGTTTATCCGGTATTTCTTGTAATGATGCTACTTTATTACATAAGATTATATAGAAGGATTTTTCTGAGTTCATTATGTTTTAGACCCATCCTTGGACCTCAAATTCTATAATTGTGTATCATGCATGGAATTAGACTATTCTCTTTTTTGTATATTTTTAATCTCCTTTTGAGGTTTTGATGTTTACTGTTTTTCTATGATTTAAAAATGTCTGGAATAATTATAAAATTATGAAAATAAAGAATAAAAAGAATAAAACATAAATAAAAAAAGATACAATGTGATATTGTAAATAATCCAGCTCAGAGGTTCTCAACTTTAGGTATTCAAGAGCCAGAAACAGAACAGGTTTTCAGGATAAAGAAAAAATGCAAATTAATTAGATTCCAAGACCAGTTAATTTTCTGGTCCTGATATCCAGGCATAAAAAAACAAATTCAAAATTCCATCGTAATGCTGCTTTAATTTAAAAAAACAAAAAACATTATTTTCAGGGACCCTTACTTTTCAAATTATCATTGGCTACAGTATAGTTCACTCTAAAATGTATTCAGATTGGTTTGCCTATACCTTTCTAACATAGCATTTCATATATTTCATTATAATGTAATTAAAAATGATAATGCTAAGTTATTTAGGAGGCAATATTTAAACAGTCTGGGTACTACATGATCTGTAAGCTCATTTGCAAATGGAAATTCCAGATACAAAGTTTGCATGGTAAAGTATATTTGCAGATTTTAAAATCAAATCCCTAGGCAAACCTTTCCTCCTCTGCCTTCACCCCCATTTTGGCCCTGCCCCTTTGTCCTGCATCAAATATCTAGCCTCTTCATGAAACTCAGCAACTGGACTTAACCACTAACTGGAAGGCAATTTTCAGCCATGGAGAATTCCCTTGGAAAATTGTCTTCAGTGGCAGACTACCACAAAATGAATCTAGTTGCTTTACAAGTATAACACATCCTTCTCAATTATGCATCAAGACATTGCTGTTTATCTCAGAACAGAATATAAAATTGCTACAGATATGATGTGATGGTGAGGAAAAGTATCACTTTTCCCTTCTAGTCCCAAGCCTTTACAAAACATATAGAGTAGAGCTACAATGGTCAAATTTGGCACATTGTGGATAAGCACAGAGGCCAAAGTGGTGTATACCACACTATGAGGGGCCACAGTCTTAAATCAAAGGGTGGCAGCAGCAGTGTCCGTAAGGGCCAGCTCAGTTTGGAAATTGTAAGTGGCAGAAGGGCAGAGAGCAGTGAGCAGCAATATCTCTGTAAGTTGACGCACTGCCGTCCAGCCAGACAGACGGGATGTGCATTTGTTTGAAACAAAGGCAAAAAATACAACAAATGAGGCTATTTTCAGTTCATTGAGAATGGAACAAACCAAAAATGGCTTCCTACAAAAATATACAAAATGTTTTGGGTATTTTTGTATTTATGGCTTTAAAAAAAACAACAGGTCTCCTGTGGACCTTGTGTTCATTACCCGAGGTCCGTATCTCTCGGGGACCTCAACACCTGAGGCCCATATCTCTCAGGCAGAAGGCTGGTACCAATGAAAACTCTCAGCCTTTGTATTACTATGAATCTTTATTAGCAAAATAGCAAGCAAGAAAGGATACAACAGTTTCTTGGGAGTAGCTGAAGCTGCCTAACAGTGGCGTGTTCCAAAAAACCTACTCAGTTTCTACAAGATACATTACTTTCTTATATACATATATTACTGACGTTTTTCTTTTTTTTTTTCTTTCTGGGACTGCTCCTTATTTGGAGTGGAATATTACTGAAACTTTTGCTAAAACTAAGGCTGCCTGGTGCAGTATCTGGTACACTACCTTCTTCCCTGTTCAGTAGTCAGGCCTTGAGACATGAGCAAATTTCTACACCATCTGTTTCAATTTCTCACTCAAGGTTATTTGCTCATATTAAACAAAAATGCATTCTTTACTTGTGCTGAGCTGTTCTTTTATTTTATTATTTAATCCAGCTTATTCTCACTGGAAACCGGAAACCCCCACCTAGCAAGCAAAATGTAAACCAGGGGCCCAGGCCTGCTTGGTTGGGCTTCTCTGAGCTCTTCTGATCCAATTTCCAGACCCCAAAATTCATCTAGCCTAGCAGAGGCCTATCTGGAGTCACCTTGAGATCTGCCCAGATCCTGCATAGGGCCAGTCCAAAGTCTGTCTGGAACTGGTCCAAAGCCAGCTGATGCCCCCATCCCCATTTAAATATTCTGAGGCTAAGGAGCTCCCAGTCTGCCCCCACTTAACTCTTCCAGGATTCTGAGTGCAGGCCCCCACTCATTTCTGCCCTGCTCCCAATCCTTTAAATATGGTGCTGTCCATCTGAAAGATGGCACTGAAATGATGTTACTTTAGCGTCTTTCTCCAGCACAGCCGGCACCATTACGGAGCACAGCCTTTTATTTGTACATCTCTGCATTATAATGGTGCCGGCTGCACTGGAAGAAAGCGCCAAAATGATGATACTTTGGTCCCATCCTCTAGGAAGTTGGTGCCATTTTTAAAAGACCCGAGTAGGAGTGAGTGGTCATTGTTTCTGCCCTTTTTTTGTAACTCAGGATCCAGAAGTGGGTAAGTGGGGGCTAGGGTAGGAACCCCCTGGCCCTGGCATGTTTAAATAGGAGAGGAGGTGCTGGGCCAGCTCAAGACAAGCTCTGGGGCAGCCACAGACAGGCTTTGGACAGGATCTGGGTCAGCCCTGAGCAGGCCCTAGGCAGGCTTTATGCCAACAATGGGCTGGCTCCAGATTGGGCATTTTCAGGCCCTAGCCAGGCCAGATTAGTTGTTTGGGCTGGGAATGAGTTTCAAAGGGGCCCAGGAGGCCTAGCTGGACAGGCCTGGGCCCCAGGTTTTCATTTTCTTGAGCAAGAGAGGGTTTCCAGGAGCACAGGAGGACCTTTTGTTAAAATTTGTTTTGTTTTTTCACATTTCATTTTTTGGGGTTTAGCAAATGAACTGAACTAAAAAAAAAAACCAAAAAAACATTCACTGGACAGAAAAACAAAATATCCCCCCCACGAAATGAAAAAACAAACCAAAATGAAACATTGGATGGCGTGCATCCTTAACAGACAGCAGAAGAGCCGGAAGCAGCAGCGTCTGTATGGGCAGAAGAGTGGGAAGCAGAAGGGTTTGCAATGTTCCGTGCAGCAGTCTGAAGCCTCTTCTCCTCCAGCAGGCTGGAAGCGTTTGCCACAATATTGGGGGTCAGGGAGGTTCTGCTGACTATACGATCAGTGCTAGCTGTAGGAGGCAGAATGTAAGAGAAACAACAGGAGTAGCAGCTGTGTGCAAACACTGCTTTTATCCAAGTCAGTGTCTAGATTAATCCACTAGATCCATTCCCTCCTCTGTCACTCCCTTTCCCAGAGAATTTCATGGTGGCAGTTATTGCTGCTGTGGGCCCCACCAGGTCTCCCCAGGATGAGCTGCTTTTCTGGCCCTCCCCTCACTGGAGGATCTCAACGATGAGAGCCATGTCTCAATGCCCTCCAAGAGAGGATATCATTGCTAAGGGCCTCCTGCTTTCCCCCGTCCTCCCCCACATCCCTAGCTGAAGGAATTCTGCAGCAGAAACAATATTTCAGTCAAAACCCCACCACCACCACCACCACCTACATACCTCTGCTTTTCAGCTCTCAGGCAGCCATCAGAAGCTGTTCATCCCACACCTTCTTTCACGAGCCTCTTACTTACTGGAGAAACATTAACACCCAGCAGGTTTTCTCCATAAACTATGCTTGGGTAATTTTTTGTCTAGGATTGTTTGAGCTCCTAAATGTCTTGTGTTTTTTTTTCCTTTTTATGTAGATTGCCCTTAGTTTACATTTTTTTATTATATAATTAATTACAAAATGTTTGTGCATTTGATTTCACTTGGGTGTGCCTTTTTTTTTCAGTTTTCTTGTGGTCTTTCATTTGGTGTGTTTGTGGGCTTTCCTGTCGGGTTTTTTTTTTTCTTTTTATTAGTTGACGGTTTCGATTTTCTTGGGGTTTTTATTTGGTTGGTTGGGTTTTCAGTTTTTCATTGTATGTACATTTTATGACAATCGCTGATGAATTAAGGGTCTTCTAGGAGGAATGGACTGAGTGCAATTTTTTCTGTTAAATTCAAGTTGAATCCTGTTTGATAGGTGTTAAATCAAATTCTCTTTTCAAGTAGCTTAATATTAAAAGACACTATGACACTAATCATGGATCCAAATTTGACAACATTCTAAGAACAAGTGTGAAAAGATAAAGTTGCAGAATTGTAAAAAAAAAAAACCAAAAAACTGTCAGATCAACAATTTTCTTTTCAAATGACAGACAGAGCTTGAGGCCTTCATAAGAGGAAGTTATGCTGTTGCTGAAATAATAGCTACAAAATTTCAAAAACCATTTTCAGATGGCAAGTCTATTAAGGAATGTTTTATATGGGGCAGATGGGGCTAAGTCCCTACCTGCCTAGGATAACCCGGGCACCAGGCTTAGCCTCATGCTGCTGCATACTGGGGAGATAGGGTCAAGTAGCTTACAGGCCCACTTGACGTGGGTGATCTATTGTCCCTGTAGTGAGTCTTGTTGACCTCTGGTTGGTATGTGAACCGCAGGGGAGCAAGGGATTAGGGCAGAGTTAGTGGGGACAAAAAGGGCATGTAATGGAGTAGTTCTGCCCTTTTTTCCTGGATGCTGCAAAGATTGTGTCACCTGAACTTGGTTGATATTACAGGGCCATCCAGGTTGACTGGATGGTCGGCAGTGGGAATTCTGGGTTTGTTGGGGTGCTGCCATGTCTGAGGTGGACTCCTTGCTGGGCTATGGCAGGAAATGTGCACTGAGGCACCAGGGGACTGCTGGACACCTACAGGCCAGGTGGCCAGGGGTGGGTTCATCTTGCTTGAGCATGACAGATGCCAACTGGGGCTTTGGGGCTATTATTTTGTACTTCTCAGGTACTGAAAGATGTACTGATTTGTAATAAAGCTGTGGCCTTTTGATTCCCAAGCATTGGAGTAGGTCTGCTGTGTTGTTTGTGGCTGATACTTGCAAATAGGGTGCATGCAGGGAAAGGCCAAACTTCTGGCAGTCCATTTATGAAAATGAAAAATATGTGCTCGAATAGTCACACCTGGTAACCAAAACAAATAGAGTTTGAATTAGCACAAGTTGGACTCTTGTGAGCGCAGTAGCATTCTGCTTCAAACTGTTATGTGTGATGAGTGCAGATAAATCCTAATAAATGCTAAATGCTAGCAGCAAGATAAAACTGAGACTGTTGCTGAAGGAATCGGACCAGAAAAGAAAGCCTATTTTTTTAAAAATAAGTCTTTCACATCAAGCTATAGCTAAACACGTGGAATTAGCTGGTGGCACTGAACAGAAGCTGAAAACCCATGCCTCGGGTTTTAAGTTTTACGCCTTGGTGCCTGATGAAAGTACAGATGTTAACCACGCTGCTCCTTGCACGCGCCGAGCCCGAGGGGAGCCCCAATGGCTTTCCTCGTTCCCTCCAAGGCTGCTCCGAAATCGGAGCAGCCTTGGAGGGAACATTTTTTTTGGTCCCCCCCATCTTCCCCTATCTAACCCACCCCCCAGCCCTACCTAAATCCCCCCTCCTACCTTATTTTATTTCTTATGCCTGCCAGAAGCAGGCGTATCTTGCACTCGCTGCCGTGTGCCAGCACGGGAACCTCCGGCACGGCCGCATGAAAAAGGCCTCGGGACCACCCCTGGACCACTGCCACGCCCCCGGACCCACCCCTGGACCCACCACCGGACCGCCAACACGTCCCCAGACCCGCCCCCTTCCCGCCTCTTTTTCGAAGCCACGGGACATACGCGCGTCTCGGAACAGAATATAAAATTGCTACAGATATGATGTGATGGTGAGGAAAAGTATCACTTTTCCCTTCTAGTCCCAAGCCTTTACAAAACATATAGAGTAGAGCTACAATGGTCAAATTTGGCACATTGTGGGTCAGCACACAGGCCAAAGTGGTGTATACCACACTATGAGGGGCCACAGTCTTAAATCAAAGGGTGGCAGCAGCAGTGTCCGTAAGGGCCAGCTCAGTTTGGAAGTTGTAAGTGGCAGAAGGGCAGAGAGCAGTGAGCAGCAATATCTCTGTAAGTTGACGCACTGCCGTCCAGCCAGACAGACGGGATGTGCATTTGTTTGAAACAAAGGCAAAAAATACAACAAATGAGGCTATTTTCAGTTCATTGAGAATGGAACAAACCAAAAATGGCTTCTTACAAAAATATACAAAATGTTTTGGGTATTTTTGTATTTATGGCTTTAAAAAAAACCAGGTCTCCTGTGGACCTGGTGTTCATTACCCGAGGTCCGTATCTCTCGGGGAGTTCAACACCTGAGGCCCATATCTCTCAGGCAGAAGGCTGGTACCAATGAAACAACACGCCTCCAGACCCGCCCCCTTACCGCCCCTTTTTCGAAGCACCGGGACATAAGCGCGTCCCGGGGCTTGCTCGCGCTGCTGAGCCTATGCAAAATAGGCTCGACACGCGCATCAACATATAGGGCTCCCAGGAGCTCTCACTCTCTGGATTCTCCATGGCTCCTCTGGTTTTGGGAGGACCCACTCCTCCCCTTGTGGCTAGGGGGAACCTATATTCTCTCTTATACTGCCCTGGCTTCCCACACCTGTGACACACACCAGAATGCTTAGTGTTTCTCGTTTCTGTATTGTCTGGCCAGTTCTTTCCCCCTCCAGTTCCTCTGCGGGGGGAGCATCCCAAATTGGAGACTCGAGTATGGTCTGAAGGGCCTCCAGCATTGACTCCAACTCATGGATCCCAGTCTGCTACTCCTTCTCTGGGGTTGAGGTGGGTTCATGGTGCCCTTCCCCACTCCTTTGTTCCCGTGGATTCTAAACCATTGCACAGGTTTTTGGATGATCCCGGAGGGTCTTAACCTCTGGTACTATTCTCTCTTCCAATTTGAGGCAGGGTCCCTCTCTGTTGGGGTAACTTAGAGAGCTCCTCATAGCCTCTTGGTCTTCCTCTTCCCTGATCCCCCTCATTACAATGGCAAAGGGAGGAAGGTCCCTTCTCTTTTCTGCTAACCCAATTTTCATCACAGTCACATCTGACTATAAGGCCCCCCCCCCCCCCCGACTATCTGTTCAATTTAATCCCTGTCCATTTCTTGTGCCAAGATTGCCCCCTTTCTCTCAGCTTTAGGTAGGACATGCTCTAGACGGAATGCATATTGAGAGAGCTTTTCCCCAGACCTCTGCATAGTAGTTTTGAAATGGATAAAGCAATCCACTTTGTCTTCTGTACTTCCATACATGCCTTCTAAAATGTCCAAGCAATCCTGGGCAGTATCATCAGGCTTGGAAAGGGTCAGAAACATTACTGCATCAAGGGCAGGGGAACGCAAATTCTCTACCACCCTCTTCTTTTTCTCCAACTCAATACATTGCCATTCTTGTAGCATCTGAATAACCAGGACCATTCAGTGGTCAAATTCCTCCTCTCCTGGTGGGGTGGGCTCAACTCCAACGAATACTCTCAACCTCTTCTATGGGCTGGTAACATAATAGGGCTGCAGGCATTTCTTTAACACCTTCCCCATGGTACCAATCAGTGTGTCAGGGGAATAGGCTGGCTGTCCCACCTGGGACATTCTGTAGAGTTTTACCTTTACTTCTTAAAATGTCCTGTAATTTTTCTTGCAAATACCAAGAGGCTGGGATAGAACATCCACCCTTCCACTGGGGCTAAAGTGAATGGACATTTTACTCCCCATAGTGACTAAGGGAACAAATACCATTTCTCCCAGCTCTCCATAGAGCAAGTACAAAAACCGTTTACATTCCCCTGTGCATCATCATAAAATCTCCCCCTAACCTTTACTTGCCCCAGTACCTGGAGTTCGTTTAGGGCATGCTCAATGGCATCTGACATCATATCCTCAGGGATACCATTCACCAATATAGCCCATGACAAGTTAATCCCTTCACCTCTACACCAATTTTTCAACACCAATACATCCTTAGCATCCATTTTTCCCCAATCTGCCAGTTCTGTTCACAGTAAGAAAGATCAAAATTAATCAAATTGATCCAGTGGTATGTCTCCAAAAATATATGTAATGTTCCCTTGACCGCTTTCCTGGGTCCGGGACTGACCTGGCGGGAGCAGACTCCTTTGATCCTCATGTTCTTGATGCCTGGTGCATCTACCTGGGGAAGAAGGTGTTAGTGGGTGGAATTTCCCTCCCTCCAAACCAGGAAACAAATGGGACTGTGAACAAGGCTTGCAGTATGTACAAATATATACAGGTTTATTAGACTATACAAGCATATACATTTCTACATGACTATTATGATGAGGTGCAAAGTGTGTCTAAGGAGAAAAACCCGGACCAGATCACCTCAGAGAAAGCCCGGGACAGAGCCAGACAACAGAGGCCATATTTCAAGACATCAAAAACACAATTCAGGAGAGTGGCTCTAGCCTCCCTCTCGACATGATTCATATACCAATGTGGCCTCTGCATCCCGCAGGGGCCCCACAAATTGACCCGAATAAAAATCACGGATGGTATTGTGACCTGGCTGTCTGAAGGTGTCACTGCTTCCTGAGCTCAGAACATGGGGGAGGGGGGTCCACTACTAGGTACACTCCCAGGGTAGGTCTTGAACAGGGGTTGGCCATCTTCATAGGCCTGGGAGGAGGGGATAGGGGGGCCTTAACCCTGGCAGGGAGGCTCTGAGGTTGCTCCTGTCTGCCCAAGTAGGACCCCGAGGCTTATGGTTGGCTAAGGGCGGGATCGCCTCACTCTTCCAGTGCACGCGCTCAGAAGAGGGCGTGCGCCATTGCCCTAAAACAAAAAAAACCCTATTCATCCTAGATGCACAAATCTAAGGAAGGCTGAGGTCCAAACGTTACCCTACAGTCCACCACCTATGGCCCACTTCCAGATGAACTCTGCAGTATTGTCCTTGGCCACAGCGCATTCAAATTCTGCTTTAACGCTGGACCGCACCATACTGTGAAAGAGGAGCCCGCAATCTTCTGGGGTACCACCTTCTAATGATTCATTCCTGGTCTTACATATTATGAGCTTCGCAGTGGCTAAGATGTAATTAACAAGGTGGTCTCTAGCCCTGGTCTGGGGCTCCTCGAGGTGGTGTGGCCATAGATGAGTAAGTGAGGACTAAACTGTAGCCAGAATTGCAGGAGGAGGGTCTTCAATTCTGCTAGGAAAGGTGTTATTCTGGGACAGCACAAGAAAATGTGAACCAGCATGTCCTCCAGACAACAGAAGCTAAAGGGGAATCAGAGGAAGACTACATTTCCCAGGCCAAGGATAAGCCAATGGGAGAAAGGAGAGAAGCTTGATTATATACCTGAGAATGGCACCCAGGGAATACACACACCTGAACCCATGATGACAGAGGAGGAAGTCACTAGAGGTACGTTGGAGTTCAAGGGGAGAGCTCGGCTCCTCAGAGGAGGAGGAAGTCATGGAAGAAGAGGTCCCCGCAGTGGAAACTGCTAGCATTGACAAGGAAACAGAGTAAGTGAGATTACTCTAAGTTTTCTTTGATTCTTTTGCCTGGTTTGTGTTTTTCTAAGGACTGGGAAGACCGTGGCTTGCAGCACAACAGAGGAGAGAAGGGAAATGTTGTACTACTTGTAACAGGACGGTTTGCTGGCTGGGAGGCTAACCACATTTGTCTCTCCCAATGAACTTAGGGGCTCTAGAACTTGTGTAGTTTTTTTCATTTTTTAACTGGAAAGGTGTGTTGGATACAAACTTGATTTTCTTCTTACATTGCTGTGGGATGGAACTTGCATGGACCTACTGCAGGGAACATTAAAGCACTTGCGTAAGGTGTGTGAGCACACCTGAAGACATTTCGGAGCTAGAGAACCTTAATGTGGAGTCCTGCAGGGTGAAAGTGCCTGGGGAAGTTTGATCTGGGGACAGCTATGCTGGGGCCTCGGAACACTACGTACATGACTAATAGGATGACAAACAGTACACTTCTCTATCGTGGTTAATAGTCTCAGACTACACAACTATATACATTTCTACAAGGTAGCAAGAACATATAGTATTTAGCAATTTGGGGTTGTTGGCCCCCATAGTATACCACCAAATAGAATAGAAGGAACCTCTTGCATTCCTGCTTACTTAAGCATTATTGTTATCCTTCCTCTTTTTTCCCAAGTCTCATCCATGTGACCTAATGCAACTGGGCTGGTGGGCAGTGTTGTCCTGGGGGGGGCGCTGTATCTAAACCGTCTCCTTCCCCTCTGCTCAAAGATCCGCGTCTGTTGCTGGAGTCCACGCCCTCCTGAGGAACCCATTTCTGCCCCCATGGACTGATGCTGGGGTCCATGCCTTCCTGGGGGAACCAACTCTGCTTTCTAATCTGCTGCTGGGGTCCATACCCTCCCGGGGGACATGACTCTATCTCCCGGTCTGACACTATGGTCCATGCCCTTCTGAGGGGCTTGACTCTGCCTCCCAGTCTGCTTCTGGGGTCCACGCTCTCCTAGGGACCTGACTCCACCTCATGGACTGCTACTGGCTCCCACCTAAGACCTGCCAGCTCCAACACCAAAAGGCTCAACCCAAGGAAAAGTGGGCTGGTAAAAATGAAGCTCCAGTTGGGCCTCTGCCTCATCTGACTCTGCCTGCTGATTGTGGGGACCCAGAGGGCTCCTTCTTGCAGGTTGTACCAACTCCACCTTTATCCAAAGGTCCATGAGTTCAACACACATTCATTGTGGATCTATTTATTTATTTATTTATTTATTTATTTAGAAAATGTATTAACTGCCTATCAACATTTCTAGGTGGTTTCCAATTAAAACATTCACACTTGCAGCACATATAAGTATACGATTAAACAATACAAGTTTAATCAAGTTCGCCCTAATAATCCCACTAGGACAATGAGAAGAGCTTATCAAGGCACTCTCTTCGTCCCTCAAGCAAAAACGTCGCTAAAGATCAGGGCCTTCTCTACCTCAGGACCCACTCAATGGAACAATCTCCCATCGGACCTCAGACAAGATCCTTGCCCAATATCCTTCAAAAAAAAATTAAAAACATGGTTATTCAACCTTGCATTTCCAGAATCTGCATTTTAACTAATCACATTCTTTCTTTGAATGCTTTAGGACATTTATGACTATGTATTGTAAATATTTTTTTCTCTGTTCAGTTACATTTTAACTGTGTTTGCCCAGTTTATAATGTATGTTCTTAGTTCCATGTATCGCCGTACAGGCAGTTTTCTTGTTCCTTGTAAACCGGTTTGATTTGTATTTAATGCAAGAAGATCGGTATATAAAAACCTAAAATAAATAAATAAATAAATACAAACATTTACACAACAAACACAATACCTAGTATTCAGTATAGCCATTATGCAGTAAACCCATCTCTTGCTGCTTCAAAAATACAATCACAGCTAATCGTAATCATATTAGCTCTTCACAGTGCTACCCTCATACTCTGGCCATAATCATATATCAAATGCCTGCTGAAAGAAGGTTTTTACCATTTTCTTGAACTTCAACAGCCCGATTACAGCCTTCAGACAATCTGGCAAAGTGTTCCAGATTGTAGGTCCCTTTACATAAAAAATTCTTTCACATGACTCGTCCAAATGTATTGTTTTGGATGATGGAACATCCAATTACATTTGCGAGCTAGATCTTAAAGCCCTTGTTGGGCGATACAGTTTCAGTACGGAATTAAAACCCTTAGAAGCCAGAAGTGCCGCTTTAAACATTCTCTAAACAGTTAACCAATGGTATTTTAACAAGTACGGTTTGTAGTAGTATATCGGGTCCTGCCACCTGGCCAGAAAATAAACCAAAGAAGGAGAATCCCACAGCAGCCAAGGTATCCACTTTCAAGAAGGAGATAGCAGGACAGTCCAGGGTTTTAGCAAACTTCATTCTAATGTATTATGATTTCAAAGGGAAGATACAGGAACTACAGATACCACACAGCTTTGGGTTGTAAATGTACATTTACGACTGGCCCAGTTTTCTTCCTTCTGGAACTGAAACACTGGTCAGCTCTGCAATAGGGTCTAGCAACAAAACCAGAAACTTTTCCCTGAGGATGTTCTTTCTCTTACCTGGATATTTACTTGTAACCATTGTCTAAATTAGTCCCTTTTTATTTCCTAATCCTTTTGTTTAACTCTTTCCGTATAGGACTTCAGCAACCCATGCACATAGGTCATGTCAGTAATATATTATTAATCTCTGCAATATGTATGCCTATTGCCTCTTGCCTTATCACAAGCCCACAATGTCCTCCCTTTGTGCCCCCTATCCCCACTCCCCACAAAACCCACTCATAACACCCTTTACCACACCCCAAAAGCCTCCTACATGTCTCCCCAAACCCACCCATAGCACCACCTATCCCCACACCCATTGCCCAAAGGCCAGGCACATGTCCCCCTAACATCCTCCTATACCTACAGCCCCCATTCATCTTCCTAATTCCCACAATGTACTTACCCCACTAGGGTGGGAAGCTCTGTGCTGGAAAGAGACCCTGCAAAGTCCTCCAGGCCTGCCGAATTCTTTGACTTTTCCTCCTGAACCCACACTAGCAGGGACGCTAGCCTTGACATGTCCCTGGTGGTAAAATCTGGGTGCCTTGCTGGAGGGGGAGGGGCATCTTGGAATGAACCCACCCAGCAAAAGAGCAAATGCGTGTGCACGTGTGTAAAAACATATATTCGTGCAAGTTTCAAGGAACACATGAACATTTCACAGTACATATGTATTTGTGCATGAATATAAAGCATACATGTGTAGTTTTGGGGGCTATAAATATGCATATTTTAGAAGCTGAGCAGATGCATTCATGCTGATTCTAAAATGCTATTGTAAATCTGCATGGACCCATAGATGCGCAAATATGGGGCTGCACAGAGACTTTGAAAGTTACCCTCATTATTTACATTTTTTTTTTTGGCAAATAGTGCACCCTACTCACAAATAGCGTGCAACATTTGCAAACAGTATGCACTACCTGCCAATATAGCACATGCTATTGGCAAAGAGAGGGCACTGTTTCCTGGAAATGAAAAAGAAAACAACAACAAAAAAATTAACAAAAAAAAAAAGGTTTTAGTGTGCACCTCCCTATTACTTTTACCCCCTGTCAGGAAACAACCCCAGGTGCATGAGTCACTTGGCCTTGTACTCTTAAGTAAGCCCCTTCATTAGACTAGCTGGTAGAGCATGACTATAGAAAGAACAATGGGGGAGGAATGAAGGAATAATGTGTGAGAAGCTCCTAGTTCTTGGATAAAAGGGAAGCACTTACATGACACTTCCTGGATATAAAACAAAAAGAAAGCAAGGTAGTGTATGCAGCTTGTGGATATCCTGAAAGCCAGACCTTTTGGTGGCACACAAGAACCAGAGTTGCCTACCCCTGTCCTAGATGAACTAACCACACTTCTCCAGGGAAAAGATCAACTTACCGTATTACCAGTTTCTTTGAGTATGTCAAATCATTCACAGATAAACTATTTGTGGGCATCACAATTGAGAGCTGGGAACTAGGCACAGAATCATGTCATTGATCCAGAAAATGATGCAAATCCAATATACAGAACAAGTTTGGTTTCAGATTTAGTGAATTCAGGGAAACCCCCTCACATTTCACTTTCTTTTTAACTCCATTCTCTGTTGCTATTGATATGGTGCCTGCAAACCTACAAATGGAGTGTGCTGACCTGCAGACTGATTTCTCACTACCATATAAATATAATCAAATAAGCCTGATAGATTTTTATAAGAATGTGTTAAATGAAAAGTATCCAGGAATCTATTGTCATGCGCTTTGAGTAAGTTCATTTTTTGACAGCTCACAGAGCTGTGAATATGCATTCTTCAGGATGAAACCATGAAGTCCAGAGCAAAATGTCATGGTGCCACTTCTTACTTATTCATAGTTCTTATTCTTATAACACAGTTCCAAGTATCTAATTGAAACATTGCAACATAAGCAAGGTACAATTTTCCTAGCATCATATTGCAAAAAAAAGATGCAAACCATGTTTTTCATGTTGCAATTTTTGGTTTGCATAGCAACAATTGCTATGCAACATGTTAATGTTCTGGAGCCATCTGCTGGCAAGAAAAGGGCACTTTTCCTACCAATAGGTGGCAGCAAAGAGGAAGAGAGATTGAAATCCAAGACCTGCATGAAAATAGAAACTGCTACAGCACACAGCTCTTGTGCACATGATCCTACCTAAAGGAGGACTTTTGACACCTTCTCCTGAGCATTTGTGTACCTGAAGTGATCATTTCAAATGTTAGGCATGTAAATACCACAATCCATTTGAATATAGGTTTTAAATCCCGGACTGACTCGAAGCTTTCTTCCACAAACCTGGCAACTCTATATGTGTTGTATATGTTATCTATAATTTTGATAATGCACACAGGGACAAGTGCTTGTTCCTTTCTTCAAGAAAAATTGTCATCTGTAGTATTTTCTACTACATTATCAGATTCTAGCAATTTTTATATGAATGTTATAGTAGATATGAAATTAAACTATTAGTTTTACTCCTTAACTAAAGAAAAGGGAGTTGAATGTGAAAAAAAGCAGAGCTGCTGTATCTGAAGAAACACAGATTGCACTGCTTGTTTTTGCAAAAATGCAACAATATGTATCAATTAAAAAAAAAGTTTCAGGAAAGACTCTCCTGAACGTTCTGTAAAAATTGATAGCTAAGGCCTACCACTTAGGAAATCCTGACTAAGTGTCTGTCCTGTAGGAAAATGACCCAGTAGTGTGTTGCATAGTCTTTCACAGGAAGCAGTTGAAGAAAACAGGAAACAAAGTCAGTACATGTTTTCAAAGGGAAGCATTTCTTAAGGTGAACAATATAAAGGTTTAGGCAGCCGAGGGCAGGTGACTGTGTCTGCTAGCATGACTGGGAGGAAAAGAGTTGGTGAGGACCCATCACATAGGCCTCTATCACAAGCATTTTCTCTTCCATGCTGTGGTAGAGTTGTCATCATCATAGCTTTATACAAGAACAACATTATAGCTTTTAACACAAATATGCAAGAAAGCAAGAGGAAACAGCTGATCAGGATAGAAACATGAGCAGAGTATCATTCACATCTCCGCAGAAGCCTCTGGAAGGCCTTTAAACATGATGCAATACGAAAATAAAGTCAACGATTTCCAGCATTAAAGGTTTCTCTTATTCTTCAAATTCTGTTTTTAGTATAGCAAAACAAAAATTTACAGATTTACCGAGCACACCGTTGTTGATGAATGGCAATAAATCTAATACCTTATCTCCTGCAAAATAAAAAAGAGGGAGATTATTTGCATTTTGTACAAATGGTTACCTAGATTTCCATGCTTCTAAAGTCACCTCTTAGAGTCTCACAATCTGTGAGACTCTAAGAAATGCATGTTGATGGCCCTATTAGTTATTCCCGCACGATACAGAAAGTAATGCCTGCCCAAAAGCTGGCGTTAATTTCGGCCGGCACCGGGGAAGTGTACAGAAAAGCAGAAAAAACTGCTATTCTGTACACCCTCTGACTTAATATCATAGCAATATTAAGTCGGAGGCCCCAAAAGTAAAAAAAAAAAGTAAAAATTAAAAAAAAAATTAAAAATTGGCCCGCGGCCCGCAGGTCGGAAGATGGATGCTCAATTATGCCGGCATCCATTTTCCGAACCCGTGGCGGTCAGCGGGTTTGAGAATCGACACCGGAAAAATTGAGCGTCGGCTGTCAAACCCGCTGACAGCCACCGCTCCTTTTACCGTGGGCCCTAATTTGCATAGGCCACCCTCCTGAATCACGCGCCTAGGAGAGTGGCCTGTGCGCATGCCAGGAGAGCCGGCACTCGCCGGCTCTCCCGCACGTTTTTCTGTATCGGCCTGTTAGTAAGCAATGGGAAGGGTGCTAGGCAAAGGAAATAATGCAATCAAAGGGTCTATCCTCTTGTTGACTATCTGGAAGATCCCTACTCCAAACACTAAATTTAGTATAGAAAACTAGAGTTTTAGCATTGGAAAAGATGTAACAAAATATGGGTTATCATACAGATTTTTAATTTACACAATTCTAAAGCTTTCATTGCAGAATGGCAAAAAAAGTAAACATAAAGGCAAGAACAAATGTGTGGTGCATCAATGGAGACAAAAATCTCTCTCTCTCTCTGTTTACATATATATATATATATATATATATATATGTGTGTGTGTGTGTGTGTGTGTGTCTATGTATATAGACCGAGAGAGAGCAATATTGTTGCAGAATTATATATATGTACATACATACATATTCACACACACATGTACACTAAGCCATATTAATGTATGGGGAGCATGAAAATGAAACTAGGGAAAAAACTACGGGAAAAAAGAAGAAACCCTGACACATATTGTACCACTTTCTCCTCAGGGTCCAAGACACCTAGAAGTCCATCTTGAGCAGTTTAATGAGCAGGAAGATACACAGGTGAAGTTACCAGGGCAATTTTTGCAGGGATATTCAGTGGAACTTAGCCAGGGAAGTCTGCCGCTGGAATATACCCTGCCTAAGGGATTTCTCAAACTGGACTTACCTAGTGAAATGTATCTGGATAGCGCTGAATAGTACACTAGCACCACCTGGATAAATGTAAGCCATGCCTCCAAAATGCCCCCTCTACGCTTGCTCTTTTCATTTTGGCTGAATTTTACCCTGGATACAATTTGACAGTCATTGGGGTGAGAAAGTTAAATCCCGGGTTTGTCCCGGTAACTTAAATGTTACTGGGAGAAACCCTTTTCAATATCGACCTCCTAAGCTTTTTTTCCCCCTGGATTGTTGGTTGTCAATGCAGAAACCAAGGGTATTATTCTCTTGCCTACAGAACAGTCTGCTGCATTGCAATTGTTGTAAAACCCCTAACCTCCCAGTTAGTCCTGTTTATTGAAGCAGTTTTTTCTAGGTCCAGAAATGAAAAAGTTTAAGAAACAACGATGTTGGCATTGTTGCCTTTTTTTTTTCCA
Source organism: Rhinatrema bivittatum (assembly GCF_901001135.1). Classification (NCBI taxonomy): domain Eukaryota; kingdom Metazoa; phylum Chordata; class Amphibia; order Gymnophiona; family Rhinatrematidae; genus Rhinatrema; species Rhinatrema bivittatum. The sequence goes on from NC_042615.1 coordinate 195,262,360, forward strand.
GCCAGGGGCGATGGGAAAGATTAGCAAAAAATTGGAATTAAGAATTTAAGGACCTGATACTGTTCAGCTTTCTGTTTCATTTATGAATCTAAGATGTGATCAGTGAAATCTCTCAGTTTTATCATCCATTTCATTTTATTAAACTTGATAGTCACCAATATACAAAAGCACTCCTAACCGGGTACAACCAATAATTTCACTGTAGCGGAGAAAATGACAAAATTAAAAAAAAATAACCCAAAAATATAAAAAGGAAACCTATAAAAGAATGCTGGTAATAGTGCTGAATATTCCCACTACCTGGAGGGTTAGGGGTGGGAGGAGATGTCCTGAGGGCATGGATTATTCTAGAAAACAAAAAAATGTTTTCAGTATCAAATGTAGGAAAAATTATTCACTATTTTATGAAAAACAAAAACTTAATCCTCAAGATTTATACCTGCATATTTCAACTGTTCTTTTACTCTGTTGATTTTATTTGTGCTATCATTGCATATGTGCTAAATATAAATTATATTTTTCAGTGCAACCTATACATGTAATAATTATGGTTTCTTGCTTCACCAATACAATCTTTTGCTGTAAACTAAAAGAAGTCACAAAATTAATTCTTCAACTATAAGGACAAGTAGATTTGAACTGAATTTTACAAAAACAGGAGGATAATAGATTAACGTGTAAGTTTTACAAATATTTAATGCATTCTAGAGTCATTCCTCTAAGAAGATTGCTTATGAAAGTGAATTCATGGTTCTAAGTGTATGTATTTGCATTACTGTGTCCCGTGCTCTATGTTTTATAAAATATAAAAATCAGATTCCTGCTATTGTTGGAAGCATAATCCACTTACAGGGAGGCTGGCTCAGGCAGCAGTCAAAGTATCCATACGTTATCAAGCCCTGTTGCCTGCTTTCTAAGGGGTTTAGGCTAAGACAAATTAAAACCAAATATTAGACCTCTGTCAGGCTGGAAAGAAAATTATATTTCTGAGCTAGCCTACAGTGTGGACAGGAAATGACCCCTCCATATACTGCTTCTTTAAAAACAAGCAGTGGTGCCTGAAGCTATCCGGTCTCTTACACACACACACACGCACACACACACACACACTCCGCTCGCTCTCTTTCTCGCTGTTGGGTACTTTTGCTCTCTCTCCCTCTCGCTCTCGCCCTCTCGCTCTCTCTCTCAGTCTCAGTCTCTTGCTATAGAGGGCTCCAACAGCAGTTCCCAGTCAGTGTGATTTGTGTGTGTGTGTGTGTGTGTGTGTGTGTGCTTCCACTTTGCACTGTGAAGAGAACACGCAGCCCATGTGCTCTGTATGGATGTTGATGTTACCCCGTGCAGCTTGATCCTCGGCAAGCAGGCAAGAAGATGTCCAGCACACCACATGACCCTTTCTATTCTTCTCCTTTCGGCCCGTTCTATAGGAGACACACGCCGTACATGGTGCAACCAGAGTACCGAATATATGAAATGAATAAGAGGCTGCAGTCTCGTACGGAGGTAAGTCTGCTAAACCTCACTCTGCTCTGCATGGGCTCCTGGAGCTTTCTGGCTGAATTCAGTCAGAGGTGTCCTTGTACCTTACAATGAACGAAGCATTCTAATTAATGAGTTTAATCGGTCGATTCCGTATGGACCTACTGTTTCTATAGATGAGGCTTCAGTCTAAAATACAGCATAGTCCAGCACCTCAGCATTTATAATAGCGTTTAACAGCAAATGCCCTTACATCGCCTCTTTTTTTATTTGCTCAGCTTCTGTCATACTGTTTTAAATTAATATTTCGAGGTACCGCAAAGTCATTGCCATCAAACTTCTTTCTCAATTAATTATAACCTGAATAAGCCAGAATGTTGATTTTTTTGCTTTCTGTGGTGGTTATCACAGTTAAAACACAAAGAGCTGTAATGAAAAAATACAAACCAGTATTTGTTTGAAACTTGCTTTGGAGCCAGAGACGAATGCTTGCTGTATATACTGAAAGCACACGTGTTAGCAATAAGCTCAGGGAAGATATTGTAAATCTTGTAAGAAAAGATTTGCGTGCTGGATATGGGAAATGACCAGTTCCATTGCACACACTGATCAGAGAACTAAAGCATTTGGGCTTGTTGACACATTTTGCTTGCTTTCTCTGCTGGTATTTTGCACATATTTTTCTATTGTGCACTAATAACAACAACTCGTTCACCTAGCACTAAGCACGAATATGCAAAGTGAGAAGGCAGGATGAAGTGCCGGTACTTTTTTAAAAAGACCACCATTGCCTAATGGGAAGCAGAAAGGACTTCTTTACAATGGAATGTTTTGAGAAAGCTCCACTTTTCATTTGAGTAAAATAAGGGCTGCGTGTGTTTGTCTGTGTGTGTGTGTGTGCCGGATCAGGTTGCTTTTCTGCCCATGTGTCAGTGTTTTCATGGTAGTCATGCATGTACTGTAATCTTTTAGAGGTAGCTTTCAGGCAGCCTCTCCTCCCCCCCTCCTCCAAAAAAAAAAAAAAAGTTGTGCTTTCAAAAATACTTTTTGCAAACTTTTGCGTGCACATGATCAAGCAGACGTGTGCATGGATTCAGATTGATGGTTTCTGGAGAATTTAACAAGGGCTTTTGGTGTCTCCGAGCTCTTAAAGCGGACGGAAGATCATCAGAAAAATAAGGCACACATGTCTGAACTGACAGCTAAGCCAGGGTAAGACTTATAAACCAGACAAGATGTGACCTGCTTTTGGATTGGTCAGTTACTAGAGAAAAATCACATTTTTTCAAACCGTGTTTTGTGTAGTACTCTGTTTAACCTGCAGTTCTTTAGCACAGCTACGTAGTAACAAAAGTTGGCCAGAAGTGTTAGCTACTTTAAGATTGCTGACTGCTCTTCGATTCACTTCAAGTTGTTAAATGTTGTTGGCACTGAAAAATATTTGGAGATAGGCTGGGTGATGAGACTAGAAGGAGGAGGAACGTTTTCTTATTAATTCATCATATCCCTGCAGCTTGTTGCTAATGCTAACCTTAGATTCCTAAGCATTAACTAATACTGACAGCTAATCCTATGAACAAATAGTAACCAAAAGATGAAAAACAATGAAAATGTATTGCAGTGACTTACATGGTAAAGAGACTGATCCTTTTCAGTGATAAGCATAAAAATAAATACTTTGGTGATTACCAGGATGTGGGCAGTTAAAACTGTGATTTCAAATATTAAAATAGAAGATTTATGACTGAAGCAATGTTCCCCCTTGAAAAACATGTTCTCTGGAAGAACCTTTTGAAGATGCACAGAGGGGGAGGGTAATTTTATAACTGCACGCGGAGGGCTACAGTAAGTGAGTAAAAAGTACTCACTTACGTGTGCCAATCTGCTTTGAAAAATAGGGCTGAGAAAATCAGGGCACGCGTTCTCACGTAAGCTTGATTTTCAGAAGTACATGTGTAAGTTTACTGTGTACGTAAATGTATGCTGTATGGTGTTGATTTTTAGAAATATGCACATAAATGATTTCCGTCCCAACACCGCCCCCAGAACAGCCTCTTCTTTGTGCACCTAAAAATACAAATGTGAGTTGCTCGATAACTTTTACCCATACAACCCCCACCTGGGCAATGTTCAAAAGACCATTTGGCTCATGTAAAACCCAGTTTTATGCACGTAAATCCTTTTAGAAAGCTCAGCCCAAAGACTTTTGCCTCATCTTGCCTACCGATCTGAGTCTGACCAGGTGTATTGTATTTCCTCTTGCACTGATGCATTGCCTGAAACACAACTGGCGAATAAAGCTCCTGCAGCCTGCACTGTCCTCCAACATTCACTTACTCCAGGTCCAGGCTGAGCATAGTTGTAAGCACGCTTGTTTGCCGTCCACACATAATGCAAACCATACAATTGCAGGCTTTATTGTGATTAGTATTGGTAAGCGAATGTATTTTTTTTATGGTAAAGTGATTTCTGAATATTGCTCTCCACAATCATGCCTATTTCCCTGCAAAGGTATATTTTAGCAACCAGATCTGCCATTGCCCTCCTTGATGTCCCATTTCTAGAATGCCTGTTAGTAGGGATGTGAATCGTGTCCTCGATCGTCTTAACGATCGATTTCGGCTGGGAGGGGGAGGGAATCATATTGTTGCCGTTTGGGGGGGTAAAATATCGTGAAAAATCGTTAAAAATCGTTAAAAATCGAAAAATCGAAAAATCGAAAAACCGGCACATTAAAACCCCCTAAAACCCACCCCCGACCCTTTAAATTAAATCCCCCACCCAATAACTTAAATAACCTGCGGGTCCAGCGGCGGTCCGGAACGGCAGCGGTCCGGAACGGGCTCCTGCTCCTGAATCTTGTCGTCTTCAGCCGGCGCCATTTTCCAAAATGGCGCCGAAAAATGGCGGCGGCCATAGACGAAAAAGATTGGACAGCAGGAGGTCCTTCCGGACCCCCGCTGGACTTTTGGCAAGTCTCGTGGGGGTCAGGAGGCCCCCCACAAGCTGGCCAAAAGTTCCTGGAGGTCCAGCGGGGGTCAGGGAGCAATTTCCCGCCGCGAATCGTTTCCGTACGGAAAATGGCGCCGGCAGGAGATCGACTGCAGGAGGTCGTTCAGCGAGGCGCCGGAACCCTCGCTGAACGACCTCCTGCAGTCGATCTCCTGCCGGCGCCATTTTCCGTACGAAAACGATTCGCGGCGGGAAATCGCTCCCTGACCCCCGCTGGACCTCCAGGAACTTTTGGCCAGCTTGTGGGGGGCCTCCTGACCCCCACGAGACTTGCCAAAAGTCCAGCGGGGGTCCGGAAGGACCTCCTGCCGTCCAATCTTTTTCGTCTATGGCCGCCGCCATTTTTCGGCGCCATTTTGGAAAATGGCGCCGGCTGAAGACGACAAGATTCAGGAGCAGGAGCCCGTTCCGGACCGCTGCCGTTCCGGACCGCCGCTGGACCCGCAGGTTATTTAAGTTATTGGGGGGGGGGGGGGGTTCGGGAGGGTGGGGGATTTAATTTAAAGGGTCGGGGGTGGGTTTTAGGGGGTTTTAGTGTGCCGGCTCACGATTCTAACGATTTATAACGATAAATCGTTAGAATCTGTATTGTATTGTGTTCCATAACGGTTTAAGACGATATTAAAATTATCGGACGATAATTTTAATCGTCCTAAAACGATTCACATCCCTACCTGTTAGTAAATATACGACCATGAGAAATGCTTAAGAGGTTTTAAACATCCCAAAAAAGAACTATTAAGTAGCTTAAATATTATTTAGTCTATAATATTCTGAACTGATTGCATAGTATGTGTGTGTGTGAGTGTGTGTGTGTGTGTGTGTGTGGGGCCTGCAAACCAGCTGCAAGCCAATTTAAAACTGTAAAGGATCTGACTGCACTTATTTTGAAATGCAATGGAAAATGGTTGAAAACCAGTTTCAAATACATTGTGGAGTACAAAGTTCTAGCAGCCATCTTGGGCCTACAGAAAACTGGATTTCTCATAGGCCGTGATGCCTTTAGTTGAACCTACCCAAGAATAATCATAATAGATTGTAGTACAATGTATTATAATAAATTGGTTCTTTCTTCATCTGAAGAAAGGTTTTATGTTCAAAAGCTGATATAGTTAATATCTTTTGAATACTCTTATTTTATTTCAGTAAAAGAGTTTTAAGACAATGTGGAGAAGCTTAAATAAGGACTGAATTGTAAATAACTATCTTGAATTCTGAGGAAAGAAAATGACCACCCTCAAAATCTGTAGTTCTCAGCCTATGGATTAGAACACACTAATAGGTGGTGAACGACATCCAAGAGATTTACAAGATAAAGTACCATTAATAGCATTTAATTGTAAATGTTGGCAGAAAAAGACCCAAGTGGTCCATCCAGTCTATTTTTTTTAGAGTAATAACTGCTGCTCCATGCAGGTTACCCCATGCCTTCTGTTAACGGTGGTAACTAATGCTCATCCAGGTTACCCCAGTTAACAAAGGTTACCCCATTTCTTCATTTCTATCCATTAGCCACTAGGGATCCTCTGTGTTTATCTCACACTCTTTTGAATTCCATTACCGTTCTTGTCTTCACTTTCTTTTCTGGGAGGGCATTCTATGCATCTACCTTTTCCATGAAGAAATATTTCCCAAGGTTGTTCCTGAGTCTACCCCCCTTGGAATTTCATATCATGACCCCTAGTTCTACAGCTTTCTTTCCCTTGGAAAAGGTTTGATCCTTGTGTATTGTTAATGTCTTTCATGTAGGATGATCAAGCATAAAAATATGTTTACGGCCAGACAACTTCTGTTTTTCAAAGCTGGAAGCAAACTGTCAGCTCCAACTGTGGTCTCATTTGGAAATCTCCATATTATAGGCTTTAGAGTACTTGAAGAGCTGTGTAAAAATCTTAACCTTTGAGGGTGTGGGTGGGTGGGGGCATGATACTATTCTAGTCTGGGCCCAGACTATAAAAAAATGATGATAATGATAATGCCATGTGTTTCATTCCGAGAGGATCTTTACATGCTTTACCATTGTATTACTTTATATGCATGCAAACAGTTATGGGATGTTTTAGGAACTTTAGTTCAATGCATGGATACTGAATGACAACTCATGCGCTATATGCCTGGATAATTATATCATGCCTCCTCTCTGGACACGTTTTAAAAAAAACTTCCATTGGAGGTTGCTTTTAAATCCCAAACACTGGTTTTTCCAAGTTTAAGCCTTCTTGATATTAACCATGACCACTGTAATAAATGTATTTTCTGAAACTTGCAATTTGTCTTGTCTATGTGTCTTGGCTAGAGTGTGAGCTCTCGTATGTGTATCTGCACAGAGTTGTGCTTGTCCAGCAGTGCTGCAGAAGTGATAAATAGTGGTGGTAGTATTAGTATTTAGGGAGGAGAACGAAGAAGGAACAGCATTATTATTATTATTATTAGCCAATTGGATATAGTTATTACCAAGTTGGATATATTGAGGTACAAACTCAGAAGGAGGATTTGGATAAGGAATCCTTCCATTTAAGCCCTATTGCTTTTTATGAAGATTTGTAAGCTATGGAAGAAGATTCTACTCACATTCCTGGCTCATGGTGGATGAATGCAGGAAGAGATCAGGGGAGGTGTGAGTTTTCAGTTAGAATGACTATTGGAGATATCAAGGACCACATCTGGACTGACTTTTTGCTTAATGCCAGGCTCTGTAAGGGAAAGATCCTTACACACAAGTAATTATACCTTTCCCAAAACAATATCTGATTCACTTATAGAAGGGAAGACACTCTTCAGATACTTGTGGAGACAATGACGTATGCTGAATGAGGAATTCTTAACAAAATTCTGTTCACAAGATGTGACATTCCAGCATCAAAGCATTTGATCTAGAATTCTTGTCTTGACTGGAATTACAGTGTTTAGCCTTTTTGTGTATCTAAGCAATAAGAAAGCAAAATAGGACACATAAACAGACACATTTAGAAGAAATAATGTATAGCAAAATCCATATGCTATACGTTATTCTAATTATTGTAACATGCCAAATTTTATGACATTATGGGTCGGATTTTAATAGCTACGCATGGGCGTAGATTTGTGCGCGCAACCTGGCGTGCACAAATCTACGCCTGATTTTATAACAGCCGCGCACAGCCTCGCACATGTTATAAAATCCGGGGTCGGCGTGCGAGGTGGGTGCACACTTGTGCACCTTGCATGCACCGAGCCCTAGGGGAGCCCCAATGGCTTTCCCGGTTCCCTCCGAGGCCGCTCCGAAATCGGAGCGACCTCGGAGGGAACTTTCCTTCCGCTCCCCCCACCTTCCCCTCCCTTCCCCTATCTAACCCCCCCCACCCTACCTAAATCCCCCCCACCTTTATTTTGTTATGTATGTCTGCGGCAGGCGTAACGTGCGTGTGCTGGCTGGCTGCCGGCGCGCGATCCCCTGGCACAGCCGCTGTGCCGGAAGCCTCGGTCCCGCCCCCTGGACCACCCCCGGATCAGCTCCCCGCCCCTTCCTGCCCCTTTTTCAAAGCCCCGGGACATACACGCGTCCCTGGGCTTGTGCACATTGCCGGGCCTGTGCAAAATAGGCTTGGCGCGTGTAACCTCCCTGCGTGCGTAAATTCAGCTGGATTTATGCGTGCAGGGCTTTTAAAATCTGCCCCTATATGATTAGCTAGTTATTGTATCTTGCTAACTCAATAGCTAGATAGTATTAAAAGGACTCATTGTTCAGATTAAAATCTTGTTGATACAGTGACCTTAACCAGGCCTGAAATCTACCAAACTGATTTTTTATTATTTTTATTTTATAGGAAAGGGCAACATCCCAGAGAATATTAGTCCAGTTCTCCTAATGAGTCACATAAACCCAATGATTTTTCAAAACGTATTTAGCAATCATTGCCACTGCAATATCCTTATTTATTATTTTGAAATCATGTATGTGAAAACATGCTCAGATATATTTTATATCCTCAATGAGAGTCAAATGGTCTTCATGATTGCCTAACCCAAGTAGCAAAGTAATAAGCAATAAATCTGGATCTTACTACAGATTAATATAATCTATGTGTTATATTTTGAAGTATTCTATGCTATCTAGTCCTAAAGCATCTCTCTGCATATCAGGGATTTCAAAACCAAAGGGTATCTCATGACCTTTCACTTTATTCCATGTGGCTTTATTCAAAAATATCCTCTCCTCCTTGGTACCAGAGTCCCCAAGTTAAGTTAGGACAAAATTATGAACTTTTGCATGGAATGTAAAAATGTATTGTGTTGGTTTAAAAACAAACATATGGCAGCTAGTTTACATTACCAGGTTACCTTTATTAATATCACTTCATTTTTGAGCATTTTTATATTAACTGCTAAACTAATTGAACACTTAAAGCTGTCCATCTGATAGCAGCATTCCAACAAAAGAAAACACTGCACCATATTGGAATGTAAGTCTATGGTTTTTTTTTGCTTGGGCTTCCTTCAGCTTGCACAGTCATCTACCTCTTTGGCAACATGTTTTTAGGATACAGACTCTACATTTTTTTCCGTTTGTGACATCACATTAGCTCACAGAGCACAACCTGATGTCACAGAAAAATCACTGTCAAACATGTGCATGGTATTAGTGGGAGGGGATGATGAATTTACAGATGCAGTTGTAAAAATGCCAGAGAAAAAGCTGGGAGATGATCCATCTTCTTTGTAAGGGTGTATGGCTCTGTAATCTGGTATTTTATTAAAAAAAAAAAAAAAAAAGACGAAGAATGCAGATGCCGGTCATAAAAACAGACATAAAGAAGTATGAACCCCTCTAGGATCGGACTGTGAATAAAGGACGTGAATATAGATTTGGCTTCACATGCATTCATTTCTTTCCAAAAACAAAAGGGCAATATGCCAACAATTGAAGGTTTCTGAGACTAGAACCAAGAGAGTCACTTGCATAATGTTGCTGTTTTATTTTACTTAACTTTTTCTCCACTATATAATCCTCATATTATTCAATTGAATTTTTGCAGCTTTCAGTCTTTTAGATTTTTTTTTTTGTCACTGCACTACAGCCATAATACGCCCTTTGAATCTCACCCTCTGCCAATCAAACCCATTAGAGTTACTGCAGGCAGCTCAAGTTTGCATTGCTAACTTCAGGGGAGGGCTGGAGGAAGGATGGGGGGAAGGCAAGGAGGCCCAAGTGCAGGAAGAAATGTAAGTATAGTGAGCATTCCCCATTAGCAACCTGAAAAACAAAGCTACTAGCTAGCCTTTGGTACATGTTAGCTGGAAATAATAAATGTAGAAGGCAGCTGAAAAGAGCAGAGTGATGCAATTTGTCAATTACTCCAAATGAGTTAAAAAATATTAAACAATAAATTGCACATGCAATAAAGTCACATATCAATACATAAATTCTAACCATAAATATTTTGGCAGTTTTAGTCTGAGTTTTAGTGTCTTCACTATACTGGTCATGGTATTCTCTTTCATCCTGTTTCTTATCTCCTCAAATCTTTTCCTGGATTTCTTTTTTTTTCCTTGGTCCCAGCTGTTTTGGCTTCAAGTTGAATAGAAACTGGCTGCCTTTTGGTTAGGTGCTACGGCCTTCATTTGAAACTACCCAGACCCCATTGTATATTTTACCCAACTCACTCCTCAGCCAGCAGTCGCAGACTGCAATCTCTCTCTCTGGAACTTGGCAGCATGGATCCTGAGGATGGCTGCTAGATGTCATCACTTCTCCCCCAAGCATAGATCCAGCACTATGATGAGCACGTGAGCAGGCAAAAGGAAGACATTTCCCTGGCCCAGCTTTTGTACTGTGTCTCTCTCCCCTTGCTCCCCTTACTTGGTAGAATAAAGTTGCTCCCAGCTATGTCTGTGAATGGGTAGCAGAGCTGTCAAGACCTTTCAGAATGAGGAGGGTTTGGGTGCGGTTAGAGACCAGCAAAGTAAATGTTATGGAGGTGTGAAAGCAGATAGCAGAGATTTAAGGAGACGTTGCTACAGTTCGCTAAATTCTTCTGTGAAGGGGGCCATGCCTGTCCCGAAACATAATCCCCAGATTGTTCCCAGCTATGGGCAGTGGGAGCAAGTTTGCATTTTGAATCCTCCCCTTGCCAAACCTCTACCTTTTGGGGGAATCGGCTTCACATGGAGCATGCTCAGTAGTCAGTGTTAGGCACTGCTGGAGATGCCAGGAGGAAGGAGTTAGAGATTCCTCCCAGGATCTCAGCAGAAAGGATAAGGAGCTGGGGAGATCACCCCTTGATCTCAGAGCAGAGGTGAAATAGAGAAGGAGAGCTGGTTCTGAGATTCCTTCAGAGTCTAAACTGATTGTGAAGATTTGTCACTTCTTGGTCTGATGGGAACGGTTGCCCCCCCTGTATCCCTGAGGATTGGGATTGGATATCATTTTGCCCAAGTATTCAGTCAAGCGAGGATGGAGAGAGCTTTGGGACTCTGGAACAGAAGAACCCAGAGCTTCAACTTTGGAAGTTTGGATTACAGTTTAAGGTTTGGGAAGTTTGGAACCCATTTTTGATATTTTTGGATTGAGGATATTTTTCTACCAAATTGGCTGATGCTGGAAGCCACACTCTAGTTGTCCTGCCTCTCTGGCAAGGTTATATTGGCTGAAGATGAACGTGCAAGAGATAGGAGAATGGGGAAAAGGTTCAGCCTGGACAAGGAAACTCTATGTTTTATTTTGATTATCTGATGTATGCTGATTCTTAATTTTTGTGGTTTTTGCCTGGACCCTTTTCATTAATTTGCAGTAAAGGTTTTATATTGAACCAATTCTGAACTCATCTTGAACTATCTCCAGCTGATTCCAGTGAAATGACTGAATGGATGGACACTGGGTTGAGTCTTAATTTCTATCTATTCTACCTAGTTTCCTTGCTCCTTTTCTGTACAATATTGCACCTTGATTAGATTTTATACCTAGATTATGAGATGTGAGTAAGACAGAGAGTGATTGCACCCAGGGCCCCGAAAGATAATTCTTCTTCCTCATCTGGACTCAAACCCGGACCCATGGCACCCCTAGTTAAGAATAAAGCACCAGATGGGGGATCCCTTACACTTCATTCTCCAATAACTGTGGCTTGCAAAGGAACATGAAGGATAACAGTCCATGAGACATAACATTTATACGTTTTCTACGCTTTCTCGTTCTTAAGGTACTTAACCTCACTTCTTATACTCTGGAATCAGAATAGAAAGTTAACAGTTCAGGGTCCTGTCAGAGGTGTAGATAGAATGCCAATCAAGCATTGTTTATTTGTACACTATATAGGTGCAAAGTGATTGAAAAGCAAGCACTGGTGGTTCTTTGTGAGGCTGTCATGACTTGACATGTTTTTATAAGACTGCTGGTCTGAAAGGGAGGGGGGAGGGAGGAGGTAGTAGGAGAAGGGAAGCCATAGAGGAGAGGGAGCATGGCCGAAAGGAAGAATGTGTACAGAAAGACCAGCAAGGGAAAGAACACAGGAGAAAGAGAAGGGAACGAGTGCAGTGCGAAGGGAGGAGTGAAGACCAGAAAAGAAGAGGGAAAGAGAAAGGGGAGGAGGAAAAGGAAGGGAGCAAGAAGAAAGGAAAGAAGCAGAAGAAGAGAGAGGAACTGGAATGAAGATCTCTCTAAAGAAAAAAGAGAACGAAAGAGGCGAGGACCACCTGTATGTGAGATCCTTGGGCTATTTCCCATCTACATTCATAAAATGTAAAGATCAAGTGGTAATATATTTCTGGGACCACAGTTGTGAACCAAGAATTCTGTATGGATGGCAGGTAATCCACTTTAGGGATGTGTATTCATTTGATACAAAGGAGTAAAATGCAATAAATGAGATCATTTTCTTTTCATTCATGGACTCTGAAACAAATGGAGGCTGCCCATGAATTGAAAAAAATATTTTTCTTCCATTTGCTTATGTTTCCCATTCAAGTCTATGGCACGCAAGTCTATAGCTGTAATGAGAAAGCAGCAGATGCATGCAGGACTAATTGGTAACCATGGTTCCTTCTAAGCTGCATGCATGAGTGATTCCTCATATATTTTTGTGCATCACTCACATGTTTTTCATGATCGCTCACATACATTTTTCTTTGTGCTATATACAGAAATGCAATGCTAATACTGTCACTCAAAAATTGTTGGTTTAAAAAATTGTTGCTCACACACAAAACAATTTGCACATACCTAATCACTCCTTGGAGGGAGCATTGCTGGTAACTATAGTAATCAGCTCTTGCCTGTGTGACATAGCAGCTTCATCAAAACCATGATGGAAGAAGTTAGCAAGGAGACTGGAGGACAAATCACAGTGAAATAGCTTTTTAATTAGCCTATAGCTACCATCTGATGTCCTCCCACTGAAAAGTCTGAGCATGTGCAAAGAAAGTCCATTTGCTCTATTGGATTTTACAGAGAAGGATCTCTTTTCAAAAACTCTCTGAGAGTTAAAGAATAATTTTAAAAAGTAGGCATTGGCATAAGTAGAGTTTTTTTTTTTTATCTGATCTCTGTTGCAGTCAGTGGTTTCCCATCACTGTGACAGAAAAATAGGGGCAGTGGCACTGCTTTCTGTGTTCACTGGGGGCAGGGTAGATGTGGAGTGGATATTGAATGAGTGTCAGTGATTTTTGTGTCTATGATGAAGCACAATGCAGTGCAGTGTAGTGCAGTGAGGACATCTGCAGACAGACTGAAGGTTGAAGAGAAGCTCAGCTTTGTCATCTCTCTTGGTTCTAACAGTTTTTTTTGTATGTGAAAAAGGATCCAGTCAGTAGTGCACACACACATAATTGTATATGTATCTGTGTTTGCATGTGTGACAGGCATAGTTTTGCACACACTGTAAGGGTTAGCCCCAGAAAGACAGAGAATGAGTTTTTGCCACTACTAGCATGCTGTTGCTAACTGTGCTTGACAATTTGGCTCTGTGCTTGCTAAGCACTGATGTGAATTCAGTTTATGAAGTAGATTAAGTATGTGTGATAGACATAATCATTCAGTACTAGAGTGGTACTGTAAATGTTGGTAAAGTATCAATAAATTATATTGTGATATCAAAACCTGAGTAGGTACTTCAAATTATATCATTTTACTGTGAGGAAAGAGCAGAGGAGGGAATGGCAGGAGAGATGATTTGCTGCAGAGCCTGCCCAGCCTATGAGAAGTACAAGCCATACTAATAGCAGTGGGAAAAAAGGGAATCATGCCCCTAACATTAAAAAAGACTTAACTGTATAAAGTCAGTTCAAGTTATAAAAAATTAAAATTGTGAGACCATGAACCACCACTGCCTGTTATTTTCCCTCTTATTTTGGAACAGGTGGCGAGCCATTCAAGGCAGCATTAGCAGGACAGGGGCAAGGACAGAGCCAGCAAAAGTGCAATAACAACCCAGCAGTGCATTCCTCCATTATTACTGCTTCTGAGAAAATGGAGGTATTATTTTCAACAACTGATTCTGAGGAAGAATCTTGTCTGGAATTCCCTGAGTCAGAAGAAATTGAAGAGCTGGTAACTGAAAAAAATTTGGGAAGTCTAGTCAGTAGTATCTTAGCCTCCAGTGAGTTGATAGGGGAGATAGATGATACTGAAGGTGTTGAAATCAACCCCTAGGAAGAGCAGGTGGTGCAGGTAGAGAGCGTGAGTGATGTCTTATGGACATTTTGATGCTGGTCCACCCTGCCCTTCAATTCCAGTGCTAGCATGAGCCCCCAAGCATGCAAAGAAGCGATTGTGCAAGACATCCCTGGTATGGAATCACTTTAAAGTGAGGGAGGACCCACGATTTTGCTCAGTGTATTCACTGCAGTACAGCCATCAGTTGAGGGAAGATACTGGGGCATCTGAAAAATGCTAGTAGGCAGCATCAGCTGCAGAAGCAGCTCTTACTAGCATTGGCATCAAGGGAGGCTGACCATACTAGCCTGGGTACACTGTCTGCCACTCAAAGCAAAAGTTCTAGGAGAAGGGTTGAAAAGGGGAATATTTTTCCCAAAGCTGATCTCATGGCTCCTTCTACCAGTCAGGAAGAGACCAGCCCCCTGCCATGCATCTGCAGCAGCAACTCACCATAGAGAAAATCAGATTGCATTCTGTATCACTGTCCCAGGGGAAGAGGCAGGCAGCATCAAAAGTAGTAACAAGGTGTAAGAGGAAAATGATTACCTTGGTTGACAAGCTCTTGAAAATAGTGGAGAACCTGGGCTTTAAGCATCTGCTATACCTGTTTGCCCCCAGTTAAAAAGTGCCATCTAAGACTACATTTAATAGACAAGCTATCCCCACTGTACAACCAATGCAGTAATCTCATGCAGGCTCAGCTGGCTAAAACAGAGGAGAGTAGTATGCATTTCACCAGCAACATCTGGACTAGTATGAATGCTACACATTCTTATCACTCACTGATGACATACTGGTGGGAGATGGCAAAGGCCAACTCTGGTGGGAACCGATCGTTAGGGTACAGGTGGCCTATGCTCTACATGAGATGGTGGATAGCAGCCAAACCTCATGCCATATCCTGTCAGCCATAAAAAAAAGATGCTGGAGGATTGGCAGCTAGACTGTAGAGGCATGAGTCTTCATACAGGTTTTTTTTGTCACAGACAATGGTGCAAATATCATAAGGGCAGTGGAAGATGGGGGCTATCAAGGGATTTTATTGCTTTCATACTTGCTGCATTTAGCAGTGCGGGATGCCCTAGGGCTGGGGGCTCAAGGAACATGATTCCAGTCTGAAGGACTTAACAGAGAAATGCAGGAAAACAGCAGGGCATTTTCATTGAAGTGTGCGGGATGGGCAGGTTCTCAATGAAAAGCAGGAATAATTCAGTATGCCTTACAAGTGTCTGATTCAAGATGTTGGCATCCAGTGGAATTCCACCTATCTGATGCTGCAGAAATTAGTGGTGCAAACAGATAAGTAACCCCTTCATGATCTGTCTCTGGAAACCGACATAGGTGTGGTTCATCCACTGGGGCATCATGATTGGGTAGTGATGAGGAAGCTGATATAAATCCTGCAGCCCTTGAAGGATGCCATGGAGTATCTGAGTTCCAGAAGTGCCACACTGGGTAGGGTCATCCCTATATTAATTATTCTGGAGGAAACGTTAGAGAGTTTCTGTGGGCAAAAGGGAATGGAGGCAGAGGTGTTGCAGTTTGTGCACTTCTGAAACCTCTGACACAAAAACAATATTTACATGTCTGCTACATTTTGTGATCCATGGGTGAAAGGGATTCTCGCTCTCCAGTTCTAGCATTTCACATGCAAGAAGGAGATACTGGCAGCTAGGTTGCATGAACCATGGAGCAGAGACAGAGGCACGGTGGGGTTGTAGTACAGAAGCGAGTGGCCACCCCAGAGAGTAATGTGAGCACGAGCAGGTGAGAACGCTGTCAACTACCACATCTTCTCATGCTTTAATACACCAAAGCCACATTGCCCCACAGAACCATCTATCCTGACACAGGCTATAGCTAAAGCAGCCAGCAAGAGAGACCCTCATACTACCCCAGAAAAGGGAATTCCAGCAGAAATGTCTGTGACACGCTATATAACAAAACTCACTGAGGACATGGACATAGATCTGCTGTAATATTTGGCACAAAAGTCCGCCACATGGCTGGACATGGTGAAGGTGACTCATTTATATCTTTCCTGCCCATTAACTGGTGTCCAGTGAATATGTCTTCTCAATGTCAGGGGGACATCCTGAGCTCTCATCGTTCAAGGCTGGCACCAGTTGTTCTGTTTGAAAATCGGCCTGCCTTTGCTGGGGCTTATTCAGAATTTCCATGCCAGTGGTAAGATGACTAAAAGCACCTTGGGGGTCTTCTGCCAGTCTACCCAGCTGTTATGACCCTGATTTACCACCCTGGAAGTCTTGCTGCCAAGGCCCCTTATGTACCACCCTGGTGGTCTTGCTGTCACTCGGCTTGGCTGTCAAACTCTAGCCTTTGCATCTTGGGATCTTTCAGCCTCTATGCCTTGCTGCCATACCTTGTTTCCGTACCCCAAACTCAACAACTTTGGGGGGGGGGGGGGGGTCTTGCTGCTCTGCCTTGCTAGTATACCCCTCGTGCCGCACCTTTGGGGGGCCTTTCTGCTACTCAGCTTTGCTGCCATACCCACACTTTATATCTCGGGGTTTTGCTGCCACTCTGTCTTGCTTTCATACCCCAGATTCTACAACTTGGGGTACTTTTGCCACTGCAGGTGGCTGTTTTGCACCTGTCACAATGTCTTGGAGTCTTCATGCCACTCAGTGCCACTTTCTCCCTTTATTAGTGCCTGGGGTTTTTTTTCCTGCCATCTTTGCTGCTTTGTTCTCCCTTCATGGTGCCATAGGATGTTCATTCCATCTTAGTGCCACTTTGATCCCCTCGTGCTGCCTTTCGGGGTTCTTCTTGCCACTGTTTTTGGTGCTCTTTTTTGAAGCATTGGGGCATTCTTGACATTTTTGGAGCTGCTTTGATCTTCTGATGGTGCCTTCAAAATCTCATGCAACTTCTGGTACCCTTTTGCCCTCTTATAGTACTTTAGGTTATTCACCGTCCTGAATTTGTCAGTAGGCACCTTAAGATTTTCTGCCTCCCGATTTTGGTGAATCTCATTCAGCAGAGAACAGCCCTCTGCAAGCCTGTAACAGATCTTTACAAAAGGTGTGTGTGTGTGTGTGTGTGTGTGTGTATATGTGTGTGTGTGTGTGTGTGTGTGTGTGTGTGTGTGTGTGTGTGTGAAAGCACTAAAAGTGTCTAGGAACAGCAAAATCCTAGATCTGTCCCTCGCTATTCATGCCACTTTTGGTGCCACTTTGCCACATTCTTGGTGCCTTGGCACTTTCTTACTCCTTATGATGTGTATCCAAGTGGTTTTTTAAAATAAATAATTAGGAACCTCCGTTTTTGAATCTCAAAATAGGCTGCTTTGCTTCCCCCATTGACTTAATGTGAAATGAAAAAAAAAACAATGAAACAGTTTTTTCTTCATTTGAAACTATTGAAACAAATGGAGGAAATCTAGAAAACAAATAAACCAAAACAAAACTTTTGCCTCTGCACATCCCTAATCTACCTTTGCTTTGAAACACTGGAAGGAGAGGAGTAGTAGTAACAAAATACTCCTTTATTACCTCACATTGGAGTCACTCTCCAAGGCTTCAACTGAGCAAAATATGAATTGATTTTTCTCTCAAATCTGCAGAACAGATTTCTTTGAAGATTGTTAAATCTATGATAAAATATGGAACCATAACTGACTTTATTTACTGTTGCATAGCTACCCTGGAGTTAATTCTATATTACAGAACACTTTTGATGTCTTAATTTGCATATGGAGTAATGAAGTCATATTTGTTTATCAGCAGACCTTAGAGCTCCTGTTCCCTTCCACTAGAAAAAGCTTATTTTTTATATGTATATTTTGTTGTATTTTATTAAGGATTTTATGTGTTTGTTGGATTTTATTAGGGTGCATATTGGTTAGTTTTCAATAAAAAAGGTTTTATATTGCATTTATTGTAAGCCAATAGGATTTTACTTTGAGAGGTGGTATAATAAGATAAATAAACTGAACTCTGGCAGGGCCCTTCCTAGAATACCTGACAGTGACAGAGCTAGAGAAGAAACACAACCGAAATGGGCAAGAAAAAAGAAAAACAGACATCAGAGAGTAAAGCAATAAACAGAGGAGAAAAAAAGGGAGAAGCAGAGCAGAAAATACAACCAGAGACACTAAAGACTGTAAAATTGTTTTAGTTTATGAAAGAGAATGCTGATTCACTAATCAGTAAAAAGGATTTTGAGACCCAGCTAAAAGTAATATGGCGTGCATGTACATTTCATATAGAACGTATTTATGTTCTGAAAAAAGCTGAAATTGATGAACTGTTTTGGCTCTTTCTGGTATCGATTTTTCTTCTTGGCAGGATATATTCCAAAAGAATTAAATTGTGTCACTAATATTTTTTTTTTGGGTTAACAAAAAACAAACCTTCAATATGTTACTTAGATATCACAATGTTGCATAGTCGAGACTAGGTGATAAAGCTTTTCCCAAGGGGAAATATCCATAAATCTTGTATAAACTGCTCAGTCATTACATTCACTATGACTACCACCATAGGAACCAAACAGATGTTCCAGATTTATCTGCCCAAAAAATCTGGCAACCTTATGGCAGAAACAGAAGTGCTAGAGTAGCAATGAAAAGCCAGTGTTTGCATGGGCCAGCCAGTTAGGGGCAGCATAAAGAGCATGCTTGTGCACTGATGCTGTGATAACCCACCTCTTTCTCCCTGGTGGCACCTGCATGGGCCACTTCCTGTGTGAGTGAAAGCTTGGGTTAGCAGAGAGAGGACACAGAGTCAGGCTGTCCCCGTAGGTAGTTGTACAAATGTTCAAAAGACAGCCTGGTTTTCAGTAGGGTACCATGCTGAACCCACTGTCTCTGGGAGAATCAGGCTTGGTTAGATTCATGAGGTGAATGAAAAAAATGAAGAAGGGGAGATGGAAAAAGGATTGTAAAGGGCAAGAGAGAGGAAGAGAGAAGAGAATCAAAGGTCAAGCTGGAGAGGGAGAACAGATCCAGCAGTCAAACAGGAAGGAGAAAAGGAAAGGATGGAGTAGAAAAGACCATGGATTGAGCTAGAGGAGGAGGGAAGGAGAGAAGACTGGTTTGGGATTGAGCTAGAGAGAGAAAAGGATAGAGGAATGCTATTATATGGTGAAGCCGCATGGATCATAGAGATGTATAGGGTATGTTCACCTAGAACAATACACCTGGTTGCTACCTAGTAGCGGTACCTAATACACACTAAGCTAGTAGTTGCCAACTCAGCTAGTTGCCAACTAAGGGGGTCATTTTCTATCCCTATCGCACGCGAAAAGTCCCTTTTTGCATGCGATAGCTAGATCAGGGCAGAGTCAGGGCAGAGTCGGGACCGGAAGAGGAGGAGTCGGGGCGGCGTCAGGGTGGATGCCGTGGAAACTTCGCTGTCGGCGACAAAGTAAGACCCTTTATCACCGCCAGTAGCGCGCCCAATAGCACCACCTTTCACGGTGGCGCTACTGAGTGCGAAAGCTGGCAGCGATAACACCGCGGTGGTGCGATTGCTGCCGGCTTTCGCAGGCCCGCCCCCTGCTTCGGCCCCCCATTACCGTGCAATTCAGAAAACTTTGCAAAGATAGAAAATCCAGGCCTATGCTAGTAGTAGTTGCCAACTGGCTTCATTTTTCAGAACAGGATAATTGATTGCTGGTTTGACTTTAATTTCTGCATTGCCTCCATAGATATGGAGTTCTCATTTTACCTGAAAAAGCAGGACTGCAAGTCCATGCATGCAGCCTTATAAAACCAGAAGTGGATCAGCCTGTCCTGAAAAATTAGAACTAATTGGTAACCCTAAAACTTGTTAGTGTGATGGGTCTGCAAAGAAGGAGCTCATTTTTGTTGCTAAGAAAATCCTTGGAAAGGATTCTGGGTGGAGGATACTAATTAACTTCTACTTTGGGAATTCCAGTTGATGTTGTGGAAATTGATGGGAACTGTGGATATACTCTATGACATTGTTTCCCAACCAGTGTACATTGGCACATGGCTGCGCCTTCAGACCTCATCAGGTATGCCACTGCCTGATGCTCAGATCCAGACCAGCACCTGGGTCTGCTCTCAACACCTCTCAGTCACAACAGTCATCAGTGGTCACTCTTAAACATGTAGGACCTCCTTTCTGAGACTATGTGTGATCATGCATGCCTCTTCTTCCTAGCTACATCATGAGCCATAGAGTGTGATAATTAAATGGATAGCATGGAAGACACAGATAGCTAGGTCTAACTTGGTTTGGCACACATAGGGCCAGATTTTCAAAAGCATTTACTCGAGCAAAACTGGTTTTTGCTCGAGTAAATACACTTTACTCAAGTAAGTGGGCTTTTCAAAATTGCTACAATATATGCCTTTGAATTGTCCATAGGATTTACTCAAGTAAGTGCACTTTACTCGAGTAAATAGCTTTTGAAAATTGCTACGATAGTATGTCACATTTATATGCGTAACTCCTTTGAAAATTACCCCCATAGTGCATACAGCACCTTCTCAGCTTCCCCAAGCTGAATGAGATGGAGGGAGCATGCAAATAACACTGGACATGAATCATTCTGACTACTGGAAGAAGCAACAGTGGAGGAATTCTGGCAGCCCTGTGCGGCAGCCAAGGTAACTAACTGAACCGGTTGACCACATCATACAAGTTCATGTATCTCCACCCCCTCTCTCCCTTTATTTTAAACTTTGGAAGAGAGACTGATAGGGCCTTCAGTGCTTCCCTAACTCTTCTTTTGGCCATTCAGGTCCTTTCCATGTCTGCATTGCCTGTCCCATTGAGGACTGGGTGTACCTCACAATATTTTGGTTAATGTAGATAGGCTTGAAAAGGTTGAGAAACACTGCTGTAGAGTAGCAGAAGCTGTCAATTACTGCTAATTCAAATTGTAGTAGGTATGGTATCCTGAATAACCACTAGATGGCATCAGGTATGGTAAAATTACACAATGCATTTGTATGGAGTAAACTATGGGAAGAGTGGTTAATGGATCCGAATGGGATTTGTTCTCGTTTAAGATGGGGAGAGATGTCCTTTTAAGATATGGAGAGAAGCCAATACACTTGGCTGCTACCTAGTAGCTGTACCTAATACACACTATGCTAAATACATAGTAGTTGCCACTTGGCTTCTCCAGTATAAAATGTTAGGGATGTGCAGCAGGGACAGATATGTTCAATTCAGTATTCGTATTCCTCGGGACCCAAATCCATTACATCCGTTTTCGGGGGACCCCGATTCGTTCATTAGTTATGTATGGTATTTGTTTCCAATTAAAGTTAAAAAAAAACCAACCTATTCCAACCCTTTAAATTTAATTAACTACAACCCCCCACCCTCCTGACCCCTCCTTGCCAAAAGTCCCTGGTGGTCCAGCGGGGGTCTTGGAGCATCCTCCTGCACTCACGCTGTCAGCTGCCGGTATTCAAAATTGCACCGATAGCCTTTGCCCTTACTATGTCACAGGGGCTACCGGTGCCATTGGTCAGCCCCTGTCACATGGTAGGAGCAATGGAGTCAAGAAACCTTAGAAGGTGAGAGCCAGGGAGACAGATATCAATTGCTATTGTTTTGGTTGGGAGTTGGGAAGAAACAGTTGAATGTTTACAGAGTTCACTATTGGTACTAAAGAGAATTACTAAGTATACAGTGAGTAAGTACTGATATATTTTAAGTGGTAAACCTTCTGCTAAGACTGAGAGAACGAGGGTGTGCTAAGAAAAGGGAGGAATTGGGTCTGAAGTGAGAGGAAATTGCATTTACTGTATGTAATTTACACTGTTGGAGTGGAGAGTGGAAATGTAATTGGAAGGAGCTCTGCTAACCAAGGGGAAGGGGTATATAATTGTTAAGGAGATAATATTTAGCCTTTATTGTATTTTTTTCAACTGCTGCAGTCTAGCTGTGGAAGCCTGTGTATGATCAAATCAATGACTTTCACTTCTGGTTTTATACTCTGACTGCTGGTGGTAACTCCTGAAAATAAAAGTTTGTTTTTTTGAGTATATACCTACGGAGTAATTGACTTTTGGTTGCTGGAGGACATCGAGAAGATAGCCGTATAAGGGGTTATTTAAGGGATTCTCCCAAAGTGAGTTTCCTACCCAACTCAGGATGCTACATCCCCTTTGTTTCTGGGCCCAGGTTCACTACGCCACTATCCTATCTGTTCAACCCAAAACTGCTTAAATCCTACCCCTGCCCATGGGATTACATTTGTTTATCTGTCCACATAATTTCTTCGATAGCTATTTTGTAGAAATGTGCATGTCATACTGAGTAAGCCAGCCGAGTCTTGCTCATAGTACACATCAGACCAGACTGTACAATTCCCTGGGGGGAATGAGCAGAAGGTTATGTTAAAAGCTGGTTAATTCTCCCAGTTCAGAGAAATACAGGTTATAAACGTAGAAAAAAACACATGAACATAATAACTAGCTGTATCTGAGCACTCACTAGAGGGTCAGGTAAAGCCAGTTATTCCCAAAAAAAGATCTATTCAATGCAAGCAAATGAAATTCTCCCCCTCCCCCGTGGGTAATTTCCTTGTTTCTGTTCCCTTTGGAGATGAGACAAGCCCCGGGGTTTGGTCAGTACAGACATTTACTTCCTGAAGGAGGAGAGATTCTGAGTTTGCTTGTTCCCTTCCTCTCAGCTGAACACTCCCTTTATTACTCTCCCTGAGGTAGGATCTCTCTAATGACAGGGTGCAGCTCAGTCTCTTCTTCATTCCGGGCTCTTCCCCAGGGACAAACCTTTTTACTTTTCTCCTTTTTATTCCTGCTTAAGATGTATTCATCTCTCATTCTCTTTCATTTCTGGTCTCTCCTTTTCATTCTGTTTACGGCACAGATTGCATAGACCCAATCGCAAATATAAATCAACTTTGTAAAACTATTTTGCAATCCAGTACGATGAACCTGCAAAACATTTTAAAGGTTCACTGAAAAGGTATGCCAAAAATAGTCTTTCATGAAAATCGGAACTTACAGCAAAATCCACTTCTGATCCATGAGGAATCTGAAGTGGATTCAAGAACAGGCAGATCTGTAGGTGCATTTCTCATTTTCTGCAGCTCCACCAAAAAAAATCTAACTTAACATGCTCACGAATCCAGGGAAAAGCTGAAATATCTTTTGAAATTGATTGAGGCTGAAATCCACCTTCTTCAAATTGTTTACACACTTCTTGTTTTTGCTTTGGAAGCTGAGCACCAGACAGGAAGTGCCAGCAATCAGAGGACAGCAGAGTACACTAGCTTCTGCTTCCAAGATATATTTTTTTTTATCATTTTCTTTTCAGCTCCGCAGAATGCATTTAACAGTACACAGAGTGCAATGAAGGGGGGGAAATAAAAGCAAACCTAATTACAAAATTTATTAAATCAGCAAAACAAAATGTTTAATTAAAAGTAGTAGTCCATATTAGTTTGTAATCAATGATAGTGTGCTGGGGATTTTTTTGTACCCTGCATTTAATTACTGATTGCACATGACATGCCATATATTTTCTGGTCATTTAGAATCATATGTAAATTTTATTAAACTTACTGAATAGAATCTGTACCTTTCAGATTCTGTGCAGCATTTAAAAAGCACCCCTGAGGAGTAGCAATGCTCAGCCTGTGTTAATTTAAGAAGGTTCTTGTTGGGCTTAAATCCTTTAGAAGCATTTTCCAAAGTACTCATGGTTCCGCAGAACCTTTGGGAGCAGTCATGATAACAAGAGCAATTACAAGTGACCCTTGTACTCACTGGATCTAAATTGCCCAGGAAATCACAAACATCAAAAACACTGAATGAGCCCATTCGACGTGAGATAATTTGTGATTCTGTTCTGTAAGTGGCTTCTCCAAGATTTTTATTGTAGTTATGAAGGGGAGCTATAAAAAAAACTATAATGGCATAGTTAGATGTAGAGACCCCTTAGATCTCCACTATTCAGTTGGTCCCTAGCTCATCTAGTGCATTAGGATTTAAAAAGGGGGTAGGGGTTGGCAGACCATCCCTTGAAGGCACTTCCTGGGAGAGTGCCCTGACTGATCAGGAGCTTGCATAAAAGCAGGCAGGGCACGAGGAGCACTGTGGCATATTTTGCTAGTGAAGCTGGAGAGTTTTGCAGAATTCCCCCATTATAGGCCCCATAGCCTGATACCTGGGGAAGAGGCATATTTGTGACCAGTACCCCCTCGGTCTGGCAGGGATTTTCTCTGGGAGTGGAAGAAGAGGTTTTGTGTGGAGCCTGGTCCTACCTCAGGAGATTTTTCCCCTGGCCTGGAGGAGATCAGGATAAAAAAACTGTGATCCCCTGTCTGCTATAGCTGTGCTTTGCTAGTGTAAAAGTGAGTTGCAGTTTTTGAGAAGAGTTTTGTCCCTGTTTAGTTAGAAGGCATTTTTGTCACCATTCCTACCCATGAGAAGGAGAAAAGCTTTTGGTTTTTGCTGCCTGTTTTTGCTGTTTTGGGACTTTCTAAACCAGAGGTCCAGAGTAGCATCAGAGAAAGACATAGGATATACAGTCCCCAATAGAAGCCCATCTTTTATCACATGGGAAGTTGGGTCTCTGCCCAGTGACTGTAACTTGAAAGGGATACCAACTCAGCTGTGCAGATGAAATGCTAAGAGAAATAGGGAAGCTAACCAATTTGGCAGTGTAGTAATAAATGGGAGATTTCAATTACCTTAATATTGACTGGGTAAATGTAACATCAGTACATGATAGAGACATGAAGTACCTGGATGGAATAAACAACTGCATCATGGAGCAATTGGTTCAGGAACTGATGAAAAAGGGAGCTATTGCAGACTTAATTCTTAGTGGAACGCAGAATTTGGTAAGAGAGGTAACGGTGGTAGGGCCACTTGGCAATAGTGATCATAACATGATCAAATTTGATTTAATGAAGGGGACAATATGTAAATCTACAACTTTATCACTAAATTTTCAAAACGGGAACTTTGATAAAAATGAGGAAAATAGTTAGAAAAAGCTGAAAGGTGTAGCTGCAAAGTTAAAAGTATACAACAGGTGTGGACACTGTTTAAAAATACCATCTTAGACATGCAGTCCAGATGTATTCCACACATTAAGAAAGGTGGAAGGAAGAAAAAATGATTACTGGCATGGTTAAAAGGTGAGGTGAAAGAGGCTATTTTAGCCAAAAAAAATCCTTCAAAAATTGGAAAAATCCATCTGAAGAAAATTAGAAAATGCATAAGCATTGTCAAGTTAAGTGTAAAACATTCATAATTCAGACTAATAGAGAATTTGAAATGAAGTTGGCCGGGAGGCAAAAACTCATAAGAAAAACTTCTTAAAATATATCCGAAGCAGGAAACCTGTAAGGGAGTTGGTTGGACTGTTAGATGACCGAGGGGTTAAAGGGGCTCTTAGGGAAGATAAGGCTATTGCAGAAAGACTAAATGAATTCTTTGCTTCTGTGTTTACTAATGAGGATGTTCAGGAGATGCCGATTCCAGAGATGGTTTTCAAGAGTGATGAGTCAGATGAACAGAACCAAATCATTGTGAACCTTGAAGATGTAGTAGGCCAGATTGACAAACTAAAGAATAGCAAATCACCTGGACCAGATGGAATGTACCCAGGGTCCTGAAGAAACTTAAAAATGAAATTTCAGATCTATAAATTAAAATTTTTAACCTATCATTATCCATTGTACTTGAAGACTGGAGGGAGGCCAAGCTAATCCCAATATTTTAAAAGTGCTTCAGGAGTGATCCAGGAAACTATAGACATGTGAGCCTGACTTTGGTGCCGGGAAAAATAATAGAAACTATTCTGAACATCAAAATAAAGGGTCATATAGAAAGACATGGTTTAATGGAACACAGTCAGCATGGATTTACCCAAGTGAAGTCTTGCCTCACAAATCTGCTTCATTTTTTTGAACTGCTATTAGTCAAGTTGACTTAGGGAATAGCCACTGCTATTACTGGCATTAGAAGCATGGGATCTACTTAATGTTTTGGGTGCTTGCCAGGTACTTGTAATCTGGATTGGCCACTGTTCAGGATGTAGGGCTTGATGGACCCTTGGTCTGACCCAGTATGGCAACTTCTTATGTTCTTATATTCAGGTCTGAGACAAGTAGTACTTTTGGAATTTGTTTTTGGAACTTTTGAGATTTTGCAGCTACTTTGATTGAAAATATTTTTTGTTGCAGTAAACTATTTTGTTGGAACAACCCCCACCCCGCAGCATGGCCAATGCTTTTTGTGATTATACAAGGTGCCTCTAAAGCAAGGACATCCCAATTATGAGTACATTTGAGAGAAAAAAGACTGAGAAAATGTTAATAATGCCACCCTTATGTGCCTTGACCCTTGAGGTTGAATCCTCCTCCCTGCTAGAAAGAGGACATCCAGGGCCCATGGACTGAGAAAAAGGAGAAATAAAGTACATGATGGCATTTGTGGCCCTGTATTCAGGATACCCACCAAAGAGGGGGTTATTTAGAAAATAACTAATTTATAGAGTGTTACGATGCTGCTTGCGGCTAGGCCACAAGCAACCTTTCATCTCTCTGTGGCCACCGCTTCCGATACTGTTCTTCTGCGGCCTGGAGGCCACCACCATCTCTGCCTCTTCTCGTGGCCGGGAGGCTGTTGCCATCGTTGTTGCTGCCACTGTCCAGGTTCCCCTCCATGGCGGGCCAGACATCGCCGCCGCTCTCCATGTGGCCTGAGAGCTGCTGCCGCTTGCCCTCTTAGTGGCCTGGGGCCGCCCCTGCTCCTTCTTTGCAGCTAGGCCACTGCCAATGCTTCCTTCTTCCACGGCCAGGAGGTCGCCCTCTATGCTCCTCTTCATGGCTAGGCCACCACCAATTTTCCTCTTCTGCGGCCTGGAGGTCGCCCCCAACTCCACAGATTCTTCGCGGCCTGGAGGCCGCCTATGACGTCTTCTTCCATGGCCAGGAGGCAGCTCAGGAATTCCTCTTCATGTGGCCTGGGAGCTGCCATCATCTTCGTTCTTCGCGGCAGGGAGCCGCCGACATCAAAGCCTGCTTCCTCCTGTGTGGCAGGAAGCCACTCTACAAGGTCCTGCCTCCTCCCTCTAGGCGCGCGGCCGCGCCTCCCTGCTCCAGTTAAAGGGCCAGCAGTGGGCTGTCCTTCTGGGCTCCTCCTGCTGACATTCCAAGGCATTTCCTCTTCAGCCTTATAAAGAGGGCCTTCCTTCATTTCATCGTCACCTTCGCAAGGAGTTATTCATGGGGTCAGACTGCTCCTGGATCTTCAGTTCCATCTCTTCATTCCAGGAGTCCTCTACGATCCTTCCTCACTTCTTCAAGGCACTCTGTTCCTCATTGGTACTCCTTGTCTTCGTCCATGGTTCCTGAACTTTCGTCTTCATCTTCGTTCCATGTTCTGGTCTCTTGTCGGATCTCGTCCTCTTGTCTCCAGGTGTCCAGATGTCTTCCTGTCTTTGGATGTCAGATGTCTCCCTTTTCTTCGGATGTCCAGCCCTCTCCCTTGTCTTCAGATATCCAGACGACCCTGTTTTCTGATGTCTTCGTCCGTCATATTCCAGACGTCCCTGAGGTCCTCCTCTATGTCCAGATGCCATAGATGTCCAGACACCTTGATGTCCTGATGTCCTGAGGTATCGGTGTCCTTTCATATCCGATGTCCTACATTCCAGCCCTGATATTCCGAGTCCTGATCCTGAAGTACCATCAGTCCCTAGCTCCGGGTCCAGCTTTGCCTTGCCCCGGACCTTGTCTCACTGGGTGCACCTATTTATATCTCTATAGGAGGGCCGCTTAATAGATCGAGGTGAGATGTTAGTGGTGGTTTAGGGTTTAGGGGCCAGTTTCGCATGTAGAATGAGACGTACAACAGCACAGCACGCCTTGGTGAAGATTTAACATCATTTGGAGTGAGGAAAATCTCACAAAGATGACATTTCTACCATGTTCTCTCACACTAGCTTGATGGTACCCTGTTATAGAGTCCATCAAGCTAGGCTGAAAGAACATATTAGAAATGTCATCTTTGTGAGAACTTTCCTCACTTACATTTGTAAGTTACCACATGGTGTGGCTACTTACAAATTTCCCTAAACAGGTGTTATTAACTTTTTTGATGAATGATGGGGTTTCTTAGTTATCTCTGCCACTATTGACACCATGAATCTTGACATTTTGTTAGCGAGGTTAAAATGCTTGGCTATTTCTGGTGTTGTTTTCAGCTGATTTAAATCTTTTCTGTCGAATAGGACTCAACAAAACAGATTGGAGCATTCATGATCAGCATTGAATGTTGTAATGATTGGCATACCAGAAGGGTCTGCCTTGACAGCAACCCTATTCAATATTTACCTTGCTGGCATTTGCAAAATTTACACCGGCAATATTCAGTTTTTCATACCGTATTCATCTTTCTGGATGGTTACATTTAAATATGTTTCCTTATGCCTTCAGAGCTTTTTCATAACAAGTTACTGCTAAACATTGCAAAAACTGAAATAATCATTTTAAGCAAATTCCCACTGCATAATGTTCCTTCATTTTTTCAGTTCAGTAATTACAATATTCCAGTGAGCCATCAAATAC
Source organism: Rhinatrema bivittatum (assembly GCF_901001135.1). Taxonomy (NCBI): domain Eukaryota; kingdom Metazoa; phylum Chordata; class Amphibia; order Gymnophiona; family Rhinatrematidae; genus Rhinatrema; species Rhinatrema bivittatum. The sequence continues at coordinate 195,291,041 of NC_042615.1, forward strand.
ATAACCGGGGGGGTAACTATCGATTTCAATTTATCACTTGAACCACAGACAAAAGCAGTTGTTAAATCCTCATTTTTTTAAGTTGTGGATGGTTAAACAATTGTGACCAATATTGGAACCCCAGGACTTTCGTGTGATCCTTCAGGCATTGATATTGGTTGGGCTAAACAATTGTAATGCCCTATATATAAGGGCTGCCTGCAAGTGCACTGCATTCACATTCAAATAGTACAGAATGCCGCAGCTGATATTCTGATGGGTGTGCAAATGCGGGAGCACGTAATTCCCATCTTGTATGAGCTCTATTGGATGGCTAACTATTAACTAGAGAATTTTATGTAATCATGCTTCTACAATCTACAAATTAATCCAAGGTGATTCTGACTGTTGGATAAATTCAGTCCTTAGGATTTAGAGGCCCTCACGATCCTTAAGGTCAGAAGGAAAGAGCTTTTTAGAGGGTCCCTCAATAAAGTTGGCACATTTGAACATTACAAGGGACAGAGCTTTTTCAGCAGCAGGTTCTCTTTTCTGGAAATCTTTGCATGACTCTATTCTATTGTGAGAGGTATTTCAAGAAGGCATTAAAAACTTGCCTATTCAATAAGGCAGTTAAAGACTCCTCTAAAGAGACTATTTAATAACGCCTTTATTATGGCAGATGTAGCTTGACTATTTCCTTTGCTCGTTGAATATTTTGTTTTATTTTATTATGTATGTTTCATTTCTTAGCCACCTCAAACTTGAAATCGAATATAGTGGTATGAGAGAGTTTCTCTTCTGCTTTCAACTATGCTCAGAAACTTATTGCTCTACAAACAACACATCAAACTCATTGAGTGAAAATAATAATCTGTTTACAATTTAATTAAGTTCTGTTTTTTGGAAGTAGTATTTTTGAAATTTTTACTGATAGACTATTTGAGACTGCTATTAGTTATAGACTATTTGAGACTGTTATAGACTATTTGAGACTGCTATTAGTCAAGTTGACTTAGGGAATAGCCACTGCTATTACTGGCATTAGAAGCATGGGATCTACTTAATGTTTTGGGTGCTTGCCAGGTACTTGTAATCTGGATTGGCCACTGTTCAGGATGTAGGGCTTGATGGACCCTTGGTGTGACCCAGTATGGCAACTTCTTATGTTCTTATATTCAGGTCTGAGACAAGTAGTACTTTTGGAATTTGTTTTTGGAACTTTTGAGATTTTGCAGCTACTTTGATTGAAAATATTTTTTGATAATAAGAGATGCTCACATTTAAAGCAACACTACTAGGAAGCATATTTTTGGTCATAAAGTTGGCAGTAAGACAAATAAAAATATCCTAAAATCTCATAATTTGTGCTGTTGCCTCTCATTTGCATGAAATGGAGTGGATTCAGAAAGGTATTTGCTTTAATGTGGGTGTGATCATAGGGGTACACATCTTTTTTTCTTAAAATAAAAAAATAAAAAAAATATAATAAAACATATTTGGCCAAACAGAAAGGAGACCTAAGAAGAAAAATAGAAAGAAGCAGTAGAGCAAAAAAACAAACAAACCCAAAACAGCCTATTTTGAAGAATTTAGCTAATATCCACTGCTGCTGTAAGACATTTTACTATGATAGACACATATGTCTGATGGGAGCACTGGGAGGAGAGGATCACCTTGCTGGTGGCTGAAAGGAATCAGTAAGTTTTTGCTTGGGACATTGTCTTTTTTAAAAGTATTGGGGCAAAGTTAACTATTTGGGAATATTATTTTGTGTGTTTGTGTGTTTGTGCTTTTAATAGTCAGTAAGGCAGCAAATAAACAAGTTAGACTGTATTTTCAAATAGTCAGTCAGTAAGACAGCTAGTAAGCAGTAGTTAATGTGTTTATTTTTAAAAGTCTGAAAGGCAGCTAGTAAACAGAACTGAGTGTTTGTATTAAAAAAAAAAAAAGTAGCCAGAAGCTAGAAATAAGCTAGGAGCAGTGTATAACTAAGTAAAAAGGTTGAAAGGTTCAGTTCAGTTACTCACCTTGGAAAGGTGTTGAGGTAGTGTGATTTGTTAATCAAGAGAGCAGTGAGTCACTCTGGCCGACTAACTGAAGTTAGACTGTTTGTATTTTCAAATAGTCAGTCAGTAAGGCAGCTAGTAAGCAGTAGTTAGTGTGTTTATTTTTAAAAGTCTGTAAGGCAGCTAGTAAGCAGAACTGAGTGTTTGTATTAAAAAAAAAAGTAGCCATAAGCTTTTGCATCGAGTGTCACATGTATGAATTTTACCCGCCGGTGAGAAGTTGTACATGTGCATGGCTCTCAGAGAATGAGTCAGATCTCTGGAGGCTACAGTGGCAGACCTGGAGGAGCTGAGGCAGACAGAGAGGTATATAGATGAGACCTTCAGGGACATAGTAGCCAAGTCCCTACTTCAAACAGGCAGCCCTGGTGCTACCTTGGAGGAAGAAGGTCTCATGATTGGAGAACATCAACCTGGTACAGCAGGAAAGGATCCTGTAGCAAGGACCTGCGTCACCTAAATAGGATTTTAGACAGTGCTGGGGAGGAGCCGGCTGTTGTGGTACATGTGGGCACCAACAACATAGGAAAATGTAGGAGGGATGTTATGGAAGCCAAATTTAGGCTCTTAGGTAGAAAGCTGAAATCCAGAATCTCCAGGGTAGCATTCTCTGAACTGCTCCCTGTTCCAGGCACAGGTCACCAGAGGCAGGCAGAGCTCCGGAGTCTCAATGCGTGGATGAGACGATGGTGCAAGGAAGAGGGATTCAGTTTTGTTAGGAACTGGGGAACCTTTTGGGGAAGGGGGAGTGTCTTCCAAAAGGATGGGCCCCACCTTAACCAGGGTGGAACCAGACTGCTGGCGCTAACCTTTAAAAAGGAGATAGAGCAGCTTTTAAACTAGAACAAAGGGGAAAGCCGACAGTCACTCAGCAGCGCATGGTTCGGAAAGAGGTATCTTCAAAGGATACTAATGATGCATTAGAATTAGGGCATCCCGACAGTGAGGTTCCAATAATTAGAAAAGTAGTCCAAGTGCCTGTAACTAAAAACTCATCTGAGCTAAAAAATTCTAACTTATCCCTATCAATTAAAAAGCAGAATGAAAATACAAACAAAAAACCAACTTTGAAATGTTTGTATGTTAATGCCAGAAGTCTAAGAAGTAAGATGGGAGAATTATAATGTATATCAGTGAATGATGACATAGACTTGATTGGCATCTCAGAGACATGGTGGAAGGAGGACAACCAATGGGACAGTGCTATACCGGGGTACAAATTATAAAGCAATGACAGAGAGGAGCACCCGGGAGGAGGTGTGGTGTTTTAAGTCGGGGATGGCATAGATTCCAACAGGATAAACATCCTGCATGAGACTAAATGCACAATTGAATCTTCAAGGGTTGAAATCCCTTGTGTGTTGGGGAAGACTATAGTGATAGGAGTATACTACCATCCATCTGGGCAAGATGGTGAGACTGACAGTGAAATGCTAAGAGAAATTAGGGAAGCTAACCAAATTGGTAGTGCAGTAATAATGGGAGACTTCAATTACCACACACTATGAACAGTTATATATTTGGACACAACGAGTGCAATTCTCACTAGAAAGACATCATGTAACTATGATTTTTCTTATGATTTATATTAATGTGCTATTGTTTATGGAGCCATCATAACACCTGCGGGCATACTAGCATATTTTAGCTTAAGGTTTTGCCACTGACCTGAAGTCGCAAAACCTTAAGCTAAAATATGCTGGTATGCCCGCAGGTGTTATGATGGCTCCATAAACAATTGCACATTAATATAAATCATAAGAAAAATCATAGTTACATGACGTCTTTCTAGTGAGACTTCAATTACCCCAATATTGACTGGGTAAATGTATCATCGGGACATGCTAGAGAGATAAAGTTCCTGGATGGAATAAATGATAGCTTTATGGAGCAATTGGTTCAGGAACCCAAGAGAGAGGGAGACATTTTAGATCTAATTCTCAGTGGAGCACAGGATTTGGTGAGAGAGGTAACGGTGGTGGAGCCACTTGGCAATAGTGATCATAATATGATCAAATTTGAATTAATGACTGGAAGGGGGACAGTAAGCAAATTCACGGTTTTCCTGGTAAACTTTCAAAAGGGAAACTTAGATAAAATGAGAAAAATTGTTAGAAAAAAACTGAAAGGAGCAGCTACAAAAGTAAAAAGTGTGCAAGAGGTGTGGTCATTGTTAAAAAATACCATCCTAGAAGCACAGTCCAGATGTATTCCACACATTAAGAAAGGTGGAAAGAAGGCAAAACTATTACCGGCATGGTTAAAAGGGGAGGTGAAAGAAGGTATTTTAGCCAAAAGATCTTCATGTAAAAATTGGGAAAAGGGTCCAACAGAAGAAAATAGGATAATGCATAAACATTGGCAAATTAAATGTAAGACATTGGTAAGACAGGCTAAGAGAGAATTTGAAAAGAAGTTGGCCGTAGAGGCAAAAAATCACAGTAAACATTTTTTTAAAATATATCTGAAGCAGAAAGCCTGTGAGGGAATCAGTTGGACTGTTAGATGATCAAGGAGTTAAAGGGGCAATTAGAGAAGATAAGGCCATCACTGAAAGATTAAATGATTTCTTTGCTTCGGTGTTTACTGAATAGGATGTTGGGGAGGTACCCGCACTGGAGAAGGTTTTCATGTGTAATGATTCAGATGGACTGAACCAATCACGGTGAACCTAGAAGATGTGGTAGACCTGATTGACAAACTGAAGAGTAGTAAATCACCTGGACCGGATGGTATACACCCCAGAGTTCTGAAGGAACTAAAAAATGAAATTTCAGACCTATTAGTAAAAATTTGTAACCTGTCATTAAAATCATCCATTGTACCTGAAGACTGGAGGATAGCTAATTTAACCCCAATATTTAAAAAGGGCTCCAGGAGCGATCCGGGAAACTACAGGCCAGTTAGCCTGACTTCAGTGCCAGGAAAAATAGTGGAAAATGTTCTAAACATCAAAGTCACAGAACATATAGAAGGACATGGTTTAATGGAACAAAGTCAGCATGGCTTCAGCCAAGACAAGCCTTGCCTCACAAATCTGCTTCACTTTTTTGAAGGAGTTAATAAACATATGGATAAAGGTGAACCGGTAGATGTAGTGTACTTGGATTTTCAGAAGGCATTTGACAAAATTCCTCATGAGAGGCTTCTAGGAAAAGTAAAAAGTCATTGGATAGGTGGTGATGTCCTTTCGTGGATTACAAACTGGCTAAAAGACAGGAAACAGAGAGTAGGATTAAATGGACAATTTTCTCAGTGGAAGGGAGTGGGCAGTGGAGTGCCTCAGGGATCTGTATTGGGACCCTTACTTTTCAATGTATTTATAAATGATCTGGAAAGAAATACGACGAGTGAGATAATCAAATTTGCAGATGATACAAAATTGTTCAGAGTAGTTAAATCACAAGCAGATTGTGAAATTGCAGGAAGACCTTGTGAGACTGGAAAATTGGGCATCAAAATGGCAGATGAAATTTAATGTGGATAAGTGCAAGGTGATGCATATAGGGAAAAATAACCCATGCTATAGTTACACAATGTTAGGTTCCATATTAGGTGCTACAATCCAAGAAAGAGATTTAGGCGTCATAGTGGATAACACATTGAAATCGTCGATTCAGTGTGCTGTGGCAGTCAAAAAAGGAAACAGAATGTTGGGAATTATTAGAAAGGGAATAGTGAATAAAACGGAAAATGTCATAATGACTCTGTATCGCTCCATGGTGAGACCGCACCTTGAATACTGTGTACAATTCTGGTCGCCGCATCTCAAAAAAGATATAATTGCGATGGAGAAGGTACAGAGAAGGGCTACCAAAATGATAAGGGGAATGGAACAGCTCTCCTATGAGGAAAGACTAAAGAGGTTAGGATTTTTCAGCTTGGAGGAGAGACGGCTGAGGGGGGATATGATAGAAGTGTTTAAAATCATGAGAGGTCTAGAACGGGTAGATGTGAATCGGTTATTTACTCTTTCGGATAATAGAAAAACTAGGGGGCACTCCATAAAGTTATCATGTGGTACATTTAAAACTAATCAGAGAAAGTTCTTTTTCACTCAACGCACAATTAAACTCTGGAATTTGTTGCCAGAGGATGTGGTTAGTGCAGTTAATATAGCTGTGTTTATAAAAGAATTGGATAAGTTCTTGGAGGAGAAGTCCATTACCTGCTATTAATTGAGTTGACTTAGAAAATAGCCACTGCTATTACTAGCAACGGTAACATGGAATAGACTTAGTTTTGGGGCACTTGCCAGATTCTTATGGCCTGGATTGGCCTCTGTTGGAAACAGGCTGCTGGGCTTGATGGACCCTTGGTCTGACCCAGTATGGCATGTTCTTATGTTCTTATGTTTAATGTAAGCAAGATTATTTCTTTTCAAATTCTGTAATTTCAACTGACAATGTCTTGTGTCCTGCAAGTTTGTGAGTGCATTAGTTAATGACTTCTATTTGGGAAGGAATGGGGATAATCCGAGATTTGGAGACATATTAGACCAAAGCTGTAGTTTTGGCAATGTAGTTAATGTAGTATCTTTGCTAAACATCTGTATAGCACATGCATCATCATATACTTTAAATTCACCTGGTATTTTGTTTGATTCCCCAATTTTGAATAATTTTCTGCTTGTGGAATGGATGCTGTGTTTTACGCCACCAATAACTGCATTTATGTGCTCAGTAAATAATTCACACTTGTGCTGTTTTGAGATCCATGTGGGAATGAGAAGTACTGTTTTAATATCAATAATAACAATGTGCAACAATCTGTGTACCTTGATGATATCAGTAACTGAGGCACTGCAAGTCAGATGCATGTTCCAAGGTACTAGATTTCTAGTACTTTGGATACTGGAGGAAGCTGGGTGGAAACAATACAAGAATTATCCAAAGGTTTTGTTGTACATGAACTTTTGAAGAAGAGTCCCAGTTAGTCTAGCACCGAGGCATAACATCTTTCCCTGGTTCCATAGCAAGATGGTAAGATAGTAGATGAAGGCAGAAGAAACCAACTGACTGTACTATATTGCAAGGATATATACTAGTTGTTAGCCATAAAAGGTTTGGGATTTAATTACTCACCTTTCCAAATCCAAGTTCAAGACAAGTTATGCATTCATGTACTGTTGGTATGTCCCAGCTTGTAAGATATCATTTTTATCCATGTCAGTTTTTGTTTTCTTCTTCCTTAGGCCTAGATTTATCAAAATGCAGCAAATATCACATGCTATAGGAAAAGGGGTATGTTTTATGGTAACAGTCTGTTTATAGCAAAGTGCACTCTCTTAACACTTCGCATAGGTATTACTGCAGAGTGCGATAACTTTTTTGCACTTTGCGGTAAGTACCACAATTGTTGCAATTCCTACCTACAACCACTGGGGGGGGGGAGGGGGGAGAGAGAGAGAGAGAAACTAGCTTTAAAGCTCTTATAGTAGTTAGTTATTTATACCTCTATAAGAGGCCCACCTAGTTACTCGAGGTGAGGTTTAGGTAGTAGTGTAGGGGTTAGGGGCCACTTTGACATTCAGAGTGAGATGTACGAACAGAACAGTGCACTCTTGTGAAGATTTGATGTCCTTCGGAGTGAGGAAACTCACCCAAAGATGAGATTTGTACAATGTTCTCTCAACCTAGCTTGATGGACTCATCTTTGGGTGAGTTTCTTCACTCCAAAGGACATCAAATCTTCACAAGAGTGCACTGTTCTGTTCGTACATCTCACTCTGAATGTCAAAGTGGCCCCTAACCCCTACACTTCTACCTAAACATCACCTCAAGTAACTAGGTGGGCCTCATATAGAGGTATAAATACCTAACTACTATAAGGGCCCTATAGCTAGTCTCTCTCTCTCTCTCTCTCTCTCTCACTCTCCCTCTCTCCAGTTTAAAATAGTGAAAACATTATTTGCATAAACATCACAAAGTGTAATAAAGCCATATCAAACAAATAAAAAAGGTGTAGTTATTTCCCACATTTAAACTGTGCAATATGGCATTACAAAGCCAGAAATCCCACCCCAAACTCCTCCCCTTTTCCAAATTTGCATCGCACCATGCATTAATGGTGTTTTTCACTTGCGAAAACTCCATAAAGCACTTTGATAAATGACTCCCTTAGTTCTCTACCATATTGGGAAGATAAGCATTTTGATCTTGTACTTAACAGAACACCCATCTTATCTCCAAGCTTTGCAATAATCTAAACAGCTTCCAAGGAGGAGTAAAAGGTTGTTTGTTTGCAATACTGTAACCTCCCAACTGTTTTTACCACTATCATAGAGCATAATATCAGCCAAGGACCTTTAAGCCCATCAAACCTGCTCCACCTGATTTCTGGAAGATTGCTACAGACCCCAGCATCCCCTTTGCCTTTTCACCACTAAAGATCCTCCATGTTCATCCCATGCTTTCTTGAATTCTGCTACTATTTTTGTCTTCAAACCTAACATTGTTTCACTTTGCTGATAAAAGGCAACACAGATGTTAGCACAAGAAAAGTGGAACCAGAGCCATACACAATGAAATAAGTATGAATAACTTCCAGAAATATCAACCTGCAAAAAAAAAAAAAAAAAAATCACAAAATAACCATCAAGCACTCTTTCTCTGTCTCACTCTATCATTATATCTAGAGTGTTTGACGGTTGTTTTGTGATTTGTAGGGATGTTAGTGCAGCCATGGTTGACTGCAAGGGGCTGTACAAACTTGCATTCAGTGATTATACCCACAGTGTCCAAAATGCTGACCTTGAACTCCCCAGGGCCGTGTGTACTGCGGACAGCATCGCTGAAGCTGGTTTAAAAACTCACAGAAAGGGGGTTTAGATGAGCACAGCTTCTGAGCTATATATTTTTTTAAATAGGATGTGATTATTTTTATTTGCCAAGGATGACAAATACTAGTTTTCTGCTGAAAATGTTTTAAGTCTAGAGTTGGCTTCTTTCCCCATCTCCCGTCCACAAGTCACAGAATAACGTCCCAGATTCTTTTAAGAGGGGACAATTACATTATATGGTTGGCTTAGGATGACTCCCCATCTCCTAGAAAAAAGCGCACATGTATAATGTACTCCTGGTAGCATATACGTAAAGGGAACTGAATTAGCTCGTTTAAAACATGCGAGCTGTTCTTCTAGATTTCATTCCAGCTGTGGACCATTTATGTAGGTCTCCTAAGGATTTATAACTCAGTTACTTCAAAAGAATACAAAGACTTCTAACAAAAGTAAATTTCTCATTTGATCATCTTCGATCAATAAAGAAAGCTGGATTATATACTGGTTTTGATTTTCTTAAGGACTCCCATTAAGAAATTTAAATATCAATTGGAGAAGGAGATTTGCAGGGTGATTCCCTGGGGAGGGGAGAATGCGCGCTAGGGAAATAGCACACTTGTCTCTTTATCTAAAATTGGATCTAAATGGTAGAGCAGAAAGGTGTGCACAACACCCAGTCCAGTCAGCGAAGAAAACGTAACATATGAAAAGCAATTTATCGACCAACTTTGTTCTCAGCTGTTTAAAACGTAAATGAGGAGCACACAGTAAAAAAGGTAAAAGAAAGCGCAAAATGGAAAAATTCTGCACGGGCAGGGGCAATTGACTTCAGGGCTTACTGAGCTGAAATTCATTCTCTGAGTTACAGATGCCAGTGCCCAAGCCCTACACACGTTTGCAGGAGCAGAGTCCTTCCCTTCAGACTAGCACAAATAGCTTAACCAGGCATTCTATGCCCAGAGCTCCTCCCAGAGAGGAATAAAGCAGGCAAGAAGTTAAATACAAAAATAACTCTTTCAGCAATGATACAGCCTAACTCATAAAGGATCCTGGCCCCCTGCTTAATCACTGGAAAGTTTTCTTTCACAGCTGAAACCACAAGGAGCATCTTGATCATCATCCAGTGGTGGCAAACAACACCATGGAACAAATGGGGAAAAGGCCTAAGATCTGCTATCGCCCGTCGTTCCGGTAGATTTGGGACCTCAGCTGGACCCTCAAAAGGATCAGCTGTGAAACTCCAGGGGACTTCATGCCAGCCTGTTCCGTCGTATATACACAGTACCAACCAAACCAGAAGGCTGCTGCTGCTCTAGCAGGAGCTGCTGTTCAGCAACTCCCCACTTCTAGAAAAATGCAGAGGCTTTATACCAGGGCTTTCCAGACTTTTAGCCAGTGTGACCCCATTTTACCACTTGAAAATTCACATGACCCCCAGAGGACGATCAAAACAAATTAGCAAGGGTGTGGACCCCCCTCCCAACAATTACTCATCCTTACCTTCCCCTGCACTTCATTTGATCCCCTCTCAACCTCCACTGCCTCCAGTGGGCCTCCTCTTCCAACTTCTACTCCTTTCCCAACTCATACCCTCCAGCCCAAAAAGCTTCTTATAAACGCCCCCAAAAATGTTCTTATCCCCTTCTTCGCACCTCCTCTCTTGGGGTAGGTTCAGTGGTGGGTGAGAAGAGAGGAGCAGTGGCAATCTTCACTGTCCCATGCACACTCAGCCTTCCCCTCCACCCATGGTTTGTTTATTTATATTTTTATATTTTGTGTAATTTTTAATTGAGCTTTATTTTATATTTTGCGTTTTTAAATGATATATTGTACACCGTTTTGACTAAACTTTGTTTGTAAAAGCGGTGTATAAACATTTTTAAATAAATAAATAAATGGCTGGTCCCAAGCCCGACAGTGATCTCCAAGCGGCAGCAGCAGCATTACTGTAATGAAAGTCAGCACGGGGCCTTTGGGCTAGCACAAGCCTATGGACCCTGCAGCAGCCCTGATCCCTTCTCATGCCAACTTTCCTGTTACCAGAGAAACTCATGCAAGGGCAGTGCCATTTCAGGGCCTCTGAGCACAGTTCCTTGCTGTCTTCCACCACTAATGCTGCTGCTGCTGGCACCTGAAGAGTGCTGCCATTTGAGGCACTCGTGACCCCCAGCTGAAGGTTTTCTGATCCCATTTGGGGTCCTCACCCCACTTTGGAAAATCCTGCTTTATACAATATCAAACTACTGAAGATTCCAACAGGAAACTCAAAGTTTCACAACGAGGACCTCACAACTACAACTCCAATCAATCAGAGCAACCAATATAGCTAACAAGAATTCTTTACATAACATCGGAAGGGTAACTGTCAATAGTGTGCATCATAATTCAGCACATTCACTTATAAGGAGGAGTGCCTAAAGTTATACTGCATTTTATAAACTGGGCAGTGGGAGCCAAAAGCACCTGCGCATGCTTCAGTACCTGTGCATTATTTTAATGCAGGGATCAGCTTAGTTTATACACCTGTTCTATAAAAGTACAACATATATATCTTATGCATTAAGTACTTGTAATCTGCGCGGAGGCAGGATTTTGTAAAGTCGGCTGATGTATGTGGGTATCTTGCTTATGAAAATACCTGTGGACTTCCTTCCAAGCACCAGTTCGCAGAGACCTCCACTAGTGGATCCAGACCTTCACCAGTTCAACCACACCCTCCAGCCAAAAACTGCTCCAGATCCCCCCCCCCCCCCAAAAAAAAAAAAAACGGCAGGCAAGAGAGAAGCCACGTTTAATATCCATGACTTGATTAGCAGGTATAAAAGATTAGCAACCAATGAGGGGCCCCGGCTTTTATGGTCTGTGGAAACAAATAAGTATGGGGGTAACTGGCTAATGTGGTGGTTACTACCTTAAACCAATAAGCCTGTACTTTTATGAACTCAACATTGCTCTCTGCTTCAACAGCAAGGGGTTTCGGGGAATTGGATTCAGATGGCAACCAACAAGGGCCCTGACTTTCATGGTTTGGGAAACTGATAAGCATGGGGGTAACCTACACGGCGCAGCAGATACTGCCATCAGCTTGCTGGGCAGACTCAATGGACCATTTTGACCTTTTCTGCCATCATTTCTATGTTTCTGTGTTTCTTAATGCACACATATTTGATGAAGTGTGCATGTATTCTGTTTTTAGAACATATAAATGTGCACATACTATCAAACCACACCCTTTCCGCACAAACTCCCACACTTTAAAAAATGTGCTTATTGCACACAGAGGCTATTTACACGCTTCTATACCAATTTTATGTGCACAACCCCTGCGTAAGTCTCTGAAAAGTACCCCCTAATAACACAGTAATGGTGCTCTCTACAGAGGGCCACCAGCTGTGATAGAAACGTCAGTGGCATGCCTAAAGCATTTGGAACCTGCGACTAATCATTCCTTTGGCACCTCCCCCAGATTCACTTCTCTATCCCTCCTCCCCCCTCCTCCCCAGAGATCTCTGGATCCCCTCTCCACAGGCTCCCTCTCTCTCTTGCACACACTTTTACACACCCCTGCACACAAGCTCCCTCCATTTCTCTCTCTCTCTCTCACATACACCCCCTTCACACAGCTCCCTGTCTCACACACAAACATGCATTCTCACTCCCATACACACACACACACACAGACACATACACACAGATACACACATACAGATACACACACGCACACACTCAGACGTGTTCTCACACACACGTAGACACAAACACTCTCTCACTTCCTACCCTGCTCCCCATCAGAAGCACAGCAGCAGCTTCCTCCTTCCTCCTCGTGACAGATGGGGACTCTTCATTTTTCTTGAGGCGGCATAAGGGCTGGTGCGGCTTTACTTCCTACATCTGCAGTGCGGGGGGGAGAAGCGCTATTGCTCTTCCTCCTGCCTTGGGCCACGACTGCATGACCTTTCCTTCTTCCTGCCCGTGCAGATCCACCACTTCCTCTTCCGGGCCGCGGGAGGTGTGAAGAAGAAAAGGCTATACAGTTGCCAGCTCCAGACCCGTGGCACTCTAGGTGGCTGCCCAGTGCTTCCACCACTCACAGCCTGGACGCCTCCCTCTTCTTCTTCTTCGACCTCCCGGCTGGCACCCCCCTCCTGGCTGTCACCTGGAGTGAACCGCACCCCTGCACCCCTCCTTAGTACACCATTGAGAAAGGTTGCAGGTTGAATTGACCCCATATATCCCAGTGATATATATAGGGCAGTAATCCAAGGGAAATTATGCCCATTCATGTAATATTTCTTAAATTAAACCAAGCTGGAGCACTTAGCTCACTCTCTCCATTTTTAGCATACTATGGATAGTGTATAGTTACTTTTCTGTTATGCCATTACTTAAAAAGATGGCCCCGCATTTCTGAATATCTTTGTATGTTTCAGTCTGATGTGCACTTAGGGCTTGATTTTCAAAAGCATTTACAAGCTTAAAATTGGGTTTTACACATGTAAATGTACTTTACCCATGTAAGTAAGCTTTTGAAAATTGCTACAATATATACCATTGAATTATCCATAGGATTTACTTACATGAGTGCACTTTGCTCGAATAAATGTCTTTTGAAAATTGCTAATTTTTTATATTACATTTACACATATAACTCCTTTGAAAATTACCTCCTTAGGGCAGTAACGGGGGGTGGGGGGGGCGGGCCTGCGAAAGCCGGCAGGGATCGCACCACCGCGGTGCTGTCGCTGCAGGCTTTCGCAAACCAATAGCGCCACCGTGAATGGTGGTGCTATTGGCCGCATTACTGACGGCGATAAGGCTCCTTACCTTTTTTGCCATCAGCGATGTCTTCGTGGCATCCGCCCCGGTGCCGCCCCGACTCCTCCCCTTCCGGTACGGACGCCGCCCAGAACCCGCCCCGCTCTAGGTATCGCACGCGAAAAGGGACTTTTTGCGTGCAAAAAGTCCCTTTCCGCATGCGATATCTTTGGAAAATGACCCCCTAGAGTTGTTAACTCTCCAGAATGGTTCTGGAGCCTGCGGGAATTAAACTCCATACTGCTGTAAGCAATCCTGAAGAAAACTCACAGAGAACATTCAATACAAGAGAAAATACTTGATAATAAATCAGATTTATCTTTACAGCTTCTCATTAGTTTCTTTTATACCTGATGACAATAGCCCAACTACTGTGTGCGGTGTCAAAATGTAAGGAGTAAGAAACCATAAGCATAGACATGTGGGATGTCTGTGAAATAATTTCATAACATTTGTTCATTTTTTTTTAAGTGTAATTAATGCTTTGTGGCTCTAGTGATGTGCGTGTGTGTGTGTACGTGTGTGTGTGTGTGTGTGTGTGTGTGTGTGCGCGTGTGTGTGTGTGCGATTACAGGGCTTGATTTGCGGGCAAATGGAAGTGGAACTGTGGAGTGGGCAGAGGGAGCAATGAGCAGGGCCCTGGCCATGGCCAGGTGTGACCTGTATGAGAGGGTGCGGCCAGGTGCTCGCTCCCAAACACTCCCCTCCCCCTTACCCCATTGTTTCTCCAGTCCCCATCCCCCAGCAGTGTTCAGCCTCCAGTAGTCCTTTGCCCACCAGAACTGATTTACCCCATTGGCTCTGCTCCACTTCCTCGGGTCTCAGAAAAAAGGTGGCAGAACACTGTTCTAGGCCTTTCCACCAGAAATGAAGACTGAGGTAACAGACGCAGAAAGGATTTGAATTGGCGCACGTTTGAAACTTGTAAGCCGTGAAATAGTAGCCAGGGATGAAGCCTTGATGATTGGCACTACTGCTCACGTATTTCAAGCTTCTGCTAATTTCAATCCCATTTTGTGTCTGCTTTAGGGTCACACTCTGTGCTACAGGAGAGGTGGGGGGGGGCAAAACAGCAGGGGCGGAGTGAATGCTGTCTGCTCCAGGCTCATCCCTCCCTTCCCTGCAGGCTGCCTAGCGGGGAGGGGCTGGTTGCTGAAGTCTGACAAGAAATGCTGGAACTGTGTTCCAGGCTGCACCCCCATAGATTAAGCCCTATTTTTTTTTCCCCTACCCACCATTAGCATGTCGAAGTAAACCCATCACTCTTTTACAAATAAAATATATAGATTTAGTAGAGATTTTGTAATTTTTAAAAAAAGAATATGCTTGAATGTTACGTGCACATGAAAAATCTGCCTCTCTCTCTCTCACACACACACACATACACCTGCTTGTTTACTACTGGAGGCAAACTGCACTCTCCATATTAAAAAAGCTTCAATAAGTCCAGTCCCTGAAGTCGTGACATCCAGTTAAGTAACGCTGTCATTTCCCCCTAACCCCCCCCCAAAAACAATGATGTGCCTGCGACCCGATTGTGAGCCTACCCGCACATAGATAAACAGTCCTGTCAAGCCCAGCGTCCCTCAGCCTAAAAAATGCCTAATCTTTCTCTCCCCATACCCGGAACACCTCCCACACCCCCCGGACTCCCTCATCACACCCCCTACCGCCAATGGCGAAAACCCATCCCTGCTGCACTGGAAGCGTAAACTATGCTCAGTTTACGCTTCCAGCACTGAAAGTGAACACTTGCAGCGCCGGAAGCAAAAACTGAGCATAGTTTACGCTCCCAGCACTGAAATTGAATACTTGCAGCACTGGAAGCAAAAACTGAGCATGGTTTATGCTTCCAGTGCTGCCTATTGGAAACAGCACTGGAACCACCAGGAGGGGGTGCGTGGTGGCCCTCGCTCCCCGCAGGGATGGGGGAAGTGATCCACTTTCTTTGGTGACTGCGGGGGGGGGGGGAGGGGTTCCATTGGATTCTTTCACATGTGAGACCAGATAAAGCTTGCTGTGGGGTGGGGATGGGGGTAAGGACTGGGCTCAACAAGGCCATTTATATATATATGTGTGGGTAGGCTCACAATTGGACCGTGGGCACGTTTTTGTTTTTTTTTGGGGGGGGAGGGAATTGACAGCATTACTTAATCGATATATTTGGAGGCCTGGTAACTTTAAGCCTCTTCTGGAGCAGGTCTAATGTTATCTGGGTAATGTAGCTGAATATACTGGATATTCAGCTATGTTACCAGATAACTAACCCCTCCCCGGGATGCCCCTTTTTTATCCGGCTAAATTATAGCTGTATAACTACCTATCGGGCTGTAATTTAACTGGATAAATGGCGGAATATGGCAAAACTGGCCATTTAGATGGATAACTTGTGAGCTATCCGTCTAAATAACTTTTGAATATGGACCTCTGGATTTTTTAATTGTTATAATGTTAATTTATGGAGTTTTATTAAAAATAAGCAACATGATAAGCAAAACTGAAGAAACACGGCTCCTGTAACTATCTGCCCTTTGTTTTCTCTGACCTACAGGGTGGGCTGTTTGCAATACTGCAGTGTTGCAACTCCATTGGTACTACTTTCATAGAATATGATATCAGACAAGCAGCATTAGGGCCATCCAATCCATGCCAACTCACTTCTGGAAGAAAGCCACAGACCTCCAGCCAAACCTCAGCTTCACCTTCCCCTCCTCGACACTAGGAATCCTCTGTCCTTATCCCATGCTTGTATTCTGTTTCTGTTTTTGTCATCTCCTTTCTCCTGCTCGTTATGCCCCTCCCTATGCATCCCTCTGGCTCTGGCCACCACCTTATCACATTGATTCACTACATTGAGGTCATCAGTCATGATCACCCCAGGTTTCCTTCATGGCTAGGGCACATCAGTATCTCACCCCCTGTGGTGACGTGCTCCCTTGGATTACTGCACCCCAAATGCATGACTCTGCACTGTTTTGCATCAAATCTTAACTACCAAGCCTCAAGTTTTCTTAGGTCCTCTTTGCATTATCTATTCCCTCAGGGGTATCTCCACTATGTTGCAGATCTCAGTGTAATCTGAGAAAAGGCTAACCTGTTGTATAAGAATTTTTTTTCATATCAATGGTTAACAAAGAAATCTCTTCCACTATTTTCTTCCTTCACTCAGTGCACATGCATCTTAGCAAATTACGCTGCAGCAAAATGCATTTAATATTTGGCACATAAAAAAGGAGAGTTTAAGAGAGAAACCTTGCATTTTGCTTATTTTTAATACAGTAAATGCCCCATTGTCTGGTAATTAATCAACCAGAAATCTCACCTAACCGGCATCCAGCAGCGAGGATGCCAAGAAGGTTTAAAAAGAATGCTATTCAACATTAGGGAGCAGATTAGCATTTCTATGCTCTGCTCTGTACTCTGTCCATTCCTGTATCACCCTTCCCCCCTCTTGTTCCCTGTAGCCTGCTGCCTAGAGCGGGAAGCAGTGGGCTCTCAGATAACCAGTACAGTCAGTTAAAAAGCATTGACCATTCCTCTTGCATGGGGCTTTTACTGTATGCTAGGTTATAGAGGTTTCCTAAAAATAAATATAAATAAATAAATAAATAAACAAAATAAGCAAAATTCAGATAATACTCTTTTTTTCAGTTTCAAACATTTTAACATGGATATGCGGTACTATTCAGCATCTATCAGGCTTTCCATCCCCTCCCCTCCAAATAAACCAGCAAAACACTAAGAATTGAGATTAACAAGGCCGCAGTTTATTGACACCAATCAAAACACAACCTGAGCCCAAATACAAAACGTCAAACAATGTATTAAACCAACATCCAAATCCCACACCTGGGATTACTTTCCCTCCCTTTTTCCCACCTAGTTTAAGGGCAGCCCTTCCTATCATTGCAATTGAGGCCGCCAACAGCCAATTACGGCTTCCAAAGGAGCACCAGCGGACCTCCGCCACACTAAGTGACTCCCAGCCACATCCCAACAGTGAAAGACTGAGCTTGGCTAGGGACCCTCCCACGTCGTTGCTGCCCTGGATTATTCCATGCCTCTGCTCCCTCAGGGGTAGATTTTATAAATCTACGAGCGCGTAGTTTTGTTTGTGCACCAGGCGCAAACAAAAGTACGCTGGATTTTATAAGATACGTGCGTAGCCGCGCGTATCTTATAAAATCCGGGGTCGGCGCGTGCAAGGGGGTGCACATTTGTGCACCTTGCGCGTGCCGAGCCCTGCGCGCACTGCCCGTTCCCACCGAGGCCGCTCTGAAATCGGAGCGGCCTCGGAGGGAACTTTCCTTCCACCCCCCCGCACCTTCCCCTCCCTTCCCCTACCTAACCCACCCCCCGACCCTATCTAAACCCCCCCCTACCTTTATTCGAAAAGTTACGCCTGCCTCCGGGCAGTAGAAACTTACGCGCGCCGGCTGTCTGCTGGCGAGGCAGGCCCCGACACAGGCTGCTGTGTCGGGGCACTCGGCCACGCCCCCGGACCGCCCACACGCCCCCGAACACGCCCCTGAGCTGACACCACGTCCCCCTGGCCACGCCCCCGACCGCCCCTTTTTGCAAGCCCCAGGACTTACGCGCGTCCTGGGGCTTGCGCGCACCACCGAGCCTATGCAAAATAGGCTCGGCGCGCGCAGGGGCGTTTTAAAAGGGTTACACGCGTACCTTATGCGCGTAACCCTTTTAAAATCCGGCACTCGGTGCATTAACCAAAATACATTGCTCAACTCTTGCATCAGCAATTTATACATCTTTGTCCTTAGGGCTTGGGTCCTGTGAGCTACGACAATACCAGGAACAATTATAAGAAACAAGAAGAGCCATGACAAAATGGGAGGGTGGGTGGGGAAGAAATGACTGGCATGGATGAGTAGGGGCACAGAAGTGGGGCGGACAGAGCACCTATAAAAGGACTGATTTTCCCACCTACTGGCACAGCCTCTGTGGGGACCAGCAACCAGGGGTGGTTCTGGCCCCTGCTTGGTTCAAATCTCTACAAGGGCATGCAATGCTCTAAGGGAATAAAATCAACAAAGGAGGTGGGGGAAGAGTGGACGGGTGAGAAGTGATGGGTTAATGGCCTCCAGACCGGCACTCATCACCCCTCCAACCATCTACTCCCCTCCTTCCCCGCCTCCAACAACACAAGGAAGGAAGAGAGGGCAGGAGGAGGGGAGGCCCGATTCCATGGGATATGCACTACACTTGCTCACTCTCCATTTACCATTTCCTTGTTTATTCCACTATTCACCAGACATCAATATAGATCCTTTGAAATTAATACTTTCGTTACCTTCATTCCATAGATGACACATTCTCCAATATTTCAAGATTTCAGTAGTTCCAGACTTCCAGTGTGTTTCCTTTTGGGGATATTTTTTTTTACTTCAAGTACCATGTAAAAAATATTTTATATCAATATTTTAAGTCCATTATAACAGTAGTTCAGTTTTAGTTAATGTGCTTAGAGGGCGAGAAGAAGGGAATGTATAGGCGGTCTATGATCTGTTTTCATGTGAGCTCGAAATATGGTAGTAGATGCAGATTGACATAAGATTTGATGCTGCTGTTGCTTCTGCTTCTGCTTGAAGGTGATTAGAGGATGGATGCTAGGGTTGTGCAGGACTTAAATTTTCGTTTGATTCATTTTCTCATTTTGGGGTTTGTTTGTTTTTCCATTTTTCGGTTCATTTAATGATTATTTTTAGTTTGGTTCATTTTGAGAATTGCAAAATAGATTAAATGGACAAAAAATTCCCTCAAACCAAAAAAATAAGCAGCATGTTTCTCACCGGAACATCTATGACTGCAGTCCACACTAAGTCACACTAAGTTTCATCTATCCTTTCCATCTGCCTCTTTTTTGAGGCCTTATACATCCCCTCCTTCCTAGCAAAAAAAATCCCAGGGCCCAGACCAATCTGGCTGGGCCTGCCCATGCCCCTCCAACCCCCATTGCTCATTAACATTTCCTGGACTGGAGACCTCCTCTGTCCCCACTTAGACCATCCATGGGGTCCAGTATGGTGGAAAGGGCAGAAGCAATGCCTACTTGCTTATATCCTTGCCCTTTGTGCTTGAACAATTGTGCCGTGGCCAACAGAATGACATCAAAGTGACCTCATTTTAGCATCCACTTCAGGCTGCTCGGCATGATTTTCTTGTTTGGCTGTCACTTTGGTACCATCCTGCCAGTCACCAGTACCATTTTTAAAGCACAGAGAGCATGGGTGGGAGTGAGTGGGCATTGCTCCTCCCTTTCTCCCATGCCAGAACCCATGGAGGGGTTTAGTGGGGACTATGGAGGTTCCTGGCCTGGAAATCTTTAACAGGGAGTAGTGGTTGGAGAGACCTAGGAGGCCCAGTCAGATGGGTCTGGGCTTCGGTCTAGATTTTTATCAGTGGGGATAGGGGTTAGAGTAGTCCAGCTGGTTAGATTCAAGCCTTGAGCTTCTCTTTGCTTAGCGGAAGTGGGATTAGTAGGCCTTGGGGACGCCCTTTTTTTAAAATTGTGCACAAAAACAAAAATACCTGAAAATTTTCAGATAGTTTCATAATAGGCCATTGTTTTATTCGTTCCATGCAGAATGAACCAAAAATGGTCTCATTCATCTCGTTTAGTGCATTTATTAAAAATGAATTCAAGCCCCTAATGGATGCACATTCCTTCTAAGTAAGTAATCCCATTCAATAAAGAAGCTCACTCTGGAAGTATGGTGCTAGACGAGGTCAGTCAATCCAGCAAGAACAGATTGAATGCTGACAGATTCATGCAACTCAGACTTTTAGCAGAGAGAACCCTGTGCTTAGTAATCAGAACCATGTGGTGCAGGATGCAAGGGGCAAGATGTAGTTTCTCGGAAATAGACTGGGGAGACAATGAGAGAGATGGCAAGAGGATTGAAGGAGACAATCAGGTTCAGATAGAAAAACTAGAGATTGGAAAGAAGGGATAAGTTAAGAGAAACATGTAAATGGTGAAAAAGAGGCAGATGGAAACGATCACAAAAGGATAGATGAGACTTAGTATGACCTAGTATGAACTGCAGACATAGAAGTTCTGGTGAGAAACATGATTTTATTTTCTGGAAAAGAATATTGTATCATTGAATATATCTAAACGCTTTATGGGATTTTGTGGTATGAAACCTTTAGAAATATGTTCTTCAGGTTGTAGGAAACTCCTATCTGTGAGGTTATTTTTTTTTATAAAACTTGTACAGATTCTTTAAACTTGCTCGCCATAACAGTATTTCTGATAAGAACAGACTTACTAGGCATATGGCTAGTCATGACTTAATGGGGAAGAGCCAAGATGGTTTTATCAAAAGGAAGCTACTAGCTTTTTCAAAGTTTTAAATAAGTTTTAAATAAACATGTGGATATGAATATGAATGATTTTTTCACAAGGCATTTGACACTAGAGATGTGAATCGTGTCCTCGATTGTCTTAATGATCGATTTCGGCTGGGAGGGGGAGGGAATCGTATTGTTGCCGTTTGGGTGTGTAAACTATCGTGAAAATCGTTAAAATCGTGAGCCGACACACTAAAACCCCCTAAAACCCACCCCGACCCTTTAAATTAAATCCCCCACCCTCCCGAACCCCCCCCCAAATGCTTTAAATTACCTGGGGATCCAGCGGTGGTCCAGAACGGCGGCGGTCCGGAACGGCCCCCTCAATTGAATCCTGTTGTCTTCAGCCGGCGCCATTTTGCAAAATGGCCACCGCAAAATGGTGGCGGCCATAGACAAAAATGATTCGACGCAGGAGGTCGTTCCGGACCCCCACTGGACTTTTGGCAAGTCTTGTGGGGGTCAGGAGGCCCCCCCAAGCTGGCCAAAAGTTTCTGGGAGTCCAGCGGGGTTCAGGAAGCAATTTCTTGCCGCGAATCGTTTTCCGTACGGAAAATGGCGCCGGCAGGAGATCGACTGCAGGAGGTCGTTCAGCGGGGGTTCCGGACCGCTGCTGAACGACCTCCTGCAGTCGATCTCCTGCCGGCGCCATTTTCCGTACGGAAAACGATTCGCGGCAAGAAATCGCTTCCTGAACCCCGCTGGACTCCCAGAAACTTTTGGCCAGCTTGGGGGGGCCTCCTGACCCCCACAAGACTTGCCAAAAGTCCAGCGGTGGTCCGGAATGACCTCCTGCGTCGAATCGTTTTTGTCTATGGCCGCCGCCATTTTGCGGCGGCCATTTTGCAAAATGGCGCCGGCTGAAGACAACAGGATTCAATTGAGGGGGCCGTTCCGGACCGCCGCCGTTCTGGACCACCGCTGGATCCCCAGGTAATTTAAAGCATTTGGGGGGGGGGGGTTCGGGAGGGTGGGGGATTTAATTTAAAGGGTCGGGGGTGGGTTTTAGGGGGTTTTAGTGTGCCGGTTTTCCTGCCCTCCCCCTTCCCCTGATTTACGATTTTTTAACGATAAATCGGGGGAATTGGTATTGTATCGTGGCCCTAACGATTTTTGACGATTTAAAATATATCGGACGATATTTTAAATCGTCAAAAAACGATTCACATCCCTATTTGACACAGACCCTCATGAGAGACACCTCAAGAAATTAAAATGTCATGGATTAATATACCATCTCCTATTGTGTATCAGTTACTGGTTAAAAGTTAGAAAACAGAGAATAGGACTAAGCGGCCATTTTTCCCAGGGATCTGTTCTGGGACCAGTGTTGTTTAACACATTTATTAATGATCTGGAAAAGGGATCAATGAGTCAGGTGATAAAATTTGTAGATGACACTACATTATTCAAAGAAGCTAAAACATGAACTGATTTTGAGGAATTGCAGAAAAACTTTGCAAGACTGAGAGGCTGGGAATGTAAATAACAGATGAAATTTAATGTGGACAAGTGCACCGTGATGTTCATAAGGACAAAGAATCGTTTTGTAACAGCACGCATAAGAAGTTTGGCAAATACATTCATAAGCTATACCAGTTTTTAAAGTGAACTTATGTGCATATGTTTGGTTTGAAAGTTATCTCAGCAAAGCTACCCACATACTAATTTGTGAACAAAAAATTGTTGAGAAAATGTGTGCCATACAATATTTCCCCATTCCAAGTCCATTTCTTGTAACACTTCTACTTAGTCCAGGTAAATGTATGCACATAAGGACATACCCATCTCCATTTACCCATATATTGGATGGTGTAAGATAAATTCCATTGACGCTAAGCAGGATGTGCATCATGAACCTTCGAGGCCTACTGCTATACACACAGGCTGAGTAAAAGGTGCAGGCCTAAAGCAATGCAGACATGGAGTTTTGAAGCCATGTGAAGATTTTGGCAACTTTATATGAGACTGTTTTTCACTCATAGGAGAAAAGACTGTTTATTTCTTTGTATCAGAGAGTTGTCATCAACTCCCAAATGAGAGGAGAACTTTGGACTTTGTATCCAGCCTGAGACCAGCTATGAAATGGGTACCTTTCTAACACCTGTTTTGCTGAAGGACTCTAATGAGCGTATGAGAATATACCTATGCATCAGGACCCAGATGACATCATTTGCATCCCACCAATCCTGTGTCTATAGGAGGTTGCAAAATCCAATCCAGATCATCATTGGAACTGAATATTCAACAGAGACTCTGAGTTACCCAGATGGACTTTGACATCTGACATTATCCTGGGGACATTATATGAAAGAGCCTTTGCTACGGGCTTTCCCCATGGCTTTTGCCACAGATTCTGCAAGCTCTACCAAGAGAGCTTTGTTAACAGAACTGCTGAGATAAACCTGAAAGCTAAACTGATTTTCAGGTACTCAGTACAGTCTGCTTTGTAACTGAGAGGCAGCTTTTCTTGGCAACACCCCTTGAAAGACTTTTGGCTAATTAGTATATCTTATCTTTTTTCTGCCATCACATCTCATGGAGATGTCTGTGAAATTTTGGGGGTTTTATCTGTCATACACTGCAAGGGGCTTCACCTGGACTTGTGCAGTGCTATAGAGGGTGAGAACATTGGCTTAATTACCTTTCAGTTGGGCTAATTTATCAAAGTGCTATATGGCGTTTTTGCATGCGTTAAGCACCTTAATGCATGGTGTGATGCAAATCAGAAAAATGGGAGGAGTTTGGGGCCAAGTGGGCTGGCTTCACAATTTAAGTAGCATGGCTTTAACTACAACTTTTTCATTTTTGTGATATGACTTTATCATGCTTTTGCAAATAGTGTTTTAAGCTGCTGGAGACACAGCCAAGAGAGAGAGAGAGAGTGAGCGAGAGAGCGAGAGAGAGAGAGAGAGAGAGAGAGAGAGACTAGCCATAATGGTAGGAGTGTAGGGGTTAGGGGCCACTTTGACATTCAGAGTGAGACATACGAACAGAACAGTGCTCTCTTGTGAAGATTTGATGACCTTCAGAGTGAGGAAACTCACCCAAAGATGAGATTTGTGCAATGTTCTCTCAACCTAGCTTGATGGACTCTCTAACTGGGTAACATCAACATGCAATATTTAGCGCATTTTGATAACTCCATGCCTTAGTTTGGCAATTGCATAATTCCTAATTGTAAAGATAGCATTTATGTTCTGCTTATCTTACATGACAGTGCATGCGCTGTAAAACTAAAATTGTAACAAACCAAAGAAATAATTATACCATATTACTCTTGTTTTCATATATACTGCTAATAAATTATTTGACTATCTCATAAAAAGTGTCTGTATCTGCTCCCTACAACTAATAAATTCATATCATAAGGGTAATAGTTAAAACTGATAATCTACTGTAAGGTTATCAACACCAGATCTTCCTACAGTGGGCACCTTTTTACCCATGGAAACTCTTTTAAAAATTGCCCTACCTATAAACACAATTCTAGGTTCTATATTAGGAGTTACTGCTCAACAAAAGGATCTTGGAGTCACTGTGAACAATAAATTGAAATCCTCAGCTCAGTTTGCAGCAGAGAGCAGAAAAGCAAATAGGATGTTAGGAATGCTTTGTAAGAAAATAAAAAATAAAAAAAATAGAAAACACCTTGAGAATTGAATGCATTTCTGGCTGCTCCATCTCAAGATAGTAGAGCTAGAAAAAGTACAGAGTAGGGCAACAAAAATGATAAAGAAGATAGAATGCCTTTCTTATGAAGAAAGTTAAACAGATTAGGCTTTTCACCTTGGAGAAGAGATGAGTGAGAGAATGTATATGTTTATAAAATTATATGTGATGTGGAACAAGTTAATGGAGAACAGTTAGTTTCTCTTTCAAGTAGTACCAGGACTAAAGGACACTCGATTAAATTAAATGGAAGCAGATTTAAAACTAAGAAAGTATTTTTGGGATATTATAGTTAATTGAACATCTTTAAAAAATGGAAACATGATTCAAATGAAGAAAACAGGATAAAGCATAAGCATTGGCAGGTTAGATGCAAAATATTGATAAGATAGGCAAAAAAGAAACTTGCCGTAGAAGCAAATACTCATAATAAAATCTTTTTCAAATACTTCTGAAACAGGAAGCCTGTGAAGGAGTCAGTTGGACCATTAGATAATCAAAGGGTAAAAGAAGCACTTAGGGAAGCAAGACTATAGCGGAAAGACTAAGGCCTGGATTCACTAATGCCGCAAGGCATAGTGAATCCCGGCGGTAACGGTGGGATGGGGGGGGCGAAGCAGGGGGTGGTCCTGCGCTAGCCGGCAGCGATCACAACTCCGCAGTGCAATCGCTGCTGGCATTGTGTTGAATAACTACACCATAAAAGGTGTAGTTATTCGGCGCGAAATAGGCAGCGATACGGAACCTTACCATTTTGCTGTCTGTGCCGTCTTCGTAGAGTTGGCCCCGGTGACATCCCGACTCCTCCTCTTCCAGGGCTGACTCCGCCCCGATGTAGCTAGAGCACGCGTGCGCTAAGCTTTCTAGCTATCGCACGCTTGCACCCCCTAAATGAATTATTTGCTTCAAAATTTACTGAATATGTTTAGGAGATACTTATGCCAGAAACAGTATTTAATGATGAAAATTTGGAGAGACTGAAATAAATAATGGTGAACCTGGAAGATAGAATAGGGAAAATTGACAAACTAAAAAATAGCAAATCAACTGGACCAGATGGTATACACCCCAGTGTTCTGAAAGAACTAAAAAGTGAAAATGCAGATCATTTACTAGCAATATGTAACCTTTCATGAAAATCATCTATTGTATCTGAAAACTGGAGGATGGCCAGTGTAATGTCAACCTTTAAAAGGGCTCCAGGGGTGATCTAGGAAACTATAGGCAGTAAGCCTAATGTCAGTGCTGGGAAAAATCATAGACACTATTCTAAAGAACAAAATTACTGAACATATATAGAGACATAGATTAAATCCAGATATACTAATTAAGTAAATAATTAATTATCTAATTCATAAATCATACAAACCCTAACAATACAAGTCTGAAAGAAGTAAAAATTGCTAATATACCGTCTGTATCTATATAGGTTGAACTATCTCTGACAGTACCAACTTGCTTAGACCCATAATTTTTATAACTACTCAAATTTAGACTTTTTATAAAATTATTTTAGATTTATATTCCACTTTTTGGCACTAGCATCTAGCCCATATTATAGAGAGGTATTATATAAAAAATTTTCCACAGTTTTTCAGATAAAAATTTAACTTATTAAATGCTTTGTACTGGTACCTTGATGCTATCATGAAACAGAGAAGGATTAGGGCCACGTGGAACATGAACCAAAGTGGAAGACATATTGCAGGAGATTTCCAGAACATACAAAGAATAAAAATCATTCATTTCAACTTTTTTTCTGCTGATTAGTGTGAAAATAGTATAGGATCTATTTACTGTTTGGGATCTTGCCAGGTAATTGTGAATTGGATTTGCCACTCTTGGAAACAGGATACTAGGCTTATTGGACCCTCAGTAGGATCTAGTATGGCAAGTTTTTATATTCTTATGTTCTTAACTTATCCAAACTGTTTTTAAGCCCAGCTATGCCAACTGCCTTTGCTATATCTTCCAGCAATGAATTGCAGAGCTTAATTGTGCACTGAGAAAAAATATATTTTCTCTGATTTGTTGTAAATGTACTGCTTTGCTTAGTAGCTTCATGGAATATACTAGTCTTTATATTTTTTGAAAGCGTAAACAACTGATTTTCGCATTTACCTATTCCACGCCATTCATGATGTTATAGACCTCTGTCATATGAAGAGCCCTAACCTTTTTAGATTTCCTCATAGGGGATCCTCTCCATCCCCTTTATCATTTTGGTGCCCCTTCTCTATACCTTTTCTAGTTCAGCTATATCTTTTTTGAGATGCGATGCCCAGAATTGCACACAGTACTCTAGATGTGGTTACACCATGGAGCTTTACAGAAGCATTATGATATTCTCTATTTTCTTCTCCATTCCTTTCCTAATAATGCCTAATATTTTTTAGACCACGGCTGCACACTGACCGAGCATTTTAATGTAATGTCCATGATGATAATCCCTACCTCTTTTCCTGGTTAGTGACTCCTTATATGGAACCCAACATTGTGTAACTACATGGATTTTTTTTTCCCTATGTGCATCACTTTACACTTGTCCGCATTACATTTTTTCTGCCGTTTAGATGGCCAGTCTTCCAGTTTTGCAAGCTCCTCCTACAGTTTCTCACAATCCGCCATTTGATTTAATAACTATGAATAATTTTGTCATCTGCTAATTTGATCACTTTGCTGATTTTTCCCTTTCCTATATCATTTATAAATATGTATAGATCCCTGGTGCACTTCACTGTTTACCATCCTCCACTGAGAAAACTATCCATTTAGTCCTACCTTCTGTTTTCTATCTTTTAACCAATTTGTAGTCCACAGTAGGACACTACCTCCTACACCAGGACTTTTTAAGATTCTCAGGAATCTTTTGTGATGGAGTCTGTCAAATGTCTTCTAAAAATCCAGATATACTAGATCCATGAGCACACCAATATCTATGTGTTTGGTTACCCCCTTCAAAATATGGTGAGACAAGATTTCCCTTGTGTAAATCTACGTTGACTGTTTCCCATTAATAAATCGCTGCCTCATATTTGCTCAGAGTAGTGTTCAGTGTAAACATATACAACAGGATTAAAAATATAATCAAATATCAAAAGGTAAATCTCTAAAATATTGATGAACTAAGATAAATAACATTATATATACATATTTGAAGATGAAGGATGGGTAGATTAGGGGAGGGATTTGATCTTTCTTTACTTACTTTATTTTTCATATACTTTTTCTAATTCCCACTAGAAGCATTGTAAAATATGATTTATATTGCTTTGTAAATATAGGTCAAAGTGGTTCTGTATGATTATTTTTAGATATATTTTGAAGTATGTTTGTATTTATTTTAATTTGTATTTGTATTAAATATTTTTCAAAAAATATTTGTTTTTGCCTTAGACAAAGCTTGGGAGTAAAGCTTTATAAATCGGGGCCTAAATGTATCAATATTTGAAAAGGTATCCTACTTTTTTGCACACTGAAAAATAATTGAATTAGCACAAGTTATGTAGACAAAAAGGTCAGCAAATAAGTTGTACAAATTTATGAGCAAACGTGGCAATCGTCAAGGTTTTTGCCTTAGTTACTCTAACACTTGTGTATCTTTCCTAAACAGTCGCATAGTTTTCTGTAGGTGCTATCAGGTGCCCGATATGTCAAAGGTAAACCCCAAGCTGTAAAGAAGGAATCATGGATGGCAATTATTTCCATACACTGATTTTAGGATATGTTTTAGAGCCAAAAGCATGCAGCTTAAGGATACTGAGGAGCTAGCTAGAAATGCTCCAAAATTAAAGTCCCTCAGATTTTGACAGGGTGCAAGATAGGGGACTACTAACTTAGCTTTAAAAAGCACTAATGCAGTTGTCTGCCTGTTCACTCTCGGCTCTCCTGAGGGTTCTTCCTTTTGTGACACACTTGCAAACTTTCCACAGCTGGTGAGTCTACCCCAGAGTAGACTGATTATATTGGACAGAAGAGTAAAATGTCTGCGATAAGAAGACACAAAAGCATAACCAACCAGCCAAAAGAAAAGCATGGTTTCTTTTACAACTGATAAAATAATGTGTTGTGACTTGTGGTATCTGCAAACAGTTTGTGCGTAGCTTCCAGAAGACTAGTGAATAGTATACTAGATACGGGATGTCAGGTACACACTTCTAGTTTTATTATTCATGAGATCAATAAAACTAAAGGTCACTGGGTAAACAAGCACTCAATATTTTCATTTAGCCAAGGAGCTGCTTGAAAGAAATAATACCATCAGAAGATTAAAGGTATTGGGATATCACCCTCTTTCTTTCTTTTTTTTTTTTTCTTCTTTTTTTTTAAGACTTGCAGATCATAAAAGAGTCGCAGATAAGCCTAGTCACTGGAGGACAACATATTTAAGACATCATCCAAAAGTCAACACTTGTAACCATGTAGCACAGATACCTTGTTTACTGCTGCAGAGTGTAAATCTGGTACAGTGAGTGACCTAAACAACAAACCATCGACCCAGAGAGAAGATCTAATGACTGAATCGCACTGACACCTTGTGGCAATACAACACACACATTTTTTTGTTAAAAAAAAAAAAAAAAAAAAAAAAAATCACAAGGCAAAACACAGACAACAGAAATGATGACTGTCAGTTTTGTCTAACTGCCAACAGCTTCTCTTGAGCAAAGAGGAGATGATTATACACGTGCAATATATAGCTATTATTTTTGGACTCTGATGGGTTTGTTAAATGACAATTATGAGATCAGGTCTAACGGATAGAACTTGAAGGCTGCATGCGTTCTAGTTCTGGCTTTCATTGTGGCATTGGGCCAGTCATATTACCTAAATATACCTCTTTACAAAGCTGTCGTTGGCAAAAGGAAAAATCATCATAATAATAATCACAATATTAGTCCTTCTCTCCTTTCTCTTTTGGAAGCTGTCCTGCACTATCTAAGCCAATATGTGTAACTATGGGCGCAAGGGATGGGCATAAATACTATGATTGCAAAACGTTTGGGGATCCTGTTTGGATATAAATGCAACATGTTAATGTTAGTCTTGAGCAGTATTTAATTGATTTGTTGATAGTACTGCTACTTCATTTATTTGCCATCATTCAAAAAGCAGATATACCATTGTACTACTCAAGGAATCTTGACTTAAATCCACTGTATGTTGCAATAGTGATTTCTTATTCACCGGCTTGATCAATAGCATTTCTTAGTTGACTACAATTAGGGGACCTATTTATTGAAGGGTATTAATCATAAAGCATGTATTTAGTGCCCATTAATGTCTGTGTTACTGCATAATGCAGGTAAAAGAGATATTAATGAGCGTTAAGAGATTTATTTTAAAACTAATGAGCAGATTATCCAGTTTTCACACACTAAAATGTAAAATATTTAAATGAGCTGCTAAAAAATAAAATTATGCAAAGCAGCTTATTTAAATATACTGCAACTTGCAATAGCACACATATTTGGAATTAGAACTTTGGTCCCAGTGGCAATGTCTCCCTCCACGTGACCTAGGCATATTGGGTGTTGGCGGGATTGATTCTGAGCCAATCGAGATCATGCTCAGACATATGAAGGATTGTGATGAGAACCGAGATCTCTCTGGTACAAAAGGTCAAACAACTATGTGATTTTTCTCCTGGAGCTGTGGAGAAATTGTCTGATTTGGAGTCTAAATTGGAAAAAGTTGAATCTCAGATTTCCTTATTTCCTACATTATAAGCTATCTCTACATTATAAGCTAGAGTGGATGGAAAATCGTTTGAGATAAAAAAAATGTAAGGTTGTTGAATTTCCCAAAATTGAGATTAAATCTCCTAAGGAGTTACTTAAAATATATTTTCATGAGATATTGCAGTTTGAATCTGGGAAAGAGATTTAGCTTTCACACTGTTTTTCTGTACCTGAGATGAAAAACATCTTGCAGATGGGGAAGGTGCACTAGGTGTTCTGGGGGAGCTACGTTTGGAAGTTTAGATCTTACTGGATTTCTCCAGGATTCACAAGATATCATTTCCACTAGGGCAACAGTGGTAATTTCCTCTACTTTGGAGTCAGACAAGGAGTTAATTTTGAGAAGTCATTTCAGAAGTAAGAATTTGATATTTTGTGGTCAGAAGGTATTAGTATTTCCTGATGTAGCAAGGGAGACCGACCCAGTTGAGAAGTGCTTTTTTACAACTTAAGCCAATAGTACTCTCACTGGGTGCTGTCTATAGCCTTAACTTTCCCTGTAAATGCATGTCATTTATTAGTGTAATACATTTATTTTCTTGGACCTATAACATTTGTAAACATTTCTTTTAGATAAAGTTGAGGTAAATGTTTAGGGGTACATTTTAAAACCTACGCACGTGCACGCACATGGACGCAGCAATTTTACAACACGCGCGCACCGGCACGCACAGGTCACAAAATACGATTCTCGCACCACCATGCGTGCCCGAGTTTTAATATCGGCTCACGCATGTGCAGGCGGGTGGCATCTCGCGCGCACACAAGGGGAGGGGGATTTTTTAAAAAAATACACCTGGCGATGCAATCGGGCCAACACCGGTTCCCTCCTAGTCCGCACCTTAATTGGAACGAACTAAGAGGGATCTTTCCTATCCCCTTTCCCACTCTGCCTCTCTTTTCCCCTCTCCTCCCTCACTCCTAAAACCCCCTTTTCCTACCTTTCTTTTTTTATTTGGGAACTTTCTTCATCTGACTAAATGAAATAAGTTCCACGCACTTCCCCATGACAGGGCCTAATGGCCGCTGTCCCGGGCGGCCATGCCCCCAGACCTCGCCTCCCCTCGCCCATCCCTTTCCTGGCACTTCTGCAGATACCAGGGGATACACGCGTGGCCGGGCTATTTTTAAAATGTTCTCGGCGCGTGCCCGGCCCGGCCACACACACATATCCCCCAGCCTCTGCGCACGCCAGGCTTTTAAAATTGGGGCTTTAGTGTGGTAGTAGAGTTAATGCATATGTTTTGTACATGTTGCTTGGATGGCAATTTGGTATATAAATATACTTAACAATTTTATTGTTCCCCCCTAAACGTGGACTTGGGTTAATATTGAAAAATATGTTTACTCCGTATTTGGTCCTTTGTTTTCTATATGTCTATGAATAATGGAATGCTTTTTTACTTCTTTCTGTATTGAGTAAATGCTAATAAAAAAAAAAAAAAAGTATTAAAAAAAAGAATTGTTGCAGGAAATCCATGGCCGGGTTGGTCAGCCAACAGCTGTTCCACGGCAGGAAGACGAGAGTAGCCATGGGTCAGCTGCATAATTCTCCTCTCCAGCTCTGGACCCAGCTGCTGCTTTGAATTACACAGGACTCAGTCTGTACAGCCATGCAATTCAACGCAGCAGTTGGACTAAGCGGCGGCGGAGGAGGAGGAAATGGCCTGAGGCACAACTGGTCTCCTTTTCCTGCTGGGGCCGCAGAAAGGAAAGAGAGTGAGGGGAGTAGGGGAGAGGGGGAGGGGGCGGGGCAGGAGAAAAAGAGAAAGCGAAAGTGGGGGAGCAGAGGGGGGGCAGGGAACGGGCAGAGCTTGGTTGGATTACCCCTCCCCCAACCAAACAGGAGTTCTGCTGCCCCTGCCGTATATTTGCTGCCTAAACAGTCTTGCAATGCTCAGTTCCCAGTTTATGTGTTATTTATGTCACTCCTCCCCCCCTCTTGCCAACATATGTACCGCAGGGCTCATCTTTCTTTATAATCCGCCTTTCCCAGGAAAAGATGGAATATCAAAAGGCAGCATATCTAAATAATAAAATAAACAAATTAGGATTCCGGAAGAATGAGTTTGTACCTTTATTGAGTTATTTCATCGAGTCTTGTCAGAGATTAGGTCTGGCGGCTGCTACAAACATATGGAAGGGAACTGCTCAGCTAAACCACAGTAGCTGCAAATGACTCTGAATATATCTTTAATTAATCTGTATTTGAAAATTCAATTGATAGATGTTAAGGTCTGTTTATGAATACTTCCTATGTAATCCAGCATTCTCTGCTGATTTCTACCTATGAATCTCATTATTGTAAACCGTTGTGATCTTTACATGGAACGTGGGTATATAAGATGTCTAAATAAATAAATAGGAATACATCTATAACCCCCTCAAACCTATGCTATAAAAAACACTTTCTAGAATGTACAGTAAAATATTCTCTCACAGTGCAGGAGGAAGGTATTTTTGCATTTGAATCCTCCTGATGAATGAACCTTTTGTTTAATGTAAAAGTTCCCTAAGTTGTGTCTTTAGGTGGAACACTCCCTCTTTTTTTTTGCTGGAAAAGATCTAGCCCTCCCCATTATCTCCCTACTAAAGCTCCCTTTCCATCTGATGGGTTCCAAGAGAAGATGAGGAGACTTTCCTCCAATGTCCCAAACTCTTTTGGGCCTCTGGTGGGCAAATATCAGGGAAGAAAAATAAACAGCTTTCATAACAACAGATATATGGGAGATGGTCCACAAAAAAAAAAGAGTCATGATGGTTTGATAAAATATATTCGGAGCACGGAGCAGGAGGAGTCATTGTACGTGCTCAGTGTGTGCTCTCCACCCCCACCCACGGACACACTCAGAAGCATTCTCGCCAGAACAGGCGCGCCTTGCAGTTAACCCCGCATCTGAACACACTTACTCCTGCCGGAAGCTGGCCTAGGACTGAAGCACAACACTGCTGCACCCTTGCAGCTCTCATTACCTCCCCTAGAAGTGAATTTTGACACTTTGAAAACTTTTTTTTTTTTTTTTTTAACTTTAGGGGGGAAACAAAAAAAAGAGAAAAGCAAGAAAGAGAAATAAAGAATTGGTTTTCTTCCATCAGTCAAGGCCCCTAATAAAACTTAACAACCTTCCTCTAGTTTTAATTACAGGCGAGTTTCCCTATATATGCATTTGTTTCTCAAACTTGAAGCATTCCTGTGAAATTCTCTAGAAATGGATTGCACTGAAACAAACAGTTTCCGGACATTTTAATGTGATTGATTCCATGGTCTACTTTTTTTTTTTTTTTTTAACATACTTCTAAGGAAGCCCAAAAGACAGAGTTACAGTCAAAGAAAACAGTTTGAAGCACTTACATTAAGAGGTTCATGATCTTTCAAACCAGCATTTATATATATGGTACAAACAAAAAGTGCAGTGTGTGTTTCTTGAAGTCTGTTTAGCAGCTGAACAAAGAAAGTTATTTTTGTGAAAGTTAGGCTGACGTATATACTACACGGACAGCTAAACAGAAAGTCAGACAGATAGTAATAGTGATGCATTTCTCAGTAGCTGAACAGTAGTGAAAGCCATTTCAGAGTTCAGACTGCAAATAACTTTTACCTACAGGGTCAGGAATGATGAAGGCTTGCAGGCTGACCAAGCAGGTTAAGCAGAGAAATGTTTAGACCCTACAGAAATTGGGTGTCATTCACTTGAAGTACACATCAAGTGATTTGAATTTTTCTGTGCTCGGATGTTTTCCGTAGCTTATCTCACTGCAGTGCTCATTGCTTAGCAGCCACTTTCCATTTGTATTAATGCCTTCTCTCAGATCTCACCAGGCTAGGCAGCAGTGATGCCCCCCTTGTTCTTTATTTGTTTGCACTTTGAGGAAATGCAGTTCAGACAGTGACACAGTACGTTGCAGAAGGCAATTTAACACACTGAGTGTGACCCAGCTTAGTAAAGCACAACACCCAAGCAGCAGTGGCACCAAAGGCATTGTTTAAATCATTCAGTTAGCAATAGAATAAACATAGTTATTGAAACACTTTTATTTGATTTCTTTTGTCATTTCTAAGCAAAGCTGTTCTGAAAATCTTTACTTGGTTGTGTCCATTGCATTAGATCCCAATATATTATACAGGTCTTGAATGGTATTTAGAGGTCAAAACATAGCAATGCAAACCTGATGGACCTGGCTTAGCTTCATTATTCAATATGCACCGTGTGACCTTGAGCAAAGCACAAACTCCTCCCCTCCATTTACAGGCTTCGGTTATTGAAAGATAAATAGTGACTTTTTTGTCTAAGTGGCTTCCACTGAATATCCAGCTATGTTCAGCAGTCACCACTTAGCCACACAAGCCATTTATCTGGCTAAGTAGATTGCCAGATAAGCGAGGGATGGGCATTAGCCAAAACAGGGTGGTGCCACTTATAAGCACATAAGAATTTTCCATACTGGGTCAGACCAATATCCTGTTTTCAACAGTGGCCAATCCAGATGACAAGTACCTGGCAAGAATCCAAACAGTAAATAGATCTCATGCTGCTATCGTGAAGTGATAACTACTGGCTATTTTTTAAGCATAATGTTAATAGGTTATTAACTTCTCCAAATCTTTTTTAAACCCAATTATGCTAACTACCTTAACCACATCTTACAGTAATGAATTTTGTATTGAGTGAAAAAGAATTTTCTCTGATTTGCTTGAATCTGCAACTTACTAACTTCATTGAGTGCCCCCTAGTTTTTGAATTATTTGAAAGAGTAAATAACCAATTTATATTTACCCATTCTATTCCACTCATGATTTATAGACATCTTTCTTATCCTCTTTCAGCCATATCTTCTCCAAGCTGAACAGCCCCAACTTTTTAGCCTTTCCTCATAGGGGAGCCATTCCATCCCCTTTATCATTTTGGTTGCCTTTCTGTGCCTTCTCCAATGCATGTATATCTTTTTTGAGATGAAGCAAAAGGAACTGCATACAGTACTCTAGGTATGGCCGCAACATGGAGTGATACAGACATTATCACATTTTCCATTTTATTCTTCATTCCTTTCCTAATAGAAACATAGAAACAAAGAAATGACGGCAGAAGAAGAAGACCAAACGGCCCATCCAGTCTGCCCAGCAAGCTTTCACACTTATTTTTTCATACTTAGCTGTTACTCTTGACCCTTATAATTCCTAATAATTCCTAACATTTTGTTTCCTTTCTTGACTGCCACTGCACCATGAATTAAGGATTTCAAAGTATTGTCCCAACCATTGTGGCAATCATAAATAAATCTCTCGAAGTTAAAAACTGCAACGATCAAACCAATAATAAAAAAAAAGAACCTCAATCCAGATGATTTGAACAACTACTGCCCAATCTCAAACCTACCTCTCCTTGCTAAAATGACGGAGAAAGCGGCTTTGAAGCAACTAAATGAGCATCTCAAAACCAACAACATATTACACCCCACCCAACACGGTTTCAGGAAAAATCACAGCACTGAAACCCTACTACTCAACCTATCAAACACCATAATAAGAGGTTTCGACAACAATCTAAGGCAGTGGTTCTCAACCTTTCTAATGCCGTGACCCCGCAATACAGTTCCTCATGTTGCGGTGACCCCTCGCCCCGCCCTCGCCCCATGAGGGTGGGGTGAGGGCGGGGCTTTGGTCATATGGGGGTGGGGTTATGGATGGGGTTGGATTTTAGTGCACACTTATCATTTAATTATGACATTTATAATGTGAATGTAACTCAACTCACCATAGGTTCTCACATGCATGGCACACTGACCCATGATCGTCATGGGGCTAGATGTAAAAGTACAGTTTGTATCCACAGGAACCCCCCTGACCCACAATAATGGATGTAAAGCAGAATTATGACATTCCCCATACAACTTACCCTACAAAAAAGATATTCTGGTTCTAGTGACATCTCAGTAACAGCAACTCAAACTCCTTCTATTTCCAGGCTCAATAGCCCTACTTATGAAAAGACAGCAGTTTACCACCAATGCATGTCCTCTGAGAAAACACAACAAATAAGACCGATACAAACGCTTACATGCTAGCAAAATATCTCATCTCGGTAACAGACACAGAACCGACCTAACATACTCCCAGGATCTGTAGTAATGCACATAAACTAATCCGCACACAGTTACACCTGTATTATGGAATACACTCAAACAGGAGCAACCCTATCTATGAAAAGGCAACACTACAAATATTAAATCAGGTCCTAAAAACCAATACACCTCTTATTAGGAAAACAGAACTAGCAAGCAGCTATAGATCCCCACACAGAAATAATTGTAAAACTATACTAATAAGCAGAATAAATGTTTCAAAACAGCTATGAACATCCAACAATTAAAAACGCATAAAAACTATTAAACATTCTCCAAACACCAATAAAATATTTCAAAAAAGCAGACATCAAACAATTAAAATGGCAGTCAAGAAAAATAAACTTAAAAAGCCACCCTTACTTACCCCCCTCCAGCAGCTCTCCTACTCCCCTTCCCTGCAGGCCGTGGCACTCACCAGAAGCAGCAGTAGAAGCTAAGCTCTATACTTATGGTCCTCTTCCTTAGTGCCCATGTCTCTCACACACACACACCATACCAGTCATGCCCCCATGACCAGTTTCTGTCTCTCACACACCAATCATCTCCCAAACAGTCTTTGGCACACACACACCAGTCACCTTCCTGAACAGTTTCTCTCATGCCATACACACACACACACACACACACAGGCTTCCCACTCCCGTGTTCTACTTACATATACGGGCTTCTCACTCTCATAATCACTTTCTCACACACACACACACACCAGTCACCTTCCTGATCAGTTTCTCTCATGCCATACACACACACACACACACACACACACAGGCTTCCCACTCCCGTGTTCTACTTACATATATGGGCTTCTCACTCTCATAATCACTTTCTCTGTCTCTCTCTCTCTCTCACACACACACACTCACTCACTCACCAGTCTCTCACTCCCATGCTTGTTCTCTCCACATGCACAGGCTTCTCATTCCCATAATCACTTTCTCTCTGTTACACACACACCAGTCTCTCTCATTTCCATGCTCACTCTCCACGTGCACAGGCTTCTCATTCCCTGAATCACATTCTCTCACATTCACACACACACACACACCAGTCTTTTTCTCTCACACACACCATCACCTTACCAAGCAGTCTCTCTCTCTCATGCATGCACACTCACCCTGGTTTCTCACTCCCATGCTTTCTTTCACCCCCACAACACCAGGCTTCTTACGCCCATGCTTTCTCACATACCCAGACTTCTCCCTTCCATGCTTTTTCTCTCTCTCACACACACACACATCAGTGACCTCCCTGACTAATGTCTCACACTCTCACACACACATCAGTCACCTCCCTGACTAATGTCTCACACACACATCAGTCATCTCCCTGAGCAATCACTTTCATTGTCTCTCACATACACACACACATCAGCTGTCTGACCAGTCAATCACACACAGGCTGGCTGGCTGCTTCTCTCTCTTTCTCTCACTCACTTCCTCTTCTCCCCCGAGCACAAATGGGAGCTGCAGCAGCCTCCGCTGGCCAAGAAAGAAGAATCCCATCGGCCGCGGGAGGCTCGTGCTGCTCTCTCCTTTCTCCATTACCGGCTGCTTCAACTGCTCGGGGGCCGATGCTGCAGCCGCCGCTGCTACTTTTTCGCGCGGCGCGGCTCTCTCTCCTTCCCGCGCACCACGATTCACTTCCTGTTCCGGGTCACGGGAGGGGGGGGCAGGCGCAGGAAGAAGAAAAGGCCCAGCCGCGGGTGCAGAGCTTCTTCTAGCGCCGCTGCCGTTCCCGCTGGGCTTGAACGTGCTGACAGCCCGGCGGCAACAGCAGCGGGAGAGACCGGGAGCGCGCGACCCCTGCGTTTTGGGCGTTCGACCCCCGCCGGGGTCGCGACCCATAGGTTGAGAACCGCTGATCTAAGGGGTAGATTTTCAAAGGGGTACGCGCGTAAGATACGCAAGTACCCCCCGAAAACCTACCCCAAACCCCCCCTGCGCGCGCCAAGCCTATTTTGCATAGGCTCGGCGGCGCGTGCAAGCCCGGGACGCGCGTAAGTCCCAGGGCTTGCAAAAAGAGGCGGTCAGGGGCGTGACCAGGGGGCACGGTTAGGGATCGGGGGCATGTCCGGGGGGTGTGTGGGTGGTCTGGGGGTGTGGCCGAGTGCCCCGACACAGCGGCCTGTGTCGGGGCCTGCTGCACCAGCGCGCGTAAGTTACTACTGCCCGGAGGCAGTAGTAACTTCTCCAATAAAGGTAGGGGGGGTCTAGATAGGGCCGGGGGGGGGGGGGGTTAGATAGAGGAAGGGAAGGGAAGGTATGGGGGGGGGTAGAAAAAAAGTTCCCTCCGAGGCTGCTCCGATTTCGCAGGGCTCGGCGCACGCAAGTTGCACAAATGTGCACCCCCTTGCGCGCGCCGACCCTGGATTTTATAA
Organism: Rhinatrema bivittatum; assembly: GCF_901001135.1. NCBI lineage: Eukaryota > Metazoa > Chordata > Amphibia > Gymnophiona > Rhinatrematidae > Rhinatrema > Rhinatrema bivittatum. The sequence goes on from NC_042615.1 coordinate 195,329,972, forward strand.
GATACGCTCGGCTACGCGCATATCTTATAAAATCCAGTGTACTTTTGTTCGCGCCTGGTGCGCGAACAAAAGTACGCGCGCGCGTATGTTTTTAAAATCTACCTCAGCGCTTCATCCTCATACTACTTGACCTCTCTGCTGCATTCGACACGGTGGATCACAAAAGCCTAATCTCCAGACTAGCCAACATAGGCCTCTCCAGCAAAACTCTTGATTGGTTTACATCCTTCCTCAAAAACAGATACTTCAAAGTTAACATCAACAACCACTCCTCAGAAGCCTTTCCTCTTGAAACCGGAGTACCCCAAGGGTCGGCACTTTCGGCCACACTCTTTAATATATACCTACTACCCCTCTGCCAACTCCTCTCAAGTCTCGGCGTAACATACTACATGTACGCCGACGACATCCAATTAATCATACCAATAACAACCACCATCGAAGATACTCTGAAACTCTCTGTCTCCCACCTCGAAACCATAAGAAACACGCTAAACCACATGAAGCTTTGTCTAAACATGGACAAGACCGAATGTATACTGCTAGAAAGAAAAAACTCAGGTTTAAATATGAACCAATCCATTCAAATCGACAACACATGCCTCAAATTAAAGGACAACGTTAAAGACGTCAGAATATGGATTGACCCAGAACTCAACTACAAAAAGAACATCACAATGAAAATCAAAGAAAGCTTCCACAAACTACAAAATCTCAAACAACTAAAACCACTACTGGACTACCACAATTTCAGAGCCATTCTATACACACTTATTTTCACTAGCTTTGACTATTGCAACTCACTTCTGTTGGGACTGCCCAAAATGACCATACGACCACTCCAGTTACTACAGAACGCTGCAGCCAGAATCCTCCCTGGCCACAGAAAATCTGACCACATCACCCCCGTGCTAAACAGTCTACACTGGCTACCTGTAGAAAATAAGAATAGAATATAAAACCCTAACCATCTTACATAGTACAATATACAACAATGAAAGCTCTTCCCTTAACAACATCATACAGAAACACAAATCCTAATGCAATACTAGAACCACTAGCAAAATACATCTAGACATACCATCGATCGCCACCGCCAAACTATCCACCGTTAGAAACAAAGCCATCTCCATAGCAGAACCTAAACTCTGGAATTCACTACCAAATTACCTAAGCTCACAAAAAAACACCAAAACATTTAAAAAAGAACTCAAAACATGGCTCTTCAGGCAAGCCTTCAAAGATAGTATCGGCTAAATGCACACAACACAACATAATTAACTCCAATAGTTAAATAACCTAACTGTTAATTATAATACGGATGATGGCAATTGCTATCTTTATTACGATTTAAAATGTTAGATATTTAATGTTAGTTATTCTCTTTCCCTCCACTCATTATGCTGGATGTTTCTTAATTTGTAAAATGCTGTTCCCTTTGTCTATAAACCTGTATTATTTTGTTTTTTATCAGATCGTTTTAACTTGTATAATGTTTATTAATCTGTAACATATTGTTCGACCTGTAAACCGGAGTGAAGGCCTCTAGCTAAACTTCAGTATATAAAAACATAAAATAAATAAATAAATAAATGTTGCCTAGGTCTGCACGATAACTCCTAATATGGAACCTAACATTATGTAACTACATTGTGGGTTACTTTTCCCCATGTCCATCACTTTGCACTTGCCACATTAAATTTCATATGCCATTTAAATGCCTAGTTTTCCAGTCTTGCAAGGTCCTCCTGCAATTTTTCATAAGCCACTTGTGATTTAACAACTCAGAATAATTGTGTATGGTCTGCAAATTTGATCACCTTAGTCATTGTTCCCCTTTCAATGGTCTCAGTACAGATCCATGAGGCACTCCACTGTTTACCTTTCTCCACTAAGAAAACTGACCATTAGTTCTACTCTCTGTTTTCTATCTACTAACCTGTTTGCAATCCACCTTAGGACATTGTCTCCTATCCCATGACTTTTTAAATTTCTTAGGAGTTTCTCATGGGGCATTTTGTCAAACACCTTCTGAAACTCCAAATATATTACATCCAGTGGCTCACTATTATCCACATGTTTATTGACCCCTTCAAAATAATGTAGCAGATTGATGAGGCAAAATTGCTCTTGTGCAAGTCCATGCTGGCTGTGTACCATTAAACCATGTCCTTCTATATGTTCAGTGAGTTTGCTCTTTAGAATAATTTCCATGATTTTTCCTGGCACTTATGTAAGTCAGATTCAGCTTTCTATAGTTTCCCAGATCACCCCAGAGCCTTAGAGCAAGTCTAACGTATCCAAATATTACTTATCTGGCTAAGTAGTGCTGAATATTTATTATTTATTTAATATATATTTCTATACCGGACTTCACGAATGGAATTCACATCAGGCCGGTTTACATGGAACTTAGGGGATTAACAAGTGTAACCAGACAAGAAGGCTGAAACAAGCAAAGTTACATAAAACAAGGGCATTGAACTTGGGGGCTAAAGTAGCCAGGAAGAAAGGTAGAGCGGAATTAGCAACAAATAAATAATATAAAACGGGTTATGAGATTAGTAATTATCTCATTCCTTGGGCTGAGTCCGAAGTGTCATTTTGACTAGGGGAAGGCTTGGAGGAAAAGCCACGTCTTCGGTTATATATATGAGGATAATCAGCAGCATAGCCATGATGTTGAATATCCCATGTAAGTTAACTTACACGGGATAAGGCAAAATTTAGAACAGGAGATCTGAAAAAATTGAGGAGTGCTGATATTGAAAGTAGGTACCAGAACATTAAGAAAATATAAAAATGTCTTTGGAGAAAATCTTTATAAGTTGTGATATCTTTGTTGGACCAACAAAAGACATGTTGTCGGATAAAAGCTTTGAGACCTCATAAGCCTCTTCTTTACATTAAAGACCAATGAATGATATAGAGCTAAAAATTATGGAAATTGAAATTCTGTGGACCATAGATAGCACAAATAAAACAAAGCTCTCCACAATATAGCATTTGTTTTATATAGAGCAATGACTGCCATCTAAATTACATCTACAATTAGGAGAAGTATATACTTCTGGCAATACACAAACGTGGTGCATGTCATAACTTTCTCGGAAATGCTTTCCCAGAACAGTTATTGGGAGCCTTTCCCATTCATGGACCAAATAAGGCAAGCATGAGAGAATCCCAATGGGACACTCACCTACAAAATTTCAGGTGTACCTGTGCACGGGCAGGTCCTCCGATCTATGTATACAGATGGAAGGACGTGGCAAAAGCAATAGACCCTCATCACCAGTGAAACACACCTAAATTAAATCTAAGCCATAAGTCTAGGAATCAGAACTAAAAAAAAAAAAAACCCAGGCAAAATGAAAACTGAAATCGAATCAGTAAGCAATTAATATATGTGCCACAAGCCACATATTATGTGGCATAGTGAAGAGCTCTTCTAAATTTTCAGAGCTAAAAGGATGAGATGGGAAACTGAGATGGGATATATAGTAAACTTGAATAGCAAAGGCAGGCTTAAATAACAGTGACAAAACTGGGAGAGAAGGGAAGGGACTATAAATTTAGACAGAAGGTACTGTATGTGTAGGGTACATCCATGGCAAGGTTGTCCATTAACCTGCATTAGGAAGGATAGCCCCTCATTTTGGATTTTAAAAACATTATGTTTCTATTTGATCCTTCCCAAAACTTTCTTTTGGCAATATTTTTCAATAAGGAACTGAAGGATGTCCCTTTTCACTCCAGTATGCCCAGAATGGGCTGCTGTCATCAGAGAAAAATAAGTAAAATGTAGGAGGTTCAGTTCCTATAATTCCATACTTAAAGCAGTTGGTTAGTTGTCAGGATTGTTATGGAAACAGGTTCAAATGCCTTTTGTTATTCCTTCCTTCCTTCTCTTCACTTTTCATGCTTCTGCAGTAAGTACCTACATGTTTCCCATAAAGCCTGATAATGCAGATATCCTGCTCTACAAAAGTGATGCTCATTAATAGATCATGTGAACTTGTTTTCAGTTGTTCTTGTACAGTACAATAGACTCACGTAAAGTACTAGCACAATATCAACTGATGCCATGTTAAACACTAGCCATTAGTTAAAAATCAAAGGTATACAATTACAGTGAGTGGCAACTAAACTGGGAAGGCTAAAGGGAATAGAAAAACATGATTCGCACTTGAAGAGTTAAAGTTTTATTATAAGGCCAGATGGGATTATATCTGACAATCGTTCCCTGTAATGAGGTGTCAGAAACAAACTGGCCTGGGCCTGGTTACTAGTATTTCTATTTATTAATTTATTTATTTATTTATTTATGTGATTTATATTCTGTCTTTCAGGCACTTCAAAGTGGATTACATTCAGGTACCTTGGATATTTCCCTGTGGGACTGATTTATTAAGCTTTTCCCATAAAGAAAGAATAGGAGAAAAGCCTTAGTAAATCAGGCCCTAAGGGGTAGATTTAAAAAACCTGCACGCGCGCATCCATGTGCACGCGCTACCTGGCACGCACACATGCACATGCGATTTTATAACATGCACGCACCAGTGGGCGCATGTTATAAAATCGGGGGTCGGCCCGCGCAAGTGGGGGCACATTTGTTCAACCTGCGCGCGCTGATGCCCACGGCCTTCCTCAGTTCCCTCCCAGTCCACTCCAATTTAGGAGCAGCCTGGGAGGGAACTTCCCTGCCCCCTACACAAACCTTCCTACCCCTTCCCCTAACCTTCCCACCCCCCAGCCCTATCCTAACCCCCCCAAATCCTTGTCTTACCATTTACTCCTGCCTCGGGGCAAGTTGCGCATGCCGGAACCTGCCGGCACGCGATCCCCTGGCACTGCAGCAAATGGCATATGGCAAATGGCCGCTGTGCCAGGCACCTCTAGCCACACCCTGCCCCACCCCCGGATCAGCCCTCCTCGCCCCCTCCCCGCCCCTTTCCCGAGGCCCCGAGACTTACACGCGTCCCGGGGATTTACGCGCCTTTGAAAATCGGCCCGGCGCGTGTAAGCCCGGGATTTGTGTGTGTAAGGTTTTGAAAATCTACCCCTAAGTTTGCACCTGAAGCATTGGAGGGTGAAGTGACTTGCCCAAGGTGCATGAATGGGAATCCTCCAAGGAGCACTGAGCTCTGCAGGAAGTTATGTTGATGAATCAGTGGAAAGGGGGCATCATTTAATCTGAACCAGTATGGAACCATTGTTCCCAGCAAAGTGTTGGGGTATACTGTGTGGAAAACTTCAGAGGTTCCAGCTTTGAATTTCTTTGTTAGTTGTGCAGACAGTTGTGATAAGGTTTGAGACTGCGCTGTTTAAACTAGGATTTATAGTAGAAACTACTTGGGTTTGGCACATATGACAAAGTAGGCTAAAAAGCAAGCAAACATACACCAGTAATTTAGAGGGATTCTCTGGTTAGCATCCCACTTGTATTAATTCATTGTGGCTGACAAGGCCCTGGATACACAGCTCGAAAAAGAAACTGTCTCTTTTCCTCATATAAGGCAAGGTAGCAGGGCACGCTAAAGGCTAGACAACCAAAGATGACCTATGGCTATTGCATGCAAGGGTTTAATTAAATAGATATTTCTTTAGAGGCTAAAGTTTTACCTTATTTAGAAATAAGTAAATGTTTACTGGTCAAATTGACCGATAGGACACATAGACAAAACATAAGTTTATGCATAGGTATTAGTTACAAGAATTAAGCGTAAATTCTAGGAATCTAATAAATATTGAGATATTTTGTTGCTGAGTGGTTGAGAGCTTGTTATCAATGTCTATGACCATATTTAAAGTGTTAATTTCATCTGCAATGCTCAGAGCTCTCCAGGTTTTGTCATTGACGTAACCTGTTTATTACTTTGCATGCAAATTAAGATCAAGAAAAGAGGAATTTCAACTGGCCTCTGCTGATTGCATGGTATTACAAATTTTTCTTTAAGCTTTTAACATACGACTTCAGCTGGGGAATACAAAGCCAATTTAGGGGCTTCTGGGAAATCCCCTGAGGGTTGGTCCCTTGGGATTTTCCACAACTCTGCTGCTGAGGACTTTGTCTTTTGGATACGATTTCATACTTTTATTTATTTTTTTCTTTTTACAAACAGTAGCAAAGTTCTCTCCAAATTTCCAGCCTAAGTCTGCCAAATTTTCCCCTGCAAAAAGAGCCAAATTAGTCTCTGCAAAATGTTATCCCTATTTCTTATCTCTGTATTCTCACGAGATTCTAATGTAGCCTAGGAGTACAATGAATAAATACCAGCAATAAAAAGAGTTTTCACATTTCAAGCTCTGAAACAACCTGTCCACTCTGCTGGATTAGCAGCAGGTCTGTTTTTCGTATTTGTATTCTCCCCGCTGTTTTGCGTCTACAGTATGTGTTTAGAGGCAAGAGCTGCCAAGTTAATTTTCCCTACACTTCTCTCTAACAGCAACAAGCATTTGGCGCACCACATTGCTGGGGGGGCGATGAGGAGCTGAATACATGAAATTCGTTAGCTTTCTCGTGCGTCGCTTCAGACTGTCGCTGGCAGCAGCAGCGGTTTGTGGCTTGGGAGCTGGCAGACTTGCAGCCTCCATATTGCCTTCGAGCATACACGTCCCGAGCGCTGTGCAGTCAGAAACTGAGCTTCCACAGGGCTGCAGCGTGGGCTCACTTTTTAGGAAGCTCTTCTGCTCTCCCCATCGCAAAGGAGGAAGATACCGTTGGAGTGTGTCAAAGAACCGGTTCGGTTCCCCAGCAAGCAGATGTACGGCAGTAAAGAGTTCTTGCCCTGTATTCCATTTGTTTTGCGTTTACTATCCTGGCCAATGTAGTTCTAGAATAACACCATGAATTCCTGAGCCTAGATAAATATATTTCTACTTGAGAGGGATACAAATCTTCCCCCACCATCCCCTCAAAAAATAAACAAAACAAAAGAGAGAACCTGGCATTTCGTTGAAAAAAAAGGGAGAAATGCAATTTATGAATCCATTGTCCAACTTTTTGGTTGATTATCGAACTTTCATCCCTGATCTAAGGAGAATCATTTGTAGTTCTATGAATTATTGCCAAAAGATGCAAACACATTGGACCATTCATAATTAGAATAATTTTCATTACATCCAGACCAATATATTGCATTCAAGGCTGATTCAGGTCCTGGCAATAATGTCTCAACTTCAGTTCATGGGTTCGGCACTTGAGAGAGAGAAGGTCGTTATATTGGGAAATAGTGGTAAGGAAAAGCTAATAAGCCTTCAGGAATGGACTTTCAGAACCTGGAATGGTGATCTATATCTTCTAAATGAATTAAAGATTGCCTGATTGTTTTTTTTTATTTAAATAACAAATATTATATCCTGACCCTTTAAAGGCAATCCTAATGTCCTACCAGGTGAGAGGCTTGGTATCTATGGTTAGATGCAAGGTACAAAAAAATAGTTTATCAAATTGACTGGCATGAATTTCCCAATTCTTTGCAGTTAGGCATACCTTTCCTGTGCTCAGCCACAGGAGCAACGATGTTAGCATTCCTGCTCCCTTCATTATAAAAGGCAATGAGCTAACATGATGGACTCTTCCTTCCATTGAGCTCAGGATGGATGCTGCCAGTTTACCAGCTAATTCATTATCTCTGTAACTAGCATCATCACAAAGAACCCTTCCCACCTGGCTGCACACAAGGGCAGCTTTGCTGGAAGGACATAATAGTTATTCTTTTTTTCAAGTCACCTCTGAATCAGGAAGAAGTGGAGGGTTTAGTACTCTACTGAACCATAGTCAAGTCTGTTCTTATGCAGCTCAGATCAAATCCAGGCATGATCAATTGGCACCACAGTATCTAAGCCAAAGCAAACTTGACCCTAACTCCTATGTTCACACTTCTTGTCAGATCAGGTCAACGAAGCTCTAAACAGGATACTCACTTAGGGGCCAATGCAATAAGGAGCGCTGACATTAGGACAGATTTTCACTCCTGTTTTAATGCACGTATTCCGCGGTAAGTTAACCTTGGTATTTTACAGGGATTTTAACTCCTAAAAAATGTGCATTAAAACAGGAATATAAACCAGCGCTAAAATTAGCTCGGGTGAATGCAAATCCCATGTGAAAAAAGGCATTAGCTATTCCCTAGCAATGCAGGGAGGTGTGTTAAAGGACAGACAGCTTAAAGCACATTTTCTTAATGTTGGAAATTTAGCTGTTTCTACCTGTGTGGCACAACAGTAGAATAACTTTGGCATTCAGAAATATGAGTTTGGACCTGGGAGTTTAATTTCCAGTGAAAGCTCTTGGAGCGAGCACCTACAGCTGATCAGTACACCGGTGCTGCACATCCCAACTTTGGAGTACATTTTAACTGTGGATGCCTTCCCCAGGGAGCTTACAATTTGTTCAGTTAGCTGTAGGTGCCAACCCCAGAGAGCTTATGTTTTGATTTACTTGCCATGCCTTGTCAAAATCATATTGCATGTGAGATTTATTTTATTTATTTATCTTCATTTGTCAATCGCTTTAGAGATAAAAAAAAAAAATCACCCAAAGCGATGTACAATGAAATCATATAAAACCTGAATTTCACGAACAAGTTGTCCAACTTTTGGGCACATTCTCACATCCAAGGCAATCTTGTCAAGGCATGGCAAGTAAAATTAGGCACCTACAGCTAGCTGAACAAAGCATAAAGGGCGCCTTCAGCTGAACAGTACACCAAAATCAAGATGCACATTGCCAAAATGCATTCTGTTCAGCTGAAGATGCCTACCTCAGAAAGCTTATGTTTTCTTCCACTGTAGGTGCCCATCCCAGAGAGCTTACACAGCCTTCCTTGGTTGGAGCTGCTGTAAACACATTTCTTTTGAACAATGTTATTCTATGGTTGTGCTCAGTGTGGTAGAATGCACTACCACATGGGTACAACAATGGCCACCAGAAATGTGAGTTAATTTTTAATCACATCCAGGAGTTAAACGTCCAGCATTGTGCCAGCAAAGCAATTTCAATTGCTTCAGCCATACACATGCACATAGATACATCAATCCCACCCCAACCTACAAAAGCCCCCCCTCCCCCCATGTAAACACATTCATATGGTGGAGGGAGAGTGCTCTAAAGTGGACAGAGGAAGGGGAAGAGAGAGGTGAACACACACACCGCACACACACAGACACAGACTCCGCACATTTACCTCCAGAAGCACAGTGCCAATCTTTCTGGAAAGGCCACTGTGCCTCACTGCCAGTGCATATTTTTCAGCTGTAGGTGGCTGCCTCATTGAGGCAAGGCATGGCAAGTAAAGCTGTAATGTAAGCTCTCTAGGGTAGGCATCTATAGCTGAAGAGTGCGTACTGGCACTGTGTTACAATGGCCTCTTATGCATGATTACATCTTGACTTGGGCATATACTTGCAAGTATGGCCATTTGAGCAGGGCATGCCAAGTGAAATGAAAAGGTAAGCTGTCTGGAGCAGGCACCTATAGCCATACAATTTGTACTCCTTTGTGCCCTAGTCAGGATGTACCATGCCAAAGTGCATACTGTTCAGCTGAAGGTGTCTACCCCAGAGAGCTTACCTTTGATTTCCCTTAGCATGTCTTGCCCAAATGGCCTTGCATGAGAGATTGTGCTCAAGTTGAGATGACTAAAGCCAATCTCGCATGCAAGGACATTTTGATCACACTTCTTCCAACTTCAAGCACTTATTTTCCTATTCCTGTTTTACAGCACTTTCTAAAGCACTTTTTTTTGCATTAGTGTGGACACTTAATGTTAACTCATATTTTATCACATTTTTTTTCCTTTAGCATACTTTTTAAAATCCTGCTCAGTTTGCATCCCATTAGCTTATTGCATGCTTCTTTATGCACTCCTTCATGTGCGGATACGTTTCGGATAAGCTCAGGGCTGATTATGCCTCTTACATGCCCAGGTTTTTGGCCGGGTTTCTTGTTGGGTTGGTTGGTTGGCTGGCTCTCCTAGGGTCTTTTTTGGTTGGTTAGTTTGTTAACTTTTATGTGTTTAGTGGAATCAGCAAATTGCCCTTTTGTGGGGCAGAGGTCGGTATGATCCGGTATGATCCTATATGCCCTATATGGAGGGCGATGGCAGGACTAAGACCTCATGTCTTGGTTTACCCACCCTGTAGTCCATTAATAAGTGAGAAGGCTAATGCTGAGCCGAAGATTGTTCCTTTGAGGCGCCAACAAGTATGGGTGGGGTCGCAAAGTTCAGACTGGTATGTATTAGACGTAGGGGTTCCACAAGGGTCAGTGTTATCTTTTACTTTATTTAGTCTTTATTTTCAGCTGTTATATAAACTGTTAGATTCCTTTGGTACTTTTTTTAGTGTCTTAACAGATGACATCCAATTATATTATGAAGCTGGCTCTGATTGGCAAGCAACTGATACTTTGATCTCCTCCTGTCTGTTAGCTGTTAATAACTGGCTCTTTGAGAATGCTCTTGTTCTTAATTTGGCAAAAACTGATGCTCTCTAGGTTTCGCAGAAATCATGGCCTGAAGGATTGCCTAACATTTCTATTGGTGACTTTAATCTTGAAATTTCTGATCGTGTTCAGAATTTGGGATTCTTTGGGAGAAAACAATTAAATTTGGTTCTTTCTTCGGGACACTTTAAGTTGAAGCAACTAAGACATCTTAGATCTTTAATTGATCAGGCTGATTTTGTACATTAGTTCAGCCATTTATTATGACAGTTCTGACTATGGAAATTCTTTGTACCTTGGAATTCCCAAAAATAGATTGTGCGCATTACAGCTCCTTCAGAATTTGGCCGCTAGGTTGGTATTGAATGTCTCCAGATATGTTCATGTGACACCATTGTTACGTCAGCTTCATCGGTTGCCTGTTGAACAACAGGTCAAGTTTAAGATCTTAGTGCTTATTTTTAAATCAGCTCACGATATGGCCTCAACATTTTAGTAAATTTGTTTAAGGGGTATGTTCCAAAACTAACGCTACATTCAGCTGATAAAAACTTTTAGATTTGCCTTCGGCTAAGGATATTTATTTACATGTCACAAGGTCTCGGGTCCTTTCTTTTGGGGGTGTTGTTCTGTGGAATGATTTACCTGTGCAGTTAAGGGAGCGCACTGATTTCAAACTGTTTTGTAAAACTGTCAAGGAAATTTTATTCAGAGAAGCTTTTATGTACTTTTTATTCCTGATTGTTTATTGTTTGTTTGTTTTATAATAATACTGTATGTGTTTTTTGTAATCCACTTAGTATGGCATTGCCACTATAGGCAGAATAAAAGTGTTTTAAATAAATATATAAATAAAGGCCCTCCCCCATTACTACTAGTATCTCCTGCTTGGGTTAGCCAAAATCTGTGCTAAAATGTAACACCTGTTTTAGTGCAGGTTTTATTACGTTGACCCTTTAATAACTAAGTACTGTAAGATTGCTTCCAAAAGTCAGTGATTAGTTAGGAGCGTGAATTATAGTCAGAAAAAAACTTCCTCCCTTCCCCTTTCCACACTGCTAGGCAAACCAGGAAATCTGAGTTGACCCAAGTCAAAAAGAAATCCAAGTTCACTTACTTAAATCATTCAAAATGAGGTGAGTCATACAAATCTCAGCTGGCATAGAAAATTCTGATTTTGGGCTAATTGATGTTGATGGTGCAATCTGGACAAGACTCCCATCCAGGACAATTCATCTAAGGAGGACTCTCAATCAGGTCACAACAAATTCACCCATCCCGAAACTAAAACTAAGGTAATCTGTGATTCTGCTCTATCCTTTCATACAGTGACAGATTTAGGATTTGGTTACCTCTAGACACAGTTGGTGCTGTCATCCTCACCTCCCCCCCCCCCCCCCCCCAAACAAGGGACAGCAGAGCAGAAGGTGTAAGGCACAGTGCTCTATGTTCTGTTCTGTCTGAGAGAAGTTGGATTGGAGAGCAGGGTTTTTCTTTGCTCCCTGCTGTGTTTTCTGGCCTCGACCCTCTCCTCCTGTTCCCTGCACAGGATGGTGGGAGATGTGTGGCAGGGGGAGGGGTGCTTCATAGAGAACAGAGCTGTTTTTCTTTTCTGTTCTCTGCACTAGGAGGAGAAGGGCTAGAAAAGGAAGCAGAAGACCGTTCTCTGCTGAGGGACATTTAGCATAGCTGGGAGGCAGCAAATCTTCAACTGTCCTACTGCCCCCCTCCCCCCCAGGATTTTGCCGCCTTAGGCACAGGCCTAGTGTGCCTATTGGTAAATCCAGGCCTGCTCATAGTAGAATATAACCTTCTGAGACATCATAGGTCTCAAATAAAACCTCATGTACAACCCCCACCTTTGGAGAATTCCTACGTTGGTGCTGTGAAACCCGCAAGAAATTCAGTTTTCGCTTGGACCAATACGTCTACTAAAATACAGAAATGCAGTGAAACAGAAATGATTCAGTTCTCAAATCCTGGAGCCTGAAGGTAGGAACAGCTGGTTTGCAATTTTTCCAGGAATTGTTAAAAAGAGGTTCTCCACAATCGTAATGCAATTATTTAATTGGAAGACAGATAATGAATGCGCTAATATTTTGAAATCCATTCTCACTGTGCCCTCTACATCATTTATGTATAATTTTGAGGTGCTATAATATGGCATCCATGGGAATACTTCATGGTTTAGAAGACAATGAAGCTTAATAATGTTTAAAGCTATTGCACATCTACCTCGGATAACTGGATATGGAGGAGTGTGAGTGTTGGCTCTGAAAATGGAAATTCAACAGTGTAATAATATTTTTATCTCTTCATTTTCTACAAGTGTGAAAACTTTTGAGGCACATATTTTTTTTTTCTACAAACAATTGCAAGAAAATCACAAACACAATTATGTAAGCTAATACCAGTCTGCCAACAAACATTTATTACTTGCAGACATATTGCATCCTTACAGTTTCCTATTGTACTATACAGACATATTGGTCATATATATATATTTCATTTTTTTATAATGTGCCCTAACCAGAATTATTGGTCTATCTTCTCAGTTCCTAATTACATAGTTGAAGGGTTCTGTAATAAACAGGACTTCTTTCATGTCCTTCATAAACCTTATAGAAAAGGACAGATTTGATGTGATTCCCAACCCACTCCTTGGAGACTGCCCATGCAGTCTGGTTTTCACAATATCTGCAATGAATATGCATGAGATATATTTGCATGCAGTAGTGGAAAATATATCTCATGCATATTCACTATGAATATCCTGAAAACCAGACTGATGGAGCAGTCCCTGAGGACTTATCAGAGAACCATAGCATGGTGCTGTGTAAAAATCATACGGGCCGATACAGTACAGTGCGCTCCGATGGAGCACACTGTTAACTCTTGATTGGACGCACGTTTTCGACATGCTAGTGTTACCCCTTATTCAGTAAGGGGTCGAAAACGCGCATCCAACCCCCCCGAACCTAATAGCGCCCGCAACATGCAAATGTATGTTGATGGCCCTATTAGGTATTCCCGCGCGATTCAGTAAGTAAAATGTGCAGCCAAGCCGCACATTTTACTTTAAGAAATTAGCGCCTACCCAAAGGTAGGCGCTAATTTCTGCCGGCGCCGGGAAAGTGCACAGAAAAGCAGTAAAAACTGCTTTTCTGTGCACCCTCTGACTTAATATCATGGCGATATTATGTCGGAGGTCCCGAAGGGTAAAAAAAGTTAAAAAAAAAAAAGAATAAAAAATTTGAAGTAGGCCCATGGCTTGCGGGTTGAAAACTGGATGCTCAATTTTGCCGGCGTCCGGTTTCCGAACCCATGGCTGTCAGCGGGCTCGAAAACAGACGCCGGCAAAATTGAGCGTCGGCTGTCAAACCCGCTGACAGCCGCCGCTCCTGTCCCTAAAGAGGGGCTAGGGATGAGCTAGTATCCCTAGTGCCTCTTTTTACCTGTTTCTACCGCCGGACCTAATTTGCATACTGTGTCGCGCGTACAGGAGAGTGTCCTGTGCGCGCGCTGGGAGAGCGGGCGTTTGCCCGCTCTCCCGTGGACTTTACTGTATCGGCCCGATAGTGAGCCCACATGCCTTACCCCACTGACTCAAGTACTGCAGAGAAGCTTTGAGCCAGAACAGGTTTTTTTTTCCACATTTCAACTGAAGTCAGATTTGAATTGCTGCATTTTATATGACAAAACAAATGACAAATTACATTAAGCTGAGGGCTAAGAGGTTAAATACCAGGACTGACTCAATTTGTCCTCAATGGATTGGAGTTAGTTGAGAGGCATGCTGGGTTCTTACTGCAAGAGCTTTACCTTAGAGACTGACACACAATGGGAAAATATCTTTTGAAATCAGGACACACTGTAGGCCGCACTTGTTTTAAAATCGACCCCATAGTGAGTTGCACATTGAAAGCTTTGATAAAGCATGCATTACAATTTATGCATTATAGTGCATATTTAGTACAAACACCACTGCAGCTCTAAAAGTGTAGTTGTATTATTGCATTAATAGCCAAGTTTATCTGCAGAAGGGCAACATAAAATGGATTACTTTTAGGTGAGCTGATTTGAACAATTTTGCATATTAATGAAGTCATTTAAATTTTCCTGTTAAAAAAAATCTTTGCTCACTGAAAAATGAGATGCTACCGCTACCGCTGCTTTAATGCTCGATCAGTGCTGACACAGATGTTGAAACTCAATAATGCCAGTTCTAAACAGGTCCCAGACAATGAAAAACACACATGATAAAGAGTTAGTTTCAAAATGCACAACAACATAATGCATTTGACTCCTGGTGTCGATTTTGAGATAACTTATTTATTAAAACATCTTATATTTTGTGTTATCTGACTTGGATAAATTTCTTATGTTGTCCTGGCCCTAAATCCATCCCTTTGCCACTAGGATTATGCCTACTACCTTAACTATATTTTTGTCACTTAGGGCCTCATTTTCTAAGGCTATTGCACGCTTGCACTACCAGCGCAAGCGTGTGATGGCTATAAATCATAGCGCACGCCTGAGAAGGAGACATCGGGCAGAGTCGGCCCCGGAAGAGGAGGAGTCGGGGCGTCACCGGGGCCGAGACGGAACCGAGAAGGGCGACCAAAATGATAAAGGGAATGGAACTGCTCCCCTTTGAGGAAAGACTAAAGAGGTTAGGGCTGTTCAGCTTGGAGAAGAGATGGCTGAGGGGGATATGAGAGAGGCCTTTAAAATCATGAGAGATCTAGAACGGGTAGATGTGAATCAGTTATTTACTTTTTCGGATAATGGAAGGACTAGGGGGCACTCGATGAAGTTAGCATGTGGCACATTTAAAACTTATTGGAGAAAATTCTTTTTTACTCAACGCACAATTAATCTCTGGAATTTGTTGCCAGGGGATATGGTTAGTGCAGTTAGTGTAGCTGGGTTTAAAAAAGGATTGGATAAGTTCTTGGAGGAGAAGTCCATTACCTGCTATTAATTAAGTTGACTTAGAAAATAGCCACTGCTATTACTAGCATCAGTAGGTGGGATATACTTAGTTTTTGGGTACTTGCCAGGTACTTGTAGCCTGGATTGGCCACTGTAGGAAACAGGATGCTGGGCTTGATGGACCCTTTGTCTGACCCAGTGTGGCAATTTCTTATGTTCTTATGTTCTAGCTCTATGCTCAGCTAATAAAATGTTTCTTGAATTTCCCTCCCCAAACCTGTCAGACCTATTAATAACCAGAGCCAAAGCCTTCTTTGTTGCAGGTCCCTGATTCATTGCGTACCATTTCTTGACCAAACACTTTTTAGAAAAGCTTTAAAGACTCATCTGTTTATTCAGGCCTTTGATGTACCATCAATAGCTCACAATTTTACCTCGGCACAGATGTCTGTTTTTTCTTTCCTGTTCATTTTAATTTCACATGCTTTTAAATTCTGTAAGTACATATATATAATCTGCTTTGGACAAAGGAATCATAACTTTTTCACCGGTGCAGAGCCATTGTATAACCTATGTACATATATGCGCGCATGTTATAAAATAGCCTGGCCATGCATACATGTGCGCCCAGTGGGCACGTAAATCCCGCTGCTACCGTATAAATCAAAGGATTTTTAAAGGGGCGTGCGCCGATGCCATTCCCAATCTTATCAATTTGTTCATCTGTTCACCCATTTACTAGCTTGGTTCTGTACGTTATAACAATAGGCTGGCTGTGCACACATGTGCACCAGGTTTAAGTGGGCACGTGCTTGTGCATGCAAATGCCACTTCTACCTCATAAGTGGGGGAATTGTAGAATGGGCACGTGTAGACGGCATTGCCACTAAAACCAATTTGTTCCTAGCTCACCCTGTTAAAAGATAGGTCTTCCAAATCTCCTAGTTTAATATCTTTCCTTCCCCCCAGTTAGCCCCAACCCCTAAAACCCAATGATCTGCCTAGTTTTCTTTATTTTATAACTTACACGGCATCCACAGCAGAAGTAAAATTACATGGCAGGGGGCACTGGCATATGCTGGACTGCATAAGTATTTATGTGCACATCTCAACTTCACACCCTAAAACGCCCTTTTCCAACCCAGACCACGCCTGGCCTTTTTTGGATATTTCAGAGTTGTGAGTGCTGCGGCATTTAGGCGCGTATCCAGGCGGCTTGTAAAATCCACTCGGCACACGTGAGCCTGGCATATTTGCGCATTTATATTTGCGCATTTTCTAATTAATGCATGTCGGTCTTTTAAAATTCACCTTTATAAGTGCAGAATAATCATCTTTTTAAATAATTAACTAACACAAATATATTCTAATTTGCTAAAACAGCAGCGGATTGCAAGGAACTGCAGAGGGACCTTGTGAGACTAGGAGACTGGGCAATTGAATGGCAGATTAAATCTAATATGGAAAGTGCAAAGTGATGCACATAGGGAAAAATAATTCCAAGTACAAGTACATGATGCTGGGTTCTGTATTGGGAGTTACTACCTAGGAAAAGGATCTTGGAGTCCAATACTTTGAAATCCTCAGCTCAATGTGTGGCAGTGGTCAAGAAAGCAAATAGAATATTAAGAATGATCTGAAAAGAAATGGAGAATAAAATGGAGAATATCATAATGCCTCTGTATTGAGCCATGGTGCAACCACACTCAAGAAAGACATAGTAGAACTAGAAAAGGTGCAGAAGAGGGCAACAAAATTAATAAAGGGGATGGAACATCTCTCCTATGATGAGAAACTATGCAGGTTAGGATTGTTCAGCTTTGAAAAAAGACGGCTGACAGCAGTTTATAAAATTGTGAGTGAGTGTGGAATGGATAAATAATGCATGGTTATTTACCCTTTCAAATAATACTAAAACAAGGGGACACTCCATGAAATTAACATGCAGCAGATTTAAAACAAATCGTACAATGTTCTTTTATACTCAGTGCACTATCAAGCTTTGGAGTCTGTTGCCAGAGGACATGGCCAAGTCAACTAGCATAGTTGACATGGATGAAAAGTGCATAATGCATTATTAGACAGGTAGACTAAAGAAAGCTATTGCTATCCCTGGGAGCGAGTAACAGTAATTAGATCATTATGGGATCCTCTGGGTACTTGTGACTTGGATTGAGTACTGTCGAAGAGCAGATGCTGGGTTCCATGGACCTTGGTGTGAGCCAGCATGGCAGTTCTTATGTTTTTATGTCATGTTCTTCCTTCAATTCTTTCATCCCTCTTACAGAAGTTAGTCTCTTCCCTTTTCTAGCTTCCCCTACCGAATCACTAGTTTCCAGCACACCATTCCTTCCCATATCCTTCATACTTTACATTCAGTATTGTTCCCATTCTCTCTCACTTCTTCCTGGCCATTGGCTTCTCTTCACTTCCTTCAAATTTGCTCTTGTCTCCCTAATCTTGAATAACTCTTGCTTGACTCCTCCTGATTCCCTAAGCTAGGATCAATTCCTTCTCTTCTCTTTGATCTCCAAATTTTTTGTGTACTCCCACACACTCTTGGTATCCTTTCTTCACAGTCTCTTCTTTGAGTTCCTTCAGTCTGACTTCATTGTTGCCCACTGCCCTGAAGCAACTCTCATTTATGTGTAAATGGGGTGCCCAAAGTGAATTAAAAAAAAATGGATTACCCAATTCAGGGGCTGGTGTGTTTGAGGAGCAGCGTCGGGCAGCCACTGTGCTCCCGACACTATGGTATCATCAGAAGCAAGGATCTCATAAAGAAAAGCCTGAAACTTAACTGAACAGTGCTGCTGTCATAGTGCTCTGTTGACAGGCCCTAAAAGTATATAAAAACACCAAAACAGGGAGATAGAACAATGTATACACTACGAGAGAGAATGTGTGGTGTGATTGAGATTATTTAGATAGTGTTTCCGGCCATGGTAAGGGAGACTTAGGGCCTTATTTTCTAAACGGATCGCACGCGATAAGAGACGTTTCACACGCGAAATGTCCCTTATCACGTGCGATACCAAAATGGGGGCAGAGTCGGCCCCGGATGAGGAGGAGTCGGGGTGTCACCGGGGCCGACTTCGTGAAGACGCCGCGGACGACGAAAAGGTAAGGCCCTTTTCGCGTCCTAGTTCACGCCCAATAGCTACTACACCTCCTATGGTGGCACTATTGGGTGCGAAACCGGCAGCGATCGCACCGCGACGGTGTGATCACTGACGGCTAGCACAGGCCCGCCCCCCGTTTCGGCCCCCGCCCCTCATTCCCTAAAGTATCGCAGGCCTGCGATACTTTAGAAAATGAGGCCCTTAGTGTAGAATAGTTGATAACGAAATTGCTGCACTGCATGAAATACAGAGCAGAATTTTATAGAGGCAAAATATGGGAAGTGGAAAGCCTGATTGAAAATAGATGGGCAGAACAAAATAAATAAAAAGATAAATGCTGTGCACATGAAGCATGTGAAAAGCTCCATTATTGGAGGTGTGAGTTGCCTTCTGAAAGAAAGCTTGTTTTATCTGAGGTGGTTTTTTTTACCATCATGAAAGAGGGAGGTTACTTAATGTAAATGCTGCATTCATTCTTAGAGAAATTTGGAACAGGTTCAAAGAAGAGAACAACATAATGTAGACATATTCACAAGGTAATATAACCTAGAAATGTTGTGCACTTAAAAGATACAAATGTAACAAATTTCCCTTAACTAGAGAGAGAAAGAGAGAACAAGTGTGACAGGGATGTCTGATCCTTCTCTAAGAGTAGGGACAAACTAATTATCCTTTCATTTGGTTAGTTAGACAAAAACAGTAGCAACAAGTCATCATAAAACATGTACACTTACGGGTTAATTTTCAAAGGCTGGTGTTCACCATGGGGCTTTTTAAAGGCCTGCGTCCACTCGTGTATCTCCTGGTATGAGTGGAAGAACTGACAATGCAAAAAATTGGTGAGCCGGGAATGGTGGGGAATGGGGTCTGGGTGGAGCGTGGGCAGGCTGGGACAGCGCCATTAAGCACTGTCCCGGTGAATCACACGCCAGCAGCCTGCTGGCCCGTGCAAGTTACTGTTGCTCCGGAGAGCAAGTAAGTATGAAAAAAGATAAAAACCTAGTTAGAGGGGGTTTTAGGTGTCGGGGAGGATAGGAGAAAAGGCAGGCAGGGTAGGTAGGGGTTAAAGAAGTTCCCTCCCAGTCCACTCCTTTATTGGAGTGGACAGGGAGGGAACTGGGGAAAGGTCCTATCGCGTTGCTGCGTGCATGTTACAAAATTGTCCCCCCCCTTGAGCACGTGAGTTGGCAATCGCATACACATGTGCACACCGATATAAAATAGGGCGCGCAAATGTGGACAGGTAGCGGATTTTATAACATGCGCGCATCAACGTGTGTAGGTTATAAAATTGGTGCGTCCATGTGCACATGACAGGAACAGTGCCCACATGGATGCCCACACATGTCTTTTAAAATTAACCTTTTAGCGAACATTACAGACTTATAGTTACCAAAAGAGACTCGGTGAGAGAGAGATAGTTTTCATTGTTTTTGGTTATTTAAACATTAAGGATAGTAAGTGAAAGAGAACAAAAAGAAGAAAAAGGATCCACTGAAAGAAGTGAGTCACCTAGGAAGAACCAACCCTTCAGGCACAGAGAGAGTGAAACACACTAGCAACCTACAGATAAGTGGACACTCTTTGCAAAATCACAGCCAGGCCTGAGCTAAGCAATTAAAGAAAAAATGTAAGGAATACACAAGAACAGAGAAAATAAATGAAAAAAAAAAAGAGAAAGGAAATCAAGGAAATTTATCGAAGACAATACAATTTACATTACTTACCTTGAAGAGGTTTGCTTTGGAAGGAGTTGTCAGCAGCACTGAAAGAAAAAATTAAACATAAAGCATCAATTCCTACATAATTAGAATAAGGGAGATAAAACAGTATAAAGTCAAAAAAATATATTAAGAGTTTTAAAACTACCTGATTTATCTGACAGTGTTGCTTGATAGAATTCTGGAACTCCGGACTTCTTTACTTTGTTGTATTAGAATATTAGAAGTAAAGAATGTAAAATTTTAGAGTTTATTTTACGTGTGCATTGAAAGTGATAAAAAAAGTATTGTTTTTTAAAAGAGGAAAAACTGTTGCTTGAAATTAAACCGTTAAATTTACTCCCCTGCATGCAGGTATTTATAGTCTTGTTTTTCTTAGGGAATGCAATAAGGAAATAAGAATAAGTCCCAACATGCAATGGGTTAAAAACAGGACTGGATTAACCTGTCCTGAAGAGCTGGAGCCAGTTGGCAACCCAACTTTGCTATCTCAACATGATAATTTTGCAGCTCTCAAATTTAACATAAAAGACTATGTTCCTCAGCCTACTTCCATCTTCAGTACCCTTCCTCAACCTTTTTCATTTCAGTATACTTTTTCAATATTATTCCCGTCTCCATGGCCTTCTTTCTTGAAGTCATCTTAAACACTTCCCTTTGCTTTGTTTCCCACACTTGAGTCCATATCAACCATTGCTACTTTATCTCCGTAACACAGTTAAGATATTCCCATTTTTCTTAACCTCTAGAGTGAAAACCCTAATTCAGGCTCTCATCACGTCTCTTCGTAGATACCGTAACATCCTTTTCACTAGTTTCCCAGTCTCCCATATTACCACTCTGTTAACCCACTAGAACACAGAAACAAAAGTTATTTTGATTTCCCCCCAACCACATGATTCCCTGTACTGCCTCCTAATCACCTTCTATATTAAATGCAAGTTTCTCATTCTTGCTTACAAGACTCTTTTGATCCTCAGTCCTTCCCTAACATTTCAGCCTTTGATTCTCATAATGTTCCCTCTCACGCCCTGTGCTCAACATTGGCCGCTCTCTTTCAGCCCCATGTCAACTCAGCTGATTCTCATTTTGCTTTCTATAAGGCTTACCTTGTACAACTTTGTATATGCTGCCAGTATTATGGAAAAATAAATTAATAATAATAATAATAATAATGACAGTAGTCCCACCTGATGCTGCTTTGCATTCAGTGAGTTGGATGGTGCTTTGTCAGTAGGTAATAGCACTCAGCAGGGTGCCTGGCTCTGCAGCTTATACAGATACCACCATGGATTGTGTGAACAAGACAAAACCAGCTTTCTTCAAGCTCAAGAAGTTCACACATATTGAGCATCAGTCACCAAAAAATGTAAATTCTCTTACAAAGGAGAATAATATTTATACTAAACAAATTGAATAGCTTAGGAGTTTAGGCAAATTTATAAAATACAAAATTTTCAGTGAAATTTAGTTAGAAAGTGAACTGCATGTCAAGCTGAATATATTCAATATATACAGTACACAGTTGGCTATCCTGCTGACCAATCACATTTAGTTATTTTATTTTATTTTTTTAAGAACATTTGCTATTCTGCCTTTTCCCAAGTTAGTCTCAAATTGGATTGCATGAAAAATAAAAGAACATTCTGCAGGTGGCAATGCATATGTAACAGGGCCATGTCTCTGCCACTAATTTTATCCCAGAATTTTCCATCTATGAAAGAGTTTTTGCATTTTTGGAGTCCTCCCCTTGCTTTTGGTCTCTTCCCTTGTTGGGATGTGTCTCTGGGGTATAAATTGCTCCAGAGCATGTGCAAAGGATCTTTCTACTTTCTCAAAGGATTGATCATGGAGATTTTGAGAAGGTGGTGTTTGGTGAGCCTCTAGGTTTTGTCAAGTGGAGGATTTGTGGAGAAGACATTTTGAGTTTTGAGAGTGGAGGAGATTTGAGAAGAGAGGAATTTTTGCTGTCTGGATCTTTTAACCAGTTCCTAATAGAAGGACAATTCTCCGATATCTTGAAGGACCAGATTTCAGGTTTTGTTTGTTTTTCATCTTTGTACCCAGTTAACAGTAAGGATAAAAAGAAATTGGGACTTTTGTGAAGGCATTTGTTGGAGTCATCTATTTTGGAGCAAGGGGAATTTTTCCATTCCACCCTTGTATCATGCTGGATTTTAAGGAGAATTATCCCACCCGTTGTAGTGAGGGCATCTTGGACACTGGTTTAGTTCCAAAAAGAAGAGTGATCAGAGGTTGCACTATAGATAAAGATACCATGGCCTTTGTTATTCTGATTTTAATTTTGTTGTTCATGATTTTTACAGTCCAAGCTTGGATCTTGATTTTTAAGTTAAAGTACATTTTCAGTTAAACACCATCCTTTGACTCCATGCTTTATTCCTTTCCTCCAAGAAGACATTTCTATTGTGAGTGTTTACCAAACAGTGAAAAAGCGAGAGAGTTGGGGTGTACGTTCATGACTAAGACTGAGTTACCCACTACTGCACCAGAGGCTCAGAAGGTTGGACGTCCCCCACCAGACGAACCCCGGCATTCCCAGAGGCTGGTATGGACAATGTGTGAAAGGAAGAGAGGTCTGGGATATAGAGGAGCTGCCCTGGGAACTGTGTGACCCCCTTAATCCAGTGTACCACACAATGGCGGGGCTTACACATAAATACAGATATGACTTAAAGATATAAGATAGATTTTGAACAAGTATCTTGGGCATAAATAATTGTTATGGCCGCCGGCCATGGCAAGCCGTGACCAGGGACAACTGTCATGGTCGCCGGCTGCGGCGGGCTGTGGCTGGGACCAAATACTCACCCGTGGCGTCGGGTTGGTCTAGAAGCTCCTGCAGGAGCAGGTAGCCTCCTCCGGCGTTCTTCCCGCGGCCATGGCTGCTGCTAGGTCGGCTGCAGGGCCCAGCATGGGTGGGATGACTCCTCCCCCTTCCTGGCTGCCTTAGAGCCACGCGCACGGCTGAAGATAAGATTTAAAGGGGCCACAACAGGAAGTTGTCGCGGCTCCCTCCTGAGACTCCTCCCTCACTTTGGGTATTTAAGGCAAGGTCTGCTCCTCAGACCTTGCCTTGGTATTGAGGCTCTGTGCTTGGTTTCCAGTGCCCGTGTTCCTGGACTCGCTCTGTTCCTCATCCCACTTCTGCTTCTCCTCTTCGTTGGATTGATTCTTTGGCTCCTGACCTTCGGACCGGCTATGGTGATTTTCTGGCGTTGACTTCAGATTGGCTTTGGACTCTCCTCCTGTGTTGCTCCTGGACTGGCTTTGGACCTCTCTCCCGTCTGTTACCGGACTGGCTCTGGACCACTCTCTGGACATTGACCCTTGGACCGGCTTTGGACTATCCTTCGACTTCTACTCCTGGACTATCTATGACCAGCTGGAGGCGCCAGCCATCTGGAACCCACGACCTGTAGGTGGCACCTGCATCCAGACTTTCATTAGTCTTCAGGGTGTTCCTTAAGTCCCAGCGTGATCCCCCCAGGCTCCTCCTGGGGGGATCACGAGCTTCCAGGATGAAGTCTTCTTTCAACACTTATCTCATCACACCTTGCCATCTGATGGTAGGGACCTAACGGGTTCTCTGTCCATTTGGGTAGCACCAACTCTATCTCAGAACGGGGGTCGACCTCCTGATTTCGTTACAATAATAGCTATAAGTTGATAAGACAAGGGTAATTTGGTATATTGGATAGCTATACAATAATTTAAAAATATACAATAAATAATGAGCATAATGAAAAGATAGACATGCATACATAGATAAGTAAGCATCTGAACCCATTGAATGGAATTAACCCAGTGATGGACAAAGTTGTGAGCTCAATTAAGAAAGATCTCCAGAAGCCGGATAGTGGAAGGAGGAGTCACTGTTGTAGAATCTAAGGTGAGACCTGGCTGAATAGCCAAGCTTTGATTTCTTTTTCTGAAAGATGAGGTAACAAGTTTCAAGGTGGAAGGCTATTGTATTATGTTCCATAATATAGGGAGGGAAAGCAATTTGTTTTATGACATACTGTGACCATTTTTATGAAAAAAACATAAAGGACTTAAGTCCATAAACATATCTCTGGCTTCTGGAGAGCAAATATCAGAACAAATCTTAATAATTGGTTTGGTAAACAAAACAAAACAAAAACCAGCAATTGGGCTGGTATTAAGAAAAAAATAATATTCATTATGGCCTGAAGATGATATTCAATGTGAAAAGTATAAAGAACTTCCATTGATTCTGCAGGTACATCCTCTGCTTCACTCACAGCCACACCCACATAAATTCATTCACCCCATTTCAGAAAAGATACAGCAGAATTAGAAATAGTTCAGAGAAGGGTGACCAAAATGTAAAGGGGATGGAACAATTCCCTTATGAGGAAAGGCTAAAGAGGTTAGGACTCTTCAGCCTGGAGAAGAGATGTTTACCTTTAGTTATATGCCATATTTAGAAATGTTATTAATGTAATAACAAAGAAATATTGATATGCACCACAGACATATTCATAATATATAAATCACATTAAATAATGCTAACTGATATAAATGGAATATATATAATTGCAAAGCACAACAATAAATGTGCAAGAATATACTCATATTCAGTAACTTATGTAGTGTAATTACAGGCAGCCACACAGCTGGATCTGTATGGATCTGGAGCAACTCTGGGAATGGATGTGAAGGGAGAGAGAGAGAGACAGACTCCTGGGTGGGAGAGAGGGATAGACTGGCAGGCAAGGACTGGTGGAGGGAAAGAGAGAGAGAGAGAGAGAATGTGTTTATAAATGAGGATGTTGGGGAGATACCAGTTCCGGAGATGGTTTTCAGGGGTGATGAATCAGACGAACTGAATGAAATCACTGTGAACCTAGAAGATGTAGTAGGCCAGATTGACAAACTAAAGAGTAGCAAATCACCTGGACCGGATGGTATGCATCCTAGGGTCCTGAAGGAACTAAAAAATGAAATTTCTGATCTATTAGTTAAAATGTGTAACCTATCATTAAAATCATCCATTGTACCTGAAGACTGGAGGGTGGCCAATGTAACCCCAATATTTAAAAAAGGCTCCAGGGGTGATCCAGGTAACTATAGACCAGTGAGCCTGACTTCACTGCTGGGAAAAATAGTGGAAACTATTCTCAAGAACAAAATTGTAAAGCATATAGAAAGACATGATTTAATGGAACATAGTCAACATGGATTTACCCAAGGGAAGTCTTGCCTAACAAATCTGCTTCATTTTTTTGAAGGGATTAATAAACATGTGGATAAAGGTGAACCGGTAGATGTAGTGTATTTGGATTTTCAGAAGGCGTTTGACAAAGTCCCTCATGAGAGGCTTCTACGAAACTAAAAAGTCATGGGATAGGAGGCGATGTCCTTTCGTGGATTACAAGCTGGTTAAAAGGCAGGAATCAGAGAGTAGGATTAAATGGTCAATTTTCTCAGTGGAAAAGGGTAAACAGTGGAGTGCCTCAGGGATCTGTACTTGGACCGGTGCTTTTCAATATATATATAAATGATCTGGAAAGGAATACGACGAGTGAGGTTATCATATTTGCAGATGATACAAAATTATTCAGAGTAGTTAAATCACAAGCAGACTGTGATACAGTATGCAAATGAGGTGAAGCGGTAGAATCGGAGTGGCGGCTGTCAGCGGGTTTGACAGCCGATGCTCGATTTTGCTGGCATCAGTTCTCGAGCCCGCTGACAGCCACGGGCTCGGAAACCGGACGCTGGCAAAATTGAGCGTCCGGGTTTTGGCCCGACAGCCGCGGGCCAAATTCAAATTTATTAATTTTTTTTTAAACTTTTTTTATTTTTCGGGACCTCGCCATGATAATAAGTCGGAGGGTGCACAGAAAAGCAGTTTTTACTATTCTGTGCACTTTCCCGGTGCCGGAAGAAATTAGCGCCTACCTTTGGGTCGGCGCTAATTTCTGAAAGTAAATTGTGCGGCTTGGCTGCACATTTTACTTTCTGTATCCCGTGCGCATTCCTAATAGGGCCATCAACATGCATTTGCATGTTGAGGGCGCTATTAGGTGCCGCGGGTTGGACGCGAGGAGGTGGAGGAAGCCTGGCTGGCCCGGAAGGCAGCAGCAACAGCAAGCTGGAAGCTGGAGGCTGGCAGGAGAAGGTACAGAGAAGGGCTACCAAAATGATAAGGGGAATGGAACAACTTCCCTACGAGGAAAGACTAAAGAGGTTAGGACTTTTCAGCTTGGAGAAGAGACGACTGAGGGGGATATGATAGAGGTGTTTAAAATCATGAGAGGTCTAGAACGGGTAGATGTGAATCGGTAATTTCCTTTTCGGATAGTAGAAAGACTAGGGGGCACTCCATGAAGTTAGCATGGGACACATTTAAAACTAATCGGAGAAAGTTCTTTTTTACTCAACGCACAATTAAACTCTGGAATTTGTTACCAGAGGATGTGGTCAGTGCAGTTAGTATAGCTGTGTTTAAAAAAGGATTGGATACGTTCTTGGAGGAGAAGTCCATTACCTGCTATTAAGTTCACTTAGAGAATAGCCATTGCCATTAGCAATGGTAACATGGAATAGACTTAGTTTTTGGGTACTTGCCAGGTTCTTATGGCCTGTATTGGCCACTGTTGGAAACAGGATGCTGGGCTTGATGGACCCTTGGTCTGACCCAGTATGGCATTTTCTTATGTTCTTATGTTCTTATGTAAGGAAGTCTTATTGTTTAACTGGGTGAACTGGGGATGGACTGGGGGAAAGTGTATTGCCATCGGCATGCATATCTTACAAAATCCCCCCACTTTCGTAATAGACGCGGCATTTGCGTGCACCCATATAAAATTGTGCGCACATGTATGTGCATCCTGCCGATTTTATAACGTGCATGCATATATGCGCATATGTTATAAAATGGACATTTCCATGTGCACGTGCCGGCAAACACATATACATGTGCGCCCGCGTGTCAGAATGAAAGTCATCAGCAAAATGTTTAGTAGTGCAGAGCATTTGTTTTACTGAGGTGAAACCAGAAGGTTTTATTTTTTTTTTTTTTTGCATGTTGACTTGTAATGTGAACTGCCCTATCTGTACCTATTACAAGTCTTAAGTTCTTATTGCTATTTTGATGTAGTTATATTCTCTGTCTTTCTGGAAAGAGGATTCATAAAAAAATACACTGATATTTGTTTTATTACATGATTGATTGGATCTGATGTTTCTGTTATGTGTTCTTTGCTTATTACATGATATTCTTGTATATTTATAAACTGCAGGAAATATAATATAAATTAATACAGATTAATAAGGAATTGTTAATGTTGATAGGTGCTTGAAATAATTGAGTTAAACTATTTTAAAGTGGTACTCATGCATGACAGCTGCTGCAGACTACTTAGAAATCCATTGTCAAGTGCACTCCAATGCATTATCTATGAATAAAAGTGCAACTAGTAGGGATCAGAGCTGTATGCCTACTGTGCACCCATGTTAACAGTGGGCCCTCCAAAAGAAATCAGTTCTGGCCTCACCACTGCTAAGGGGACAATGTTAGCATCTTTAAAATTTGATTATGCTAATGTAGAAACAGGAAAACTAGCTTGATCAGATTTTCTTACAAAGAACATAAGACCATACTCGTCTTCTATCACATTATTCTATCATTTCACACATCCAACAAATTTTAACAACATTGTCCTAGCTAAAATTCCCCATGCAAAAACTGAATTTAAAAACCTCTTTGACTTACACTTATTCCTACTTTAACCTATATAACAATTATACCTTCTCTCCTTTGCTATTCTAAAACTAGTTTTACTTGCATTCACATTTTTTTCTCCCTCACATACGCATTCCGTTGTACCTCATAACATTACACTTCTGTTCTACTCAGTTTACTTTCATGCAAAACCCTTTTGTTCATATACTGTACACTACTCATTGAGCCAAACAAATTATACACAATCATGATTCTATAGATCCCTGGAATATTAAGAATTATACAGTCATGGTATAGTACATTTCTACATTGGCAAGCACGACTCATTACTTCTGACTAATGACAGCACCAGCTAGCAGAACTACAAATAGTCATTTCTCAATTATATAGACATATATCACTTTCATGTCTCCCTCACATCGCACTCAGAATATCAGGTATTGGATGCAGTGACCAGACATCGTGAGTCCTACCATGATGCCCTGTGATAATGAACATTATACCACAAGTCATTAAGCTGCTGTAAAGGAATGAACGCCACAAGCAGAATATGGTAGCAATAAAGGAGGAGAAACCACCTGCAGGTAGAAAATAAATAATATTCAATTGCCAACCAACCCCAGAGAATGTCAAAAAATCAACTATGTTACGATTTGTGGGTATGTGGACCCTTGGACCGAGGTGTGAGTTATTACAGCCTGCAGGGAGGAGCCCCACAGGTTTGATTGGATCTGATGCTTCTGTTCTGTGTTCTTTGCTTATTACATGATATTCTTGTATATTTATAAACTGTACCGGTATCTCGCCAGGAGGCGAGATACCGGTACAGTGGGGAGCTCTAGGCACAGTGGTGGAGAGGTCCCAGGAACCAGGAGCTAACCCCCACAGGGTGGAAGGCTGTAGGTGGTTCTTGGAGAGAGAGGTGTCAGGCAAACCGTGGAGCGGTAGGTGCAGTCAAGTAGGAGGTTCTCCGGGATGTCAGCCCCAAGGGGGCAGAGCTGCAGCGTGGTGGACGTAGGTAAGAGACGTAGACCACCCACGGGGTAAGATAGTCCGGTCCCGAACCCAGCTGCTGACGTAGGCAGGAACCCAGAGAGCAGATGGTATTGCCAGCGGTGTAGCCAGGGACTGACCCGGGGAGCAGGACAGCTGACAGGAACAAGCTGAGGTCCAGCCCTGTAGAGCGGGGCGGTACTTGGTAGTTCTCTTGAATAGAAGTGCGGCCCAAGGAGTGGGCAAGCACAGCCAGTCTTGGTGAGGATACAGGTGTAACCCCGAGGAGCAGGGCAGGCCAAACGAGGAACTCACAGGTTGCCGCGGTGTTCCGATGGAGACCCGAGTAGCTGGAGCCAATGCAGAGTAGGACCCAAGAGGCGCAGAGCCAGTCCGAGGAGTGGTGTAGGCCAGGGGAGCGAGTCCCCGAAGGAGCACACACTGACCCCTGAGGAGAGGGTGCCAGATAGAGTCCAAGTGCGAGGCAGCAGGCGACATCTCAGGAACACAAGGCAGGAGTTCAAACCACGGATGGAACTTGTTGTCAAGTCGCTTGCTGGGGTTGAAGGTGGAGCTTAAATATGAGAGGCCGATGACATCATCACAAAGGGATGCCCCCAAGGTCCCCACCGAAGAGGCTTCAAAGGCGGGGCCTGTGACGCGCGCGCACATCTAGGAAGGCCCGGCGTCGGAGTAGGAAGTAGTGGCGTCCATGCCGCCGCGAGAAGTCCCGCAGATCGTGGCAATGCAGGCAGGCTCGCGCAGCGAGCAGCTCCGGGGAGGGCAGGAGGGCAGAAAGTGAATACTTGCAGTCGCAGCCGTCTGCGACCGACAGACTCAAAGGATCTTTGGGGCAGATATTCAGGAAGAGGGAATTCCCTACCACGCTCCCATAGGTACCTTGGAATGTAATCAAGACTAAATAAGGGATCTGACAGGAACAGAGAGACACTGGCTGTAAGCCTGGCAGGTTACAAACTAAAACCTAAAGACAGCTGACGTTTGAGGTAAATTTCTTTAAGAAACTGGCTGATACGTATTATATATTTAACTAGCTTTAGAGGACACTATTCATTAGGCTGTTTAGTGGACAAGTTCTCCAGCTAGAGTTAACTGGATAAATTGTCCTCTATATTCAGCGGGGTAAACGTCCTGCTGATTATACTTGCTTAAAGTTATCCAGCTACATGTCACTGGGTAACTTCAAAATCTAACCGGCAATGGGCTAGATTTCCTATTGTCGCGCAGCTCTGTGAATCACGTGGTACCGAGGGGCGAAGCGAGGGGGGGGGCGGGCCTGTGAAAGCCGGCAACCATGGCACCACTGCGGTGCGCTGGCTGCCGGCTTTCACACCGAATAACTACACCATAAAAGGTGTAGTTATTCGGCGAAAAACTGGCGACGCTAAGGGTCCTTACCTTTCACCGTCAGCGATGTCTTCACAGCGTCTGCCCCGGTGCCGCCCCGACTCCTCCCCTTCCAGTGCCGACGCCACCCAGAACCCACCCCGATTTAGGTATCGCATGTGAAGTCCCTTTTCGCGTGCGATCCCTTTAGAGAATGACCCCCTATGTTTGAATATAGCCAGTTAGATTTTGAAATTATCTGGCCTTGAGTGGCTGAATAACTAGCTACTTAACCGGATGTCTTCAAAGATATCCGACTAAGTAGTGATCTGTAAAAGGAAAACAAATATAAATATGTAAAATGTCCTGTGGTCAGTTTCTTTTGATCCCGTAGTGAAAGTATAAATGAGGACCTGTTGGCCTTCCAGAGGCAGGTTTAAAGTTATCCCGTTAACCTAGCCGGATCTAGCCGATATTCGACTAGGATAACCAGATATCTTAGCCCCTCCTTTGAATGCCTCCAAAATGCCCCTTTTTTATCCTCCTAAATTATAGCTAGATAGCCATTTATCCGACTATAATGTATATGGATATGTGGCTGATTATGCCACATTTTCTATTTAGAAAGATAACTTTTGAGTTATCATCTAAATGGCTTTTGAATATTGACCTCATAGCATACAACTATTCATTGGTAGCTCAAGGCGAGTTAATTTCAGGTACAGTAGGTATTTCCTCACAGGCTGATGCAGAAATCTGGGCATTAAATTTCAGCATGCAATTTTAATGCTCAGATTCTAAAAAACGTTTACTCTCTCGATGCTGTAAACTGATACTATGCAAATATACTGGGAGTTAAAAATGCGCTCTGGACTAGTGTTGTTAATGGGATGTCTTTGCAGGGTGAGTTCTGGTGAGCCTGTGTGTTGGTGAGGTGCTCAGAGTGTTTGTCGGTATGTATGGATTTTGTGTGAATGTGTGGATTGGGGGGGGGGGGGGGGGGGAGTAATACAGGACATGGGGGTAAACCCTGTGAAGCACCAGAAATAACTTGGACTCAATTTAGTTTAACTTTGCATTGTTTTCTTTTTGGTCATTGCCGTTACCAGATGTATGTTTTTTGCCCTCTGTTGAGGGCTGGTTATTGTGAATTCTGGGATCTTCGAATAAAGAGATATTTAAAAAAATGCCTATGGACTGCAAAATGTGCATTTGACCCATGCTGAATACACATTTTAACTCAGGATGTTGGGGTGGCATCCCTGAGATCACCTCAGATAACTGCAGCCATGTTAAGCCGCTGCTGCCACTTAGCCGAATTATGTCCTTATTTATCCGGTTAAATGTTCTCCATGTCATTTTTTCCTTTTTTTTCATGCCTGCAGCTTAACTCCAGTTCTGACTTGGAGTTAAGTTTCCAGTGCTAGGAAAATTGTATCTATTCCAGCCCGCCTCTCTGCCTTGGGAGGGAACAGCTAATGCCTTCCTTTACTTGGGATTTCCCTGCAGGAGCACTAAGGCCAGCGCACAGTTTTACCCTCACATTTTCCACAGGCAAAACTCCTTGCTGAGTCAGCGGTAAAGTTTACCTACAGAAAATGCTCACACAACTCAGGTAAAACCATGCATTCTGCTGAATGCACCTAGAGGGCTTACAATTGAAGGGGACTTTTATCAAGCTGTATTAAGGCTCTATATGCAGTAAACAGCATTTTCCATTTAGTAAATGCCTTGTCACAGAGAACGCACAGAATTACAAATTCATACATAGAAACATAGAAATGACGGCAGAAGAAGACCAATCGGCCCATCCAGTCTGCCCAGCAAGCCTCACACTTCTTTTTTTCTCATACTTATCTGTTTCTCTTGGCTCCTAGTAACCTTTGGTTCTATTTCCCTTCCACCCCCAGCTTTAATGTAGAGAGCAGTGATGGAGCTGCATCCAAGTGAAATATCAAGCTTGATTAGTTAGGGCTAGTAACCGCCGCAATAAGCAAGCTACACACATACTTATTTATTTACCCAGACTATGTAATTCAGCCCTTATTGGTTGTTTTACTTCTCCCCTGCCGTTGAAGCAGAGAGCTATGCTGAATAAGCGTGAAGTATTAGTTTTTCTTCTCCCCTGCCGTTGAAGCAGAGAGCTATGCTGGATATGCGTGAAGTATTAGTTTTACTTCTCCCCTGCCGTTGAAGCAGAGAGCTATGCTGGATATGCGTGAACTATTAGTTTTACTTCTCCCCTGCCGTTGAAGCAGAGAGCTATGCTGGATATGCGTGAAGTATTAGTTTTACTTCTCCCCTGCCATTGAAGCAGAGAGCTATGCTGGATATGCGTGAACTATTAGTTTTACTTCTCCCCTGCCGTTGAAGCAGAGAGCTATGCTGGATATGCGTGAAGTATTAGTTTTACTTCTCCCCTGCCGTTGAAGCAGAGAGCTGTGCTGGTCCGGATATGCGTGAACTATTAGTTTTACTTCTCCCCTGCCGTTGAAGCAGAGAGCTATGCTGGTCCGGATATGCGTGAACTATTAGTTTTACTTCTACCCTGCCGTTGAAGCAGAGAGCTATGCTGGATATGTGTGAAGTATTAGCTTTTCTTCTCCCCTGCTGTTGAAGCAGAGAGCTGTGCTGGATATGTATTGAAAGTGAAGTGTCGGTCTTCCTCCCCTGCCGTTGAAGCATGTGGATGTACATCTATTTTTTATACTCTGGGATGTCTGGGTCACCTCAAGTGCTTGCTCTGGGTTGACCCCCATTCAACTTCTTCTTTTTTCAATGTTTTATTTTGCATGGCCCGATAAATCTAACATGGGAGCTTCATTAGGCTCCCGGGGCTCCAACATTAGATTTAACAGAGAGGAGTTAATTTATCCCTGCTGACCACTTTCTCAGTCAACGGAGATAAATTATTAACATAGAATTGCCTAGTAATGAGCTACTTTGCATGTGATTTGCATACATGATTAATGCAAAGCAGCTCATTGTAACAGGGGAGGGAATCTGGACAGGGCTATGCAAAATATTGCTGTTTAACATGCATTGGAGCCACATTGTGACTTGCTGCTTCTCCCATTAAGTTTGTACCTGAGGCAACAGAGGTTAAAGTGATTTGCTTAAGGACACAAGGAGCAACAATGCGATTTTACCACTAGACTACTCCTCCAAGGAGCTCTAAATTGCTGTTCTCTTTCAAGATTCAGGAGGCTGCTGAACTTGATGCCATCCAATGTGGATAAATGCTCACCAACTATCAGTATGTAATGGAAGAATTCAATACTTACTTACTAGTGCTGAGACTGTGAGTCTTCTTAAAATTAGATTTTAAGAAAAAGCAGCTGTTTGAATTGCATCTGAAACTTTGATGTTAAAATCTCTTTGGGGCTGATGTAAAAAGCTACGCTGAACCTAATAGGTGTCGTAATCTGTGCTTTAGCATGGATTTTTCCACACCAAAGTAACCCCGGTATGCAATAGCATTTTTAGCATGGAAAATAACGTGCTGCATCCTGGGTTAAAATCCATGCTACATGCAAAATGCAGGATGATGAGTTTATTAGCTACGCAGGAAGGTGTGCAAAAACTTTTAACTCCTGCTCTGACTCCTGGGTCAGAGAGGAGTTAAACTTCCTGCAGTACTCTAAGGGCAGAGAAGCAGCAGCTGCAACAGATCCATGTCTTGCTCCTTGCTCTAGTCCTGGTTCCAGACCTGGTGTTGCAGAAAAGCATCCCCCCACCCCATGCAATGTTTTATGGGGATGGCAACCGATCGGTGCAGGGAGATGGGGGATGTTAAGGAGCCGAGTGAGAAGCAAGTCACCTGCTCAGGAAATAGCTTGTGCTAGAAAATAAAACCCAAAAAGTACAAATAAAAATCTTGATAAGGGGCGATGGTGGGAAACCTGCATGTTCAACACATTAGTGTACAATTGTGGAAGACTTCTGCACATTTGCACAGATTTTCAGTTTAATGGAATACAAACGCATCGCAATTAAAATGTGTGCTTTAGTCCATTTGTTTTCAGATCATGAGGCATTTGCATGCCATTATCTTACCTCATCCCACAGGACTGTGAGCTTCTATCGCAAGAGTAAATTAAAACCCACGCCAAAATTTTGCTCTGATTTTAGTATGGGCTTTCTTACATTGCCCTTTTATTTCTTTTTTTCAAAGCCAAAAAAAAGTACTAAACAGAACATTTGAATCCTTAGTTTTGAGAAGCAAGTTTCCATTTTTTCCGTAAAGGAGGAAAACGTTGTTCCATACTAGAGAAGAGCCATTTCCAGGAGTGCATCTGGTTCTGATCCTCAGGACAGAGTTCTGCTGAAGCCTTGTGCGACTGTTCTAAGGGAAGAGTGAAGTCTTCTTGTGTATTTATGTCGAGAAGGGATATCCTCTCATTCTCTGACTGTTAACTCCATCCTTATAGAAGACGAGCACTGGAACAGTACCCAAAGTTACTGAATACATTACCCATTCAGCCTCCTAGAATTATCTTTTGCTATGTCAGGCTCACCATAGGCTCTGCATTGCTGACTCCTGCCAAAGTGTACAATGTGCTTTAGACCTTTTTTTAAAACTATTTTTTTCTGACTTCAGCATACATAAGATACTTTCCTAACTCCGGGATTTTTGTGCAAGAAATGAAATATTTCTCTTTCCCCCTTCTTCATCCTTAGGACCTCATTTACTAAGCATTTCCCCCATAGATATAGAATGGGAGAAAGGCCTTAGTAAATCAGGCCCTTATTTTCTTAGGGCCGGATTTTCAAAAAGGTTACGCACGTAAATCTGGTGGATGTACGCGCACGGAGCCTATTTTCAAAAGGCCCAGCGATGCCCGTGTAAGTACCGGGGCTTGCAAAAAAGGGGTGGGGAGAGGGAGGGGCAGGGCAGTCCGGGGGGCGGGGTCAGAGGATCCTGGCACGGCGGCCATTTGCCGCTTGGCCGGTGCGCACAACTTACTTCAGCCCCAGGGCTGAAGTAAGTTTTACAACAAGAAAAAAGAAAAAGTGGGCGGGGGAGCTAGGGGAAGGGAAGGGAAGGTGGGGTGGGGGGTAGGGAACGGGGGAAGGCAGTGCGGCTCGGCGCGCACAAGGATCCTCGATTTTATAACATGTGCTTGCTTGCGCGTGCAAGTTATAAAATCGGGCGTACATGTGTGCGTGCCAGGTAGCGTGCGGACATGTACGCCTGAGCACTGTTTTGAAAATCTACCCCTTGTTGCTTCTGTAGAGTTGGGCTGTGTAAGTACTATTATTGAACACATTTAAAAGAGGCAGTTTGGTGACTGTAGTTTGGGCAAAAGTTGTAGTTTTTTACCCCTGTTTAAGCTGATATCTTGGTCAGCGCATATCCTTCCTTGGTTGTGTAGAGACCCATTGCTTCTCTACCAGTTCTTATTTATTTATTAGATTTATATTCTGCCTTTCAGCCACTTCAGAGAGAATTGCATTCAGGCACTGTAGGTATTTCCCTGTCCTCAGAGGTGTCACAATCCAAGTTTGCACCTTGTTTAGGGAACAGATGATATTAGTGTTGGTGGTTAGCTCCCCCATCAGATCTGGTGAGTGGTGAGTTCCTTGGATAGATAAACTCTGACTACTATGTTGCTTTGTGGGTTTTTCTTTCTGTTACTCTTCCCAGGGCAGCATGCCATGGCTGTCTTTGAAGTGTTAGTCCATCTTTAAGAAATGAGCCCTCCATTGTTTTATGGATATAGACGTTTTCCCTTCCATCCTCCCTATCCTGTCCATTTTTGGGTTCCTGTAGATTAATATAAGGTTTTGTTTTGGGGGTTTTTTGCCTTTGACCTGGCACACCTTTTGTTTAGTTTTCTTATCTTTGTCCTACACTTAGAGGGAAATAATCTGTATCTTTGAAGGAGGGATGACTTATGGTTGTCTAGAAAGAGAAGGAGAGATGAGAAGAGGAGAAGCCATCATGGATCCCTATATGGGTTCATATCCATCTGTACAAGAAGTGGGGTGAAGAAGCATTCAATGAGTACCTTTCAGCTACTGTGAGGAGACAGAGGAGTTAGCAGAAATTACTGGAAGGGAAGGAGAGATAAATGACTGTGTACCAAAAGAAATATCTGTGGAACTGTATATTTAACATTCCAACTACATGGAAAGGAAGTTCCACCCTGTCTTACTCCATGGGGAAAGGAGAGAGATGAATTGGGCACTATAGATTGAAAAACCTTTTAAGAAGTCACAAATGTGTTACGATCTATCTGTATAACATCATCACAAAGGACCAATCAGGCTGTAAAGGACATTCTATCTACTACACAGTGTTCCAGGAAAGGTAGTGTTGGAGACCAGCTTCTAGCTTAATTTTTGCGGCCCATAACATCTGAACACTCAGCAGTTCTGTATGCCTGACTTGTGAAATGGGTTTTGAGGAAGAAGGGCAATATTCAGGGCTTAGATCTCTCTCCCCCCACACCCTGCTGAGGGAGTCCTGGACAATAACTTGAAGGTAACAGCATGGAAAGGTTTCGCCTTAAAGATCACGGGTGAGATATGGGCCCTTGAGATTCAGATCCGAAACTATCTGCTCGGGGTTTATAGTGCAATTCCAGATGTTGGTGATGTCAGAAGAGCGACTCGGCATATCAGAAAAGGCATAAATGAAGACTTTAATGTATTATCTGACTCTGAGAAGGAAGGAGGTGGATTTGGTTTTGGTTTTTGCAAAATACATAGGGCTTCTGATTAGCATTCCTAACATGGGATTTGAATGTTTTCATTCAGCAAAGTCAACTAATATCTTCTCCTAGAAACTTTTTCCTGCTCTCAGATTTGGGCAAACACAAGTCCACAGCACACAGACAGGAAAACAAATTAATCTATTTTAAATGCAGTAAATATAAACAAAGCTACACTGAAAGTAACATTTTTAAAGTGATTTCATTTAATCTGATTGCATAGGGGAAAATCTTTTGAGAAGAGGGGCTACTATATATTGAAGTGAAGCACCAGCAGGTTTATGACGTGCGCAGTGTGAGTAATGCCAGAGTGCAAGTTAATTACAGCGATCTCAATTCTGCAAAATTCCTGAAGCATGTAACTAGATGAATATCTGGAGAGATTTGGCCCTCGGCATTTTCTCTCACCGCTGAAAATATATTTCAGGCCAGCGTGGAGGGTATTCAGCTCAGTCCCATCAGATTGCGTACAATGTTTTACCTGCAACTGAATTTCCTAGAATGGAGGCCAGGATCATTAGAGTTGGAGGGAAACAGATGCATTGCTCCCAGTCAATAAAAGGGAAGCAGCATGCCATTGTGACCTCAGCTCACTATTAAAGCTAAACCTTTTGCAGTCCCACAAAGCCCTGCCTCAAATCAGTTTATGGCCATTGGGAAGAAAAGAAGCTTTATCAATAGAAACCAATTTTACCAAGTAGCTATATGAGCTGCTGTCTAGATTTATTGGCGTAACAATCATTTTTTTAGTCATTTAATTGTAAATCATGTAATGAGTGGATAGGCATCGTTTTGGCTTGCTATTTCAAGAATGCCTTCATGTCCATGATTAGGCTATGGTCGGCTCAGCTTCCTCTTGCATTGTATGTGTGATGGAAGGTTTCTTTTCTGACAGAATTACACTGTTGGCACTTTACTTGGCATTTGCTTCTTAGCTGTTCACCTGAAAGGATTCCAGTATCAGACAGAATCCATCACACAGAACAGCCCTGCAAAGTGGTAGCCTAGACACCGGCTCACAGGAGGCTGCGTGCACAGCAGGCTTCAGAAGGGCAGACTGCTAAGAAAGAGCCTGCAGAAGTGGAAAACTCCTTTCAAACACAGGGATATCGCTTGCTGCTAGGGGGCCGCTCCCCTGCTTGCTTATTTATTTATTTATTTATTTATTTAGAGTTTCTTCTATACCGATAGCCGTTTGCACATCGTATCGGTTTACATACAACTAAGAACTTTTGGGCATGGCCCTTACATAGAACAATCGCAAAATATATAAAAATAGATGCAAGAGAAATATATGTCTTAAGAACAGGGAACTATATAAAGGGGTATCTTAGACAGCTACAATAAAACTAACTATATATTAATGCGTGAAATTACAATACAGGGCATCATGCCTCCCCCATTCCAGTGAGGTTGGTAAAACTTATTTTGCTTACCAACCTCACTGGAATGGGTGAGGCCCGGGGGAGCGCCACTTTGGATTCTCCGTTCATGTTTTGATGCTTTGAGAGGGTGTGGGAGATGTGTGTGTGTATGTGTGTGTGAGGTAGTGGTGGGGGACGGCTGATGTGGTATGGGGGAATGAGAGCCTGTGCCACTTGTGGGGTGTGCGACCTGTGGCAGCCGCACAAGCCACGATGCTCAAGGGGGCTCCTCTTCCCCCCCCCCCCCGCCCTCTTGCACTCTTCCATATGATGTCTGCAAGCAAAAACCTCAGGAACACAAAGTGGGAGGAAGGGGGGGGCTTCGGGGCGTGGTAGTAGGTGAAGGAAGAGCCTGAAAAGAGGAGGAGGAGAAAAGAAAAAACGATGGGGATGCTGCCGGGCAGGAAAGGGAATAACGAGAAAGAGAAGAGGCTGCTAGGGGGAAGAGAGAAGGGGACGCCCATCATTGTGAGAAGGGGGGAAAAAGCAGGGTAGAGAGTGAGGAAAGTGTGTGTGGGGGGGGGGGGGGGGGGGGAAGAGAGCCACTGCCACTGCTGAAAGAGCGTAGTGTCCGAGCTGCCGACCCGGGTGTGGGGGACCAGTTTCAGTTTGCACACAAGGTGCCAGTTAGCCTAGAGCCAGTCCTGAGTGTGAGGATGTGGGTGCTCTTTCTCCCCTTGCCATTTTTCCCACTCTCCACTCCCCACCCCCTTCCCCCAATCTTTGCACTATCCAGTTTCTGCCCCTTTCAATTCCCCTTTCTCTTCCCTCTCTGTATAGGTGGTGTTTGGGGGGAGTGGCGTAGGAGTGTGGAGGTGCACTTTTTTACCCTCCCATGCTCCACTTTGTCACCTCACCCCTGCTCTCTCCCCCTCTCACTGCTTTCATTTACATTCTCCGCTTTTTTCTCCTCCCGCTCTCTCCTTGTAAATTTTTACACAAAATGTATATTATTTTTGCACAAAAAATAGCAAATTCTGTGCACAATATTACAATTCTGCAGACTTTATGTGCTCAGATAATTGCTGTCTTTGAGTAATAATTAAGTTATATTGGGGTACAGAAAAAAGCTATTACTTAAATATGCAGATCTTTTTTATTTTTTGACCAGAATGTTCCAATCACAGGGCCTGGCCATCCAGATTGCTTTCACCTTCCCTCAGCCTCAATAA
Organism: Rhinatrema bivittatum; assembly: GCF_901001135.1. Classification (NCBI taxonomy): domain Eukaryota; kingdom Metazoa; phylum Chordata; class Amphibia; order Gymnophiona; family Rhinatrematidae; genus Rhinatrema; species Rhinatrema bivittatum. The sequence continues at coordinate 195,369,584 of NC_042615.1, forward strand.
TCCTCCCCAGCTCCCTTGCCCTCCCTCAGTCTCAATGTCTCTCCCCAGCTCTCTCTCTCTTATGACTTGAATCTCTTCACCATACTAATCTCTGCACCCCCGCACCCCCGGACCAATCCCCTAGTTCACTCACTACCTTCCCCTTCTTCCAGGGTTGACCCCTTTCCATCCCTTTCCCCCCAATAGCTTTGTCTCTCTGTCCCACTCTCAAATCCTCTCCCCCCCCCCCCCATTCTCTCTCTCTGTTCCCCCCACTCCCCAGGAAGACCTTCAGATCACTCTCTCTGTTCCCTCCCCAGGCTCAGACCCCCTTTCTTCCAGCTCTCTCTCTCCCCACCCCCAGCTTTCTCTCTTCTCTCCCAGGCTTGACCCCTCTCCCCCTCCAGTTCTCTATCTCTGCTTTCTCCAGCAAGACCCCAGGCCTTTTCTTTCTGCCTGCCCACAAGAATTGAACCCCTCTCCAGTTCTCTCTCCCTACCCCAGCTTTCTCTCTTCTCTCCCAGGCTTGACACCCCCCCCTTCCAGTTCTCTATCTCTGCTTTCTCCAGCAAGACCCCAGGCCCTTTATTTCTGCCTACCCATAAGAACTGAACCCCTCTCCAGTTCTCTCTCTCTCTCCTCCTCCTCCCCCCCTTCAGTCCCCTCTACTCAGCAAGACCCCCCAGCTTTCTCTATACCCTCCTCCCCCCACTTTAGGAAGACTTCCTAGCTTTCTCTCTTTCTATCACCCCATCTCTCGCCTACCTTCACCAAGTTCTCTGTCTACTTCTCTTGCTCAGGTTCCACCAGACCCCCCACTGCTCCCTCCTTTGGTCAGACCCAAGCAGAGCAAGGCTCATCTTTTCCAGCCTGCATAGGCCAATGTTGATTCTCCCTATTCTTTCCAGATCTGCATAGGGCAGCCCGCCGCTGCTGCTTTATCACAGCCAGCTGACACCCACACTATCACCTCCTCTCTTCTGGCCAACACAGGTCTCCACTGATGTAGCTGTTGCTTCCTGGGAGGGGGCAAATTCATATTTCTGCATGGAAGGAGAATTTTGTGCAAGTTCTTTTTAGCTGTGTAATGCAGAATACAACCCACGAGAAGCTGGTTATGATGAGATTGAAAAAAAAAAATAAAGGTAATTAGACAAGGGGCACGTCACAGAGAGCAGAAAGTGCTAACAAAATAGAAAGGAGAAAGCCCATACAGCAACACCTGCAAAAAGAGCATCTCTTCCATTCCAAGGTAAATCCCGGGTAATCATGCATGCACTGTTGCAAATGTGAATTGGAGGACTCGTGGTCCCTACATCATCTGCTGCATGGCATGAGCTGTCAAGGAGACAAAAGAAGAGGAAAGGGAAAAAACATTTATGTACATGAACATAGCATAAGATTAGAAAGGTCAAGTGCACAGAAGATGAAACACATACATCAATAAAAAGGCCAGGGCAGATTGTAGCTACATGACAAAACACTGATAATTGAACACAGAAATGTCACCTATCATTTACATGCCCTAGAGGACTGCATACAAAGCACATCAATGAAAGGATTCCACAGGTTACACAGGAGCATGTACTACGAAAACCTAGACCATGTTGATCACAGAAAACAGTACCTGTCACACAGGCATGCCAGACACTGTAACATACTTTGAGCCACACAAGGAGCTATGCAGGACAGTGACAGACGGGTAAAGGGAAATACCTGATCCTTCAATCCCTCATATCCTCCAGGAGCTATTACATTTGCAAACTGCCCCTCCTGAAACCCAAAAGGGAAGATACCCTTTTTTTTTTTCACAGCGGACGGCACATCCTGAAGGAGGCAACACCGGAGTCACCTGTAGGAGCTGGGAGAGAGGCCCGTGCAGCCGGCGCTTGAGCCCATCGGGGTAAGGCTTTTAACTCTCGCCCTACCTCCGTGGGCCCCTGCACCGGCCACGCGGGAGCAGCTTCTTCCTCCATCCTCTTCCCTCCGCTTCGTGCCGACCCGATCCAGCCCCCCTCCGGCCGATCGAGTAAACCAGGGAGGAGTTAATTCAGGGTTGGCCCTCTTTCTGCCGACCGACGCCGCCTCAGCACAACTAAGTTGCGCCGGTGACCTCACTCCAGCGCGACTACAGAAGATTTAAAGCGCCAATGCGCTCCCAGGCGCTGGGTGCCGGGCATCGCGTGCGACAAAGGGACCCGCCCCCTTTGTGTGCCCCTTCGTGCAGCCCCGAAGGGCCTCACTTAATCCCTGATTATACTCCTTCTAATTCCTTCTTAATCATCATTACTCTTCCCCGGCTCCCACCTGAATTGAGGTCTGCCTCCTCTTACCCTCCCTTGCTACCAGCTCCTCACGCACTTCCAGTCGTCCCAGCTGCTGGAGAACGAGTTAGAGAGAATCGTCTCAAGGAAGGGGAGGACCCCTCACCATGAGTTTGACCGTTCCCCCCTAGGGGCTCAAGGCCTATTGATAGCACCTTATATCATCAATTCTCAACCTGCACTCCAGTAGGAACGTGTTCTGAGGAGCCGGCCTCCCTGCTAATCTCTCATAACATTCTCATACAAAAGCATTCATCCAGCACTCATCTACACCATTCAACCATCCAGCATTCACCTTTTTCACCTTTTGACATCAACCTACGACCAATCCCCTCCACCAGCAACCTCCGAGCACCCCGCCTCCTCCAGCGACCATCCAGCACCATCCAACGATCATCTAACACCCGTCTCTACAATTGATTCATCCAGCACTCTCCCCCTCCAGCAATCGTTTCAGCACTCATCTATTCCAGCAAGCATCCAGCACCCTTCTCCGCCAGCAATCACTCCAGCACCCATTGTCTCCTGCACTCATCAACCACCCTGTTCTCATCACTCCCAGCAACATCCCATCATTCATCTCTTCTAGCAGCAATACTTCACTCCACGGTCCTAACCGTCATCCAGTATCATCCAAAAAGACAACATGCTACAAACCTTCCCTATTCCTATTATCCCACGCTCACTTCCTTACAGAGCTAATCAACCCATACTCAACCTAAGCTCAAAGAGATCCCTGATTCCAATCATGATCTCCCCTCTAACCCAATTCCTAGGCTTGTCTTTAATCACCTTAACCCTGCTCAACTCGCAATCACTCTCAAAAAAATCTCACTTGCTCAACGACTACCTTCTGGACACACAACCGGACATATGTGCCATTACCGAAACTTGGCTGAAAAACACAGATACTCCCCTAATCAACCAACTAGCAATACAACTATATGATTTCTTCTCTATCCCCAGACCTAAAAACAGAGGGGGAGGAATAATGTTAATCGCTAAAAAAGAACTGAGACTATCCCAGCAAGCCTTTAAATCGACGACCAAACTAGAAATCGGACTATTCAAATCCACCCAGCTTCAAATCTGCCTTATATACGCCCCCCCCCCCCCGGGGGCTACTAGAAGCCGACCCCTCTCCTCTCATTGAAATTATAGCCAAACACATCAACACCAACTCTCCTGCTATCATTTTAGGAAACTTCAACATCCATGTTGACTCCCCCTCTCCCTCATCCAATTGCGAAGTCCTTCTTTCCTTTCTCCAGGCTATGGGATTCAAACAAATTATAAACAATCCCCCACACAAGGCAGGCCACACGCTCGACCTAATATTCACGAATGAAACCATCTCGCCCATCTCCCCGCCTACCTGTACCCCCATCCCTTGGTCAGATCACTCGCTGATAGTTACTGAATTATCAATAAAACAAAAACAGACTCCCATTGTCAATAAATCTTCCATCCAAATCAGGAAACCATGTTCCATGGACACACTCAGCAACAGCCTTGCCAAAGACCTAACTAACCTGGTCCTCTCCGATGCTGACACCGCTATTAACTCCTGGCAAACTATCACACACTCAGTAGCAAACATAATCTGCCCCATGTCTTCAAAAGTTATCAACCCAGCCTGCATGAACAAAAAACCCTGGTTCTCAACCGAATTAAGAAAACACAAACAAGACCTACAACACAAAGAACAACGCTGGGGGAAGGATCCCTCCCCTACCTCACGGGCTTCCTATAAAACCTCAATGAAGAATGAACTATTATAGGACCTCCATTCTCCGCACTAAACGAGATTTCTATGCCAAAAAAATACACGGCTTCCTATACGACCCAAAAACTCTTTTCTCATATGTTGCAGCACTTACAACCCCTGTTCCTCCTACCTTCCCAGAAGAAGAAGCCCAAAACAAATCTACTGAGCTGGCAATCTTCTTTGACAACAAAATCAAAAATCTACTTGCCCCTCTGGCAACATCCAACATTTCATCAAATTCTCCGCCTCCACCCAGCCAGAATCTCTCATCAAATATCCACAAACAGATGCTAGAATCTCTTGAACCCACATCATCCCTGGAAATCGAATCGATAATCAAGAATATGAAGCCTTCATCACATCCTTTGGACCAAATTCCGACCAAACTCCTTCTCACCATTCCTAACACCATTGCTAAACCTCTGGCCGACATCATAAATTGCTCCCTCACGCAAGGATCTGTCCCTGACGCTTTAAAAATTGCTTCTCTGAAGCCCTTACTAAAAAAACCCAACCTAGACCCAGCTAACCCTGTAAATTTCTGCCCCATTGCAAACTTACCTTTTATAGCCAAGCTAATGGAAAAGCTGGTCAACATCCGACTCACAGACTACCTTGACTCTCACAACATTCTCTACCCTTCCCAATTCAGTTTCAGGAAACGCCTAAACACAGAATCCCTCCTCCTTTCATTAACGGACAACATCCTGATGGGCCTTGACAAGGGACAATCCTACCTTCTAGCTCTTCTCGACATCTCCGCGGCGTTCGACACTGTAAACCATACCATCTTCATCAACTGTCTAATGGAAATAGGCATCTCTAGCTCTGCACTGCTCTGGTTCAAATCCTTTCTGAACAACAGGCACTACAAAGTTAAAATAAATGACAAAGAATCGCACCCCATACCTTCTAAACAAGGAGTAGCACAGGGTTCATCACTCTCCCCTACCCTGTTTAATATCTATCTACTCCCTTTATGCCAATTACTTAATAGGGATGTGAATCGTTTTTTGACGATTTAAAATATCGTCCGATATATTTTAAATCGTCAAAAATCATTAGGGCCACGATACAATACCAATTCCCCCGATTTATCGTTAAAAAATCGTAAATCGGGGGAAGGGGGAGGGCAGAAAACCGGCACACTAAAACCCCCTAAAACCCACCCCCGACCCTTTAAATTAAATCCCCCACCCTCCCGAACCCCCCCCCCAAATGCTTTAAATAACCTGGGGATCCAGCGGTGGTCCAGAACGGCGGCGGTCCGGAACGGCCCCCTCAATTGAATCCTGTTGTCTTCAGCCAGCGCCATTTTGCAAAATGGCCGCCGCAAAATGGCGGCGGCCATAGACAAAAACGATTCAACGCAGGAGGTCGTTCCGGACCCCCGCTGGACTTTTGGCAAGTCTTGTGGGGGTCAGGAGGCCCCCCCAAGCTGGCCAAAAATTCAGCGGCGGTCCGGAACCCCCGCTGAACGACCTCCTGCAGTCGATCTCCTGCCGGCACCATTTTCCGTACGGAAAACGATTCGCGGCAAGAAATCGCTTCCTGAACCCCGCTGGACTCCCAGGAACTTTTGGCCAGCTTGGGGGAGCCTCCTGACCCCCACAAGACTTGCCAAAAGTCCAGCGGGGGTCCGGAACGACCTCCTGCGTCGAATCGTTTTTGTCTATGGCCGCCGCCATTTTGCGGCGGCCATTTTGCAAATGTCGCCGGCTGAAGACAACAGGATTCAATTGAGGGGGCCGTTCCGGACCGCCGCCGTTCTGGACCACCGCTGGATCCCCAGGTTATTTAAAGCATTGGGGGGGGGGTTCGGGAGGGTGGGGGATTTAATTTAAAGGGTCGGGGGTGGGTTTTAGGGGTTTTAGTGTGTCGGCTCACGATTTTAACGATTTTCACGATAGTTTACACACCCAAACGGCAACAATACGATTCCCTCCCCCTCCCAGCCGAAATCGATCGTTAAGACGATCGAGGACACGATTCACATCTCTATTACTTAATAGCCTCAACCTCACCCACTTTATATACGCAGATGATGTGCAGATCATAATCCCCATCTCAGATTCCTTCTCCACTACTCTAAACATTTGGGACAGTTGTCTACACACAATCAACCTCCTTCTTTCGAGCCTCAACCTGGTCCTTAATATGTCCAAAACAGAACTCCTGGTCATCTCCCCTAGCGATAACAACCCCTTCACCAACAATGCAATTATTCCTCTAGCAAGCCAGGTTAGAGACCTTGGGGCCACCCTTGACTCTAGATTGAACTTCAAAAAATTCATTAACTCCACAACTAATGAATGCTTCTTTAAGCTACAGGTCCTAAAGCAGCTAAGACCGCTCTTACACTTCCATGATTTCCGTTCAGTTCTTCAAGCCATTCTGTTTTCAAAGATTGACTACTGCAGCGCTCTACTACTCGGTCTCCCCGCCTCATCTACTAAACCTCTACATATGCTGCAAAACGCAGCGGCCAGGATCCTTACAAACACATGTCGTAAGGACCACATCACACCAATCCTAAAAATCCTACACTGGCTTCCCATCCATTACAGAATACTCTTCAAAACTCTTACCATCATCCACAAATCTGTCTACCAGCAACCCATACTCCAACTCTCCATTCCTCTCGAACTACATGTTTCCGCAAGGCCGATTAGATCCGCATACAAAGGCTCTCTCCAGGCTCCCCAATCAAATCCTCGGTTCACAACTCCATTCATAAACGAGCACTCTCAACAGCAGGACCGCTCCATTGGAATTCACTACCCCTGGATCTACGCCAGGAACAATGCCATCTTTCGTTCAGAAAGAAACTGAAAACATGGTTGTTCGCGCAAGCATTCAGCTGAACGAGCCTCAAATCAACCAGTACTGACTCTCTCACCCTCCCCCCTCCTTCCTACCAGTTTTCCCCACCACCTTGCCTCGCCTCGCTCCGGTCCCTGCCCTCCCCTCACCCACCCAGTTCCTCTCCTGCTCCTTTACCCACAGGAAATGTTATGCTTCTTTACCCCGCAAGAAATGTTATCCTAGTAACTGCTTATGATAAATTACCCACAGAATCAAGCAACTCTATGTTTATCTATATATGTACCGCTACTTAATTTAGTGTTCGCTGCTCAACTATATTACTCTCCAGTTGTATTCGTTTGAACTTCGTCTTCCTCTCTCCTAATGCCCAAGTTTATACTCCCTGTTTATTGTAACTTTGTCTTCTGCATAATTGTTAATGTGGTTTTTCCCCTAGTTCCATTGTAAACTGGTACAATAAGACTTGTCTTGAGCATCGGTATATTAAAAGAATTTAAATAAATAAATTAAATAAATAAATTTTGACCCCAGACCAGCAGCAGGATCTTCACATGTTCCAGATCAGTCTGGGAAACACTAGAAATACGAACATTCTTATTAGGTCACAACTTAAACAAGGTCAGAGCAACCTACATAGGCTCTATTGCACATCTCTTTCCCCTTGATAACATATATTAGAGCCATCAACAATGTATGAGAACCCTACATTTCACACTAACAGGGTCATTCATCAAAATGTATTATGGCGTTATCGCAGGTGTTAGGGCACTAATGCCCACAATAAGGCATGCATTATTTATCACATCACGAGATGAATATGCACATTTTTAAATTTTAGTGAAGGGGAAGAGTTTGGGCAGGATTTATGAAAATGAGGGACATTTAGCATTGCATGCAATCACTTAACACATGTTTTAATGCCAGAAATAACTACACCTTTTTACCTGGCATTAAGCTGTGCAATAAGCCTAAAACAGGATTTGCAATATTTATCAGAATCCCATTTGAGAAAGAGAGAAAGAGAGAAAGAGAGAGAGAGAGGGAGGGAGGGAGAGAGAGCACCTCTTGGGTGCACACACATATTACTCAACAATTTATACCACTGTAGGAGGGTCAACTAGTAACTCAAGGTGAGGTTTTGGTGGTGGTCTAGGGTTTGGAGGCCAGTTTTACATTTACAGTGAGAAATACAAACAGCACAGTATATATCAGTGAACATTTTATGTGATTTGGAATGAGGAAAGGTATACAAAGATACAAAAATTAAATTGCTACAATGTACTCTCGCCCTAGATTGAGAGTTCATCAAGCTAGGCCAAGAGTACATTGTAGAAATCTCATTGTTGTGTATCTTTCCTTATTCCAAATCACATCAAATGTTCACTGATGTGTACTGTGCTGTTCGTACGTCTCACTGTGAATGTAAAACTGGCCCCAAAAACTTAGACCATCAGCAAAACCTCACCTCGAGTTACTAGTTGACCCTCCTACAGTGATATAAATAGTTCATTTCTCTCTCTCTCAGAAATGCCTGAGTACTAAAATAGCATGCATTGCAGTAACTAAAAAATTGCCCTAACCAGGTGCCTTTTTCATCATAGGCACTATTCATGCAACAATTATAGTAAAATGATAGAATCTAGGCTTAAGTGATCTAGCAGAAGAAATGTGAACTTACTGGACCTGGCAGGGTTAATTCTTCTAGGTCCCACAGGTGCAAGTGGAAGTAGTGTGGTTGCTGTGATGGTGGTGGTGCTCCCTGCAGCTGCCATTTCTAAAATTCACTCAGGCAATGATCTTGAGCATGTGATATCTTTCTATAGTGTCCAACACCACTGCTAGGGTGACAACTCAGAGCTATTTAAGGGCATTATATCTGTTTGTCCTCTCTTGGCACTGCTTATACACATCTTCTGCCTCTTTGTGTCGGGGACCAGCAACCTATTGAAAGGCATAGCATGAGCAAGTGGCAGCTCTCCCCCATGTATCCGCAGATATGTTCATTGTTTCTTCCATGCATGATTTACATGATAATTGTCAGGTATCCTTACAAAAAGCAGGGAAGGAAGCAGTGAGTAGTGCTTTCTGTTATACAGGTTGGGTAGGAGAGAAGGAAGACAAGAAGAAACAAAAGAAACAGAGGACAGATTAATAAAGAGACAGGGAGACCGAAGACTGGGAGGGAAGGTAAGAGAGAAATGGTGGGAATGCTGGGAAAAGACGAAGGACAGTGTGGGATGGAGGGCTGGGAGAGGAAATCAGTGTGAGAGACAGAGGTGAGAAAGGGGGAGATGTGAGTGTAAGATAGAAGAGGGTAAACTTGAGAGATCATGGGAAGAGATAAATAGAAAAGGTAGAAGTGAAGAGCTATTTATGGAGGGAAGGGAGGCAAAGACCAACATATGGAGAGAAGTAACATGGGAGCCAGAGAATTAGATGATAGACAGAAGAAGGAGAAACATAAATGAAAGCAAAAGAGAACTGGGAGGAAGGATCAAATGACAGAGAAAAGCAATGGAGAGAAAGAGCAGAACGATAAAAAAAGGCAACTAAGGTAGAATAATTAATTTCTATTTAATTATAGGATTGGTTGAAATTTGAAAGCTTTAAATTAGATCTTATATGTATATATACACAATTTAAAATACTTTTAGCATTCCTTGTTTAATAGCTGTTATGCTACTGCTATAATTTTGTTAGCTCCATCTTCTGCAATATTTAACAAATGCTGTTTCTGATTTCTGCCATATTTTTCTGGAATTAAGAATGAGGAAGGAGGCTGTCTGCAGAGTACCTTCAGCTTTTCTCTCCCTTACTCTCCTGTCCACACCCCAGTGTTCCTGAAGTCAAAAGCCCAAACGTGGGCTGTCTGTTATAAGCTTAGAATTACATTTTCACAATTTGCCAGACCCGCCCCCTCCCCCAAATACCTGTTCATCACGGCCTCTTTTTTGGCCTCTAAATGGGCACGTCAAGCCCTTAATGAGCAATTTGTAATACTGTGTATTGAGAAACATAACTGTCCCCAAGTTTGATAGTTGAAATTACAGTAGAGGAAAGAAGTGACAAAGTACCCTAATAGCATGCACTTACGATAAATCAGCATGCAGTATATTTTGAATTAATGATTAGATAATGTAGTTGGAGATACCATTAATTACATACAAGACATGATATGTCCAGTTTTGGATGCAATTAATTATGTATAAGATGTTATCCATGTGCTTATGCAATCCCAAGAGCTTTCTAATGCAGAATTCAAGGAGACTGCCTACACCACCCCTACTCACGGAGGACACATATTGTTACATTATGAGTATTCATTTCTACTTAAATTAACAGAATAGAAGAGAATTCTTATCTAGCTTTGTTTCTCCTTAGAGCAGCAATAAGAGCCAGATTGTTAACAATATCAATTTGTCAGTTTCTTGATTCTGCTATGATCTCTTGAAGTCTTTTTCCTAGGTTTTCTTTCTTGGCTGTTCTCATATTTTATTTTATTTTTATTAAATGTGTTTCACTTCTTTTATTTTTTTTTTAGGTAAAAGTATACAGTTTTTGTTATGATCACAAGCTGTTTCAGGTTATTTTGTGTGTGCAAATCTCTTTCCTGCAGTTTATTCTTTAGCTGTTTATGACATTTGTTGGGGTGATGCCTGAATTGGGGTTCTAACAAGGATCGGTACAGCAGAAAACCAATTTATCTAGCTTAATAGTAGGGGTACAGGTTAAGTCAGATGGACATAAAAAATCTTTAAAACACATTTCCTTTTTTGAATTAAGCAAAAACAGAATGAAAAAGAGGTATACCCTGGTTTTGACCTGCCAAGAGGATAATCAGAAATTTCCTAGCATCATTGCTTTAACCACGTCATGCATGGTAATTCTCCTCCTCTGTTCAGTATGATTACATATGTGCATGTTTGGGGTAAATTTTCAGTAGGGCTTCCAAGTGGCACTCTACTCACTAAGGGACGGATTTTAAAAGCCCTGGATTTACGCGTGCAGGGGCTTGAAAAAAGGGGCTGGCGGGGGTGGTCCGGGGGCGGTCTGGGGGCAGGGCGGGGCATGGCCAGAGGCCTCTGTAGGGCCTCTAGGCCGGGGGATCGTGTGCTGGCACTTGGCCGGTGTATGCAACCCACGCCTGCCCAGAGGCAGGCACAACTTTAAAAACAAAGGTCAGGGGGGGTTTAGGTAGGGCTGGGGGGTGGGTTAGGTAGGGGAAGGGAGGGGAAGGTGGAGGGGGGGGGGGCGGAAGGAAAGTGCCCTCTGAGGCCGCTCTGATGTTATAAAATCCGGGGTCGGTGCGCAAGGGGGTGCATGCTGCCCTGCATGCGGGCATAGATTTGTGCGCACCGGGTTGCGTGCACGAATCTATGCCCGCACGTACCTCTTAAAATCCAGCCCTAACTTTTTAGTCTGCATGGATCCACCCAATATTCATAAAACAATGTATCAGTGTGCATTGTGTTTGAATGTTGACTCGTTATGCAGTCAAATATACGCACATATGTTTTTACTATCTAAAGTGAAGGTGTAAAGCAAGCATGCTAGTGGCTTAGCCTACCTGTGTATATCTTTGAAATATCTCCATGCACATAGTTTCCAACTACATCTCTGTTCAGCACCAAGACACATTCCTTCTGTCCGTAAGTGTGGGTTTTCTCACATGTTTATTTATATGGTGAGGTTTCCCTTCACCTTCGCCATCAGTGGATGACTATTCCAGAGACACACAAATTGATAATCAGAGCCGAAGTCCCACAGGCCATGAATTTTTTTTAGATAAATCTTAGTCATTCTCATTGTAACCCATATTCATATTTGGCTTGCCCAGTTCAGATATTTTGACTTGGTCAGAATGGGAACACTTTCAGATTTTTGTTTGAGGTTTTGTGCTATTTTTTAATATATTGAATCTGAAAATATTGATCAGTTTAAGTAAATATGGACTTAAGCAAAAATGAACTTGCCCTTATCATGTGACAGAGAATGCCTAATAGCACCGGTATCCCCATCACAAGATAAGGGCAAAGGGCGGCTGGGAGCAGAAGAATGCTCCCAGGCCCTCCTGCTAGACCACCAGGGCAGTATTGGTGAGTCCTGGGGGGGGGGGGGGGGGATCAGGAAGGTGAGCTAGGTTCTTCAGTAGGTGGGAGATTCAATATTTTACTAAAAGGGAAGGGTTGGCGCAGGTTCTTTCTTTTTTTTTTTTTTAAATAACATTTTGGTTTTTTTGGCTCCCATCCAAAAAAATGATAGAAAAAAACCCATGAAATTTCGTGTTTTATTTATATCATTTTTTGAGAGCCACGAAATGAAACAAAATAGGAAATATCAACAATATTTCCTATTTTGTTTCTAACAACTACACCCCTAGTGGATATCCTGAAAACCTGACCTGTTTGAGGCACTCCTAGACTTGAGTTGCTTACCCCTGCCTCAGGCAGTGAGGCAGCAAAGGAGACAAGAAGGATCTCTACATCAGAGATATCAGATGCCAAGAAGCGGGCGCAGCTGGTTATAGAAGAACTGGCACTTATGGTTCCACAGTTGGTCCATAAAGCACCATCGGGGTGGAATTCAAACCCAGAGCCAGCAAGGACTAAGTTAAAGAATTGGGGATGTGCACTGTGTGTTGGTCGTGACTCTGTCATGGGTAACCCTAAGAGATGGGGGTGAGTATGTCACTAAGTCCCTGTTCCAAAGCACAGCTGGTGGGAAGCCAGAGGAAGGGGAATGGAATGTCTTGGCCTCTTCAGGGTGGGATCCAGAAGAGAGTAAAGATGCTTGGCCCAATGGGTCCAAGCTGAGGAGAGGGGTATGTAAACAGTACCCCTAGTATACCTTATTTGCTTGGTCTACCTTAAATTCCTTAAAGAGAGTATGCTCTATGGGCAGGTGGGGCTCAGAGGGCATAACCAGAGTCTGAGGAATAAGAACTTGGATCCAGATGGGGATAACAGACCAGGCCCAGGTCTCCAGGAGGAAGGCAGCTCCTGTAACATAATGCTGTCCAAACACTGAGCTGAGATGAAGCTGAACTGTAAGTAAAGAGAGTACACTGCTTTGAAAAAAAGACAGTCTACTGTTGTGTAATTGTGAATCTGTAATAAAGATCAGTGTTTTAAGAAAGGCTGTAATCACACTAGTTTGTCTCCAGGCCTGTGGGAATTGCCACTCGTTCCCACATACACCAGTGTAAATGGAAGTGCCATCACACTTCTGTCTTTCCCCTTAGCATCTCTTCCTTTCCCCCACATTCACTATTTTTCAGTTACTAAGATATTGTTTTTGAGATAAAGAGCTTCTCCTCCTTTTTTACCCTATTTTCCTCAACAGATTATAGCCCAGGATGGCCATATCCCATTCATGATAGCTATAATATCCAAGTCCATCTCCACCATTAGGGCCTGAAAATCTGGAACTATGTTGCTCAGACTGTGAGCATTTATGCACATAGCTTTCCAGCTTTTGACTCATCTTTCTGCTCTTCCCAGTCACCTTTTCTGTGCTTTTTCCTAAAAGTGGACTAATTTTGTTTCTAATATCTCCCACCACTTCCTATATTTGTATGCAGTGACTTCCTTCTGCCATTCCCATTCCTTAGTTTAAATGCCTGTTGATGCATGTTTTGAATTTCTCACTTAGGATCCTTTTTCTTGCCACAGACAGAAGCAGACCATCCTTGCTGTATAGAGTTTTATTATTCCATATACTGCCCCTACACACAATGTATTCAAATCTTTTTTCATTGCACCAGGATTTGAGCCATGTATTGATGTTAGCTATACTCAAACCACTATAGAATTGACCTGGACATGTTTTTACACTCATTTAATAGTTAATCTTGTCTAAAAAACTGTTACCGAACCTTATGGCACCTATGTAAAATGAAAGATTATAATTGCATTACTTTTACGTGCCTTTATGTAAACCGTTGTGACAGTACCCACCTTAATGACGGTATAGAAAAAGATTTAAATTAAATAAAATAAATATACGACCTAACATTTCCCTTCCCTTTCCATGTACACGTCTGAAAAGACAAAAGTCTGTGTCATGTGCCCAAACTGCTTCCCCAGATTCTGGAAATCTCACTTTACTTCTTGGTTATTGGTCCCTAGATGGATGATAACATAAGTTTTATATTCCTTACTTTCTTCCTTAATGGTATTGACAATCTGATTTATATTTCTGCCAACTGAGGATCCTAGAAGGCTATTGTGTCCCTCAAACAGAATCCAGTTTCTCAGCAGAAGGAGCTTTCTGTTAGGGTGTTTGGCAGCATTTTGTGGTTTCTGTTGGACTCTGTTGTTACCCTGTCCCAGCAGAGAGAGTATTGGTATCGATGCTTGATGTTGATATCTGCTTTCAGCATTCCTTGAATGTCTCTTGTTTCAGGTACCACTTCAGCTTCTATTTTTGGAGCATCTTCATTTTTCAGTGTAGAAATGTTGTTTTGTATGGGCATCATTTGGGTGGGTAGCTATCGCCTTGTTGCACACTTCCAGAGCCCACTGTAATCCATTTATTCATAGGTTTTCAAATCCTCTGTGGGAACAGGGGCAGATATTCTGGATGTCACACAATTGGAGAGGAGTTTTTTAAACATGGACAATTTCTCTTTCAGTTGATTTAAATCCTTTTTTTTATTGAAGACAGCTGAAGGCAAATAGGACAAACCTAATGGTCTGCCTTAAGACCAAGGCACCACAATTGTTTCACCAAAGAGTTTTAATTGCTCTTATACATGTGCCCTAAAGCTATTTAAGAAAAACAAGGTAAGGGGTGGGTGGGAGACAGAGTAAGTGGAAGGGCTTTTAAGTGTCAGGGCACTTTAAACACCAAATTAAATTCCTTAACTGCTACTCAAAATGTGTTACGATTCTGCTTGTGGGATAGACCCACAAGCAGCCTCTCACCTTCTGCCAGTCAGCGTTCCTGCTCCCCAACACCGTCTGCCTGCTTGTTTCACAGCCGGAGCCGCCGCTGATGTTCCCCTGCGGTCCGGAGACCACTCACATTCAGCTTCCATACGGTGGGCCTTGCCGCCATGCCTCCATGCGGCCCAGAGGCCGCCGTGGCTCACCACTGCTGTCCTGGCCTGAAACCACCGCCGACGTCTCTCCTCCACCTCACGGCCATGAGGCTGCAGACGCTGTTCCTGTGCAGCCTGGAGGCTGCCCTGAAGCCTCCTGTCTTCACGGCAGGAGCCGCTGACATCCTCTTCCTCTTCGCGGCCCGGAGGCCACCCTGAAGTCTTCAGTCTTCGCAGCAGGAAGCCACTGATGTCAGCACCATCCTCCGCTTGGAGCTGCTCTCGTTTGGGTCCTCCCACGGCAGGGAGTGCCGCCTCCAGCTTCCTCTTCGTGGCTAGGCTGCCACTGGTGTTTCTTCAGCAACTGGAGCCGCCCCCAGTTTTTCTTTTGTGGCAGGAGCCACCTCCGACACTTTGGGCCTGATCCTTCTTCACAGCATGGCTGCTGTCCCTGGTCCTGCCTCCTACCTCCTTAGGCGTGAGGCCGCGCCTCCTCTCTGGATTTAAAGGGACAGTCCTTCTGGCTTCTCCTTGTGATGTCATCTTGGATGTTCCTCTTCAGACCTACAAAAGGGCTCAGCCTTCAGCTCCTCTTCATCTTCGCAAGGAGTCGGTTCTGGAGTTGGACTGCTCCTGGATCTTCTGTTCCAGCTCTTCGGTCCAGGAGTCTCTGATGTCATACTCCTCCGCTTCTTCAAGGCACTCTGTTCTTCGTGGGAATTCCCTTGTCTTCCTTTGAGGATCCTGATCATTCATCTACATCTTCGTTCCATGTTTGGTCTCTCGCCAGATCCTAAGTCCTTGTCTTCAAAAGTCTGCATCATCTGACCTTCCTGAAGTCCTCACCTTCAGATCTTCCTGAAGTCCTCACCTTAAGATGTCCTGTCTCTCCTGAAGTCCGTCATCCTGTTGTTCTGCCTCCCAGAGCCTCCTCGATGCTCTTGGTTGAGTGACCTGGGGGTCCAAAGTCCAGATGTCCAGATGTCTTTGATGTCTCATTCTCCAGTTCTCTCAACACCTCCTGGATGCTCTTGACTATGTGTCCTGGGGTTTGAAGTCCAGATGTCCTGATATTTCAGACATCTTCGTTTCAAGTTGTCTTCATCCTCAGATCCTTTTGACGTCCTCATCTTCAGATCTTCGCTGTCAAGCGTTCAGACCCTTTTTGGCTTCTTCATCAAAGAAGCCTTCAGACTCTTTGGCTCCCTCATCAGGGTAGCCTTCTTCTCGGATGTCTTAGTTCTGGATCTTACCTCCTAGTGGACTGTCCTCTCTTCAACTTCAGTCTTGACCTTCTGATTTGTCTTCCACACTGGGTCTAAAGCCGTTGTTTCTTCAGGTTGGCCTGCGCCAATCATGCCGGGTCTCCGAAGCTCAGTCCAGGATGGTTTGCTGCTATAAGTCTTGGCTGGATTCCTTCATACTGAGTGTTAACTCTTCTGTCATCTATCCTCTCAGCAAATGTCTTCATCAGTGTCCCTGATGTTCTTCTTTTCAGCCTTGCCTCAACCTTATCAAGTATCGTCTGATCCTGTCTTCGAGTATCATCTGATCATGTCTTCAAGAGTCCTCATCTGATTGTGTCTTCAGTGTTCAAGTCTTGTTCCAGTTCCATTGTCTGCCTTTGACCTCTGTCCATCCTGATGCATTTACGTTCCTGTACTGCAGGTACGAAAGGGCTATCGAGTGACCGGAGGGCTACCCCAGAGACCAGCATTGCATTTTTGTGTCTCTACTGATGCATCAGGTTCAGCAGAGATCTGAGTCCCTGGTCTTCTGCCTGTCCGCCTCTTCTTGGACACGTCTCGCCTGCCTCGGTGCTTCCATGGAGCTCCTTTCTGCAGTCATGTCATGGTCCAAGGGTAAACCACTCTTCCCGGAATCGGGATCGCTCTCTAATGCTCCCGCAACAAAATGTACTCCCCAAGCCTGCTTACAATAGATAAGAACACGCATCCTAGTTTCCTACAGCAAATTCTATATGAAGAAAGCCCTAGCTTTCCTGATACACTTACTTAAATTTATACAGGAAGAAGAGCAAGCTTTTCTAAGGTACTCAAAAAGCAGATTAAAAGGGAAAGCAGCCAACAGTTTTAGTAATGTTTACACAAGTAAACACAGATTAAGAAATTCTAGTTCAAAATACTACTTGATCACCAATTTTACATTCACATCCTAAAGATCCTTCGTATTTACTCCACACATTCTTGAATGATGATACTACTTTTGCCTCCACTATCTACTCAAGAGGCTTCTCTATGGATCTGCTACCCTTTGTGCGAAGAAATATTTCCTTTATCATGCTTGCATGCTTCTTGGGCATTAGTTATGCCTTTGAAGTATTTGACTGCCTATAATATCATATTCCCTCTCTCTGTTCTCTAGGTTAGGAATTTAAATCTTTAAGTCTCATTTTGCCCTGTATGTTTGGCTTGATGAGCTTGGAGGTACTACTGAGAATGGACTCTGCTATGGTTTGTGCAGTGCTGTATATGTCAAGTAGCACTGTAGAAATATTACTTAGTAGTAATTTGCTTTTACAATTTTATGATTGTTTTGTTGTAAGCCGCTCTGGTCAATTTTTGAATTGGATTTGTGAGCTATAAAATTATGTAAATAAATAAATTTCATAGGGCTTATGGACTAAGAACTACATGTAGTCCTTCTCTGGTCTTCCTCTATTCTGTCTATATCCTTTGAAAGGTACAGCCTCCATAACTGCACACATTATTCTAGATGTATTCTCATCAATGATTTGTAAATAGGCATTATAACTCCATTTTCTTCTGCTACTATCTGTCTGTGCGCAACGTGACTTTCTTCCGGTTCTTGCTACTGCTTTGTCAAACTGAGTTCATCAGACATAGTCAGCTTGAGATCTCGCTGCGGATTTGGCACAGCTCAGATTTTCACTCTCACTCATGAGCTGCTTTGTATGCCCCCAATTTTTATGCATTAAAACTTAGCTACCAACTCTTGACCAGCCCTTGAGTTGTTCTAAATCATTCTTAAATGTTTCAACTCCATTTTGATTGTTCAACCTGTGGCAGACAAACCTTTCCTTCCAGCTCCTTTACAAAACTTATGAAAATATTGAAACGAATCAGACTCAGGACTGATCACTGAAGCACTTCACCAATAACCCTACTTTTTTTTTTTTATGTTTAATATATTTTTATTGAGTGAAGCATATCAGAAAACACAATCCAGTCATCATTGAAACAGCAAACAGAAAAACATAGCATGATGACCCCACTAGAAAACAATGGCAGAACACTCTTTTCACCTTACACAAAAAAACCCCGCTACCCCCCTTCCCATCCCACCCCTAACCAACACCCCCGGAGACGTAATCCCAAACAACAGTGACCAGACATTTCCCAAAGTGGACGCTCAATCATTAAGAGCCAAACTGCGCGCTCTATGGGGCAGAGACTGTAAATATATGTCCCATGTATCCAGAAAAGTCTTCCGCCGCTTGGGTGAAGAGCGAGCATAAACGGCATCCATCTGCATCAATTTGTGGAAGTGAATTCTCCACACCCAGAAGGACGGCGGATCCGCGTCTCGCCAGTGGAGTAGGATAATCTTCTTCCCGATCAATCCAGCTTTTTGCAAGAACAACCGGGAGCCCAACTGTGCCACTAGGTGTCGCGTAATACACTGAAACAGCCAGAGATAAGGTGACATCGGTAGACTGACCCCCACCAGCTTCCCTAAATACTCAACAATACTGCCCCAGTAGTTGGCCAACAGGGGACAATCCCAAAAGACATGGGTCATACTGCCCAACTGCGCCCTGCAGCGTATACATTGATCGGTAGTGGCTATTCCCGCTTTATACCCAATCTGAGGGGCTATATACGCCCGAGACAAAAATTTAAGATGCATCTCTCGAAGGTACATATTACCAGTAAGAGGCAAGGTACTCCGTAAGCTATAAGAAATAATGCGGGAATTAAGCAGAACCGAACCATCCCTGTTCCAACGATTCGCCAATGTTTGGCACAACTCCACATGAGTGCCCCTTGCCAGTTTCGTATAATAACTGGAGAGGGAAGGCTCGTTGGTATGGTCAAAGCGCAACACCCCATTCAAAGCTTTGAATGCTGCCATGTGTTGGGCAGGGGGACCCAAGCTCCTAATATAGTGAATCAGCTGGAAATAACCAAAAAAATGTGTCCCCGGCAGCCCGTATAATTCTTGCATCTGAATAAAAGAGAGAGGACTTCCGTCCTCATCTATGGCATGCCCCAGAAACCGCACCTCTTTGCTCTCCCAAGTCTTAAAATGCGTAGTCGTGGATCCTGGGGTAAACTCCAAGTTCCCCCTAATAGGGGTTAGATATACGCATTGTCTAGAGATTCTCAAAATTTTAGTAAGGCACAACCATGTTTTCCTCAAGGGGCGGACCAAAGGATGATTAGCTAACAGGTGCGGGATCTTAGCGTCAGAGCACATCAGAACATAACTCAAAGCAAGCGGTCTCGTAAATGAGGCCTCCGCTGTAATATTAACGAAAGGTGACTGGCCCAAAAACCAGCCACGAATCAAGCGGAGATTTGCCGCAAGCCCATATTTAAACAGGCAAGGTACTCCCACGCCACCTCAACCCCATGGGTTTTGCAGGGAGTGCAAGGATATCCTGGCTTTTTTACCACGCCAGAGAAAGTGACGCAACATCCGTTCCACTCGGGAGATATCAGGAGTCGCTACCAATAGCGGGAAATTTTGGAAGACATACAACCATTTGGGCAAAATGACCATTTTAAACAAATTGATCCTACCCCCAAGGGAAAGCGGTAAGTTGTGCCAGGCCTGCAACTTCATCTGAGTCGCTCGCAACAGCCCTGAAATGTTGCGTTGATAGCAAAGGCTTAAGTCTCTGGATATAAAAATCCCCAAGTACTTAAGAGCATCTGTAGCCCACCTTAGAGGGAAGTCACCCTACTTTTTTTTGAGTAAACTCCATTTAATATTACTCTCTGTTGCCTATCATTCAACCACTTTCTAATAGTTTCCTCCCTATTTTCATCTTTATGTGGAAGAACAATGTCTGTTCATCTCTTCTACAACCTCTCATATCTCCAAAGAATGATTGAATAGTTGAACTGGCAGCACCATTTTAAACTTAATATTCTAGGATGTATCCTGTCTGACCCAAATGCCTTCTACATATTACATTTTGCTAGCTCCATGCAAATCTTCTCTTCTGTAAATGAAATAGTATCTACCGTTCTTTTGTTTGTACTCTTCAGTCCTTCTCCAACCCCCTTTGAAGTGAGAATTGAATAAAAGTATTTGTTCAGTATTGCTGCTTTTTTCATGTTACCTGCTACCATTCCTCCTTTTCTTGTGTCAGTTTTCAATCTGACCCTTACACTTTCTCCTTTTCATAATATCTATTAAAAAGTCTCAATATACATTCTAGGTTATATACCAGAGAACAGTTAAGAAACAGTAGGAAGCAGAGTCCAAGAATCACTACAGACACAGGTCAGTAAATCTTGAAAGATTATGAGAAATCATGGAATTGCCTATGACTGTATGAGGTAACTTGCATTGTCTTCATTGAAATGTTTCCTTTGTTTGTTTGGGGAAATGAAAACAGATCACTTTGCAGTTTGTAACTGGTTTAAATTCAAAAGCACTGGAGATTTTTCACATTGTGAATGCACCATGCTTAGAGAATGTGTGTAATATAAGTGATGACTTCATGATGGTTAACAGCCTATCTATTGTACATATATTAAAAAATATTTATTAGGGATGTGAATCGTTTTTTGACGATTTAAAATATCGTCCGATATATTTTAAATCGTCAAAAAATCGTTAGGGCCACGATACAATACCAATTCCCCCGATTTATCGTTAAAAAATCGTAAATCGGGGGAAGGGGGAGGGCAGGAAAACCGGCACACTAAAACCCCCTAAAACCCACCCCCGACCCTTTAAATTAAATCCCCCACCCTCCCGACCCCCCCCCCCCAATGCTTTAAATTACCTGGGGATCCGGCGGTGGTCCAGAACGGCGGCAGTCCGGGAACGGCCCCCTCAATAGAATCGTGTTGTCTTCAGCCGGCGCCATTTTTCAAAATGGCCGCCGCAAAATGGCGGCGGCCATAGACAAAAACGATTCGACGGAGGAGGTCGTTCCGGACCCCCGCTGGACTTTTGGCAAGTCTTGTGGGGGTCAGGAGGCCCCCCCAAGCTGGCCAAAAGTTTCCTGGGAGTCCAGCGGGGTTCCGGGAGCGATTTCTTGCCGCAAATCGTTTTCGTACGGAAAATGGCGCCGGCAGGAGATCGAGTGCAGGAGGTCGTTCAGCGGCGGTCCGGAACCCCCGCTGAACGACCTCCTGCAGTCGATCTCCTGCCGGCGCCATTTTCCGTACGAAAACGATTCGCGGCAAGAAATCGCTCCCGGAACCCCGCTGGACTCCCAGGAAACTTTTGGCCAGCTTGGGGGGGCCTCCTGACCCCCACAAGACTTGCCAAAAGTCCAGCGGGGGTCCGGAACGACCTCCTCCGTCGAATCGTTTTTGTCTATGGCCACCGCCATTTTGCGGCGGCCATTTTGAAAAATGGCGCCGGCTGAAGACAACACGATTCTATTGAGGGGACCGTTCCGGACCGCCGCCGTTCTGGACCACCGCCGGATCCCCAGGTAATTTAAAGCATTTGGGGGGGGTTCGGGAGGGTGGGGGATTTAATTTAAAGGGTCGGGGTGGGTTTTAGGGGGGTTTAGTGTGCCGGCTCACGATTTTAACGATTTTTCACGATAGTTTACACACCCAAACGGCAACAATACGATTCCCTCCCCCTCCCAGCCGAAATCGATCGTTAAGACGATCGAGGACACGATTCACATCTCTAATATTTATTATCCTTGCAATATAATTCTGCTGACTTCAATGCATTGACTGAAGATCATATTCAATTAAGATACTTTCACAGACTCAACCAAAGTCAAAATACAGAAACTACAATGTGATCACTCATGATGAAACTATTTCAGGAATGATGGTTTCTGATTATGCACATTATTTATTTGGTGCTTACATTCTGTTATAGGAATGTGTAATAGCCAGATTTTGTATGCACATCACAGCTCTGGAAATATTGTATGGTAAAGTAGCACTTATAGTTGTATATGCAGTACCTGAGTGTAGTAGCAGTGAAAGATTATTTCGTTTTTGCTATTAAACAACATAAAAAATATACAACAGTCTCCATGCCTTTTAAAATTTATATTAAAGACAGTAATTAATTCTCAAATAAAATTATCAAGTAATTAAAAGGTCAAATGTCCTTCCCTTATAAAAAGCCATATGGTTTCCACAATTAAGAAATCAAATCAACGGAAATACAGAAACATACAATTTGATGGCAGGGAAGACCATTATCATTCTTGATGCAGTCATAGACAACAGTTGATCTTTGATGTTCCCATCAGGTCTTCATAATGAGGATTTCTCTGTGCTTATCCTGTGCTTTTTTGAAATCCATTACTCTGCTTGGAGGCCAATCCATGCATCCGCCATCCTTTTCATGAATAAATATTTTCTAATGTTGCTCCTACGTCTAGCACCTTGAAGGCTCATATTGTAACCTCTTGGTCTAATTTAGAGTATTCTAAAAGGAGGTAGTCCCATTCAATAAATCTGGACCTTCAGACAAATGGGTTACCCTCTTGCGTATATTGTGTGCGCCGGCACGGCCGGAACGGAGGAGGGCTCTGGACACACCCCTGGACTGCCCCCGGACCACCATCACGCCCCCGGTCCACCCCCTGACCTCGGACATGCCCCTAGACACATCCCCAGAATGCCGTCACGTCCCCGGACCGCCCACTTTTGAAAGCCCCAGGACTTACGTGCGTCCCGGGGCTTGCGCGCGCTGTCGAGCCTATGCAAAATAGGCTCGGCACACGCAGGGGCAGATTTTCTCTGGTTACGTGCGTCTGTTACTCTCGTAGCCTTTGAAAATCTGCCCCATGTGAGCATAAGTTTTAAAATCTGCTCCATAATCTACAATCAAATAAACAAAGAGCTCCACGTTTCAAGGGCTCCGCATAAACTGAAATCTAATTTTGGTTAAGGAAAACCTTATTTGGGGAATAATAAATGACAATTAAATAGCTAAAAAATAATTTTGATATGGAATACTATTTTAAATATGATGAGATCTGAGATGCTGCTTTTTGCATTTTGCACATCATGTATCTCTATACAAAATAATCTATTTAATAATTTTGAGCATTGGCAGAAGAATGCAGTCACTAATATCCTATATATTCAAATCTAGTTATTTAATATGCTCCAACCAAAAGCCATTATTTATACAACTTACCTGATGACAATGACTTATCCAATAGGATATGGCTTTTCTTAAGGCAATAGTTGAAATACTTATCATACCAGTCTTGGCTTCAAGATTACTGAAAAGGTAGGATGTAGGCAGTTATAAAAGGCTATTCTAAAAAAGCATGCCAGAACTTTATGTAGTCTAGTACTTACTTATTACTTAACTACTTCTTGATTTATTCCAAAAATTTTATCTCTGAGGTTGAGAGCAAACTTTAGCTTGAAACATTTTAATTGCCATAGGAATAATGTTGTAGCCCAGTCTACCATGAAATCAGTGGTTATTTTAAATACTTGCTTCTGAGTAACTCAACTGGACTTAGGCAAGAGCAAGATCCCTACTGAGTTAATTTTCAAAGAGAATCTGTGCAGAAAAGCAGCTTGTACATGTATGCATGGTATACGCGTGCACATCAGATTTTCAAATCAGGTACAGTACAATGTGTACTGCTGCATTCATATGGAAAAGTAATGGTGCATAAAGTGGAAGTATTTAGATCATGTTGGGCATGGATTGCAAGTTTATGCATATTTTGCTATTTTATAAACAATGTGCATGTGAACATCATTAAGAATGCACGGACACTTATACACCAGCTAATTGACTAGGGCAAGTGAAATGGGACTTTTTGAGTGGGAGTTCATGATGAAGTGCTAACGGGCCTGGGTGAACTGGAGATGGACTAGTGACAGGGTGGACACCTATCAGCAAACTGGTGATTTCATGTACATGCTTAAGTTTTCAAAACAGACTGACAGTAACTTTCAAAAAGCCACGGTGGGTGTACTTTTACGTGCGTATGCGCCCAGAGATCCGACCATTTTATAACACACGTGCGTATATGCACATATGATATCAAATCGGCTGTATGCGCGTACATGTGTGCACAATTTTTATATGGACACGACCATGTGCGCGCAAAGGCCAGCTCTAATGTGTAAGTGGGAGGGGTTTTATTAGATATGGGCGCCGATACAATACCCCTTTTTCCCAGTTCATTCTCAGTTCACCCAGTTAACAGTTTGGATTTCCTAACCTCCCTGTTATTTAGCCTCTCTTTTACCCTTTTAACCCCAACCCTTAAAACCCCGCTGACTTGCCTACATTTTAAAATTTTAATACTTACACGCCGTCCGGAGCAGAAGTAAAGTTACATGGTAGGGAACCCCAGTGCGCGCTTGTGCATGTAAATACTTAAACATACATTTCAAAGTAACTTCCCGGAATGCCCATGTCCCACCCATGCTCTGCTCAGACCACGCCCATGCCCCACCCCATTTTAAAAGTGTTTTATTTGTGCACGTATCAGGAGATTTACTTGCACGCTTTTTAAAATCTGCGTGGCATGCGCCAGTCTGAGACATATTATGTATCTCCTGGCTTTGGCACATGTAGGGCTTTTAAAATCAAGCTTTTCATGCGCTTACTTGAAAATATACCTATCTCCACATATAAATCTGGGTTTTTTACAGTTGCATGTTTATAAACTTGGAAGAGAAATAAAGTGCTTTCATTGCATTGAAAATGCTCATGTATACTTAAACGTGTGTCCATTTTCAGAGCACGACTAAGCTGTATTTTATAAACTGTGCAGCCACCTGAGTGAAGCACTAGTACCAGTCATCTCATGAGCACACGGCAAGGTCATGGACAATGCAAAGCCCAATGACATAAGAACATAAGAACTTGCTATACTGGATCAGACCAAGGGTCCATCAAGCCCAGCATCCTGTTTCCAACAGTGGTCAAGGACCCAAAAAGCACAAAGGAAGGCGATCTATAAAAGCCGTCAGGATGAACAAAAGGATAGATGCCTATGGTCTTTTTCAATATCTTTATTGAAGTGGAGACACAAGAGTAGCCCGACTCTGGCCGAGTTTCGCCGTCTCAAACGGCTGCCTCAGGGGCATTCAGTGAATGTTTGACCTTTCTAGTGGAGATCCATTTCTGAACGCGACTGAAGCCCCTGAGGCAGCCGTTTGAGACGGCGAAACTCGGCCAGAGTCGGGCTACTCTTGTGTCTCCACTTCAATAAAGATATTGAAAAAGACCATAGGCATCTATCCAACAGTGGTCAATCCAGGCTATAAGAACCTGGCAAGTACCCAAAAACTAAGTCTATTTCATGTTACCGTTGCTAGGAATAGCGGTGGTTATTATCTAAGTCAACTTAATTAATAGCAGGTAATGGACTTCTCCTCTAAGAACTTATCCAATCCTTTTTTAAACACAGCTATACTAACTGCACTAATCACATCTTCTGGCAACAAATTCCAGAGTTTAATTGTGCATTGAGTGAAAAAGAACTTTCTCCAATTAGTTTTAAATGTGCCACATGCTAACTTCATGGAATGCCCCCTAGTCTTTCTATTATCTGAAAGAGTAAAAAAACGATTCACATCTATCCGTTCTAGACCTCTCATGATTTTAAACACCTCTATCATATCCCCCCTCAGCTGTCTCTTCTCCAAGCTGAAAAGTCCTAACCTCTTTAGTCTTTCCTCATAAGGGAGCTGTTTCATTCCCTCTATCATTTTGGTCGTCCTTCTCTGTACCTTCTCCATCGCAATTATATCTTTTTTGAGATGCGACAACCAGAATTGCACACAGTATTCAAGGTGCGGTCTCACCATGGAGCAATACAGAGGCATTATGACATTTTCTGTTTTATTCACCATTCCCTTTCTGATAAGTCCCAACATTCTGTTTGCTTTTTTGACTGTGGCAGCACACTGAACCAACGATTTCAATGTGTTATCCACTATGACGCTTAGATCTCTTTCTTGGGTAGTAGCACCTAATATGGAACCTAACATTGTGTAACTATAGCATGGATTATTTTTCCCTATATGCATCACCTTGAACTTGTCCACATTAAATTTCATCTGCCATTTTGATGCCCAATTTTCCAGCCTCACAAGGTCTTCCTGCAATTTATCACAATCTGCTTGTGATTTAACTACTCTGAACAATTTTGTATCATCTGCAAATGTGATTACCTCACTTGTCGTATTTCTTTCCAGATCATTTATAAATATATTGAAAAGTAAGGGTCCCAATACAAATCCCTGAGGCACTCCACTGCCCACACCCTTCCACTGAGAAAATTGTCCATTTAATCCTACTCTCTGTTTCCTGTCTTTTAGCCAGTTTGTAATCCACAAAAGGACATCGCCACCTATCCCATGACTTTTTATTTTTCCTAGAAGCCTCTCATGATGAACTTTGTCAAATGCCTTCTGAAAATCCAAGTACACTACATCTACAGGTTCACCTTTATCCACATGTTAATTAACTCCTTCAAAAAAGTGAAGCAGATTTGTGAGGCAAGACTTGCCTTGGGTAAAACCATGACCTCCTGGGTTTTCTGCACATGGTGCAAAAATTCATTCTTTTCAAGGTCATTATGGGTTTATACTCACAGGGGTCTTATGTTATTTATTTATTTATTTATTTAAATATTTATATTCCACATATTTTAGCTATGCCATGCTAGGCAGATTTTAGTAGAACATTAAACATCAACTCTTAAAACAAATCACATACAAACAATTAAACATAATAAACAACTGTCAACTGTACCATTGTTAGCTAAAATACTTCTGTAAATAAAATAGTTCTTAGTACCTTCCGAAATACTTTGTAAACAGATAAGGCTCGGATATCATTGGCCAAATTATTCCAGAGCATAGTCCCTCACCAATGAATAATGGCTGCTGCCTTGTATCCTAAAAGTGTACTGCTTTAACTGGTGGCAGCTCAAGAAGATGACTCCCAGCAGATCACAGGGTTTTTTTTAGGAACCTGTTCCTTAAAAAGTTTAAACAAAAAAGGAGCATTTCTCTGCAAAGATGTATAAACAAGCGTTAAAACCTTAAACTTGACCCTTTGCTCCACAGGCAACCAATGCAGTTCGTGAAGCAGAGGGGTGATATGCTCATGACATGGGGCCTTGAATACCAGCTGGGTTGGTATTCAAGGCCCCCCCAAAAAAGACTATGTCCAGACCAGTACAGTTCAAAATAAAAAGCTTTACTGACTGATGACAGGGAAATCAAATTCCAGAAATAGATACATTTCTGAATAGTTTTCCAACAATAACTCAATCTAAAAAGTCACTAAAATAAACAGTCTCTCTTCACTTCCTCACCCAAAGCTGGTCAGCTTTTTGGGATAGGTATCCTTCCACCCTGGGCCTGCCCAGTGCCTGTTAGGTCGCTGTAATCTTTTCCACCAAGGTCCTTTTCTCTTTCTCACTCTCTTTCTGATGTCTCAGGCTGATTGCAACTGATTCAGTCTTAAACTCTGGTGAACTTTCCCAGTCAGGATTCCCTTTTCTGGCACCTCCCAGTAAATTGGTCCACACGGTCTCCAAGCAAATCCTCCTCTCCTTAGGGATCCCAATTTCACTCCGGTAGACTTTCCCAGGCAGGCTGTTCTTCCCCTGACCCCTCCTAGTACACTCTTCCCCAACTCTCAGGACCCTCTTTCTCTCTTCTGGACTCCTAGGAACTCTTATTCTGGAATCCTTCTCCTCCAAACTTCTCTGAGCCTTCAGTGTGAAGAGAAAGGCCCTGGACCTACTTTGGGAATAGATAGTTCCATCGCAACAAGACTTCATTTCTTAAGAATTCTCTCCTTACTACCCCTCCTGCTTCATGTGGGAGCTGGGGTTTTATACTCTCCTAATACCCCTCCTTGTGGGGAGTGGTGCTCCTCCTTAGCATATTGACATTATACTGACAACACAGACAGGCAAGGCCGGGTGAGACCTCTGTCATACTGACCAGGCACATATTCCTAACGGTGGAAAATGGACATCGTCTTACACTACCATAAATCTCTTCACATCCACTTATGAATGCAAATGCAGTACCAGGAATAGGTTTAAAACTCAGACTCCCTGTGTGTATCACTCCTGGCTATCTCAGCTTTGGTTTTTTCAATCCAAAGCTTATCTTGGTATTTAACTGTCTGTTCTCTTTTTTTTAATACTGCAGTCTCCGCAGGCTCTGGATGATATGCACAAGATAGGTTTATAGGGCTTTGTATATTTTTTACTAGGATTTTTTGTCTTTAGCTTTTTCGGGCCTTTGGCTCCTCATGTTTATGCCTGCTGACGCTGTCACCTTGCCAGAAACCTTGGGATAGTTCTGGAATAGATCGTTCCTTTCCTAAACTTGCATACCTGCTGCAGCCCTGCTTTCCCATATCCCATATCCCATATCCCTTTCCTTTTCCGTATTTCGTTTCCTTTTCCCATTAGCAAGTCACTGTCCAAACTAAGTGTCCTGGAATCCTAAGAGTTTTCAGTTTAAAAATATTTTAAGTTGGCTTAAAAATCTATGTATTTTCCTTTTCAGCAGAATACTTATTTCTCATTTTCTTATCATTGTCCCCAGCTATTTCCATATCCAAATACTTTTGAGGCTGAATATTAGATCAATATCTGTTTAAATTAATTATAAAGCAATGCATTGTAAAGAATTACATCAATATACTACATGAAAGCAAACTGTCATGCATAACCATCAATATAAGTACTGAGGGTAATTTTATAACAGCCCATGTAGGACTCAAGTCCACATGTAGAAAGTAACTGCTAATTTTCAAAGGGGACTTGCACATAGAAAACCACTTTGAAAATTTGCTGTTATGCATCTATGCCTGCATGGCATGTGTGCATATGTTTACGTCTGCGTGGGACAGGTATAAAGGTGCATGCAGAGATTAACGTGCATTTTCTGAAAATCAGAAATCAGCACATAAATGGTTTCTCTTCCACAGCTCTATCCCTGGGAACACCTCTTTCAAATACACGTAAAAGTGCATGCAAAGTCCATGAGTGCATGCAAGTCCATGAGTTCTTTTACATGTACAACTCCTGGGGGAGTAATCAAACAGCACATTTACACATGCAAAACCATGTTTTGTGCACGGAAACGATTTTGATAATTACCACCCAATGTATCTATTTATAAATATTTGCAAAGTGGGACTAATAAGCCTATTTAACCATCCACCAACTATCCCAACATAAGATCTCAGTACTATCAAAAAGGCTAACATTCTGCTCTGCCACCAAGCCAGATGAAATTCAACTTTACTCTGACCTGGAATAATTCTTCAGAAAACGGCTCCTAAAGATACATTTCCACAAAAAAAAAAGAGAGAGAGAAAAGTTCCATTATGCTGGACTACAAATTCAAAGAAAGGAACCTTATCACTTCCAAGTGAATACTACCACAAATGAGAGAACTACATGGAAAGCTTTAGACACAGGGTAAAAAACACAGCTCTCCAATAAATAGAAGAAAAGCTTATACAACCTTTTCCCTGTAAAAAATGATTACAACTACACATCTGCAGAACAACCGCAACATCATCATCAAACCAGCAGACAAAGGAAGCTCCATGGTGGCTATGGACAGAGAAAAATATATAGAAGAGTGCTACAGGCAACTCTCAAATAGTACATATTATACAAAATACTTAATAAAGATCCCACCCAAAACTATTAAAAACAACTGAAAAATATCATCAACACGTCTCTGAAGCAGCTAGTCTCAGTTGGAAAACCCGATACCAATCAAGTGCCCTTATTGGAACCTTCTACATGTTAGCCCCAAATCCACAAACCTGGGAACTCTGGCAGACCAATTATTGTCTAGTATTAGCACACTAATAGAGAGAATCCTCAAATCCTAGTAAAAAACACAAACAGCTTCCTAAAGAACACTGCAGACTTTTTTAAACAGGTTAAACATCAATCAGCTCCTTGTCACAATGGATGATGAATCATTGTACACCAGCTTCCCCCATGCAGCTGGCATAGCCGCATGTTAGCAATGCCCAAGAACAACTGCCCTGGATACCAATACACTGCAGAAAAGGTTGCAAAACTAATTGAATTCATCCTAACTCAAAATTGCTTCAACTTTAATAATGACATTAACAGATTATGGGAACCACTATGGACACCAGAATGGTACTACAGTATGCCAGCTTTTTTATGTCACAATTGGAAGAGACATTCCTGAGTAGTTAGCACTTTTTTATATTGCTAGTACATTGATGACATCTTCATGATTTAGAGTGAAGGAGAAAACCAGTTTTATAATTCCTTTCAAGCATTCCATCCCACAATCAGATTCAAGATTGACTATTCCAATGAAAGAGTTAACTTTGTAGGCACTACAGCCCCAAATAGCAATCCAGCAGATAGATGCAGCTACCTTTACAGCTCCATTTTCCTTCATACACACCAAAAAAGTCCAATATACAAAGCCAAAGTATACAATAGCACCATATTTGTGTTGACCTAAAGGACAGGAGTAAATACCTGAAAGCTCTAACTCAGACCTTCAAACAATAGGGCTATTATCCTAAAATCATCACCAAGAAAATTCTTTCCTCACTCAAAACACCTAAGGAGAACCATGGAGCAGGTACCTCCTGTAGTATCATGCAATCCAGAACTAGAAAACCTATGGAAAATCATAAAAGGTCTATAACCACTACTACTGGAGGATGAATTACTGAAATAAATATTCCCTGTTCCCCAAGTTCTAGCCTTCCAACAATCACCTAATGTGAAACAAAATCTTATGCCTAAGCTCCAAACAGAAACCCAAAAAGATGAAAATGGCATAAAACCATATAAGACACCACAATGCAAGTTGTATTAACGTATATCACAGGACCCTACAGCTTCCCACATGGGAAAGACATTCAAAATAAGAAGTTCACAATCATGCAGCCCTATGATCCAATGCAGCAAAAATGTGAAGAGGGATTCATTCTACATCATTGAAACCAGCCAAATATAAAGGAGAAGAATCAGTCTTCATAGTCATAACATAAAACATTACAAAGAAAAACAGCATGACAGCTCAGACACTTCTCAAAAGAAGACCTTTCCCTTAACAACTTCACAGTGATGGTGCTTGAAGGGACCCCTTGAAGCACACAAGAATGGAAGAGATTTGAACCTGGGGAAGCCAATATTCAGCGCTACTTAGCTGGATAAGTAATGATTTATCCTGCTAAGTGGTAGCCACTGAATATCCGGCTATCTTTGGTGGCCACTATTTAGCTGAATAAGCCGTTTATCTAGCTAAGGCCTGGATTCACTAACCCCACTGGGTTTTCTGAATCCCCCGGTAATGGGAGGCGGGAGGGGCAGTCTTGTGATAGCCGGCAGCAATAGCACCACGGTGGTGTGATCGCTGCCGGTGTCGCGCCAAATAACTACACCATAAAAGGTGTAGTTATTCGGTGCGAAAATGACAGCGAAAAGGATGCGTACCTTTCGCTGTCTGAGAAGTCTTCGCAGAGTCAGCCCCGGTGCCCCCCGACTCCTCCTCTTCCGGGGCCGACTCCACCCTGAGCTAGCTATCGCACACTTGCACTAGCTTTAGAAAATAACCCCTTAAGTAGTCAGATATTCAGTGGGTGGGCAATGGTGTAGCAGGGTTGCACAACCTTTCTGGATAACTTTGCCTGATAAGTGCCGACATTTAGACTTATCCGGTCAAGTTAATTGGATAAGTTAGACCTGTCAGGATATAACATATCCAGCTAAGTAGTGCCAAATACGGGGATAATCAATAGCATAGTTTTGCTGCTGAATATCCCATGTAAGTTAGCCAGATAAAAGAATAAAGAAGCATGGTACTATCCTTACATTCTTCTTGGAGAAGGAAAACATTTCCAAAGATTGACCACTTGATCACTGAAGACCCGCATCTTTGAACATCGATCATGCATCCATTTTGTGAGGAGGCACCGTTGGTGCAGCACTGGATAGATACAGCTCATTCCCTTTCAGATTTCAAGATTTTCGCAATTGACCTGCTTACCCCTCCACCGAGAGCTGGCAATTTTTATGCACAACTTTTACAGTATGAGCAATAGTAGACTGTTGTTCTACAATCTCTGTCCCCTTGGGGATTACATTTAGAGATTGAGTGGTCCCGTTTTCTGTAAAGTCAGATACATTTTTCTGGCAACATTATCGTCTGTAATTTTTGACAATTTGCATTTTTCTTAATGACTGTGCCTTCCCAGGTGATTTACCCTCCCCACCACCACCACCTTTTGACAGCTTGTATCTGTATTCCTCGAGTAGATGTGTGATGTTATATGACTTGTTTTTCATTGGCTAGCTTGCTCCTTTCAGCACAAGAAGCTGGTTTCATTTGGTTTATAAACCTGTTTACTGTTCACATCTGTAAGAGCTCCTGTACCTACATTATCAGTGTGCCTATGATATGCACTTACTGTTTATTGTTTCTGCTGAATTGCCATTCGTTATTATGTCCTCGTATACTGATTTGAATCCTACTCTTTTGCTTTATAGCTTTTGAATTACTGTCTACTTTGACCCTTCCGACTCAGTGTTCAGGCACAACATGGGACCATGTCGGGGGGACACTTAAATCACTGAAGCATTCTAAGAACAGTAGGAGCTTTTCTAAAATAAAACAGAATTATTTGTGACTAACTCTTTGGAAATAATTTCATTCATCGAGAGGACTGTAAGGATAGTACCATGCTTCTTCTTTTTTTAATCTCAGAGTTTTTAAGCATGTTTTTTTCTCCCTATTGTTAGCAGGATAAGTCGAATCCAGCTAACTTAACATATCCAGATAACTCTGAATATTGAAGCCAGGATGATAAAACACTAAACATAAAAGGACTTCATAAGGACATCGGCTATCTTACTCATTATCAGATGTAGGCTGTTTCAACTGCAAAGTTTTACTGTCTCATCACCTCTGGCATTCACCCTCCCCCTTCCTTTATTAGATTGTAATGACATATGAAGATAGCCTAAGACCTAGATGGCTTTGTACTATTTAAACCCAGTGTATCTGCACTGTTTCTATACTGACCTGATGAAGACGAGATAACTCTCAAAAGTTCGTCATGTATGTATTAAATTAGTCCAAGAGAAAAATGTCACCCACAACTTGTTCATTGACCCTTAATTTTACATTGCCAAGTAATAAGAAATTTCAAAATGTTTGCAACATTTATAAACTGTAATGCTTAATCCAGATATTTTTTCTACTTCTTTTCTGAATAGCAGCATAAGGTAGTGCTCCAAAAAGTAGGATCAGTTCATCGCACTTGAAAAACTGCATTTCTTCATAGGCCTTACCACATAAGAAATCTCCTTTTCTTTCTCTCTCTCTATTAATCTAGTTGGTATGATGGCAGACTAAGTCAAAATGACTGACAACACTTTAGGGGATTTCCTGTATCGTGAGAACTACAGGCACATAAATGTTCAAATACAATGCTGTACTTAACTGCATGCTGCTGCTCTGCAGCACTGGAGATTTTCAGACTTGTAGCCATTTGGTAATTATGGCGAGTACTACTACTATTTGTCATTTATATTACACAACCAGACATATGCAGTGCTGTACAGAAAGGCACAAAAGACTGTCCCTCCTCCATGGAGCCTTGCAATCTCTTCATGACAGAGAGACAAATAAGAGGCTTTGATTAAATATCAACAAAGTTTGGTGAGTTTAACTAAGGAAAAGGACTACTAAACTAACAGAGTAAAGAAAAATACTAAGAGGCTTATATTCAAATGATAACTGGCTAGGGAAGTTAGCTGGATAAATATATTAGCTAACTTACGTGCCGATACAGTACAGTGTGCACTGTTAGCCCGCGTTTGGACGCATTTGGACGCGCGTTTTCGACGCGCTAGCTTTACCCCTTATACAGTAAGGGGTAATAGCGCGTCGAAAACGCGCGTCCAACCCCCCCCAAACTAATAGCGCCCGCAACATGCAAATGCATGTTGATGGCCCTATTAGTTATTCCTGTGCGATCCAGAAAGCGAAATGTGCAGTGAAGCCGCACATTTTACTTTAAAAAGTTAACACCTGCCCAAAGGCTGGCGTTAATTTCTGCCGGCGCCAGGGAAGTTACAGAAAAGCAGAAAAAACTACTTTTCTGTACACCCTCTGACTTAATTTCTTAGCGATATTAAGTCGGAGGCCCCCCCCCCCCAAAAAAATAAATAAATAAAAAATTTCAAATCATCCCGCAGCCCGTGGGTCGGAAGACGGATGCTCAATTATGCTGGTATCCGTTTTCCGAACCCGTGGCGGTCAGCAGGTATGAGAACCAACGCTGGCAAAATTGAGCGTCGGCTGTCAAAGTCGCTGACAGCCGCCGCTCCTGTCAAAAAAGAGGCGCTAGGGACATGCTAGTGTCCCTAGTGCCTCTTTTTACTGTGGGCACTCATTAGCATATTCTTCACCCCTGAATCGCGTGCACAAGAGAGTGGCCTGTGCGCGCGCCGGGAGAGCGGGCACAGGCCCGTTACTGTATCGGCCCGTTAGCCAGGATATTCTATGGTGCAGATGCACTGATGAATATACCCAGATAACTTTTTAATTAGTTGGATAAGTTTATACGGCTATCTTTAGACCTGTTCAATAACAGTAAATTAGCGTTCAGGTAGGTCAATCCCAACGAGTGGGTTATGCACCTCTGCCAGCAGTTGAAGACAGCGCAAAAGCTGACATCACAGCTATATATTTTTCAAGGGCTGGTCTGCTGAAGCGGCAGTTCCTACTAAGGTAGGTCTAGGCACTCCAAGTTCTCCTCCTCCTGTATCCACAGTCAAGTGCCATAGCACCATGCGGTCTGACAGAGCTCGAATGTAGGTATATCAGGATGATACCAATGATGATGGTAGGGGCTCTCCTGGTGAGGAAGGGGATATTTCCCCAGATTTGGAGCCATATAGAACTCTTCTACATTTCTTTCAGAGAGATGAGTTACCGGGTCTGATATCTCAGACCCTGAAGACCCTTGGAGTGGCTGGGCACTGACAACTTGGGGACGCAGAAGAAGGATCCTATTTTGGTCACATTGCATGAGGCTTCTTGTTTCTATCCCTTCTTGAATGCAATCCAGGAGTTGATTGATCTACAATGGAATGTGCCAGAAGTGTCCTTTAAAGAAGGATATGTCTTAGTGGGTTTATACCCCTTGGATCCGCAAGCTAGAGAGCAGTTCCATTTCCTTAAGGTGGATGCCTTGTTGTGTTCTGTCATGAAATGTACCACCATCCTGGTAGAAGGAGATTTGGCTCTGAAGGATGCTCAGGATAGGAGAATTGAGGCTATCCTGAAGCAAGTCTTCGAGGCAGTGACAATTAACTTGCAAATTGTTTCTTGTTGCGCCTTGGTAGCTTGGGCTACTTTGCGGCTTTGTCAAGAGTCTGGTGGCATTGGGTCCAATCTAGGGTCTATGGTAGAACTGGGGGCTGCCTTCTTTGTTGATGCAGACTGTGACTTGGTATGCACAGCTGCCAGAGGAGCTGCTTCAGTTATTGTGGCCAGGCAACAGCAGTGGCTGTGCAACTGGTCCACAGATACTATTTCAAAGTCCAATCTGACGAAGCTGCCTTTCAAAGGTTCACTTTTGTTTGGCAGTGAATTGGTAAAAATGGCAAGTAAATGGGGAGATACCCAGGTCTCGCGTTTGCCAGAGAATATGAAGCCAGTTTTCCGTTCTTCTTGAGTGAGTAGATGCTCTCAAGACTTCCGGCATTTTCAGCCTTCTAGGGGAGGTTCTTCCAGAGATCCTGTCTCTTCCACAGATCTCAGTCCTTTTGCCCCTGAGTTCCTCAAAAAGATATGGACTCCAGAGGAGGAGCTCCTTGGTCTTTCCAGTGAAGGTTTGTGGGTTCACCTGTTAGTACGGGAGATAGTTGGTCATCTATTCTGGGTTTATCACAGGTGAGCCCAGATTATTTTGGAAAAATGGGTTCTCAAACTGGTTTGGAAAGGCTATGCTTTAGAATTTCTTCACATTCCACCAGATGCCTTCATGAGTTCTCCATACAAGTGCCCTCAGAATAAGGTAGAAGTGGAAGTGACATTACAATGGCTTCTGAAAGTGGTGATCCCCCATTCCCAAATCACAGTGAAATACAGGCTGACATTCCATTTATTTAGTTGTGCCCAAGAAGAAAGGGTCGTTTTGGCCCATACTGAATCTCAACCATCATCTACGAATCACCCATTTCAGGACAGAAATGGTGCGCTCTGTCATACTGGCAGTAGAAATAGGGGAGTACAGGGGAGTACCTCACATCTCTGGATCTGATGGAAGTGTATCTGCATATTCCCTTCCAGCAAAAACATCAGTGGTTCCTCTGATTTGCCATCCTGGATTATCATTAACAGTTTCAGGCCTTGCCTTTTGGACTAGCCATAATGCCCAGGACATTTTCCAAGGTCATGATAGTGGTAGTGGTGGCCCTTTGCAAGGAGAACATTCTAGTTGACTCCTATCTGGATAACTGGTTGATTCGAGCTGAGACATTGGAAGAGAGTCTTTATATCTCCCACAGGGTAGTTTCCTTGCTACAGGAGCTAGGATGAATCTGGCCAAGAGCAATTTACAGCCATCTAAGACCCTGGAGTATCTCGGGGTTTGATTTGATGCAAGACAGGGCAGAGTGTTTCTGCCTGAATATCGAATCCACTTGATGCTGTGAGTCTGATCCCTGCTGTTCATCCAACCGTGTGGTATTATCTACAGGTCTTGGGGTTGATGGCTGCCAGATTAGAAGTGGTTCCATTGGCAAGGGAACATATGCACACTCTTCAGTGCACCTTGCTCTCCGGATGGAGTCCACAATCAGAAAACTATGCTCCTTCCGTTAGAGATGAAATCCTAGTTGGACTGGTAGTTACACACAGACTATCTCAGGAAAGGAATTTCCCTGATGATGCTGAATTGGTTGGTGCTCACAATAGATATGAGCCTCTGGAATTGGAGGGCTCACTGTCAGGAGCTGGTGGTGCAAGGGAGCTGGAATGCAGAGGAGCGGCAATGGAACATCAACAGACTGGAGTCACAAGCAGTTCGGTTGGTGTGCCTGCAGTTCGCTGAGCAGCTAGAGGCTCGGGTGATCCAGATAATATCCAACAATGCAGCAATGATGGCTTACATCATTCATCATGGTGGAAACAAGAGTCGACAGATGTCAGAGCAGTTGGATGCACTCATGGTATGGGCGGAGCAGTATTTCCTAAGCATACCCACCTCTCACATTGGTGGAAAGGACAATATCAGAGCCAATTTCCTCAGCAGAAGAAACTTGGACCCAGGAGAATGGGAACTGGTGGACAAGGCCTTTCAGCTCCTGATGGACTGCTGGGGCCTACAGGATCTAGACCTGTTGGCGAACTTCAACAACACAAAAGTTTGCAGTATACTCTCTATCTAGCTTGATGCACTCTCTACCAAGCTTCAGTCAAGCTAGGTAGAGAGTACATTGTACAAATCAAATCCTCTTTTAGCTTTCATCGCTCCAAATGACAGAAAATCTTCAGTGATGTCAACTTTGCTGTTCGTACCTCTTACTATGTATGTAAAACTGCCTCCCCAAACCTATCCCACCCCCAAACCCCATCCCGAGTTAAAAGTGTTCCCACTTACAGTGGTATAAATAGTAGAGATGTGCATTGGTTGCCCGATCGTTTCCACTTTCAGTTTCGTGTAGCCACGGGAAAAGGTTTTTTTCGTATAGAATTGTTTTTGGTTTCGCGTGCACTAACACAAACCCGATAGCGCGCACCCTGATCCTTCATATTTAATTATTTACAATTATTTACAACCCACCCCAAACCCACCCCAACCCTTCAGATCTTATTATTTACAATCCCCCACCCTCCAGACACCCCCAAAACTTGCCTAAATTCCCTGGTGGTCCAGTGGGGGGCCCGGGAGCGATCTCCTGCTCTCGGGCCGTCAGCTGCCAGTAAACAAAATGGTGCTGGTGGCCCTTTGCCCTTACCATGTGACAGGGGCTATCGGTGCCATTGGCCGGTCCCTGTCACATGGTAGGAGTAATGGACGGCCGGCGCCATCTTAAAAAATGGCACAGGCCATCCATTGCTCCATTCCCTTTATCATTTTGGTTGCCCTTCTCTGTACTTTCTCCTTCGCAATTATATATTTTTTGAGCTGTGGCGACCAGAATTGTACACAGTATTCAAGGTGCGGACTCACCATGGAGCGATACAGAGGCATTATGACATTTTCCGTTTTATTAGCCATTCCCTTTCTAATAATTCCTAACATTCTGTTTGCTTTTTTGACTGCTGCAGCACACTGAGCCAATGATTTCAAAGTATTATCCACTATGATGCTTAGATTATTTTCCTGTTTGGTAGCTCCTAATATGGAACCTACCATCATGTAACTACAGCAAGGGTTATTTTTCCCTATATGCAACACCTTGCACTTGTCCACATTAAATTTCATCTGCCATTTGCATGCGCAATCTTCCAGTCATGCAAGGTCCTCCTGTAATGTATCACAATCCTCTTGTGATTTAACTACTCTGAATAATTTTGAATCATCCACAAATTTGATAACCTCATTCGTCGTATTCTTTTCCAGATCATTTATAAATATATTGAAAAGCGCCGGTCCAAGTACAGATCCCTGAGGCACTCTACTGTTTACTCTTTTCCACTGAGAAAATTGACCATTTAATTCTACTCTCTGTTTCCTGTCTTTTAACCAGTTTGTAATCCACAAAAGTACATCGCCTCCTGTCCCATGATGTTTTAGTTTTCTTAGAAGCCTCTCATGAGGGACTTTGTCAAATGCCTTCTGAAAATCCAAATACACTACATCTACTGATTCACCTTTATCCACATGTTTATTAACCCCTTCAAAAAATGAAGCAGATTTGTTAGGCAAGACTTCTCATGAGTAAATCCATGTTGACTGTGTTCCATTAAAACATGTCTTTCTATATGCTCTATGATTTTTATCTTTAGAAAAGTTTCCACTATTTTTCCTGGCACTGAAGTCAGGCTCACTGGTCTGTAGTTTCCCAGATTGCCCCTGGAGCCCTTTTTAAATATTGGGGTTATATTGGCAACTCTCCAGTCTTCAGGTACAATAGATGATTTTAATGATAGGTTACAAATTTTAACTAATAGATCAGAAATTTCATTTTTGAGTTCCTTCAGTACCCTAGGATGCATGCCATCCAGTCCAGGTGATTTGCTACTCTTTAGTTTTGGATAATAGAAGGGCTAGGGGGCACTCCATGAAGTTAGCATGTAGAACATTTAAAATTAATCAGAGAAAATTCTTTTTCACTCAATGCTCAATTAAACTCTGGAATTTGTTGCCAGGGGATGTGGTTAGTGCAGTTAGTGTAGCTGGGTTTAAAAAAGGATTGGATATGTTTTTGGAGGAGATGTCCATTGCCTGCTATTAATCAAGTTGACTTAGAAAATAGCCACTGCTATTACTAGCACCGGTAGCTGGAATATACTTAGTTTTTGGGTACTTGCCAGGTACTTATAGCCTGGATTGGCCACTGTTGGAAACAGGATACTGGGTTTGATGGACCCTTGGTCTAGCCCAGTATGACAATTTCTTATGTTCTTATGTTCTGTTCCATGCATCTACCACCCTCCCTGTAAAGAAATATTTCCTAAGATTACTCCTTAGTCTACCCCCTAATGTGTAAGAAGGTTGTCATATTTCCATTTACTAAAACTCAGGATAGTTTCTTAGTAACTATAGCATGCATTTTTTAGATGTGAAGAAGGCGATTACAATTTTGTTTTATGATGTCCATTGTCTATTCATCACTTTTAAAAATGATATTTTACGCAGAAACCTGGGTGGTAACCTGTGGGGAAATGGCAAGCTACTGAGTTTAAGTAACAGAGCTGCCCAAGCCCATTTAGGCCAATTTAAAGTAAGCCAGAGTCCAACAAACAGGAATCTGCTTCTGCATAAGGTTCATGAACAAAAGAACATAAGAAAATGCCATACTGGGTCAGACCAAGGGTCCATCAAGCCCAGCATCCTGTTTCCAACAGTGGCCAATCCAGGCCACAAGAACCTGGCAAGTACCCAAAAACTAAGTCTATTCCATGTAACCATTGCTAATGGCAGTGGCTATTCTCTAAGTGAACTTAATAGCAGGTAATGGACTTCTCCTCCAAGAACTTATCCAATCCTTTTTTAAACACAGCTATACTAACTGCACGAACCACATTCTCTGGCAACAAATTCCAGAGTTTAATTGTGCGTTGAGTAAAAAAGAACTTTCTCCGATTAGTTTTAAATGTGCCCCATGCTAACTTCATGGAGTGCCCCCTAGTCTTTCTACTATCCGAAAGAGTAAATAACCGATTCACATCTACCCGTTCTAGACCTCTCATGATTTTAAACACCTCTATCATATCCCCCCTCAGTCGTCTCTTCTCCAAGCTGAAAAGTCCTAACCTCTTTAGTCTTTCCTCATAGGGGAGTTGTTCCATTCCCTTTATCATTTTGGTAGCCCTTCTCTGTACCTTCTCCATCGCAATTATATCTTTTTTGAGATGCGGCGACCAGAATTGTACACAGTATTCAAGGTGCGGTCTCACCATGGAGCGATACAGAGGCATTATGACATTTTCTGTTTTATTCATCATTCCTTTTCTAATAATTCCCAACATTCTGTTTGCTTTTTTGACTGCCGCAGCACACTGCACCGACGATTTCAATGTGTTATCCACTATGACACCTAGATCTCTTTCTTGGGTTGTAGCACCTAATATGGAACCCAACATTGTGTAATTATAGCATGGGTTATTTTTCCCTATATGCATCACCTTGCACTTATCCACATTAAATTTCATCTGCCATTTGGATGCCCAATTTTCCAGTCTCACAAGGTCTTCCTGCAATTTATCACAATCTGCTTGTGATTTAACTACTCTGAACAATTTTGTGTCATCTGCAAATTTGATTATCTCACTCGTCGTATTTCTTTCCAGATCATTTATAAATATATTGAACAGTAAGGGTCCCAATACAGATCCCTGAGGCACTCCACTGTCCACTCCCTTCCACTGAGAAAATTGCCCATTTAATCCTACTCTCTGTTTCCTGTCTTTCAGCCAGTTTGCAATCCACGAAAGGACATTGCCACCTATCCCATGCTTCTCTTACTCACCTGCAAATGCATTTACTCTGTAGCTCCTCATTACTTATCTTATCTCTCCCTACACCCTTCCTCACAAACTCCAGCCCAGGAAGTTGCTGTCATCTGCGCCCTTCTCCTCCTCTGACAAACCCTGCCTCCACGCTTTCCAACGTGCTGCATTATATGCCTGGAATAGGCTTCCTGAGTTAGTGCACCATGCTCTCTTCCAATCTTCATAACTACTTCAATCACCTGGTTGAGGCTCCTTTTAAATCCTAACCACTTTCCATTAATAAACTTTCCATAGACTTTTGCTTGTCAGTTACGATTGTCCTGATTAGATTGTAAGCTCCATGGAGAAGGGACTGCTTCTAATGTGTGTCTGTACAGTGCTGTGCACGTCACGCAGCATCTTAGAAATGCTAAGCAGTAGCAGTGGTAGTATAAAGAGCACTAAATTTGGTTATCAGCCAGGCTACAAATCTCCTCCCTTGCCAAACAGGCAACATATAACATAATTGAACTTTTCAGTACAGATATAAAACCAAAACTTGAACCTACTGTGCTAGGACATATGTAATCCTGTTAACAAAATCTTCTGTGAGATTTACTCCTGACTCATGGCTCTGATCATGCCACAATCCAGGATATGCAACAGCAACATCTATGTAATATTGCCGAAAAAGAAAACAATTTGAGGAATCAAACAAGCAGAGAAGGAGGGCACAAGTGATATCATTTTTGGAACATTAAAAATACCAGCATCAAGGTGCAGAGAATACAATTTATTATACCTAGTAAAACAATTTTTAAACTAGCTTTATAGATTTCTTATCTTCTGTCTAGTCAGTAGCAACTAGGAGCTCAAATCAGGTTTTAGTTTGTTTTATACGTGACACAATGAACTTAAAAGTAGACACAGTAAAGGAGGATATATATGAAGAGAAGATGCCCATTAAGCTCAAGTGAATCTATACGCTCAGAATTCAATGAGGGGTAAAAAAAAGTAAAGAGACAAAAAGAGCAGGATAAATGGAGTCCTCATCTCATTCAGTGCTGCAATCTGTCAAAGATGTAGAATCTTCAAAACTGGCAAAGTCCCTCCTATAAGAATGTGTTCCATCTTATTTAATTAGAGTTCTACTTCCTCTCTCCTGTTTCTTTACTAGGGTGCATTTCAATAGAGAAGGGGTGGCCAACTCCAGTCCTCAAAAGCCACAAACAGGCCTGGTTTCCATTATAACCACAATGAATATGTATGAGATAGATTTGTATGCATGGCCTCAATTGTATGAAAATCTTTTTCATTCATATTCATGCTGAATATCCTGAAAAAACAGACTTGTTTGTGGCTCTTGAAGACTGGAGTTGACCACCCCAATAGATAAAAAACAAAATGTGCCTGAATTAATTACATTTTATTCTCTAAACCATCTCTAAATATGTATATTATTTACCTGCTTGGTTCACGTTTTTCATCCCAAGTAGTTTATGTAATTGTGTGCCAACTTATTAAGAGAGGGGAGGAGAGGTAAAGGAGAAATAAACCAGAAAAAAGTACCAGAAAAAGACCTTAGCATAAAACCCAACCCTGTTATAGATAAGGATAGTCAGAACTTAAATCAGGAATGCACTGGAGAAACAGTAGCTTCCTCCTATCAATAAAAGATGTGAGCTGTTCTGTAACAAAAAAAATATAGCATTCATTCCTAAATTTAATGACACACTTGCAAGGATATCTGTTATGGTTATGAGGTGTTGGAGTGGATTCTTGGGTACTGCGGTGATGGCCACTCCCACAGGGAGGAGCCCCTGAGGAACCGCAGTACTAGGCTAGACTATATACACGCAGACCCAGAGAAGTTGTATTTATTGTACAGCTCAATGGTACTGCCCGGGGAGTGGGCAGCAGTGAAGGTAACCCAGTGAAGTAGTCCAGGGGTCCTCAGCTGAGGAGATCAGTCTCACACTCGAGTAGGTGATGGGCAGAGCGGTGTAGCAGGGACAGGTCCCGGATGTAGACAAGAGCGCTGAAGCTGAAGGTGAGACAGACTGAAAGGGTTAGTACTCACTGAAGCAGAAAGCTGTATTGTTGAAGGTCCTGGCAGGTAGAAGTTGTTCAATGGCAGGCACCAGATTAGGGAGAGTAGGCCCTCGAGGAGCGAGTACCCGGTATCCCAAGATAGGTACCTAAAATAGAGCAGAAGGGCCCCTGATGAGCAGGTATCCAGGTTAGTGAAGAAATACCCCGAAGGGCAGAGAGAGAGCTTCCTGCGGCAGCTGGGAAGTGGCAGAGCAGCTTAGACTGGAGGCAATCCAATCCTTGCTAACTCAGATTGTTAGCAAACGAAGG
Organism: Rhinatrema bivittatum; assembly: GCF_901001135.1. Classification (NCBI taxonomy): domain Eukaryota; kingdom Metazoa; phylum Chordata; class Amphibia; order Gymnophiona; family Rhinatrematidae; genus Rhinatrema; species Rhinatrema bivittatum. The sequence goes on from NC_042615.1 coordinate 195,413,234, forward strand.
GCAGGCTAAATACCAGGATGTGATGACGTCACTCGGAGGGGACGCCCCCGAGGTTCCCGCCATGACGTGGATATAGACGTGGGTGGCATGCACACGCACCCTAGGAGGCCCTCAGGAAAATCATGGTGAACACTGTCGCTGTTGCTGATCCAGGGACACCGGAGAGAGCGGCATGAAGATGCAGTAGCAGCCATCTTCCCAAGGCTTGAGGAGAGAGAAGGAAGAAAGGTGAAGCACAGAGGTCGAAGCCATCTGAGACCGATGGATGCAACAATATCCAAGTAGAAATGAAGCTCCCAAACCCTGAACCTCTGAACACAGGGCCAAAAAATTCCTTCGTCTTTCTTGGATAGCCCTAGCAGGTCAGGATAGATCCTGACCAGAAGTCCCAGAAAATCCACTGACATAATGTAAGACTCATCATGCTCATTATAAAAGGAAACTAACAATGTTGCCCTTTCAATTATTTCAATAGAAGTAGATTCAAGAAACCTGAAGAGCATCACCCTGACTAGAATATCTCTTAAAAGGAAGGAAATACTTCTTATTTACAACAGGGACAGACTCTAAGGCAGATGCAATACCTACAGAAAGAACTTCCTGAAAGTCATTTGGGGTAATTCGCCCACAACCCTAGAAAAATTAGTAAACCACAGGTAATGAGATCTCAGTCAGTTTTCAAGCAGTTCCATTCTGCGAGCTAAAAATCCACATTCCTGAATCATAGTATCATGTACTGACTCCATTTTAGAAACAGCACTTTCCAGAAACCAAATTTTCTCTGAATGTTCAGACGCTGTTCTTTGATGGTCTTGAACAAGTGATCCCATTTCCAAGGACAAGGAGTCCTCTTTGGCACAACATTCAGAAAAACATAGTGAGGCTGGCAGTTAAATCCCACACTGCATCCAAAGTCACAACGGCTGGCTTAGTGGGTAGGGAAAATCTCTTACCTCTAGCTGACTTACCAACTGTCGCAGAGACTCCAGCAACATTCCCAACATTGAGGGAATTCACCCCCAGTGGATATTCAAACTGGGAGACCGCTTGCTCCGATAGCCCCGGCTCTTGGGTTTCTTCCTCGTAGCTCTCTCTGGCTTCGAATGCCAACAGCTCCCTCCACCGAGTCGCTCCTGATGACCTCATCATCCAGCGATACAGAAGTGTCGGTGGGGCCACAAACATGTTCACTGGGGGGCAGGCAACAATCCAACGGGCTCAGTGATGCCTCTTTCCCGGTCGAGGTAGGGGTTCCTTTTCCTGCCTCAGCAAAGGGGCTAATTACCCAAACAACTTCTGGTTTGGGGGAAACACATTTTACTGATAGTCAATTGCCTTAAAGGGAGAATAGGGTCTGGAGAAAAGACCCGAACTTGACCCTTCCTTTTCAAAGGCATGAAAAACATTTTTAAGATAGAAAGTCAAGACGAAACAATAGAGGCAAGCGGACAGGTAACCTCACACGTGGCCATTTTAACTCCTCCCCCCTATGATTCTTATATGCTGTCATAATCTATGCTTCTATGTTAGACAATGGGATGGAAAGAGGGAGGGAGGAACTAGAAAATAGAATGCAGTTGAGAGAGAGAATGGGAGGAAAGGAGAGAAAGAGAAAGGAGAAAAGGAAGGAGGAATGAATTGAGATAGAATGAGAGAGGAAGTGAAGGAGAAAGGCATGAGAAAGAAAATGCTGGGTAGAGGGGAGGGTATAGAGATAGGAGTATTAGTTCAAAGGAGAGGCAGAATGGTATTAGTGGTGGTTGAGTAATGGCTGTTGGAAACCCAGGATGATTCTCAGAGAAGAGTAAAGAATGCAGAAGGATGGGTGGAATCTGGATAATGAAAACCAAATAGGCAGCATAAGCAAACAAAGAGAAGTTGAAGATGAATAGCACAATGAAACAGGACCCAGCAGTGATGTTATTGTTAAACCTTCCTCTTGCAGCTTGGATTTTCTCAAGAGATGTATTTCTGCCATTTTGCTTAGATTACTAAAGAGATTTTCCCATTTTGAGTCTATGGGGAAAATGCTTAGCACATCTGGCTCCAAGTGTTTGTTAGAAAACATGCCTGCTCTTTAAAATAGCTTGTATGTTGCCCCACCAAATATGTGTAAGCGTAATGTTCAAAATGCACTTGAATGCTGAGATGCTTAATATGACATCTCTGTTTCACTAGTAATCACCCTCATAATAGTTCCCTTGGGGGATGGAGGGAGAGGTATTTGGGCACATAGGAAATTGGAACCCAGATTTCCGAAAACAAAAGTATTTCTCAGTAGCAAAGTATAAAGTAAGCTGTAGGATAATTTATTCTTTTTCAGGCACTGTGGATTATATTCAGGTACTGCAGGTATTTCTCTGTCCCCATAGTGCTCACAATCTAAGGACCTCATTTACTAAGCATTTTTCCCATAGACACAGAATGGGAGAAAAGCTTTAATAAATCAAGCCCTAAGGTTGTACCTGAACTAACGATGTGATTTGCCCAAGGTCACAAGGAGTGGCAGGAGAATTTGCACCCAAGCTTACCTGGTTTTCAGCCTGCTGCTTTACCCACTTCTCCACTCCACTTACTCAATTATAGTAGCTAGAAAAATGCATTTATTAAGGGCAAGCTCATCACAGTATTTATATGATTTTATGTAGCCACTGCGATCACCCACTAGTTACACTGCAAGCAAGACAAACGTATCTTTTTAACTAAACCTTTCAGCCCTGCTCCTAGTATAGAAAGAAGGGCACTTGTTGATGCAGTTTGCACAAGCCAATAAACACCACATCAGCTGCTGGTTGGAAAGAGGATGTTACAGGAATAATTATGGATGTGATGCGATAACCTTAGAAAAATAAGCCGAACAATACATTAGTGTTCTGGCCGGCAGGAAACACCAACAATGCTCCCACCTTTTTCCTGTGACTTACCCAGAGTTCCTTCCAGGCGACACAGATCACTGATAAGTGATAATACTGTGGACTACATTTTATTATGGTTAAAAAGAGAAGTATTCCTGTGACATTTAATCTGATTGCCAATGTGCCTTATCAGTCACAGTAACACCCTTGGAAAGGAAAAAACACTTTTTAAAAAATATACACTTACTGTATATACTATAGATAGCTAGATATGAGTCACTGTATACCACAATCAATGATATGACATTCCAATATTTCTCATACAATAAGACCCTATGCCTTATTTACCGGGGCTATTTGAATATCTCCACCATAGGTGCTGGTTATAGTTTACTCACATTTTCATGAACATGTTCCCGGAGTGGGATTAGGCTCAGGGAGGCAATAATACATGTAGTTTCCCATTTTCAAAACAGCACACATTTTTTTTTTTTGCTGGAAAAAGTGCAACACAGAAAAAGCAGATGTAACTTTGTGGGTGCTTTATCCTTGGGAAATATTTAAAGGGAAAGTCCATGCATACTGTTTCCTTGGGAACTGGTACACGATCTGCTGGTAAAAGCACCCGCAGTCTGCCATTTGCCCACATAGTTTTGAAAATTGCCCTGTAATCATACCTCAAAGGGAAAAAAAAAACAAACAGACAGCAGTTTGCATCTTTAAAGATTGTAAATTCCACCCTCACCTCATTACTCAGGGCTTGTAGTCTGATAAATGGTATTTAAAAAAAAAAAAAAAGAGCTGGCCATGCTTTCAGTATTAGAACTATTTAAACACTAATTAGAAAGATGTATTTAGCATAAATTAAGTGCAAAGACCTAATGAGGCTGGAAGTGCTGCAGGTTTTCATTTTCACACTCTAGGGGGTGACTAAACATGACGCTATGCGGTTTACAAGTTTTGCCTCACTAATTGAAGAAATTGCTTTACCTGTGTAATTTATCCTTCAAAAGTTAGTTGCGTGTGTGTGTGTGTGTGTGCATAAAGCATCTGTGAGAGCAGCAGAGGGGGTGGGGCTAAAATAGTGCACATACTTTTGAAAATGCCAACTGCACCCCCTGTTTTCATTCTCCTCTGTTCTAAACACCCATATACTCCTCTGTTCTGGGAATACCTCTTTGTAACCTAGCTGGATGTACAGGCACAAGTGAAACCTGTATGTATGTTTAGCTATGCCGAGGATGGCCATATTTCAGACAGGCCAATTCACCTGGGCAAATCACTAATTACCCAGGTATGTGACTTTGAAAATTGCCCTCTTAATGCACTCTTCATGCACTGAAACAGAGATTTGGAATTGATGTCACTGGCATTAGCAATGTGTAAATGAATCATGGGTAAAGTTTAAACAACCCTCATTATGGGGTCAATATTGTTGGGTCCGTGGGAATGGGTTTCTGACAGACGATGTCTTTCTCGTGATATTGGTCTATGCAATGCATGGCAAATTGTGCGCTAAATCAGACTTTAACACAGAAAAACTTAACTATCCCTTGCTGAAGGTTTAGTTAAGTTTTGCATAAAAAGATTTTGAGTACTGTATGTAATTATGTGAACATGGCTAATAAGCTGTATAAGCATACAAAGCATGCTCATTACCATTTCTGCATAGACAAAGTTGACAAATTCACAAGTGCTACATTTTGGGCACTAAAATTGCTGAGAGTGTGTTCATATAACTCTAGCTATCATGTTTGTATATTTGCCCTCAGAAGCTGCAGCTATAATTTGATCTGACCATTAACATTAGGAGAATTCATTTAAGAAAAAGTTTGACATATCCAGAAAAAATCGGCAACTTGTAGGCCAAAGGTTGCTTCTTGTTCTGTGGTCTAGAACAGTGATTCTTAACACAATACTCAGAGACCATCTGACTAGTTTGGTTTTCAGGATATTCTTTATGAATATGCAGGAGATAGATTGCCTCCAATATGCAAATACATCTCATGCATATTCAGTAGGAGTATCCTGAAAATCAGACTAGCCAATGGTCAGGCAGTCCCTGAGGACTGGTTAAGAATCTCGGGTCTAGAAGAGTTAAAGTATGCCTATGCCTGGCCAGTCCTTGGATGGGCAACCTCTGAGGATCATTAAGTGCTAGAGGAAGTAGTGTTGATGACTATGTAGGAGATACTTCAGCTGTCTTTAAAAAAAAAACCCAAACCTTACTTTTATTTTTTATTAGATATCAGTTTTGCAGAATTAAAATAAACACATGCAACATAAGATGAACAAACAAGAAAACATAACACAAATAGTTCACATAGATTTGTACTACACTGCTTAAACCTAACCCAAAATGTCAGTGTAAGAAAGATTCCAAGTTATAAAAAAACTAGCAAAAAGTGATTGGGTTGCTCTGATAGTCGGATCTATAACAACCTATGCATATGTACATATATGTGTGTGTGTGTGTGGGGGGGGTGCCTATGTGTGTGTGCATGTGTGTCTTTGTTTGATGAAGCCTGTGTGTGTGTGTCTGTTTGTCTGTGTTTATGTGTCTGTGTCTGCCTGTGCCTTTGTGTGTGTGTGTGCCTTTGTCTGCCTGTGTGTGTGTGGGTGTGGGTCGGTGTCTGTGGGTATATCTGCCTGTGTGTGTCTGTTTGATAGAGCCTGTATGTGTGTGTCTATGTCTTTGTGTGTGTGTGCCTGCCTGTGCCTATGTGTGTGTGTGCCTGTTTGTGTGTATATGTGTGTCTTTGCCTTCCTGCGTATGGGTGCTTGCTTATCCATGTACCTTTGTGTGTGTGTGTGTCTCTCTCTCTCTCTCTGGCTGTGCCTTTATGTATGTATCTCTGTCTTTGTGTGTCTGTGTGTGTGCCTGTATGTGTGAATGTGGAGCCTTTGTATGTGTGTGTGTGTGTTTGTGGGAGCCTGTGTATGTGTGTTGTTTGTCTGTGTGTGTGTGTGTGTGTGTGGGTGCCAGTGCCTGTGAGTGTGTGTAGGTGCATGTGCCTGTGTGTGTGTGGAAGCCAGACAGACAGGGCTTTGCAGATGGAGCAGACTGTTCTTCCACAGTGCACTTTTCACTGTTCCGGGTACCAGCTGGTGCCCGAACACAGACACAAGAGTGTGACTGACTGACTGACATGAAAAGTAGTGACAATATATTACCTAGACAAAACAACAGCATTCATAATTCTGTGTCAACAAGCAGAAAATGTTACATTGATTCTCCTAATCATTAAGATTATTAACACATTTGAATCTTTGGAAAAGGCTATAGTACTTATGTCATTGTAATTAGAATCTGATAGGGAAGGGTTATTTACATTATTTTTCCTAAAAGTGATTTATAGTTTCAGGGTCAGACTATTAGAACTTTTCCTGATGCTTCAAGAGAGACTCAGACAGGAAGAAACTGCTATGAGTGCTTTACTTTTTTTTAAAGCTTTTAAAATGAATATTCTTATTAGACAGATGGGTCTTCGCCAGTTGTCGCATAGCTGAACCTCTAAGTCCCAATACTTCCTTTAAATATCTCTTAAATAAGTCAGCTCCAAAAGCATTAGTCACTCTGAGAAAATTCACTAGCCTTAAATTTTTATTTTTTAAGCTAATTTTCAATTTTTCTTCTTAATATCATATTAAATTCAATTGTATTGAGGAAACCTTGGAGTTCATATCAGAAAATTTACTTGAAAAACCTTTTAATTCCCCCTCACAGGAAGCCCCTCATTCCTCAAAGTGAACCACAATTTCTTGCTACAATTCTGTTTTCTTTGCCATAACCACCACCAACAACAGATCTAAAGTTGGATTTTTAGACTTGTCCCAAAAGTATTTCTTCATTCTTTCCCAATACCAATATCTTCTTTGCAGTATCAGAATCCAGAAATTCTCCAAACTCTACTTCCCCAGTTGCCTCTTCTGATAGCATACTCCCTGAGATGTAGTTAAGTTGCATGGACTATCACCAATCTGCGCTATTTCCCATGTGAAATTTAACATTTTGACAAACGCTAATGAATTGATTTGCTTGAGTCTTCAGCTCACTGGCTATTTAGCATAGCATTTGCATTTGCTTTTCCAGATAGAAAATTCCACATGAAAGATTGGTAAATAACGTACAAAATTTCACAAATGTGATTACACATTATTTGCAGTTTCTCCACGCATTATTGTGTTTGCGAAGGCAAACGCACACTAATACATCAGCCTCCTAGAACTTTTATTTTGTGTTTTTTTCATTTGCTGATCTGAGTGAACAAAGATTTCCATGGTTGTACAACAGAATTAATCAAAGAACCTTAAATAAAATAAGTACAAACAAAATCAAGAGGCCATGCTCTAAAAGCGAAGGATTGTTTTACACACAGAGAGGTGAAATTATAGAAAATTCTGATGGCAGTAGTAGTAATGGCTACAAAACTGAATAAATTAAAAAATAAATCTGAACATTTTTAAAAGAAAAAAAATATCTGCGAGTGTAATGATACAGGTACATGTTAGGGGAAAAAATATGAATCCAGGAGTGTTAAACTGATTCCCATATCTGATGTCGGGATTGCCTACAGTCGCAAAGTGGGTGGGGATTTTTTCACTCGGACTATCATGTACAGTAATAATATAGAGGACAATTTAATAAGCTGTGCAGAGTTTCACAAAACCCATTTCACATTTAAAAATGCCAAGTCGTGTGCATAAATTACACCTACGCACACAATTTCCACTTTTAGGGGCGGATTTTAAAAGGAGCGCGAATAGCCTACTTTTGTTTGCGCTCCAGGCGCAAACAAAAGTACGCTGGATTTTAGTAGATACGCGCGGAGCCGCGCGTATCTGCTAAAAACCTGGATCGGCGCGAGCAAGGCTATGGATTTTGTATAGCCGGCGCGCGCCGAGCCACGCAGCCTACCCCCATTCCCTCCAAGGCCGCTCCGAAATCGGAGCGGCCTTGGAGGGAATCCTCTAACGCCCTCCCCTCACCTTCCCCTCCCTTCCTCTACCTAACCCACCCGCCCGGCCCTGTCTCCACCCCCCCCTTACCTTTCTCCGGGGATTTACGCCTCCCTCTGGGAGGCGTAAATCCCCGCGCGCGAGCGGGCCTCCTGCGCGCCGGGCAGCGACCTGGGGGCGGGTACGGAGGGCGCGGCCACGCCCCCGGACCGCCCCGGGCTGTAGCCACGCCCCCGTACCCGCCCCCAAAACGCTGCCGACACGCCCCCAAACGCCGCGACGACCGGGCCCGCCCCCCGACACGCCCCGACACGCCCCCCTCGGAGAACCCCGGGACTTACGCGAGTCCCGGGGCTCTGCGCGCGCCGGTAGGCCTATGTAAAATAGGCTTCCCGGCGCGCAGGGCCCTGCTCGCCTAAATCCGCCCGGTTTTGGGCGGATTTAGGCGAGCAGGGCTCTTAAAATCCGCCCCTTTATGTGTGAAGTGGATGCCACAAATTTTTTAGGCTGCACAATTAGAAACGTTATGGGGCGGATTTTAAAAGGAGCGCGAATAGCCTACTTTTGTTTGCGCTCCAGGCGCAAACAAAAGTACGCTGGATTTTAGTAGATATGCGCGGAGCCGCGCGTATCTGCTAAAAACCTAGATCGGCGCGCGCAAGGCTATGGATTTTGTATAGCCGGCGCGCGCCGAGCCGCGCAGCCTACCCCCGTTCCCTCCAAGGCTGCTCCAAAATTGGAGCGGCCTCGGAGGGAACTTTCCTTTGCCCTCCCCTCACCTTCCCCTCCCTTCCCCTACCTAACCCACCCGCCCGGCCCTGTCTAAAACCCCCCCTTACCTTTGTCGGGGGATTTACGCCTCCCGGAGGGAGGCGTAAATCCCCGCGCGTCAGCGGGCCTCCTGCGCGCCGGGACGCGACCTGGGGGCGGGTCCGGAGGGCGCGGCCACGCCCCCGGGCCGCCCCCAGAACGTTCCCGACACGCCCCGAAAACGCTGCGCGGTTCGGGCCCGCCCCCCCGACACGCCCCCCGACACGCCCCCCTGATACGCCCCCTCCGAAAACCCCGGGACCTACGCGAGTCCCGGGGCTCTGCGCGCGCCGGTAGGCCTATGTAAAATAGGCTTACCGGCGAGCAGGGCTCTGAAAATCCGCCCCACAGGGGTAGATTTTGAAAGGTCTATGCGCACGCTAAGGGCGCACACACATGGATGCGCCGATTTTATAACATGCGCGCACCGGTGCACGCATGTTCTAAAACCGTTGGGACATGCGCACATGCATGCCGGATTTTGTGATCCGTGCATGCATGTGCGTGTGGCACGTGCAAGGGGGGGACACATTAATGCAAACTTCGCGCGGCGATGCATCCCGGATTTTCCCAGTTCCTTCCAGTCCGCGCCAAACTGGGAGGGAACTTCCCACCCCCTACCCTAACCTCCCTTCCCCTTCCCCTCTCCTCCGCAACCCCTAAATCCAATTTTTTTTTTTTTACCTTTGTTGAGCAACTTACGTCAGCTCGGGAGCTGAAGTAAGTTGCGCGCGCTGGCACCCGGCCGGCGCACGAGGCTCCAGGACAGCAAACAATGGCGCTGCCCTAGCCCACCTTTTCCAAGAGGCCTGGCACATGAGTGCGTACCAGCCTTTACGCGTGTGGCCGGGCTTCTTGGAAAATTCGCCCGTCGCGCGTAAGGCCCGGCAACGTGCAAAAAGGCCAGAATTTACACACGCTGGACATTTAAAATCTGCCCAATAGTCTTTTACAGGCAAACTTTTTAAAAATGAATTATTAATGAACTGCGGTGATAAAAAAAAACAACAACTATGCAACGCAGCTCATTAATGATGAGTTCTGTGAAAACCCTGCAACAGAAACAGCTTCACAGGCCACTTTTTAGAAAAAAAAAGATAACTACACATCCCTGAGATATAGGCCTGGATTTTCTAAGGTCGCAGACCTTAGAAAATCCGGCGGGTAATGGGGGGCGGGGTGGCGAAGCGGGGTGCAGGCCTGCAAAAGCGCCATCATAAAAGGTGGTGCTATTGGGCCTCATTTTCTAAAGTATCGCAGGCCTGAGATACTTTAGGGAATGAGGGACGGGGGGCCGAAATGGGGGGCGGGCCTGCGCTAGCCGGCAGCAATTGCACCGTCGCGGTGCGATCGGTGCTGGTTTCGCACCCAATAGCGCCACCATAGAAGGTGTAGCTATTGGGCGCGAACTCGGACGCGAAAAGGGCCTTACCTTTTCGTCGTCCGCGGCGTCTTCACGGTGTCGGCCCCGGTGACACCGTGATAAGGGACTTTTCGCGTGTGAAACATCCCTTATCGCGTGCGATCCCTCTGGAAAATGAGGCCCATTGATGCTATTGGGCGCAAAACTGGCAGCAAAAAGGGTCCTTACCTTTTCACAGTAAGTGATGTTTTCGCGGCATCCGCCCTGGTGCTGCCCAAACTCCTCCCCTTCTGGTGCAGACGCCACCCACAACCCGCCCCGATTTAGCTATCGCTTTCGCGAGCGATCCGCATAGAAAATGACCCCCATAGTTATCTTTTTTGTGAAGTAGCTCATAAGATAATTTATTTATTTATTTATTTGAGTGTTTTTTTATACCGGGATACGTTGGGAACATCATCTCGGTTCACAGATAACTAAAAATAGCAACAAGCTTTTCAGTGAACAAGGAACAAAGTGAAGGTTAATAATAAAGGTAACAAAGAGAAATTCGAACAGGTAACACAACAGGTTTTGTAGCGAGCTATTTACAAAGTGTACATTAATATGAAGTCATCATGACTGATTGGAATAAGTAACAGGATGAGTTTTGCAGTGACAGTTATAATTACCCTTATAACTGTCTACCAGGATCATTTGTATACAAGACCCAGGAGAAACGTTAAGGAGTGAATAATCAAAACTTTACATATGCAAATTTTGCATATATGCCCGTAAGAAGCCTCTACTCATAGAAACATAGAAACATAGAAATGACGGCAGAAGAAGACCAAACGGCCCATCCAGTCTGCCCAGCAAGCTTCACACGTTTTTTTCTCTCATATTTATCTGTTTCTCTTAGCTCTTGGTTCTATTTCCCTTCCACCCCCACCATTGAAATATCTAGCTTGATTAGTTAGGGGTAGTAGGGGTAGTAACAAATATGTAGTCAATATTTTATAAAAGTAAAAAATAAATGTGTATTTTCACTTTTGTGTACACATAGGTGCATCTAAGGACTAGGGGCATTCTGGGTGGGACAAACACTTATGCACATCTCTGGGCGGCTTTTAAAATCCACTCTGTGCTCACGAGCCTGACATATTCTCGCATCCCCTAATTAATGCACACGTCAGGCTTTTAAAATTCACCTTTAAGTGAGTGAACTCATGACGTCTGCTTGAAAACTTTCGCACCTTAGTACATCAGCTTCTAAAGGAGGTAGCTGCAGAATTATGCAAACCTACTTTCTAGTTTTCATTTCTGGGTAGGCACATTTTGTACTAAATTATTAATAAGTACAAAAACCACTTTTGGCCAGATTCCAACCAAAATATTCAGTCATGGTACATGGGTATATTCAGTAGCAAAATATCCACAGCCAGTCAATGGGATAGCCCTGTTCAATTTTTCCAGACATATAGCAAAATATGTATGTATGAATTTGCCCCAAAAGATTTTTGCCATAGGAATAAATTAAGAAAAAATTTCTCTTCAGTGCACGTTGCATAAAAAGTCTTTAATTGACAGATAATTCATGGCTATTAACTGTGTATGCGCAATCAGAGACCAATTCAAATGTAAATTATAGGGAGTCAGTCACCTGAAGGTAAATGCTAATAATCACTTGTATTTGGACATAAGTGCTAATGTTTCCCACTTGCAAATTGCAAAAAAAAAAAAAAAACCCCTTAATAAAAAAAAGATGAAGAAACTAGAGCCTAAAAATATTGAAAATTTGGGCATTGAAGGCTAAGATCCATGGGTCCCTGCCTGTGAAGCATTAAGAGATGGTTTATAAAAAGTATCTTCCCTACAAAAAACTGTAGAGCTTGTAAATTCTATTCATTTATTGGCGAAGCAAAAAGGCTTAACTGTTAATTACAGAAGGTCAGAAAGAGTGTAAACATTTGTATTCGGCAGAGAAAGTAAAAAGGGTTTTAATAAAAGCACTGGGGAATTCTTATGATTAACTTTCAAGAATTTTCTAGGACTCTTAATGAAGAGTAAGCTTAATCCTAATAGCCACTGACATCCAGACAAGAGGACAAGGTTTCACAGCACTGGAGAAGGTTTCTCTTTACAGCCTATTTTCCAAACAAAGAAAAAAGGAGGCTAAAAAGATCACCATGTCTGTGTATGTGGGTGTCTTCCTCCCCAACAGCATGTGTGTTTGTTGTGCTATCCATACCAAATTTTTAGGCATGCTGAGTTTATTTTTTTTAGTGGGTGGAGGGTAGGGGAGCAGGAGGATAGGTGTTAGGTTTCCTTCTCCCATTGTGAGAGAGGGGGATGAGGGACAATTTTGGGATTTTTGTATTTTTATGTGTTAATTATTGTATTTTATGTGATTATATTGTTAATATATTTATTGTGTTTCCTATGATGTCTTATTATGATGTTATTGCTTGAATAGGTTATTATATTAGGGGGTCGATTTTAAGACCCGTGCGTGCATCCATGTGTATGGGGTTCCCGGCGCATGCACATGGATGCGGTGATTTTATAAAATCCACGCGCGCATGTCTAGGCCTGTGACTCTCGTGCGCGGAGGAGGAATTTTATAACTTACGCGCAGTGATGCAATCGGCCGATCCCCAGTTCCCTCTCAGTCCACTCCAATTAAGGAACGAACTGGGAGGGAACTTTCCTAACTCTAACCCTTCCCTTTCTACCTTTTCCCCTCTCCTCCCTGACCCCTAATCTAACCCTACCTAGCCCCTAATTTTTTATTTTAATGCTTACTGCTCCTCTGGAGCAGAAGTATCTTCCGCACACCAGCAGACTAATGGCGCTTTCTCGGCCCGCACCCCCCTCTCCGCCCCTCCCAGACCACGTCCTCGGCCTGCCCCTTTCAGTTAATGTGCTTTTCTTAGTACTCGTGTAATACGCAAGCAATTACTTTATGTTTATTTAAAGTATAGTTTTAATATGCATGCTAAAAATGTGCACTAATTTTATATTACTGTGATAACTTGGTGAGAGCAGCTTGGGAAACAGCCAGAAGGACTAAGGTGGCAGACAGACTCTAGCTGTTTCCTTTTGTGTAGTATTTTTACAGTGGAAAATGAAGTGCAAAGAAAAGCAAACAAATGAGGCAGCTCACCTTAAAGTTCAGGTAGCATAGAAACATCACACATAGCAAGTTTTCTATTAGAGTGGCTTCCTGCCTGCTCCTGTTTAATCTGTCTCGGCCCTGAGATCTTATACTCTGGTGTGGGGCCCCTCCTTTCACTCAGGATTCATTGTGGGTTTGGATCTTAAAGAAGACCGGGCAAGACAACTGTGCCAGGTCCCTTAAAGTAGTCTGAGGGCATTTCCTGTAGACTCCCTCACAGTCACCTTTACAAACATAGGTCACCCATGTTTGCATTGGCTTGGATTTAAAGAGTTGGTTGGTTTATAGTCCCCGGAAGTTAGTACAGTTTGTTGTTAATGGCGATGATGATGACAGTGAAATGTGGACATGAAAGTAAATAAAATGGCTAAAAAAGGGAGAACTGAGATAGAGAACAGCAAAAAGGGAAATATATAGGGGCGGATTTTAAAAGGGTTACGCACGTAATATACACACGTAACCCTTTAAAACCCCTCCTGCGTGAATCGAGCCTATTTTGCATAGGCCCGGCAACACACATGAGTCCCGGGACACGTGAGCCCCAGGACAGGGCTTGAAAGAGGGGGCGGGGTGTGGACGGGGCAGGGGTGGGGCAGGGGTGGGGCCGGAGCCTCCAGGCACAGTGGCCATTTGCCGCTGTGCCCGGGATTGCGGGCCGGCCATTGGCCGGCATGTGCAACCTATGCCTGTTCGGAGGCAGGCACAACTTCTAAGTTAAAGGTAAGGGGGAGGGTTTAGGTAGGGCTGGGGGGTGGGTTAGGTAGGGGAAGGGAGGGGGAAGGTGGGGGGGGGGCAGAAGGAAAGTTCCCTCTGAGGCCGCTCCGATTTCGGAGCGGCCTCGGAAGAAACGGAGGAAGGCTGCGCAGCTCGGCGTGCACAAGTGTGCACCCCCTTGCGCGTGCCAACCCCGGATTTTATAACATGTGTGCGGCTGTGCGCGCACATGTTATAAAATCAGGCGTAGATTTGTGTGCGCGCTGGGTTGCACGCACAAATATACGCCCACACCTAAATCTTAAAATCCGGCCGTTAATGTTGGAACCAAAAAAGATAATGGTTAAAAAAAAAAAACCCTTTATTTAATTTTTGGTCATGACCAGTTAAGACAGGGTTTTCTGTTATTTTGTTTAAAAAAAAAAAGAAAATTAGTTGTACTTTTATTTATTTATTTAAGTTTGTTAGAATTCGTTTTAATTGGCTATGTCATTCTAAGGGGGTCGATTTTTGAAAATGAGCACTTGCTTCCATGAGTGTGTGGTTCCTGGCGCGGCAATTTTATAACATGCACATGTCATCCTTATCCCCCTAACTACCCTTCCTTCTTTTTCCTCTCCCTGCCCCAACCCCTAATCCCTACCTAGCTAGTTAAAATTCTTTTGCTTTAATACGTACTGCTCCTTCAGAGCCGAAGTAACTTCCGCGCTCCTAATGGCCGCTGTCCCGGTCAGCCTCCACCCCGCTCCTCCCCACCCAGATCCTGCCCCCAACCTGCCCCTTTTGTATGGCCCCGCACTTCTGCGCGTCCCCGGGAGATACATGTGTGGCCGGGCTTGTTCTAAAATGTGCTCGGTGCGCGCACAGCCTGGCTGCAAGCATATCTGCCAGATTTTAGGCACGCGGGCTTTTTAAAATTCGGGCGTCAAGTGAGTAGGAAGTAATTATGTGCTGGCCATATAAGAGTACTCATAACTGCAAGCGTATCCTTGTGTATATATAAAATATCTAATAAAGTGGATCCGGGTCACCAACTTCAAAGCAGAACAAATCTGCTCAGCTCTATAAACAAACACCAAATCTAGATCCAGACAAAATAATCCTGAGTCTGACAGCTTTCATGCAAATAAATCAAACTGACCTGCCAGCTGGGATCTGCGCTTCTTATGAGAACTTCAGATTAAGAAATTGGCCACACTGTAACATGTTCTGCATCAGTGCTCTTTGTATGAAAAAAGCCATGACAGAGTTGGTGGCTTTATTTTAATATCATTGATTCATTGTGAGTTGTGATATTATTAGTGGACTTCCATCCTGTGATGCAGGGTTCTATGTAGTTTTGAAAGCTCGCATACATCTTGATAACAAATGGTATCAAAGAATCCTGTTTTCTCTGAGTCCCAGACAACTATTAAAATTAGACAATTTTCTATATAAGATTTATGGTCAACTAAAAAGTCTACCTGGAAATAACACACAAAACAATATTTCACCAGGAACAATATATGGTGATGTTAGTAGTTTTTGACAATTTATAGATATGGATAGTATTGACTTGGGTGATACAATAATTGCTGAAAGAAAATTATATTGCTCAAAATGTAAGGATGGGTTAATATTGTTATGGACAGGTTGGAAAAATCTCAAGTTGCCCAATTGGTACCAGCAGTTGGCTGGAAAAGCTGTGTCCAGGGCTGAGAAACAGCAGCAGCCACTGGGGCTAGAATGGATGGTGGCCACCAAGGCGAGGGACAGAAGGGCCTAGATCAGAGAATAGCCACTGAGACTGGGAGGGGCTAAAGAAGAAGGAAGTGGGGAAAGGGAAGATGTCAAGAGGAACAAAAGAAAAGAAAAATGAGCGTAAAAAATTGATTAAAATCAGCTCCTAAGAATTTTGATTGACACTTATGTTTTCTTAAAAATAAAATTCCCACCCTTGCTATGGGAAGTGACTAATTCCCTTCCAAGGGAATTATTTATTAATGAATATATCTGTCACTCTACATTACTTTTGTGAGACAACCCTACAGCTAGTTAAACTAAAAGTAGATAAAGTGATGGGGCCAGACGGTATACATTCAAGGGGGTTAAGCTCTGCTGGCTGAACTTTTCACTGCTTCTTTAGAGTCAGGAATAGTTTTGGAGGCATGAAGACAGATGGATGTGGTTTCTGTTCACAAAAGTGGAAGTAAGGAGGAGGCTGGGAACCACAGGGCAGTCTGAACTGTATGGTAAATGAATTAATGGAATTGCTGCTAATAAAAAGAGGAAAGTGCAGTATCTGGAATACAATGGATTACAAGATCCGAGGCAGCATGGTTTTACCACAGGTAGGTCTTCAGATGAATCTGATCGATTACTTTGACTGGGAGACCAGAAAGTTGGATTACAGGAGAGTGCTAGATGTAGTGTACTTGGATTTCAGTTAGGCATTTGACATGGTTCCACATAGGCGACTTATAAATGGGTTGATCGCCCTTGCTATGGACTCTAAAGTGACTGACTGGGTTAGAAATTGGTTGAGTGGGAGGTGACAAAGGGTAGTGGTAAATGGACTTCATACAGAGAAGAGGAGCGCTACTAGTAGTTTAGCTGCAGGGATTGGTCCTCAGACCAATTCTTTTCAACATTTTTAAAGTGATATTGTGGATGGACTATGAGGAAAGGTTTGTCTTTTTGCAGATTATACTAAATTCTGCAACAGTGTAGAGAACCAGGAAGATATAGAAAACACAAGAAGAGATCTAGCAAAGATGAGGAATGATTTAGAATCTAATATTGTGGACTATAAATAAACTCTAATACCAACAGCTAGAAGACAAGCACATTTAATAAGATATTTTATGGAGAGACCAATATAGCAATACACATTACCGTACAACAACCTCCAACCTAAACACCAATCATATAGTTATTCAGTTAACAAAACATGTCTTTAAGTGGCTACAACAAGCAAAACATTTATTTAAGTGGTAGATGCAAATTCCCTTTTCTTTAATATGCCAATCTTACCAGCCTGAAAGATTAGCTTAGAACTAGAATGGAATGCAGGCATCCCTGCATCTTGACCTTTATTACACTTTTGCATTCTTTTCAGTACTTTTCCACAGTAACCTTCCAGTACTAGCCATTTCTATAAACATCTCACACTGTCTGCATTTGGCAAATGATACATTCAAGACTAAGCTATATTATGTAATACATTATGGGGTAGATTTTAGGGGTGTGCATTCGTTCTCTACGAATTGGGAATCCGCAACATATAGGACCATATTCGTTGTTTTCGTGGGGAAGCAAAATGTATCGCGATTCCCCACGAATACAACGAATCTTCGCCGAATTATTTGGCCGCCTAAAGGAGCCAATTTAAACAAACTCCCCACCCTCCTGACCTCCCCAAGACTTACCAAAACTCCCTGGTGGTCCAGTGGGGGGTCCGGGAGCCATCTCCTGCACTCACACCCAAGGCTGCCAGTATTCAAAATGGTGCCAATAGCCTTTGACCTACTATGTCACAGGGGCTACCGGTGCCATTGGTCAGCCCCTGTCACATGGCCATCGGCGCCATCTTGTGCTCCTACCATGTGACAGGGGCTGACCAATGACACCGGTAGCCCCTGTGACATAGTAAGGGCAAAGGCTATCGACGCCATTTTGATTACTGGCAGTCGATGGCCCAAGTGCAGAAGATCACTCCTGGACCCCCTCTGGACCACCAGGGACTTTTGGAAAGTCTTGGGGGACCCTTTTGGGGGACCCTCCTGACCCCCACAAGACTTGCCAAAAGAGCAGCCTGAGAAGGAACTTCCCTTCCCCCTAGCCTGACCTTCCCACCCCTTCCCCTAACCTTCCTCCCCAACCCTACTCTAACCTTCCCCCGACCTATGTCTTACCTTTTGCGCCTGCCTCTGGGCAGGCGCAAGTTGCGTGCGCCAGCAGCCTGCCGGAACGCGATCCTCCGACACAACGGCAAATAGCTGCTATGTCGGAGGCCTCTAGCCCTGCCCCCAGACCGCCCCACCCCTGGACCGCCTCTTTTTGCAAGCCCCAGGACTTACACACATCCTGGGGCTTTACACTCGTCGCTGGGCCTTTTTTAAAATAGGCCCGGCGCGAGTAATCCCCCCTAAGGGCCAGATTTTAGTAGCTACGTGTGGGCATAGATTTGTGCGCGCAACCCAGCGTGCACAAATCTATGCCCGATTTTATAACATGCACGCGCAGGCGCGCATGTTATAAAATCGGGGGTCAGCACGCGCAAGGGGGTGCACAATTGGGCACCATATGCGTGCCGAGCCACGCTGCCTTCCCCCGATCCCTCCCAGGCTGCTCTGAAATCAGGGGATTTTGCGCGTCGCTGGGCCTATGCAAAATAGGCTCGGTGCACATAACTCCCCCCCCCCCCCAGTGCGTAAATCCATCTGGATTTACACGCGTAGGCTTTGAAAATCCAGCAGTATATATATAAGCATAATGACTTACAAAGGGGCTTATTCCCTGGCAGTTCTCTGCCTCTTCACTGCATTAACATATAGCTTTTATAGGTGCATTTTCATAGATATCATGTAGGATGTCCGAAAACACTAGCAGCTGATAATTAATGCTAAAAAATGCAGACATGCATTTGTACTGCAAAGACCCATGGGCACAGTACAGAATAGGGGGTGAAATTCTTCTGTGCATGAAACAAAAACAGGACCTGAGGTGGCTAAACAGGTGGATAAAGCAATGGGAAAAGCCAGTAAGATGCTTGGATCAACAGGGAGAAGAATGTTTAGCAGAAAAAAGAAGGTGATGTTCCCTTTGCATAAGTCCCCGAAGAGACCCCTTTCTGGAGTCCTCACCTTTAAAAGAAGCTGAATGAAGTGGGTCCAGAGGGTGGCTACTAAAATGGTCAGTGGTCTTCATTATAAAGCATATGGGGATAGACAAAAATATAAATATGTGGAGAACAAAATGGCGTCGATGAGAGAGGACGCGGTTAACTGAGCTCCTGAATAATCTTCGTTTTTATTGAAAAATTGCCTAAATGCCCCATACCAAAAGAAAGGGGAGGTTGAGGGAGGGAACCTCGACCCCACTCAAACCTACCCCAGTACAAACGAAGATTTGGGAGTTCTTTTCCGCAGCAGATGAATCCCCAGGAGGGTCGGCTGTAGCACAAGAGGGGGAGCAAACCTCTGTGTTCTTCGACGAAACATCTTTGAGCCCTGGGGTGCCGGTGACTCCTCCTCCCCCTGCCCTTGTCGGAATGCACGAGCCGGTGGAACCCCCAGAGCCGACGTTGCACTGTGAGGAGGAAACCGTCGAGGTGGATCTCGTTGCAGGCGCGACAGGGCAAACCCAAGGCGAGGGGTCCTTAGCCGCCTTGAGGGAAATCAACATCGGAAGAATGAGCGGCGAGGGCAGCTTGCTGCCGGTGGTAACCGCTCGTGAAAGGAGCCAAACGGAGCAGAGAGTCTTGGATACTACTGTGAAGAGCACACCGGTAAAACTACCTGATTCAAAACTTCTAAAAATGCCTGAAAAGGTAACCTTAGAAATTTTATGGAATGGATTATCAACTTTAGAAAATGCAATTATTACCTTGACAACTGCTATAAAGGATTCTCAAGAACAATTTAAATTGGTTAACCCGGTAGTTCCTGCAAATACTGTTAAAATTCAGGAAATGGATACTCAAATACATCAAATTAAAGAAATACAAACGGGTTTGATTCAAGGGGACTCCAGACTGGAAAAGAGAATGGAATATCTGGAAAATAATCTCAGATATAACAATCTGAGAATAATCAATTTTCCCAAGTGTAAATTGGTATCCCCCAAGGAGCAGCTTAAAAAATATTTCCAAGAGATATTGAACTTTTCCAGCGGTGAACTGCCTACAATTCAGCATGCTTATTTCTTATCTAGTCCAGAAAGGAGAAGTGGAGGAGAAATGGGGATTACTGAAAATCAGAGGGAGAATCCAGAGTCACTATCCCCACTTGAGAACGTGACTGGATTTCTTGAGACTACCCAAGAGGAGCAAGTTGAAAAGAGAGGTGTCCTGCTGGTTAAATTTTTGTTATCTGCTGAAAGAGATATGGTGTTAAAGAGATTTTTTTGTAATAGGATTAAGCCATACTTAGGGGGACAAATTTGGATTTATCCAGATATTGTTAGAATAACTCAATTGCGCAGAAAAAAGTTTCTCTCTTTATGCACTAGAGCTCGCCAGTTAGGAGCGAAAGTAGTGATAAAATACCCATGTAAATGTATATTAAATATCGGTAATGATAGGTTTGTATTTACTGAACCTGATCAATTGTTAATTTTCCTGAATTCAAGAACTCAAAATCAAGACGAAAGTGCTCCGCTTAATAACACTGGTATAGTCTAAACATTCTGCTACTCTCTTTTTTCCTTTTCTTTCCTTTCAGGAATTTAAGAGTATAGAGAATTGTTCCTATTTTTAGTTTTGTTCTCCCCCAATTGCATAGTAAAATAGGCAAGGAAAATTGAAAATAGATGTTGCTTTAAATGAAGTATGAATAATTTGGAAAACTATGGATAGTATATATGTAAAATTTGATTTATTTTGTTTTGGAAATATTTGTAAGTCCTGCCTAAATTTAAGGCGTGTAACAATGCTTTGTTAAATTTAAAAATCAATAAAGAGTAAATTTAAAAAAAAATAAAAAATAAATATGTATGCCTTAAAGGGAAGGTGAGATATGCGTGATGTCAATTACCTCCAAGATATAAACACACAGTAGGCAGGCCTTTTTCAATGGAAAGGAGGCTCTGGAACAAAGCGGTCATCGGATGAGGGAGAAGTGGGGTAGACTCAGGAGTAATCTAACAAAATATTTGTTTATTTAAAAAATGTATTACTCACATAATCCAAAGCCCTTTTACAATAAAACAATGCAGAGAATCAACAACAGTGTTCCTTAATCCAACTGTTTGCTGCATCTTAACAGATCCATTCGTATCCTAAGCCTCTAGAGAACACTTTCTACATCAGACTGTTCAATTATTTTATCATTTACATTTCACGCATATCAGAACTGAACCCAGATGCTGTAGTATTTTCAGAGAGGCTTTAAAATCATTATTCAGGTGATCCAAATGCCTGTTTGAAGAATAGCATTTGTAACTGCTTCTTAAACATTTGAATACAAGGTTCAGTGTACAGCTCATCTGGAAGAGAATTTCTGGCTACTCTAAAGGTTTGCTCACATGTTTCATCTGTATGCATTAAATGCGGTTGGGGGACATCCAAAACGTTATGGTTAACAGACCTTCGTGCTCGCAATGGCCTGCAATCTTTAACAGTGTTCTGATACATGCTGGAGCATCTTGATTTAATTAAGGCTTTATGAATAAGTATAAGGATCTTAAATTTAATTCTCCCTTGGACAAGCAACCAATGGAGAAATTATAAAATTGGTGGAATATAATCTGTATGTCTCATTCCTGAGTTTAGGATGACTTGTAAAGTCCTCAAAATTGTCTTTGGCAGCCTAATATAAATGGAGTTGCAGCAGTCTAAGCCTGTTAAAACAAGTGTTTGCAGCACAGTCCAAAAATCTTTATAGTTTAAGAATGGTTTACATTTTCCTTGCAATTGTATCCTAAAGAATATTCCCCTCACCATTGCTTTAAGCTTTTTTTTTATATTCCGCTTTTTGCACTTTTTTCAGTGCTTCAGAAGTGGACTACATTCAGGTACTGTAGGTACTTTTCTATCCCCAGAGAGCTTATAGTCTAAGTTTGTACCTGAGGCAATGGAGAGTAAAGTGACTTGCCCAAGATCACAAGGAGCAACAGCAGGACTCAAACGCTGGTTTCTTGGTTCATAACCCACTGCTCTAACCATTAGGCTACTCTTCCACTCCTATGCTCCTGTGCTCGTAGTGAAAGATTGGATTCTAAACTTACTCCAAGAGTTTTCACCTTTGTAGTAATAGGGACTACCCATGCCTCAAACTGGAGAAATGCAGGGATCAGAGGAGACTCAAACTTGCTAAGCACCACCACCTCCATTTTGCTGCCCGGGCGCGACCGTGCTCTCTCACCTTCTTGGGCATAACGAGTAGAAGGTAAGCTACTCTGACAACCTAATATTTGTTTTTTTTTTTTTTTTCAAAGAATGCCCAAACCCCCGAAACAAGACTGAAATAATACGGAAAATATATATTATTATTATTGTATTTATATATATATATATATTTTTTAAATACTTTAATTCCACCTCAAAGACACTAAACTTTACCCTATAAACCCCAAAAGCCTCAACCTGCTGCCTCAGCCGTTCCTCGCCAACTGAGCGCGAAACCGCTTCCCTCCAGCCCCCATACCTCCATTCACCAATCACAGCTTCCCTTTTAAATTTCTAACATTCTATTGGCTATCCTCTTCCCTCACACCTCTCTCCCCCTGGCTTTACCCAAACTGCTACAACTCCCGCTCGCTTGTCTCCAGTTATCTGCGCAGCGCGAGACAAGCTCGCTCTGCTTCTACTTATCAAACACCCATTGTTTTCTGACAATCAGGGAGGTTGAAATGTGAGCTAATGCATCAGACGGTGTTGTTGAAACTGTAAGAAAGAACTGGACATTATCAGCATAAATCCAGTAACTTACTCCCATTCCTGATAAAGTTTTCCAATTGGGCCAAGACAGATGTTAAATAAAATAGCCAATACTGCAGAACCCTGTTGAATACCTATTGTTAGTGGATACCAAGATGACACCAGTGAACCTATTCTTATCTGTTGGAAACAATTGGCTAGATAAAATGCAAACCAATTAAGTACTGTTGCTGATATCCCCAAATTGGTAAGGCAAGCCAATAAAATTTGGTGATTTGGGGGTCGATTTTAAAACCCACGTGCGCGCGGCATCCGGCATGCGCACATGTACCCGCCAATTTTATAACATGCGCGCGTCACTGCACACATGATATAAAATGCAGTGCCTGCGCGCACATGCGCACCAGAGTTTGTATCAGTGTGCGCAGGTGTCCCACTTGTGCATGCAGGGAGGATTTTTTTCAATTACGCACGGCGACACGATCAGCCTTTTTCCCAGTTCCTTCCCAGTCCGCTCCAATTAAGGACTTCCTCCGAGTAGAAATAAGTTGCATGCGCCAGCCAGCTGCCGGCGCATGAGTTACCGAGACGGCGCATCAGGAGATACGCGCGTGGCTGGGCCATTTTAAAAATGCGCTTGCTGTGCGCTCGGCCCAACCACGCATGTATCCACCGATTTTTACGCAAGTGGGGTTTTGAAAATTCACCCGTTTATGTATTGAAGGCTGCTGATATATCCAAGAGCTCAAGAATAAATTTTGGGCCACCATCAAAGCCTCGCTGAAAAGGATCTATGCTTGAAAATACTAAGATTTCTGTACTGTAGGCTGGACAAAAAACAAATTGGTAATTACTCAAAACAGAATGCTCATCTAAAATGCCAATTTAAAAATTCTTATAGTTGTTTTAGTTTTAGTTCTGCCATCTACATGCATTCTCCACCCTTTACAGAAAGGATTTTGTATTTTTTTAAGATGTGCTTTGATCCATAGTTTTTGCATTTTAGCTTACGCTGAGACAGATTTTATTTTTTAAATGAACTTGTTTTAAAAGTTATTCTCCTTTTATACGCAAATGTAGTAACCAACATTTGATTTATGTTGTAAACCGACGTGATATGTATTGACATGAATGCTGGTATTCAAAAATCATTAAAATAAAATAAAGGATTGTGGATACATGGAACAGCTGCCCAGTGGAGGTGATGGAGACAAGAAATTCTAAACTCAAGAAAGTGTTGGACAAGTGCAGAGGATCTCTCAGCAAGTGGAAGGGAGACGTTAGTGGGGATGGGTAGACTAAATAAGCCTTTGGTCTTTTTCTGCTCATATTTCTATGTTTCTATGTGCAGCAACAAAAAAGCTAGCAGTGTCACATTTTGACAATTGTATACTTTAGTGTCTTCATTGGGATCCAGTTTTTAAAATTCTTCCATATATATTTTATTACATTTAAAATGGTTGACTTAGTTTTCCTTGCTTATTAAACAAAGTTAACAGACAAATTCCACCTACAAAGTATGATCTGCATTGTGAATGACAGGATAGGATCACAAAATACAAAACAAGTCACTGGTCAGGAAGACTGTAGATCGTGATTCACCTTTAAATGATATTTTGGATCTGCCCACCCTTATTGCACATCTGTAATGAACCAAGCAACACTTGGTGGCAAGGATTATTTATGCAAAACATCTAAGAATTAAGTTAAGAAAAAAAGTACTGTGAGATAAAAGAGCAACTAGCACTCCCCACATAGCATAAATTCATAGCAAACATCGAAGACAACTGGAAAAGATTTCAGTAGAGTCACATTTTATCAGAACATTATCAGAGCTCTAGAAAAAAGTGATGAACCAAAAGATAGCATTGCTTCTCAGTGCAGCAGGTGCAGATAGATTTGATAGTTCCAATACCGAACAGCTTACAAATGAAAAACAAGAAAATGATCCTATGAATGTGCTCCAGAGATCACCCCTAGAATACGCAAAATCCTATGAAAGACACCTGTTCCATTCATGAGTAAAAGGGGGGAAAGTCAATAAAGGCATTGTGACAGCTTTCTCAGACTTGAAAGTTATGCAGTTTTGCAGGGTTAGTTAACTCTTTCATCAAGGACAAAATAGAAATCAAGGTCAGAGATAAAAAACAAAACAAAACAAGCTAGGGATTATTATAAGAAACAAAAACCACATGAAAGATGGCAAAAAATAAATTTGGCAGGCAAAGGAAATGACTCATGTACAGATTACGTCTGGACTAAGATGAAAGAACAGGATCAAGTATTTGATTATGTATGAGGTGTAAAAATCATAAACTGAGCATTGTCTAGTGTTCAGACAAGAATGTATGAAACATAGAAGTCCCAGTTATTTTGGATGGATATAGAAGTAGGAAAAGCAGGTGAGAATGTTATTTGAAGTCCATTACAATCTAAAGAACCAAGTATAATGCTGAAACATTGTTTATGTGTAAGTTGATCTGACTAAGAAATCCTCCTTCGAGGTCCAGCCCAATAGCTTAATGAAGGTGTTCTGTACTGCCACATGATGGATCATATTCAATTTCCAAACCCATTCCCTGCCCATCATGCTGTAATTGTCATCATATTACATCTAGTTTGTTTTTTTTAATTTCAATCAGATAATGATCTTGCTGAAGGCAGAGTCAAGAGACTGTGAAAAATTTCCAGAAAATAAGATGGATTCAGACCATTAAATTTTCTTGCTGATATCTTGGGCAACCCCATTAAGACATGATTTTGCATCATTATAAACATTATGATTTGTAAACTGCAGTCATATTTCCATGCATGTTAGTTTAGGATCAGGGCATTCTTTAGCTCATGATGAAATTTCTAAGTATTCAGGTCCAGTGCTAGTGGGTAGGCATACCTGGGGGGATGGGGGCAACAGAACAGATTGCAGAGTCAGCATCAGCTAGTATGGGACTTGCAGGCCATGTTCAGCACCTTCGGTTCAGCAGGTTCAATTGTAGTGGGCCAGAATGGGAAGATCAAGAGGGTGCTGGGCTGTGGCCCCTGAACATAAGAACATAAGAAAACAAGTAACCCTTCTCTACAGCAGCTTACTCCAAAGTTTTCTTAATTTCAGCACGTACATAGATCCTCAGCAAGACTAAACATGGTTCACTAACATGTCCTCTTCCATAACTTTTATAATATAACACATGCGCCCAATAAGATAAATTTTCGTTTTTCCCCCTTCTATTATGTTCCAAGTTTTTCCCCATGTACTCTGTCCCAAGTTTTATGCCCTGTTCTATGTAATTAGAATTCTCTCTTGCTTATTTTTCAGTTACAATGTAAACCGAGACGATATGCAAATTTTTACATGAATCCCTGTATATAAAAATGTTAAATAAAAAAATAAATAAGAAATAAGAAATTGCCATGCTGGGTCAGATTAAGGGTCCATCAAGCCCAGCATCCTGTTTCCAACAGAGGCCAAACCAGGCCACAAGAACCTGGCAATTACCCAAACACTAAGAAGATCCCATGCTACTGATGCAATTAATAGCAGTGGCTATTCCCTAAGTAAAATTGATTAATAGCCATTAATGGACTTCTCCTCCAAGAACTTATCCAAACCTTTTTTGAACCCAGCTACACTAACTGCACTAACCACATCCTCTGGCAACAAATTCCAGAGCTCTATTGTGCGTTGAGTGAAAAAGAATTTTCTCCGATTAGTCTTTTGAAGAGGAGCACAGAAAAATAGGCCATGCTATTAGAAGCTCTCACAAAGTTTTAAAATAAGCTTTCAAACTTTGGGATTTGGCACTGGTAAAGGCTGCTTCTGCTTTTCTCTGTGCTGCAGTGGTCTCACACACGCACTCTGCCAAAAAGAGAGGCAGTGCTCTGCTGCTGATTTCGATATTTCTCTTTACTGGGAGAGGATCAGAGTGTGAGACACTACACAGTATAGGAACTGCAGTTGCCCCAATGCTATTGATTTTTTTGTTTCTCTATCTGGACACTAGTGAGGTGAGGAGTGCACACTAAGAGACAGAAGAGAAAAATCTTTCCAGGTTGCCAGTCTTTTTTGTCTGTTACTGTTTAACAATTTTTTTTGTGTGTGGAGTTAATCAGTATTAGTGCACACAGCACAGCACACATACACAATATATGTGTGTGTCTGTGTGTGTGTGACAGAGAATTTTCCATAAAGAGAATGGTGCTATAAATGGGGGTATAGTTGCAGTATCATTTGTAATATCCAAACCTCCAGTAGGCAGTACACTTTAAAAAAAATATATCATGACAGGAGAAAGGAGAGGAGGGAATGTTGGCAGGCTGGAAATGTTGGCAAAGGCAGCAAAGGTCCTGGACCTAATTTGAAGAGGGATTTTTTTAAAGTCCAGAATGGCAAGAGAAGAAGGCAGCTCAATCTAGTAGAAATTGAAATTTGGAGAAAATGTACCACCACTGCCTGTTCTTCCTCTTGTTTTGGAGCAGAGAGAAAAGGCATAAGAGTCACCGAAGACTGGCAGAAGCAGGGTAGAAGCATGAACAGAGGCAGGGAGAGTTTAGAAGAGCTGCATGCTCTTCTACATTAGTTACTGCTTCTGATGCAATGGAAGCAATATTTTCAACAACTGACTCTGAGAAAGAATGTTGTCTGGGATTCCCCGAATCAGAACTTGAAGAGCTAGTAGGTAAAAAAATACTTGGAAGGATTAGTAAGCAGAATTTTAAGCTTCATTTCAGTGATGCAGGAGAGAGGATGCTATTGATAGTGATGAAAGCAACCCCCAGAAAGAGCAGTGCAGGTAGAGAGTTTGAGCAATGCCCCTGACTTTTATTTACCAAGGGTTCACCTTCTACTTGAACTCTGGTGCCAGCATCAGCCCTCAAGGATAAAGAGAGGATCATTTGAGAAGTCCCTGATATGGAGGCACTTTAAAGTGAGGGAAGATTGCGCTTTATTCAGTATATTCACTGCAGGAAGGATATTAGTTGAGGGAAGCAAATGGAGCATCTGTCAAGGTTGGTATGTAGCACCTCTAGCACTGGAATCTGGGGAGGATGGCAGACTTACCTTGGTGGCTCCTTCTGCCACTCCAAGTAAAAACCAGAGGAAAGGAGTTGAAAAGGGGAAGACTCTTCCCTATGCTGAATCCATGGTCTTTTCCAGCTGTCAGGTGGCAGGCCATCAGTCCCCAGCCATGCAGCCAAAGTGGCAACCCACAATAGAGGAAATGGGGTGATGTTCCTTAGCACTGTCCCGGGACAGGAGGCAGGCAGCATCTAAATAATTGCCATTGATGACCAGCCTTGCAGGTTGTGGAGAAGTGGGCTTTAAATGTCTACTGCATGTATTAGACTCCATTTAGTAGGAAGATCATCATTACCCTGTACAACCAGTGCCATAGTTGCATGCAGGGGCAGCTGGCTAAGGAAGGGGAGTAACATGTATTTTACTAGCATTATCTAGAGCAGGACGAACACTATGCACCCTTACCTTTCCCTGATAGCATACTGGTGGGACCTGGCTGAAGCAGAGGAGGGCAGCAGTTCTAGTGAGGATAGAATATCAGAGTGCAAGTAGGCATTGCTGCACACCCAGTAGATGTATAGCCCCTCATAAGAATGTAGCTCAGGAGTGGATGTTGTTTAAAAATACCATCTTGGAAGCCCAGACCAGATTTATTACACACATTATAAAAAGTGAAAGGAAGGCTAAACAACTAACGGCATGGTTGAAAGGTGAGGTGAAGGAGGCTATAATAGCTAAAAGAACATCTTTCAAAAAATGGAAAAGGGATCCAAAAGAAGAAAACCGGAAACAGAATAAGCATTGGCAAGTCAGATGCAAAGCATTGATAAGAAAGGCAAAGAGAGAATTTGAAAAGAAGCTTGCCGTGGAAGTAAAAACTTATAATAAAAATATTTTTAAGTACATTCAAGTTAAAAAGCCTGCGAGGGAGTCAGTTGGAGCATTAGATGATCAAGGGGTAAAAGGGGCACTTAGGGATGACAAAGCAATAGCAAAGAGACTGACTTAATTCTTTGCTTCAGTATTCACTGAGGAAGATGAAAGAGATATACCTATGTCAGAAATGATATCCAAAGATGATGATTCAGATGAACTGAAACAAATCTCAGTGTACCCAGAGGATGTAATGCGGAAAATTGACAAACTAAAAAGTAGCAAATCACCTGGACCAGATGGTATTGTTGTGTTTGAGGCATTGTGGACCCTTGGTTGCAATGGAGATGACTCTACCCACAGGGAAGAGCCCCGTGTGGAACCACTGCGATAGGCCGACATAGTTAGCAGACACAGAATGGATAGAGTCTTTATTGTACTGCTGTAAATAAATGGTAAAGCAGGAAGGTAAGGCACTGATCCATGAGGTGTCAATACGCTCAACAGGCTCAGAAGTATAGTCTCACCCAGATGTTCATGATAGGCAGGAGCCCGCAGTGCAGGTAACGCCGTGGCTGGTGGGTGGAGTTGGAGCACCGATTCTAGAGGTACTCACAGAGTGAAGGCGTCTTCCTGATGGTAGAATGGTGGGACTGAAGGTCCGTGGTGCAGGATATGAAGTAGTTAGGCCCTTGAGGAGTGAGTACCCAATGGTCCAATATCCTGGAATGAATAAGAGAAAAGACCCCCGAGGAGCAGTTGTCTAGGTTAGTGAGGACTCCGAAGGGAAGTTGGAAGCAAGAGACCCCCGAGGAGCGGGTGTCTAGAGCTTCTGCTGGAGTGAGGCCCTTAGCGAAAGGAGGCGACTAAGCTAGCAGCTTAGAACAGGCAGAGTGCTAACTCAAATTGGTAGTGGAAGAGGAAGCTAGTTATGCCTGGAGGTACTGACGTCATGTGGTGGGGCCGCCCCCGAGGTTCCCTCCATGACATGTATTTGAGCAGAGATGTGCGTGCTCATGCCCTAGGAGGCCCAGGAGTGAGCATGGCGGATGGGGTCACCCATGCTGGTCTGAAAACGCTGAGGCCCATGGCACTTGGCACAGGAGACAGCCATCTTGCCCAAAGAGAGGGAAAGAGGAGAAAAAGAGGTAAGGCAGAGCGGTCGCAGTCATCTGCAACCGACGGACGCAACAGTTCTTTCAGAGTGCTGAAAGAACTGAGAAATGAAATTATGGACCTGCTATTGGAAATTTGTAAACAATCAGTAACATCATCTGTGACACCTGAAGACTGGAGGTTGCCAATGCAACACCAATTTTCAAAAAGGGATCAAGGGAAACTAAAGACCTATGAGTCTGACATCTGTGCCACATAAAATGATAGAAACTATCATAAAGAACAAAATTGCTGAACTTATAGATAGGCATAATTTAATGGGACAAAGCCAGCATGGATTTAGCCAAGAGAAGTGTTGCCTCACAAATTTCATTTTTTTGAGGGCATAAATAATAGGGATGTGAATCGTGCTTCTGACGATTGAAAATATCGTATGATATTTTCAAAGTCGGCAGAAATTGGGGGCTCCCCAAAACCGATAGGAAAACCCCACAAAATTGTTCGTGGGGTTCTCTTATCTTTTTGGGGGAGGGCGGGAAAAACGGCAAACAAAAACAACCCCTAAACCCATCCCGACCCTTTAAAATGGATCCCTTAGCTTCCCCCACCCTCCTGACCCCCCCAAAAAACTTTTTACAAGTACCTGGTGGTCCAGTGGGAGCCCCGGGAACGATCTCCCGCTCTCGGGCCATCAGCTGCCACTAATAAAAATGGCACTGTTGGCCCTTTGCCCTTACCATGTGACAGGGTATCCGTGCCATTGGCCAGCCCCTGTCACATGGTAGGAGCACTGGATGGCCCGTGCCATTTTTAAAGATGGTGCCAGCTGTTCATTACTCCTACCATGTGACAGGGGCTGGCCAATGGCACGGATACCCTGTCACATGGTAAGGGCCATCAGCGCCATTTTTATTAGTGGCAGCCGAAGGCCTGAGAGCGGGAGATCGCTCCCGGGACTCCCACTGGACCACCAGGTACTTGTAAAAAGTTTTGGGTGGGTCAGGAGGGTGGGGGAAGCTAAGGGATCAATTTTAAAGGGTCGGGATGGGTTTTTTGTTTATCGACTCGGGTGCAGCCGATAAAATATAATCCGATCGGGCTGCACGAAAAAAAAAATCACGATGTGAATCGGAACCGGAATCGGAACCGATTCCGGTTCCGATTCATATCTCTAATAATTAAACATGTGGATAAAGTTGAGTCAGTTGATATAGTGCATCTGGATTTCCAGAAAGCATTTGAAGAAGTCCCTTATGAGTGAATTTTTAGAAAGTTAAAAAATCAAGGGATAATGGTCAGTATCCTATTGTGGTTTGCCAAATGGTTAAAAGATAGAAAACAGGGAGAAGGACTAAATGGTAAATTTTCCCAGTGGAGAAAGGTGAATAGTGGAGTGCCACAGGGATCTGTTCTGGGACCACTGCCTTTTAATATTTATTTATTTATTTAAGAGTTTTTATATACCTTCATTAAGTTATTCACCATCATAATGGTTTACAATAGGACACCAATATAAAAATATGGGTCGTACATTACATAGGTGGTGCCATTAGTATTCGGTAACAATAAGGTGTTTATTTGGGGATTGAGTGTTGCATAGCAATGGGTCCTGAAGGTTGCCTACAGTTAAAAAGGTTGAAATAATTCAGTAAGGATTGTTAAATTAAGTATTCGGTGCTTTATGCCACATATCTTTGCTTGGTTTCCTGCATCATTTTTCTTTCTTGAAGGCTTGTATGTAAAGCCAGATTTTGAGCTGTGTTTTGAAAAGTTTATGATTGCTCTGGAGTCTAAGGTTAAGGGGCATGGAGTTCCATAATATGGGACCGGCTAGAGACAGAGCTCGTTCCCTGACTTGGGTCTATAAATGACCTGGAAATGTAAATAACTTGTAAAATGTAAAATGTAAAATGTAAAATGTAAATAACTTGTAAAATGTAAATAACCGCTATCTGTTGAGCAGTTCTTCGTTTTATGTAAACCGGAGTGATTTGTAGTCTCTACTAGAACTTCGGTATATAAAAATTAAAAATAAATAAATAAATAACTTGGGTCTATAAATGACCTGGAAATGTAAACAACAAGTGAAGTGATCAAATTTGACGATGACAAAAAGTTATTCAGAGCTGTTGAATCACATGAGGATTGTGAGAAGTTGCATGAGGACATTGCGGGACTGGGAGACTGGGCATGCAAATGGAAAATGAAATTTAATGTGGACAAGTGCAAGATGCCTGGTCCCAAACAGCAGCAGCAGCCCTCTAGTTTTTCAGATGTTCACCTGCAGACATTCTTGACAAAACACTACTCCTTCACTCCTCTTCCCTAGTTGTCACACAACAGATGACACTCTATTCCAACAGTCACCAAGTACACTGCGGTGTCAAAGGGAAGTGCCGAAAGTGCAAAACAAAACTTGTCTATTAGATTCTTCAGCAGATATGGCTGCATCACCTCTATGTATGTACAGGGAACCTATTGACTTACATTTGACAGAAAGAAGATAGCTCTACCCTGCCAGCGTATAGAGAGGACAGAGTGAGTGTGAAAAGATGTGGCCTGGGGTGGCAGCCTCAATGTCAACTGTGCATGATATGAGCAATAGAGAGGAGGCTAAGGAGACCAGTGACTGGAAAAAGGGAATGTCAAATAGGATTGGCACCAGGCCTCAAGCACCTGCCAAGCAAACCAACCCCCCACACACAAACATACCTCTGCACCGGCTATCTCGTTACATTCTGCCACTAAACCGTCATCCAGACCATTAATTGGAATCAAGCCAACATCTATGCCATTTGAGGGTCCATGACAGTCAATGTTCCTGCCATCCCAGCAGCTCCAGGTTCAGTGGAGAGCTTCTTAACACCCACTTCTTCTCTCCATAAAGTGGCAGACTCAATGACAACTTAAGCTCTGGGTAGCCTGCACACCCCCAAATAACTGGACTATTAGGCCCACTCCAAGTACTAGGTGGAAAATGGCGAGGGTTGCACAGTATGCATTACAAGCAAATGTCAACTAATACACACACTTGTAAGACAGCATAAATGATGAGGCACACTGTCATGTTTCACACCTCTGCCCCTCTCTCTATACTAGGTATAAACAGAGGGGCGGATTTTAAGAGCCCTGCTTGCGTAAATCCGCCCAAAACCGGGCGGATTTACGCGAGCAGGGCCCTGCGCGCCGGGAAGCCTATTTTACATAGGCCTCCCGGCGCGCGCAGAGCCCCGGACTCGCGTAAGTCCCGGGGTTCTCGGAGGGGGCGTGTCGGGGGCGGGCCCGGTCGTCGCGGCGTTTCGGGGGCGTGTCGGCAGCGTTTTGGGGGCGGGTACGGGGCATGGCCGCGCCCTCCGTACCCGCCCCCAGGTCACGGCCCGGCGCGCAGGAGGCCCGCTGGCGCGCGGGGATTTACGCCTCCCTCCGGGAGGCGTAAATCCTCCGACAAAGGTAAGGGGGGGGGTTTAGACAGGGCCGGGCGGGTGGGTTAGGTAGGGGAAGGGAGGGGAAGGTGAGGGGAGGGCAAAGGAAAGTTCCCTCCGAGGCCGCTCCGATTTCGGAGCGGCCTTGGAGGGAACGGGGTAGGCTGCGCGGCTTGGCGCGCGCCGGCTATACAAAATTCATAGCCTTGCGCGCGCCGATCCAGGATTTTAGTGGATACGCGCGGCTCCGCGCGTATCTACTAAAATCCAGCGTACTTTTGTTTGCGCCTGGAGCGCAAACAAAAGTAGGCTATTCGCGCGCCTTTGAAAATCCGCCCCAGAGAGCAGACTAGGGGAAAGTTTTGAGTACAAGCCCTGAGGTCATGCATACTAAAGCCCATACAGTCGCAAAGGTGCCCCTTCTCAAGAGCGCAAGCACTCGATCAACCAATAAAATTAGCCACAAATTTTAAACATGATCATAATACTAAAAACATACAATTATTACAATTTTAAAAAAATCGGATAATTAACATCTCGTATACAACTTTTTTCTACTCTCCCAAATCCCAAAAATTTGTTTGCAAACTCATGATACTGCAAATAACACCTGAACATTAAAACTAAAAAGGATTTCACACAATCACCATCTCCAACCTGCAAATTATTTCTGATTTCCTGTTACCCTGGGATTGTTGTGGAGTAGTGGAAGTGGATTGCACTAACTTTCTCCTCTCTTTCTTATATACAGACACACACACAAGCTCCTTCACACATACATTCCCCGTCAGACAAACCCACAGGCATCTCCACCTCTTCTTTGGTTGGGATCCACCTGCAGCCCATTCTCTCTGTCTCTCTCTCTCTCTCTCTCACACACACACACACACACACAACACACACTCATTACAAGCAGCCTCCCATTCAGTCACACATACATGCAGACCCTGAAGTCTGGGTCCATAGGTCGTTCCTCCTCCGCTGCAGTTGCTGTCAGCCTGTTCTTTCTGTGTGGAGTAGCAGACGTTCTGCAGCTCCTCTTCCTGTCCTGGCCCCGAGCTAATTCAGCATTCCCTGTATTCTTTTCTCGCGAGAATACAGAAAGTTATAGCACCGCCAGTATTGAATACCACGGGGCCAGCACCGGAGGAAGAGCAGCTTCTCCCTGCTCCCAATGCCACCCCACCAGCTGTGCCGCTCTGTGCAATAGGACGGTTCCACACTCTGCCCTGATAACACATGAGGCACAGCGTAGAGGACAGCAGCTCTTCCTGATTCTACACAAGTCGTGACAGGCATGTGGATCAGCAATGGCCTGCAACCAGAAAGCTGTGGAAAAGTGTGGAGTGCCATTACCAATGGAAGTATCTGCAAGCAGTTTGGCGCTGGAGTGTTCAGTCTATGTGCTTTAAGGGTGTTTAAAGATTACACCTGGACTGTAAGAGATACTAACTATTGCTCAAAGCAAAATACTCTGCATATTTTCTGGGTACATACATACATACATACAGCTGCACCACATAACTATCAGTGAGTCAGAACGGTCAATGGCCTTGCAGCACCCTGACATCTCAATATCTCTGAAAGGCTAGCTGTGATGCCTGAGTTGAAGGCAAGAGGTTCAAACACACCTAACCATTGCCTTCTATGACATCACCTTTGATCAGGAGAGATTTGTGTGCTCTTACAATAAGGTGATGGTGACATCTTGGAGATCATTGGAAAATACAAGTGAAGGCAGGACACTATTGGATTCCCAGTTCTGCCTTCAGAGAGCTAGACATGCATCCTGGTGTAGGCTCGCCGAGAAGCTAATCGAACCTACAATACATCAAAATGGCCAAGGTCCTCACCTTCTGCAAATTATCATTGACTAATTGCATAGGCAAGTGTAGTACAGTGCATGTGTGTTGGGGTGCATGCAACCACTAAGATATATACTAGTTTGGAAGGACCTGTGCACATTGTGGGAATGGCACCAGGTAGCACAGGCGCTTTACTCAAGGCTGTGCTACTAGAGCACTCTGATGTCAGCAATAGGGTTGCCAGCTTCCTCCAATTTTCAGGAGAGGTTAATCCTGTCCTGGTTTGGAACACATTACATGCAGGGATTTCATCTTATTTGCCTATAGCTTTTCCGATCAAAACCAAGACTATCAATTCCTGCATGCATGTAAGACTAGGACTGGATTTACATATCCAGGAAATCAGGATGTAGTTGTAAAAGCTATTCAGCAGTGGCTCGGAAACTGGTGACGCAGTGGTGTCACTTGTGTGTTGCCATGCCCATGTGAGAGTAAGCCAACCCAGTACAGGTGTATAACTTCACATGCACACGTTTTTCAGCTACCGAATGAGGCAGTAAAATGGGAAATCTGTCATTGAAACCTTTAACTGTCAAGCTGTACCTTAAGGCTGTGCCTTTATGCATCAGAGAATTTGACATTTAATGCATTTTTTGAGCTGTAGCTCTCCATATGCCTCGAGCAGATGGGGTGCCATCACACTTGTGCCATTATCTCATCCACATGTTAGTGCTAGGATAAGGACCAGTGGGCAGGGCCGGCAAGCCACACAGCACTAACTAAGCCTCAAAATCTCATGCCACACATGCCTTTTTTACTGTCCCGATCAGGTAGAACAGATAATGGCACCCACATGTATGTAATTTTATGTTTACTTTCACCTCTTGTGAAATTGAAAGTAGGCACACATGTTTTCTGTTACACAGAGACTTACTCAGAGAAGCAGTGAGAGAAAGACAGCTGATAGCGAGGAGAGCAGCATCTAACAGTCTTCCTGGAAGGGGACGTGGTAGGTGAGGGTTGTCAGGAAAAGTAGCATTACATAGAAAGAAAAACATAGAAATGACGGCAGAAGAAGACCAACAGGCCCATCCATGCTGACTGTGTTGCATTAAACCATGTCTTTCTATCTGCTCTGTGATTTTGATCTTTAGAATAGTTTCCACTATTTTTCCCGGCACTGAAGTCATAGTAACCCCTTTGTCAGTGCAGACACAGTGAATATGGCAAGCCACCAACATGCACAGGACACTGTTTCTGGTTGCGGTATGTAAGGCTCAAGACAAACTGTGGCACACAATTGGCATGATACGTCAGTAACCAGCCACACGTGATCATGCACCCACATCAGTGCTGACACTTCAAGCTTGGCATTAACCAGTGAGACTGAAATAGCTCTGAATGAGAGGATAGGATTGGAACCATGTTGAAAATGAACACCGTGAAAGTATGTAATGGCTGCTCAAGCCCCAAGCTTGTTGTGGTACATCTCCTCTCTCTCATGGAGGACAAGGGCCACGTGAGTGCAGCCTATTGCTCCCAGAACACGGGGAAAGTTTGCGAAGGCATAAAAGCTTAAGTCCATCAAGCCCTGCCTGTCGAGAGGAAATGCTATGTAGTGATTAATGCAGTCAGAGACTGCTTCAGTCAGCATAAAAACATGGTTTGCGACATTCATAAGAAATTGCCATGCTGGGTCAGACCAAGGGTCCATCAAGCCCAGCATCCTGTTTCCAACAGAGGCCAAACCAGGCCACAAGAACCTGGCAATTACCCAAACACCTAGAAGATCCCATGCTACTGATGCACTGATGCAATTAATAGCAGTGGCTATTCCCTAAGTAAACTTGATTAATAGCAGTTAATGGACTTCTCTTCCAAGAACTTATCCAAACCTTTTTTGAACCCAGCTACACTAACTGCACTAACCACATCCTCTGGCAACAAATTCCAGAGCTCTATTGTGCGTTGAGTGAAAAAGAATTTTCTCCGATTAGTCTTAAATGTGCTACTTGCTAACTTCATGGAATGCCCCCTAGTCCTTCTATTATTCGAAAGTGTAAATAACCGAGTCACATCTACTCGTTCAAGACCTCTCATGATCTTAAAGACCTCTATGATATCCCCCCTCAGCCGTCTCTTCTCCAAGCTGAAAAGCCCTAACCTCTTCAGGCTTTCCTCATAGGGGAGCTGTTCCATCCCCTTTTTCATTTTGGTTGCCCTTCTCTGTACCTTCTCCATTGCAACTATATCTTTTTTGAGATACGGCGACCAGAATTGTACACAGTATTCAAGGTGTGGTCTCACCATGGAGCGATATAGAGGCATTATGACATTTTCCGTTTTATTAACCATTCCCTTCCTAATAATTCCTAACATTTTATTTGCTTTTTTGACTGCTGCAGCACACTGAGCCGACGATTTCAATGTACTATCTACTATGAAGCCTAGATCTCTTTCTTGGGTGGTAGCTCCTAATATGGAACCTAACCGTGTAACTACAGCAAGGGTTATTTTTCCCTATATGCAACACCTTGCACTTGTCCACATTAAATTTCATCTGCCATTTGGATGCCCAATCTTCCAGTCTTGCAAGGTCCTCCTGTAATGTATCACAGTCTGCTTGTGATTTAACTACTCTGAATAATTTTGTATCATCCGCAAATTTGATAACGTCACCCCCTACTATCCCTACTATTGTTTGGAAGGAGCCTCTTGCCATGAAATGCAGGGTGGCCAACAGTTTGGTGAGGCCGGGCACAGCATGGCACCTTTCTGTGACGGAATCCAGATTCCCTCGGATTTCTTCTTATAATTCCAGAATAGCCCTAGAGCTGAGGCAATACCTGCTAACCACATAGTCCTCTGGCATGCCCTGCAAGAATGTTCGTGGAGGAAATAAATGCTCTCTGTATCTTCTGCGCCATGGCTACCTTCGTGCCAGGCGCTGGGCTGGGCCCTCACTCTGCGGGGCCCTTGGCTCTGGCTGCGGTGCAGGGACTTCCCTAGGATGGCTTGGAACTAGCCTTGGTGGTTCTTGAGCTTGTTGTTGTTCCAATTGTTGTCTGTGGTAAGCCTGCCGTCGCATCCAGTATGCCACAATCATTACATTTGTCACAAACATTATGGCTTTATTTATTTATTTATTTATTTATTTATTTAGGGCTCTTATATACCGATATTCTTGTAACAAGTTACAAATCACTTCGGTTTACATTATAACAAAAACCTGTGCAAAAGAATGCATTACATTAAAACAAGGATGAGTAAACTTTGGTCAGTAACATGGTTTAACATGTGGGTTTAACATGGGGATAACTGGAAGAGATCGTCTGCAAAAAGAACAGAAAGCTAGAGATGTTGTTCTAGTGACGAGCAGCATAACTGACTCTAAGGTATAAAAAGACTATACTGTTCGTCTGAGCAAGAGAAGGCTTGGGTGAACAGCCAGGTTTTGAGTCTTTTTTAAATGTAATCGTGCATCTTTCGAGCCGGAGATCTGGTGGGAGAGAGTTCCATTGTGTTGGGCCAGATGTGGAAAGCGCTCTCTTTCTTACTGATGTTTTGATGAGGGGGGCATGGAGTGTGTCTCTATACGCTGATCTTACCGGTGGCCAAAGTGGGATCTTGAGTTCCAATGGTGTGATGTTGTGAATGGCTTTGTGAATGATCGTTAGAGTTTTGTATAAAATTCTGAATTTGATTGGGAGCCAGTGTAGATTCCGCAGGATGCGAGTAATATGGTCTCTTCTGTTGGTCTTAGTCAGAATTCTTGCCGTTGCGTTCTGCAGCATCTGTAAAGGTTTGATGGTGTTGGTAGGGAGGCCGAGGAGGAGTGAATTGCAGTAAAAAAGCTTTAGGAAGCTAGACCAGGTAAGAACAGGTGTTTTTATTGGCCAGGAAGGCCTGGTAGGTGTGTTCCATTTAATTGAACTTTTTATTGCGTGCAATCATCGCTGTGATATTACCGCGGTCCACGATATCGCCAGCAATACTTTTTTCACCCTACCGCAAAAAAAAAAAAAAGAGTAGTTATTTCCCGCATTAGATCCCACGATAGTGTGCGATACTGTATCGCATGTTACATCAGCAGACCCTCATTTCCATTAACCCCGTCCAAACTCCTCCCACTCGACTACTAATTTTGAATTTGTATACACAATTTGTGCTGCGGTATTTATCATGCACGATAAGGCCCTAACTCGCACAATAAGGCCCTAATGTGATTTCATGAATGACCCTGTAAGTTTGTTGGATATTTTAGATAACTGTGATATATCAGAGGAAAATGTTCTAGTGTTTATACGAAAGGCAATTTGCATAATAAAAAAGTGTATATAAATACAATGAATATCTGGTGATTCTCCTACCTTGGAAATGTGGCGTAACCGTATGCACAGTCTACTACTTATAAAAAGATTAACTGTGCTTAAAAGTACTATAAAAAATGTAAAAAGTTTCTAAATATTTGGGATCCATATCTAAAATCGATTTCTACTAGAATCCGCAGTATGATTGCAAATGCATTTTGTATATAAAGATCATCTGGAGGGGTTAGGGTGGGAAGAAAAAAAGGGGGGATAAAGGGGGGAAAATAAAGGCTTATGTTCTTTTTGAAGAAGATCCATAATATTTGTTAGATATTTAGCTTTGTATTATATTAATAATATTTATAATTGAAGAGTTGTATTTGTTAACTTTCTAAAGCCTTTTGCTCAATAAAGAGAATTTTCCTAAAGGTATACTAGGCATTGGTATTAGTAAATTCAAAAATATATAATGTCCATGTTTGATTTTTCTCATTGCAGAATGTTACTCTAAAACTGTTTTGCTGATTATGGATGTTTGCACTTGCATATGACTTTAACCTTTTTATGCACAGCTTGTAATGCAGTCCTAGTTCTTGCAATAATAAAAGCAGTGCTATTATTTCAGTGTGTTTGTTCGTTCACAGTTCCCCTCAGAAGTCTATTCACAGAGGGGGAATCCCTCACTACACAGGCCATACCCCTGGGTGGGGCTACAGATGATTTGTATTTCTTGATTTTATTGCTTGATGTTTTATGAGGAATGGTTATGTTTCTGTTTTTTCATTGTTGCATCGCATACAGAGTCCGGCTTTTGATTTCCAGTTCAGTTTTTGTCTGTATGTTTCTTTTTTTATATTTTATGGTCTCTTTATTCTGTATTGTGTGAGAATTTGTTCACTGCAAATGTGACGAACGTGAGGTATTCTGCTAGTGTGTAGTTTATGTGTAGGGATCTATATAGTAGTTTGGCTTGTTCGGTTTTCTTTATAGGAGATGTACTGGTATTTAAGGGACTGGTGTAATATTTGCATTATTGCCTTTTCATAGGCAATACTGTTGAGTACTAGCAATTAGGACTGTTTTGGTATGGGAGCTTTACTATATTGTAGTTGTAATTTAATGGCTTTCTGATGGCCAAGCCCAAGCCCAACACTCAATATAATAGCTCTAATACCATATGGGTTCCAAGTATCTCTTTTGCAGGATTTTCTGGTTGGCACCACAGCAGTGTTTGTAAATGTAATTACATGCTGTAAGTGATATTTTTAACTCAGAAGATGGTACCTTGAATGTTCTTTTTCATGAAAAATCTGTTATAAATGCATAATGTCAAAGTTTGCGTGTGTGGAAAGGGCCAGGTTATGTGGAGGAGGAGATGTGTGTGCAAGGCTGTAAGATTTGCCTAGGACACCTAATACCCTTCCACCGACCATGGTTCCATGAGGGGTGATATTTATTTTTATTTATTTAAAAATTTTATATACCATCGTTCCAAATCAAGATCACAATGGTGAGGCAGGAAAAAGCTGATTTCACCCTCTTATACCTTTGGAATATGAACCTCTGAGTCACAAGGGCTTTTCTGCTCTTCTGTATCTATGGGAGAAAAAAGCTTAGGGGCGGATTTTCAGAGCCCTGCTCGCCTAAATCCGCCCAAATCCGGGCGGATTTAGGCGAGCAGGGCCCTGCGCGCCGGGAAGCCTATTTTACATAGGCCTACCGCGCAGAGCCCTGGGACTCGCGTAAGTCCCGGGGTTTTCGGAGGGGGCGTGTCGGGGGGCGGGCCCGAACCGCGCGGCGTTTTCGGGGTGTGTCGGCAGCGTTTTGGGGGTGGGTATGGGGGCGTGGCTACGGCCGGGGGCGGTCCGGGGGCGTGGCCGCGCCCTCCGTACCCGCCCCAGGTCGCGGCCCGGCGCGCAAGAGGCCCGCTGGCGCGCGGGGATTTACGTCTCCCTCCGGGAGGCGTAAATCCCCCAACAAAGGTAAGGGGGGGGTTTAGACAGGGCCGGGCGGGTGGGTTAGGTAGAGGAAGGGAGGGGAAG
This sequence comes from Rhinatrema bivittatum, assembly GCF_901001135.1. Classification (NCBI taxonomy): domain Eukaryota; kingdom Metazoa; phylum Chordata; class Amphibia; order Gymnophiona; family Rhinatrematidae; genus Rhinatrema; species Rhinatrema bivittatum. The sequence goes on from NC_042615.1 coordinate 195,454,255, forward strand.
GTGAGGGGAGGGCGTTAGAGGATTCCCTCCGAGGCCGCTCCGATTTCGGAGCGGCCTCGGAGGGAATGGGGGTAGGCTGCGTGGCTCGGCGCGCGCCAGCTATACAAAATCGATAGCCTTGCGCGCGCCGATCCAGGTTTTTAGCAGATACGCGCGGCTCCGTGCGTATCTACTAAAATCCAGCGTACTTTTGTTTGCGCCTGGAGCGCCAACAAAAGTAGGCCTATTCGCGGAGTATGAAAATCTACCCCTTAGTGAATCAGATCTAAAGAAATACGAAAAAACTTTAATATATGGAATATATATATATATATATGCATGTGTGTATATATATATATATATATATATATATATATACAGGCATATTTACATTTGTTGCTAAACATTTGGTGCGCCTACATAACTTAGCACATTGGAAAATATTGGGATGCACATATTACTTGCAAAAGAAGGGCCAGATTAAAGTTTTGGGCAAAAGTGGAGGAAAAAAAGCTACAAAAACTTGTACGTCAGTTTGGTTGCATAATTTATAAATGCTTTACAGCATCTTTTATCTGGAATGGTTGGGACCAAGGCCATTCCTATTAATGGGAGTTCCCCTCCCCCCACACAGACCCACCTGTATTAAATTTGGTGCTTAACTGTCTTTGGCCCCTTTTTCTGTTCTGTTCGTTACTGCTACAATTGCTGGAAATAGGAGAGGAGCAATGTTGCTGATCTGCAGGGGTTGAGGTTAAGATCTGGGTTATGACATCCATATGGCAGCAAATTCCAGATAAAAGTTTTTCAAGATAATGGAACTATGACTAAGAACCGCAATATTTTCCAGATATTTGGAGTTCTCAGGTAATAAATCTTAAAATGTTCTCTCCTTTAGTTCCTATTTTCCCCCATTTAATTATCTGCAATTTCTAGAAGAGGAAAGTTCCATACAAATTTTGCTCAAGAAAAAGTTTATATAAGAGCATAAGATTTGCCATACTAGGTCAGACCAAAGGTCCATCAAGCCCATTATCCAACAGTGGCCAAGCCAGGTCTCAAGTACCTGGCAGGATCCCAGGGGATAGAAGATTCCAATCTGCTTATCCCAGGCATAAGCAATGGATTTCTGCAACTCTACCTTAATAATGGACTTTTCCTCCAGGGAAAGTTTGCCCAAATCTTAACTATAATAGTTTCAGGTAAAGGTCTCACAATGCTTTCTTCTTTCACTGTTTTTCCTATGACTGCTTATTTTCCTTCCTGAAGTTACGTTAAATTAAATCATTAACCTAAAGATGCACAATTTCACAATTATGCAAACAGGTTCATTGCAATTTTTTTCCCTACTTTTGGTTCTTAAATGTTTTTTTCTCTACAGAAGTGCAAAGTAATAATATTTAAATCCCTTTAGATAAAAATAAAAGGAGTATTATGCTAAATGCTAGTAGTGTCCTTCTACCATTCAGAAATGTCAAACCAAGCTTAAAGAAGGCCAGAATTGAATTTTAACAAAGTCAGCATTGGACTTTTAATATGTGAAAAGCTGTTAATAAAGTAGTCTATGACTTTCCTACACAACATTGCACATAAAATAAAGGGATCCAGTTAACAAACTAACCATGCTATGCTGTGTACAGTGAAGGTTTTAAAGGAGCTTCCAGAACTCTACAAGTAAGTAAAAGGTGCCAACTTTTAACTAAAAGATAAGAACATAAGAAGTTGCCATACTGGGTCAGACCAAGGGTCCACAGTGGCCAATCCAGGTTACAAGTACCTGGCAAGTACCCAAATATTAAGTAGATCCCATGCTACTAATGCCAGTAATAGCAGTGGCTATTTCCTAAGTCAACTTGATTAATAACAATTAATGGACTTCTCTTCCAGGAACTTAAACCTAGTAACACTAACTGCCTTAACCATTCTCTGGCAACAAATTCAAGAGCTTAATTGTGCGTTGAGTGAAAAAGAACAGATCAAGATAATTGATCTGTTCATAATATGTAACACCCCCTGAGACCAGTCCTCAGATCTGATGGACAGACTAAATTCATGTGCATGAGGGTTGAGAAATGTGGTGAATTGGCCCCTCAGTGGAATTGGTGATTACTGACCACAAATTGCAGCAAACTCACTATCTTAGAATTCCAGTTGATTGTTTTTTTTTTTTTATTGATGTGGATAATTGTATAATCATACAATATGGGGTAGATTTTTAAAGAGAACGCACAATTTAATAAATGTGCAAGCTGGCATGTGCATGTTATAAAATCCTGGTCGGCGCACGCAAGGCGAGGTATAATTTAGCGAATTCTTATGACGCCGCATCGTCAGGCTTCCTCAATTCTCTCCCAGTCCGCTCCAATTAAGGAGCGGACTGGGAGGGAAGGGGAAGGGAGGTTAGGGTAGGGGGTAGGGAACCCTATGCTACCCACACCCTATTCCTATCCTAGCCTCCCCCCCCCCCCCCCTCCAATTTCTTAACTTACTTTTTGCTCCTGCAAAGGAGCAGGAGCAAGTTGCGCTGTACCGAGCACCTCTAGCCCCACCCCCCAGACCACCACACTGCCGAGGCCCGGCTCTTGTGCACGTAACAGGGGTTACATGTGCGGCTGGGCCCTTTTTGAAATGCGTGCGACGCGCGCAAGGCCCGGCCACACGCATAACCCCTGTGTTTTACGTGCACGGGCCATTAAATATTCAGCCTTATGTGTTCACTCGATCATGGTCTCCTTCAACTTGATCAAGGCAAAATATTTAGAATATAAGAATAGCCATACTGGGTCAAACCAAGGGTCCATCAAGCCCAGCATCCTATTTTCCAACAGTGGCCAATCCAGGTCACAAGTACCTGGCTAGATCACATACTGTAACCGTGCAGTGTTAAGTACTGGCTATTACCAAAGTCTGTTTGGTTAATAACAGTTTATGGGCTTCTCCTCCAGGAGCTTGTCCAATCCTTTGTAAAACCCAGTTACACTAACTGCCTTTACCACATCCTCCAGCAATGAATTCCAGTGCTTAATTATGCATTGAGTGAAAAATAATTTTCTCAGATTATTTTTTAATGTGCCATTTACTAACTTCTTGGAGTTTCCCCTAATCTTTGTATATTATTCAATTTCAGCTAGTTCTGGGATGCTCTGCAACATAAAAGCACTAGTAGTCTTAGAATACAGTCTATGGATAGAATTCCCAGTTCACATGGATAAATTAATTAGTGTCCTTTCCTTTGGCTGCCAGGCCACAGCAGTGAAGACTCCTTTTTGTTTTGACCCCATCAAATAGTCGGAATATTCTTTTTTTTTCTATCTGTGATATCTCCTTCCAGGGTTTCCTTGTCCCTTTCAGAAAATTTTCCACTTTTCCCACCTTCCTTCTTTGGCTAATAGTTTGCAGGGTCACAATAAACCACAGACACCCATTGTTCTCTCTGGTGTTTCCTATTTTCAAAGAGATATTCTTACTTCCCTCCCATGTTTTCAATCCTTCCAAGACTCCTTGGGCACACTGTACTCCTCTCCTGCTGCCTTTGATAGATCCAGCTCTCACAACAGTTTTCTCCTCTCTCCGAATTGTCACTCATTCTCTCTACTTCTTCTGGCACATTCTATTTTCTAGTTGCCTCTGCTGGGAGGAGGTTTAACATCTATGTCCCAAGACCATGTTAACCAAGGAGACAATTTACACGAGGTTTGTTGTTCCAAAATAAAAGATTTTACTGAAATAGTTCAAATGAAATTTGTAGTTAGAATCCACAATCAGGTACATAGATGTATCATGGAGTTTACTGCTCTTTGCTGTGTTTGAATTCCTCATTCATCTTCTTAGGGTTCATGCTTTCTTGGATAGTTGGAGGGCTACTTGCCTCCTGAAGACCCTGTTTGGGTGCCTGTTTCTCCAGTGCTTGTATCTAAGGCCTCATACTCCTTTCTTTCCTCCTCCTGGATTCTTTTGGCTACCTGATCACTGGCTATAAAGCACGATATGGGCAGTTCTCTTCTCTCCACTGCTTTTCCACACACCTAGCCACTTCTGGAGAGGCACCTGACCTCACTTCTCAATGTTCCTGTGAAGATCTTCATTCAGACACATAAATGGATCAGGGACCTCTTTCAATTATAGAAACAGAACATACAGGGTAAGCATTTATTTCCTCAGAGCAGGGATGCTGTCTAACCCACTGATAAAAACCAGGAATGGTTACTTATAATTAAGCTTCAGAAGCATCACCAAAGGGAACTGTCTCTGTGGCCGTCTATACTCATTAAACTGTAGCTGAAGAAAACTGGGACAGAAGGCAGGTTTTATCTCTTCCCATACTTCAAACTACTTCAGAGAAATGAGAGACTAGTATATCTCACTCTCAACTCCTTACCTTCTGAATAGAACATTCTCAAACTTCTCTCTCTAAACCTGATTGGCACCACTGTAGCCTCTTCTAGAGAGGATTGCCATAGCAAATGGTATAGTCCACTTAAGAACATAAGAACATGCCATACTGGGTCAGACCAAGGGTCCATCAAGCCCAGCATCCTGCTTCGAACAGTGGCCAATCCAGGCCATAAGAACCTGGCAAGTACCCAAAAACTAAGTCTATTCCATGCTACTGTTGATAGTAATAGCAGTGGCTATTTTCTACGTCAGCTTAATTAATAACAGGTAATGGACTTCTCCTCCAAGAACTTATCCAATCCTTTTTTAAACCCAGCTACACTAACTGCACTAACCACACCCTCTGGCAACAAATTCCAGCGTTTAATTGTGCGTTGAGTGAAAAAGAACTTTCTCCGATTAGTTTTAAATGCGCCACATGCTAACTTCATGGAGTGACCCCCTAGTCTTTCTATTATCTGAAAGAGTAAATAACTGATTCATATTAACCTGTTCTAGACCTTTCATGATTTTAAACACCTCTATAATATATCCCCACTCAGCCGTCTCTTCTCCAAGCTGAAAAGTCCTACCCTCTTTAGTCTTTCCTCATAGGGGAGCTGTTCCGTTCCCTTTATCATTTTGGTTGCCCTTCTCTGTACCTTCTCCATCACAACTATATCTTTTTTGAGCTGCAGCGACCAGAATTGTACACAATATTCAAGGTGTGGTCTCACCATGGAGTGATACAGAGGCATACAGAGGCACCATGGAGCGATACAGAGGCGATACAGAGGTATTTTCTACCCATTCATCCTCAAGTCCTCCCCTGCGAGAAGCATAGACTTTGTGAAGAGACCATAGGCCCCTTTACATTGTGCTCTGTCCATCACTATCTTTGTTAAACCTAATTTCATTTTTAATCAGAAACAATATTAATGGTAATATAGCATTTTAAATGTATGGTTACAACAACATCAATATATGCTCTATTCCTGTTTTGTTCTTAATTTTTTTAATTCTTTTTTATCTTGAGATTCTTCTTTCATTTATATAATCCTCCCCGTCTTTGTTATAACCTATTCAATGCAGCAACCATTCTTTTGGAAATCCACAGATTATTTCTCTCTTTGGAATATGGTGGGTGTGTGCTCTGAGCCTGACCAGTAGATGCGAATATTATGCAACTGCCAGTAATGGAATTCTAAAAGGTGTGGGATAAACACAGAGGCTCTCTACAGGCAAGTGGATGGTAATGAAGCACTGGAACTTGCATGAAGTGGTGGTTCAGCCCAAAGCAGCATTGAAATGACTACAATGTGTTTGCAAGAATGCATGGTGTGGCAGTTACATCTCCAGATACCTTGCTGGCAGATTGGAAAGGCCATATTGGCCTTTATCTGCCAGCATTTGCTATGTTACTAGTTGCTATGGAGACTAGAAGTAATAGGGAGGACAGTGAAGAGAGCGAGAATACATGAAATGGTGAGTAGCTTGTGTGATGAGTTGAGCCAGAGCGGAGTCTCTGTGCTGTAGAGCTCTGGGTGTTTTCCGGGATACCTGGCAGGAAGGAAACTACATTTCCCAGATGCCCCGGTAGTCAGCCTCAGGAAGGGTTGGGGGCAGGGAAACACAGAGGTGGTGTCTTCCTAGGGAGGGGCACTCTATCTGACATAAAGAGAGTAGCCCTCCAAAGAGAGGGATAGAGGAGAGCTGGAGGGAAGGCAAGTAAGATCCAAAGCCTGAGGCTGGGGCCCAGGCAGACCTTTTCCACTAAAAGCTAAGTCAGCTCTAACAGGGTTCCTTCACTTTTAATGTCTGTGTAACAAGTGGTATGCATAAGTATCTTCAGCAGTGCCTTGAGGGTTAATTAGAGGGATTAGCTCCAGTTGCGTTGAAGAAGCTGAGGTAGGAAGGCTTATGTAAAGGTGGGGAATGCTTATTGTGGGGTATGGAATGAAGTATGAGTTAAAAAGGAAGAATATAAAATGGTTTTAGGACTGCACAAGCCAGGGGAGCTTGTGACAGGGAAAAGAGTTGTTTTACTAAATTAAGGCAGCTGGAGGAAAAGGTAATTAGGACCTGGCAGCTGGCCTAAGGAGACATTCCTGCAGTGGGGGAGGTTTCAGTACTATGTTATAGAGATGTGAATCGTGTCCTCGATCGTCTTAACGATCGATTTCGGCTGGGAGGGGGAGGGAATCGTATTGTTGCCGTTTGGGGGGGTAAAATATCGTGATATATCGTTAAAATCGTTAAAACCCGCTAAAACCCACCCCCGACCCTTTAAATTAAATCCCCCACCCTCCCGAACCCCCTCCCAAATGACTTAAATTACCTGGTGGTCCAGCGGCGGTCCGGAACGGCAGCGGTCCGGAACGGGCTCCTGCTACTGAATCTTGTTGTCTTCGGCCGGCGCCATTTTCCAAAATGGCGCCGAAAAATGGCGGCGGCCATAGACCAACAGGATTTGACGGCAGGAGGTCCTTCCGGACCCCCGCTGGACTTTTGGCAAGTCTTGTGGGGGTCAGGAGGCCCCCCCCAAGCTGGCCAAAAGTTCCTGGAGGTCCAGCGGGGGTCAGGGAGCGATTTCCCGCCACGAATCGTTTTCCGTACGGAAAATGGCGCCGGCAGGAGATCGACTGCAGGAGGTCGTTCAGCGAGGGTTCCGGCGCCTCGCTGAACGACCTCCTGCAGTCGATCTCCTGCCGGCGCCATTTTCCGTACGGAAAACGATTCGCGGCGGGAAATTGCTCCCTGACCCCCGCTGGACCTCCAGGAACTTTTGGCCAGCTTGGGGGGGGCCTCCTGACCCCCACAAGACTTGCCAAAAGTCCAGCGGGGGTCCGGAAGGACCTCCTGCCGTCGAATCCTGTTGGTCTATGGCCGCCGCCATTTTTTGGCGCCATTTTGGAAAATGGCGCCGGCCGAAGACAACAAGATTCAGTAGCAGGAGCCCGTTCCGGACCGCTGCCGTTCCGGACCCCCAGGTAATTTAAGTCATTTGGGGGGGGGGGGATTGAAGGAGGAAGGATTTGGCAAGGAAATGTTTAAGTTATTTGGGGGGGGGTTCGGGAGGGTGGGGGATTTAATTTAAAGGGTCGGGGGTGGGTTTTAGCGGGTTTTAGTGTGCCGGCTCACGATTCTAACGATTTATAACGATAAATCGTTAGAATCTCTATTGTATTGTGTTCCATAACGGTTTAAGACGATATTAAAATTATCGGACGATAATTTTAATCGTCCTAAAACGATTCACATCCCTAGTATGTTATGCTTGGGGGAAGTAGAACGTACTGGGGGAAAAACCTACTTTGCCCACATGTTGTGCAGGGGAACGTATACTAGAAACTCAGAGTGAGAAGCTTGATGTTTTGGGGATTAGTAAATCAGGGTTTAAAGGGTGTCAAACCCGCAAGCTTACTGCTTGGTAATGCAGGTCTGGTAATACTGTTTATGTTGAGTGTTTTTCCTTTCTGTGGAGTTTGGTTTAATTAATAAACTTCAATACATAAGAAGCTTCTGCCTGAATGTAATATGTTATGTTCAAGGGCTGCCAGGGAGGTGACCCTTACTCTAGTGGAGAATGAGGGACGTTGGTCTCAGGGGCCTAGTTGTAAGAGAGCCTTCCCTTACAAGTGGTGCTGACCCATAGCCTCCTTGCCTTATGGTTATCCTCTACTCCTGTCTCGTGGGAGAAACTTCAGGAAGGGATCAGCTATAAAGGACTTTGTGGAAGCAGTCCTTGATAATTAGCCCTGCGCCTGAAGTCACCGCTGAGGACCTGCCACCAGGGGCACCATCATCGCCACACTTGACAACCAACTAGTGAGTAGCTTGACAACTGAACACACCAGTAAAATATCCTGGCTGAGGTCATGTTTCAGAAACGTGCAGTTCAATCACAATCAGACTAAGGTCCTTTGTATAAAAAGAGATTCCAGTATTCTAAACAAGCAAAAGAAAAGATAAAAGATAACAACTCCATGTTACAAGGTCAGGAAAAGAACCCCCAATTGTATAACCCTGACCCCATGGAGAAAAAACTGTGAGCCATGCTGACAACAGAGGTGGTTATTAATCTCACTGGAGATGTGGACATGGCTCCAAAGAGGCCTGAAGAGGAAGAAGAAAAGAGATATGGACCATGAATATACCTATTGGGAGACGGGGTGATCTACAAGATGTAGTAAAAGGATGAAAAGCTGCAGATTAGGTTTCAGACGTGACTTCTCCCAGTGGCACTCCTTGAAACTGAAAAATACATGATTTCCCGTTGCCTCAGATACCCATTTAGTTTGTAATCTTATTGGGCCAGGGAATTGAGTTATCTATCTTTCTATTTATATCAATATGCTAGATTTGTCATTAATTTATAGTGCAGAATTCAATAGAAGAATCTATTAGCAAGAATGTTATTGCATTGTTCTATTTAGATGTTCTTCTGTCCATCACACACAAAATTAGACCTTAAAAGCAATTATAAATGAGAAACACACATCGAAAAGAAATTCCAAAAGGAGGGACCTCAGTATTTACATTCTGTACTTGTACTTCATTGCAGCCTGAGGAGACCTTGCTTCTCTCTGCATTGGAGCCTCTGAGATTATATACAATCAGAAAAAAAACAGATGAGGAAGATCTGCAAGAAACATCACCTCAAGAGCTATAATCTGTAGAACAGAAGAGACAAGAGAGACCATTATATATCAGCCAGGCAAAGCAGCCCAATTTCAGACATCCCTTCCGCACCATCTTGCAGCTCTCTATTCTCAGGACCTCCCAAGAAAGAATGTCCATCAAATGGAGACACACATGAGATCAAAAACCTCATGGGCAGGAGAGATTGATGACCATTATCTCCAAAATAGTTAAGGCTGCTGAAAAATAGCTTGAGCACATGTGCAGGAGAGTGCATGTGATTGCCCAGATTCAGAGTGAACTTATTACCCTAAAACCCAGGTCATGACATCTGTGCAGGATTGGGCAAGCATCTTCACTTCTGGACACAGAGACATTGTCAATTTAATGAGACAGGGAATTGAAGCAGTCAGGCAATGGATTGACATCCCATCCCCCTCTACTGTTTATATTCCTACAGTTATGAACATGCCAAAAGATGCTGCCACCCCACCTCCATGATATGACTTCTAATCCAGGAGTGCTAGGGCATGTGGAACTGGTGACAAATGAGCATTTGGTAGCAAATGCACATGATTATAATATTGCATGTGTCATTTCTGTATATTATTTCTGTTATGTGAATAATACATTGTAATTAATCTTATTGGATCTGATATTCAGTGCTACTTAACTGGATAAGTAGCTACTTATCCAGCTAAGTGGCAACCACTGACTATCTGGCTACATCAGCGGTGAACACGGTCATCACTTAGATAAGATACTTATCCAGATTAGCCAGATATCTAATGGGTGGGTAGTGAGTGGATCGGGGTAGCACTACTTATCCAGCTAACTTACAGGGTCATTTATCAAATTGTGTTAGGGATTTATCGCACACGTTAGGGCCCTAATGCCTGTGATAATGCCATAATTGGCACAATAAATACCACATTGCAAAATGTGTATGAACATTTAAAATTAGTATTTGAATGGAAAGAGTAAATGGAAATGAGGGTCGGTTAATGTGCATTTGAGCATAAAAGGCAGGAAAGAGATAACTCTAAAATAAAATTAAAGAACAAATATACCCTTTCTCACAGCTTTGTCCACAATGGGAATGTCCACTGAAAGACCCTCTATATACAATTAGGCTGAATTGGGGGATGAACTGGGGGATGAAAACAATAGGCTGCAAAGAATGCACATTTAGAACAAGGTGTGCACTGCAACATAACATGGTGTTCTCTAAGCTGTGACTGCAAAAACTCAGAGTTGTTAGGAAGGGAGGGAGAAAACCTTGCAATACATTTGGACAATATACAAAATAATAAGATTAAAAACAAAATAGGGAAAACAGAGTTCTCATGAAGTATGGCAAGAGTGACAGAAATTCCAAAATAAAGCACAGGAAGGAAAACATTATTAGAAAGTAATGCTCAAATGCCGAAGAACCCCAGGTCCTCATGTTTCCCCTGCGGATTATGAGGAATTCTAATAATTATTAGTAATTCCTCAAGAGGGAGATGTAGAGATGTGAGCCCAAAGAATGACTGGTCCTTGTGTGCAGAGCCTGGTCAGCTCTGTTTCACTGAACGGAAAGACACTGATGGAGAGAACATAAGGTATAAAAAATTAATAGAACATATGAGACACTGAACAAGCCTGGAGGAAAATGTGCCTTGAACTGGCAGCTAGTGTGCCCCAGTTTACACAACGGGGGGCAGAATTTTGCATTCTGTGCCCACAGGAAAAAAAAAAATATATATAAATATAAACTGTTTTTTTTCCAGAAGATCAAAGCAAAACTAAAAAACAAAGGAAAAAAGGGAGCATATGGTCAGCAGTGTGAACAGGTTTGTTATTGCTGATCATATGCTGGACATTGGGATGTAAAAAAGGATTGCCAAGTGACTGTCCTGGCTGTCATGTACACACACACACACACACACATACACATATACACACTTATAAAAGGCAACTTGTAGCATTCTTTCCCCAGGAAGAGGGAGGGCTGGCAATAAACCTTAGCTATTAAACAGTAAGGGAGATTGAAACTGGTTTTTTCAGATAACAGTGAAAACTAAAGATCAAAGAATGGGAAGGATGTGCTTAGCAATAAAGCTGAATTGCCGGGAGTGTAACAGAGACAGGGCCTTGGAGAAGTATACCAGTTAGCCAGTCACATGCACAGAGAGTATTTAGGATGGGAGGATTCAAACAGAAACTTGTGGGACTGGTTCCTGGCACCCAGTACTTTGTGCAGATCCAGCCACTCTACCCAGGAAGAAAGGGACAGCTTTGCTTACTACTCTCACTCTCTCTCTCTCTGCTTGAGATTTAAATGATTTATTTATTTTTCTTTGTGCTTGCTGTCTGCTAAATAAATTTATTTCCATTTCTAAACATTTAAATTTTGTATCTATATGTTTTAGTTCTTCCTGTCATCAGAAGACTCAGTTAAGAACACAAAATAAAAGAAATGTAGACAAACCGGGGACAAACTTCCCAAGGTTTAGCCCTGATATATAATTGCCGAGGTTGTGAGTAAACAGGAGGATGATAAACAATCCACACTAGTGTTACTGTGTTCCCTCCCAGAACAAAAATGGTTTGCTCCTACATCTATTCCTAGTAGGGATCCAAGGGATCTCTACATAAAGTAATCAGGCCAGATTTCCAACTATTTGGAGTAGGCACCTGCATAAGAGTGCCATGCTATCCTGAACAGAGCTCCACATCCCAGTGATGCTCTGTTCAGGATGAGGAGCAGCTTCCTGTCAGACCCATCCCCTTAAAAGCACAGCGGCTCATCAATCCATCCCTTTCAGGGATGGATTGAGCCTTTCAGGATGGATTGAGCCTTTCAGGATAATTTTCAACTGAAAACTTACTGTATCTCCCAAATTTGAATAAAAATCATCCTAAATATAGATTCCTAAAATTTACTTCTATAATTTAGGATTTTTTTAAATTGGCCTCATAATAATGTCAGCAAGAATCTCTACTCACCCAGCAGCCATCCATGCCCAAATCTCCACTCCTCAAATTGCTGGAAGAATGTGCAGTGATAGAAAATTCATTGCAGAACACTGAACCTGGCTACTACTGCAGAATGTCATGTAAATAAACACCTTCCTTGCTACATGCTACTCTCTTTCCAATACTGACTATATGATCTTTTTCAAAATTTATAGGGCAGCTATGCTAATCTCATAAAGTCATTCATGTGACACCATTATCAGGTGATTCAGAATTCCTGCATGCTACACATTGATTATTGCAACGTTTAACTCATAGATCTCAACGGATAAGGAATATTGTTCAAGGTCATAGAAACATAGGATATGATGGCAGATAAGAACCCTTAAGCCCATCTAATTTATCCAATTTCATTCAAGGTGCAATGCCATAGACCCTGGTTGATCTCGATCACACTTCACACCTAACGATCCTCTGTGCATATCCCATGCTTTCTTTAATTCCATTATAGTTTTTGTTTGAGCCATCTCAACTGGGAGTCTATTCCATATATCTAGCACCCTTTCTGTGATAAAATATTTTCTGGTGTTGTCCCTAAGTTGATCACAAATGGAGCTTCATACCATGAGCTCTTGTTTCATGGTATTCTTTACTCTGAAAAATGTTTGCTTCTTGTGTCTGAATATTTCTATCATATTACCCCTGCCTTTCCTCTCAAGTCTCATAACATGTAGCTTTTAGTGTTTATCATACATCTGTCTATATCCTTTTAGAGATAAGGCCTCCAGAACCTGACAGAATATTCTAGGTAAGGTCTCAGTAGTGACCTGTAAAAAAGCATATCTCCTTTTTTTAACTCATCATTGGACCTTTCCCTATGTACTCTAGTATCCCTCTGGCACTGGTCAGTACCTTATCATACTGTAAAGCCATTTTTACAGCAGTGTGGTCAGTGGCCAGCATCTACCAACCTGCCAGCCATGATCTGGTTGGCTTCCAGGAGGGGAGGGGTAAAACCCACAAAAGTTCTCTCTTTCATATGTTCTCTCCTAGTCAAGTTGTGGTCCCATCAGTCTGTGCAGTTGTCCTCACCTACAGTGCTCAAGCTATCTGTTGTACTAACACGAGCAGCTGCAGAATATCCAAGTCAGCTTTGTTGTCTCCTTTTTCAATATGCATATACATTTCCATATCAAAGCCAACACACAGGCTCCCCATTTCTTTTACTCAACCTTTCTTCACCCCTGTTCTTACATTGCCCTCTGTGTCTGTCCCCCTCATACATCTGTCCTAAGCAACTAACTTGGAGAATCCATCACAACTAGTACAGGTTAAAATTCTTCAGCATCTTATTTGTTATTTTTGTTGTGACATACTCTTAGGGGTAGGTCTGGAAGCAAGGTAACTGAAGGTATTTTGATAAGTTTACTTGAGTGGCTTCTCGAGATGATTTATCTTTGCCCATTCAGTCTATTTGCTAGTTATTAAGGAGGGGGATAGTTGGATGACAGATTAGGATGGGAACTATTTATGATTTAAATTTGTTTTATCAAAGTATGGGTTTTGGGAAGGAGTATAATTCTGATGTAATATACATAGTAAAATATACATAATAATGGCAGCAGGAAAGGATCAAATGGTCCATCCAGCCTGCCAGAAATCTTCTTATGGTAGTAGTATCTGCCGTGCTGTGCAGGTTACCCCCCATGTTTCTCTCAAGGGAAGTAACTGATGTTACGTGCAGTTATCCCCAAGCCTTATGATAACCCATAAAAAATGTCTACTAGCAACATTTTTAATGAATGATGAGCCTTCTTGAAAATTCAGACAGTTCTGCTTGATGTGTTTTGCTTATTGACTTGCCCTTTAAAGCAGTCTTGTGCTTTTCTTTTCCCTATATCTGCATATCAGGACCCCAGACTGTAAAAGTCAAGGCCCGTGTTGGTTGACATCTGAATCCAATTCCCCTTCCCCCTGCCAATGAAGCAGAGAGCAATGTTGCTGTAGCATCAAAAGCATCAAGGCTTATTGGTTAAGAGTAGTAATTTCCATGCCTTCTGTTAAAGGTAGTAACTGCCACACCAGCAAGTTACCCCATTTATCCTTTCATTCAATTCTTAGTTTTGTTAAGTAGTCTGTTTCAGCTCTTTAATGAGATGGGGGAAGGGAAGATCAGATTGTAGTATGGATTTTTATTTTGATGCATTTTATAGTTTATACTTCTGATGTATTTGATATTGTTGTATTATGTATGTGCTGTTTGCTTTTTCGCTTAATGCAAAAAGCATTGGGTGTGGGCTTTGTCTGCAGAAAAGCACGAGTAATCTGAAATGCCACTACATTATGCCCTGTCCACCTTCCATAGATTTACTACATCTGGAAATCCTAACTTGACCCCCTACAATTCTCATATATGGCAGTTGCTTAATTGTTCTGTTGATAGTTTATAGAATGCATTGCCTGCTTTTCCAGTTCCTGCATTTCTCTTTCCTCAGATCTCATTATAATCTGCAATTTAGCCTTGACATACAATAAGTACAAAATTCTACTTCTCTCATAAGAATTATATTGCTACCTTCTGTCATTAATTCAGCCTTTATCAGTGTCGGCAGCAATTGTAATAACCTGAAGGATCTGGTCATTTTCGTAGATCATTCACTGTGTTTCATAAGAAGATCGGCATCATGCCCTTCACAAAGTCATTACCATTAGACTGTTCTTCTTTATTCCAATCAAGTTCACGGTTTTCCTTATCCTGTGTACTTATTGTTCAATCCACTGCCATACACTAAGGTACCAAATACTTTATGAGGTACATATTGAGCTGGAAAGTTATCCAGGTAAGGTTTGCCAGTAAACCTTACCTGGGTATACCCAGGAAAACTAACTTACGTGGGTAACCAGGATAATTATGATTTATCTGACCAGACTTACCCGGCTATAAGTGTATCTGGCTAGTACTGAATAACAGCAGGAACTGGATAAACTCTAGTCATCCCCCCCTCACCCACCCACAATGCACCCAACTCAGCTTCTTTTTTTTTTTTTTTATATCATTTTAAAACATATTTTCACAAGAATTACATCTTGATTGGCAACAGTAAGTTTACATACAGATATCCAATAACTAAGAAGTCCAAATTCAATATTAACTTCTCTTCTTACTTATAGTCCACAATAAAGGATCCAATACTCATAACATCTCTTATAATAGTTATACACTTAAAATAACTAAACATTATCACAATTCCAAGCGCACTACTTTAATTTTAATTGGGATATTCACTATTTTAAAGGAGTCAGTGGAGTTCAATCCTTAAGTCAATTTACTGTTGCTTTATCCTTTAAAAAGTGAATCAATTGAAGAGAAGAAAAAAACAAAGCAAAAGAATTACCCTTGTAACTAATAAGACACTTACAAGGGTGTTTTAGAAAGAAGGTTGCTCCTATTTGGAGCACCTTAGCTTTCAACAGTAAAAACTGTCTTCTTCTTTTCTGAGTTAATTTAGAAAAATCTGGATATACTCTCACACTCATAGTTAGAAATTTTTCCTTACTATGTTTGAAAAATAACTCAGCTTCTTTTTATTCAGCTAAATTTTTGCTGGGTAAATGACTTACCCAGATAATATTTCACCGGTGAGAGGGTGGGAAATTCAAATCTCAGGTTTTGGTCTGGGTAACTAAACAGTTATCTGGACAAATCCTTTTAAATATTGATCGCTGTATATTTTGAGAAATATAAAAAAAATCTGCACTCCCTGTTTGAACTAATATGCCATCTTTATAAAAAAAATATCTTCAGACTTGGGTCATATGACTTGCACTTTCTTTGAAAGAACTGTTGCCATATTCCAGGCCTCGCTTCAGTGCTTAAAGGACTGTAATGCACTGTTAACAAGCAAAATATTCTGTTTTTGAGCCTGTCACAATGCCTTATTCTTCTTAAACCATCTTGGAAACCATGATCAAGGGTTCCTATATCTGTCCTGTTGACCCCATAGTGTCTGATGCGCTGGAGTCCGTCCGTCCCCCCCATACACACATACACACACACACACACACACTTCTTCCTGCTGCTAGTTATGATGCTATATGCTCTTCCTGCCACTGGCTATGCCATGTTTCCTTCTCCTCTGACATTGGAAGGGGGGTGGGGGGAGGGTCTTCCAATTTCTGTGGCTGGTGGGGCCTCGGTTGCTCCTGCTCCTCTGGCTTTCAGTGGGAAGGGAATGAGGTTCAGTCTATGCAGCACAGTGGTCTGCCTCTCCTTCTCCTCTCCAACACCATGCATGGCCACGCTGACCCAGGGACAGTGCTCTTTGCTACCACAATCTGCCTCTTCTTTTCTATTTCAGCTAACTCCAGGGCCAGGCTGGGGCTGGAGCAGGGGCAGACTCTTCTCACTAGGGATGTGAATCGTTTTTCAACGATTAAAATTATCGTCCGATAATGTTTATATCGTCTTAAATCGTTATAGAACACGATACAATAGAAATTCTAACGATTTATCGTTAAAAATCATTAAATCGTGTTAGTGCGCACTAACTCGAGTTAGTGCGCACTAACTCCCCGTTAGTGCGCACTAACTCGATTTAGTGCGCACTAACTGAAAATGATACAAATAAACACTTTCCAGGTCACTGAAGGTCAGTTAGGAATGAATATGTGTTCCTATTGGCTGGCTGCCCTCTTATCTATTGATGTTACCACTGAGGTGATGGTTGGGGGGGGGGAAATGGAACTGGAAACTAACGAACACCAACAGAAAAATGAAACAAAGTGTTCACACTTCCCAGGTCAGTAAAGGTCACTTAGGAATGAATATGTATGTATGTATTCCTATTGGCTGGCTGTGCTCTTATCTATTGATGTTACCAATATGGTTGGGGGGATGTGAAATGGAAACAGTTGGAAGCTTGACAAAAAAAGTAATGTAATGATCAGCACTCACCTGACTAGAACTTGTTTGTTTATTATTTTTGTTAGCAGGCACCTGAAATGCTAGTGCATGTTGAATTTGCCAATCACTGTGCATTTTAGAAAGGTGGTCCTGGCTGGAACTGTACACAGTTCAAATATATGTAATTGATTGTTGGTAAGTGTATTTTTTAAGTAGCCACACTGGCACAAGTATGTTTACTTTTCCTCCTACTTAACTCACTAGCTCAGCTTTGTAAGAAGGGCTTCTCTGCTTGTGTGTTGTTTTTGTTTGGTGTGAGGAGAGCAGAAACATCAGATCTTTATTCAATCTACTACAGTCATCTCTTACAGTGCCCTATCCCTATTAATACCAGGAGTGTTGTGATCTTCCTGCACACAGTGCCCTAACCCTGATACCAGTCTGAGACAGCTCCCTCCCTGCATTACTAGTGAGAGGCTGGCTTCACAGACAGGGGGGAGCTGCCTGACCCTCACTCCTGACTTCCCCCATGTCCCAGCTAGTGAATGGTGTGTGGGGGGAGGGGGGGGGGAGAGGATGGTGAAGTCTGAGACAGCTCCCTCCCTGCATTACTAGTGAGAGGCTGGCTTCACAGACAGGGGGGAGCTGCCTGACCCTCACTCCTAACTTCCCCCATGTCCCAGCTAGTGAATGGTGTGTGGGTGAGGGGGGGGGGGGGGAGGATGGTGAAGTCTGAGACAGCTCCCTCCCTGCATTACTAGTGAGAGGCTGGCTTCGCAGACAGGGGGGAGCTGCCTGACCCTCACTCCTGACTTCCCCCATGTCCCAGCTAGTGAATGGTGTGTGGGTGAGGGGGGGGGGGGGAGGATGGTGAAGTCTGAGACAGCTCCCTCCCTGCATTACTAGTGAGAGGCTGGCTTCACAGACAGGGGGGAGCTGCCTGACCCTCACTCCTGACTTCCCCCATGTCCCAGCTAGTGAATGGTGTGTGGGTAAGGGGGGGGGGGGAGGATGGTGAAGTCTGAGACAGCTCCCTCCCTGCATTACTAGTGAGAGGCTGGCTTCACAGACAGGGGGGAGCTGCCTGACCCTCACTCCTCCGGGGTATTGTGATCTTCCTGCACACAGTGCCCTATCCCTGATACCAGGGGTGTTGTGATCTTCCTGCATGCAGTGCCCTATCCCTATTAATACCAGGAGTGTTGTGATCTTCCTGCATGCAGTGCCCTATCCCTATTAATACCAGGAGTGTTGTGATCTTCCTGCATGCAGTGCCCTATCCCTGATACCGGGATGTGTGCAAGAAGATCACAACACCCCCCGGTATCAGGAATAGGGCACTGTGTGCAGGAAGATCACAACACCCCCAGTATCAGGAATAGGGCACTGTGTGCAGGAAGATCACAACACCCCTGGTATTAGGGATAGGGCACTGTGTGCAGGAAGATCACAACACTCCTGGTATTAGTAGGGATAGGGCACTGTGTGCAGGAAGATCACAATACCCCTGGTATCAGGGTTAGGGCACAAGTTCTAGTCACATTGACTGATCACATTACTTGTTTTGTCAAGCTACCAACTGTTTCCATTTCCCATCCCCCATATACTGTCAGTAGGAAACTTGGTAACATGAATAAATAAGAGGGCAGCCAATAGGAATACATATTCATTCCTAAACTGACCTTAACTGACCTGAAAAGTGTCAAATTGTATCATTTTCAGTTAGTGCGCACTAACTCCCAGTTAGTGCGCACTAACTCCCGTTAGTGCGCACTAACTCGAGTTAGTGCGCACGAATCGGAAAAAAACGATTTTTAACGATTTTTTAACTAAAAAATCGTGCCTAAGACGATTTTCTTGCCCTGCCACACGATTTCTATCGTTAAGACGATATGGAAAACGATTCACATCCCTACTTCTCACCATCTCAGTCCCCCTGCCTTCTCCTGCTTTTCTTCAGCTACGCAGGAAGTGGATACATTGACTTTTAGGAAAAATTGACAGAGAAAGCAGAATTACAAATCTATGCATGCACTTTGGTAAAATCAGGACTTGATCAACCTTTACTGAAAAGAAATGGAGCCAGTTCGCAATCCTGTGCCAAAGGTTTTATATGCTTCCACTCCCCCTCAGTGTTATGCATATTTAACATACACATCAAATTAAGTCATTTGTTTTCTCTAATAATGCCAAGTCTTTTTAATAGCATATTTTTCTTTGGACAAATCCAGAGGCCTGTTACCTATGCAACATTTTAGCTAGAATTATAAAATAACATACAAATATTAAAAACAAATTTTCGTAAATCTCATGCTTCTTCAATGAAGAAATCATCAAATGTGTACTGTAAGGAGATATAGGAGAGAGAGGAGAGAGAGGAGATATAGGAGAGAGAGGAGAGAGAGAACCAATACACAGAATGTGAAGACAAAGATAACTTGCTGGCAGTGCCTGTGTGTTGCTATGCAACTTAGCATAAAAGGTTGCCCCAATTCTGTAGAATATATCTAGAATGAATGTTTTAACGGGCCTCTGTGAAAATTCTTTTGAAAACAAATACATGGTGAAAAAAAAAAACTCATCATGACACTGATCTGGGTGGGACACAAACCCAAGCAGTGTGGACTGACAAGCAGAGAGAGCAAGCTGAAGAGTTTGTTCACAATACATTTGTCACAGCCTCTAATAAAAGCATATCAAACAAAGCAACCATGTTTTTTTGCTACTTTTAATATACAGTTCTTCACATATTTCCTACATTAGTACTAGACAAATAGAGAAAAAGTAATAACCAAATGGTGGTTTTTGAGGTTGTAGCTTTTACCAAATAAAAATGCAGTGAGCAATGTTGGTTGCCACATCTCAAAAAAAGATATAGTAGAACTAGAAAATGTACAGGGAAGGGTATCAAAAATGATAAAGGAACTGGAACGGTTCCCCTATGAGGAAAGGCTGAACAGGTTAGTGCTTTTCAACTTGGAAAAGAGAATATTGAGATGGGATATGATAAAGGTTTATGAAACCATTAGTGGGTATCAGGTAAATAGGGAATGGTTTATAAAATCATAACATGATTCAGTATGGCAAATCTTATATTCTTAAGATATCAAAAATAAGTGAGAAAATCAAGTGCTGCAGTTATATCGAAGCTAAAGCACAGTTTATTTAACAAACCTGCAGTGCTGTTGGTATTGCAGTGTTAATTCTGAAAGCCTGAGAAAAAGACTAGGGAAAAAATACATTCTCAGCTCAACTGATTTTTATAATTGAATGAATAGTTAGACACTAGGCATGTGCATTAGTTTAAAATGAAATATAAAAATAAAATGAAAAAAGGGTCAATTCATTTATTTTGTGGGGCCTCTAAATAAATTGAGAGGGTCCCACAAATTAAAGAAATCATGTTCATTTCATTTGTTTGAAATAGAATGATTTCTATAAGTCCTTACAGCCAATGGACTCATAGAAATCACAGGAAAACAACAGGTGCATGTGTACAGTTAGAAATTGATACAATGTAGAACAGTTAGTCAGCAGGGAAGGGTAGGATGGGCATGTTGTCAAGAAGACAAGAGGAATGACATATCACAGTGAAGTAATTTGCCAGTCTGACCTATCACTACAGACCAAGTAGAATGACGCTGATCTTGAAGATTGAGCATGTCAGAGATTTGCTCACATTCCTTCTTAAAACATTGCTGCTACCCATTTTATAGTATCACTGTGCCAGTCACACATGAGAGGAAAGCAGTGATGCAGCGCTACATCACAATATCTGTGTTTCAGAGCAGATTTGTGTTGCTTGCTGTTCTTTTTTTTTTCCTTTCTGGTGACTAAAATCAGACTAGAGATATGCTTGAAGAGCTGCTAGTGATTTTCTGTCTGCCTGGGCAATGGGTAGTGTGGGTAGTGTGGGCAGTGGGCATAAGTGAACAGTGAGGGCAGGGCAGAGACTGTGTTGTGAGGCCTGTCAGTGTCAGAGATGTAGTGCAGACAGTGTGACACTCACTGCAGCAGTTTCTCTGTGTTCCCCACACATCAGCATGGTTCTAGCACAGTCAGTGGGCATTACAATTCTAATGCAAAATATCAAATCACTGAAATCTTCACATCCACAATGACAGAAAATCAATCATGTCAGGGATAAGGAAAGGCAGAGCAGTTAAAGGAAATGTGTCCAAAATTGACCATGTTGTCATGGGCAATGCCAGAAATAACCCAAAAAGTAGTCCTGCACCTACCTAAGCTGAAGCAGGATTTCTTCAAGACTACTAAGGCAGCAGGAGCCAGCTATATGCCATAGAAACTGACATATGGAGATGATCATGGGGGTTTTTTTCCCCCAAAAAAAGCCCTCAATCTGAAGGAGAAAATATTGGCACAAGACAAAAGATGCTCAAGGGAAACTATTTTGATGTACTGCATGTGATAACAGGTAGAGTAGTGCCAGAGATTTCATGCAAAACCAGGAAATGAACAGGATGGGTGCAGCTCAGTGTTGTGGGAAATGGTCTCTAAATAAAGCATCCTCACTACTTTCCTGGAAAACAACCTCACATTTACTAGAGAAACCATTGTGATATCCTAAACTGTGATAATAACCTTTACATTTGGCAAACCCATTCTACAAGAAAATCTAAATTTCACCTTGCACCTTGGAGGTATTTGTGCCACTTAGCTTTGCTTCCGTGCCCAGACCTTACATCATGGAGATCCCTTTGCTACTGTGTCTTGCTGACATACCCCAGACCTTACATCATGCCAGGCTGGGGGAGGGGGGCTGCTTTGCACCCTTTCTTGCTGTTTTGGAGTCTTGAAGTTACTGTTTGTGCTGCTGGCCCCTTTATTTGTGCCTGCCTTGGAAGTTTTACCTGCCACCTTTTCTGCTTCATTTCCCCTTCATCCTGCCATAGAATGTGAATGCCACTTTGGGTGCCAGTTTGCCACTTGAGATTCCATCAGGGGTTCATGTCAATGTTGCTGGGGCCCTCTTTTAAAGCTTGGCTTTTCTTCCCACTTTTTCTACTTCTTTGCTTCTCTTACAGTGACTTGGTGAAATCCTGCTGATGCTGGTACCCCTTTCCCTTTTTATAGAGTCATAGACTATTCATGTCAATTTTGGTTCCACTATCAAGTCTCCTTAGTCTTTCTAGGTACCTTGGAGTTCTTTCCCCCTTCTATTGATTTCTTCCCACAAGTTTTAAGACAATTGGTTAGAAAACCCTGTGCTGGAGCCCAATATAGGCTGCAAACGCTTCTCCCATTGACTTTAATGGAAAACAAAAATGATTTATTTTTTGTTTTTATTTATTTATTTATTTATGACTTTTATATACTGATATTCCTGTACAAAACTACAAATCACACCGGTTTACAGTAAACAAAACTTGCATTAGGAGCATTACATAGAACAATGTAAAAGACAAGAACAGCTTAAGAAACCAAAGTTAAAAACTTGTTGCTACACACAAACAGAGGCAATAATTCAACATAGTTAATAGATAAGTAAGTACTTTGGAGTGGGACATGATAAATAAAATACTTAATAGATCTGCAATTAACAAGATACTGATTAAGATAAATACTTAATAATATTAATAAAATAATAAAACTTAATAAATCTGAATAACCTCTTAAAAAGGCAGAATTAATCAATTATGGTGGACTTGATCAGGTAAGGACAAGGAGTCTAGCTACAAGGTGCGTCGTGATCTAAAAGAGATGATTCTCAAAGAGAGGGTTGGTTAAGTTATTGTGTTAGCTTAGTTTAATGAATCCCGAATATGAGGGATGACTATAAAACATGGTGCAATGCTTTGGTCTGACTGGTGATGTGTGACCTGGAGTCTTCAGTTTTGGGAATCTGAGCGGCAGTAATCATTCTGGGAATGCAAGTTTGAAGAGCCATGTTTTCAGTTTTTTCTTAAATGAAAGTGGGCATGGATCTTGTCCAACCAGGGGACTGAAGAATAAGGGACTGAAGAACAGTTGTTTTGAAACTAAAGAAATGAATTAGGGTCCCCTTAAAATGAATTTTAAAACAAACACATTTTTTAATTCTGCACATGCCTATTGGACACAAGGGGCTGAATTTTCAAAATTATTTACATGTATAAAACGTTTTATGTACATAAATAGCTGTTATAAAATTTCCCTGTGTCAGTGGACATAAAAGTATACACATAACCTCATTATGAACATACTTTTACACATTCTGGGGAGAGACATACCTGGATACTTGGTTGGGTCTTATATACATATTTGTGTATTTTAAAAACTGTGCCTGTATATTAACCCATACTAGTTACACCCTTGATAGAGCAGTTGTAACTTTGTGCTGGTGAGTTTGTGCATATACCAGACCACTTATGTCGAAATTTTCAAAGCAAACTTATGCATAATATAGATATGAAAACTCAGGGCAGTCTGCACATAAGAGGTACACACACACACACACACTTTTTACCTCGACTTCACGGTATTGAAATTACACTCAAGGAGTGCAATTTTCAAAGGCATTTCTGCAGGTAGAACAGGGCTTTAATGTCAGATTCCCCCTTGACAGGTACTTACAGGCTTAGGGCCAGGGTTGAGCCCTGGGTATGGGCATTCAGGTCAGGCCTAAGACAGGCTAAGAGCCTTCTGGGAATCAGGCAGGGTCAGAGCAGGAACAGGAGCTGGTAGTGAGCTGGAGTGGCAGGCCAGGAACCTGAGTCAGGAAGCAGGTCACAACGCAAAGCAGGTTCAAACAGTAAGCTGAGGTTGTAGGCCAGGAGGCAAATCATGAACTGAAGCAGGCTTGAATAATGAGCTGGAGTTGCAGGCCAGGAACTGAAGTCAAACTCAGGACATAAGCCGGAGGCAGGAAATTTAGTAGAAAAGTCCTGTTTCTCAGCAACCCCATTACACTGATCCCATGCAAATCCTGAAACCCAGGGGTGTGGCTTAAAGGGGTCTCTGAACCAGTCTTCTTTTCTGCTGCATCCACTTGCTTAAGGTTTCAGGTGGTCTGAAGGTTTGCACTCTGTCCTGTACTCTGGGGCCAACCTTCAAGCCTTTGGGATCGTGCTCTAGTATTTACTTGAAGAACTGGGCCTTTTATACAATTGCTTGTGTGTTTACCCTGGGCTGAATGGGAGCATTCCCAGGAGCAGAGCTGGAGAGGGTTTGGAACTTATGTGTAGACTTTTGCATTTTTTAAAGTATGTGTATACATTTTTCTGAAAAATGTCCATGCACATAATAGCAGGTATAATTATGTGTGGATACATTTTGGTGGGATCATTTTCAAAGGAGCCATATGCATTTTGAAAATTGGTTTAACTTTCATGTGTATTTGCTGCCTGATTTAGGTTGGCTATTAGGAAATTACTCCCAAGGTTATACAAGATGTTTAGATAGCTCCTGACTGTGGGGTAGCAGGGAGCATCATCTGTCTAGACAGAATTAAAGATCTCTGTTTTTGCTCTAAAACAAACTGTTGCTGAATGCTGATATGTGTGTATGATCTCTTCAACTGCCTTATCAAGCAAATTTACTGAAAAAATATAATCATAGACATAAAGTTATCCCAAGAAACCAAGCCCTTATTATACTCACTCTTTTCAGTTGAAACAGTGGCTCAAAAAAGAACATTTTAAAATAGTATATTTGGCCAAAAAAACCCTTACCCTGGCTTTATTTTTTAATAATTAAGGGCTCAATTTACCCAAATTCATGTTTGCATAGGGTGAATATCAGGAGACATTTGTTTTATCCTGAATTTCAACTGACATAAAAACAGATCATCAGGATGGATGAAAACAATTAAGCAAGGCTTTTCATAGAAACATAGAACAAGATGGCTGATAAAGACTACAGATGGCTTGTAAACACCTCCTGCATAGCTTTAAAATCCCTTCCTCTTCCTGAGAGATCCTGTGTGCTTATTCTGTGCTTTCTTGAACTCCAAAACTGTTCCCATTTCTACCATTTCCACTGGGAGGCCGTTTCATGTCTCCACCATCCACTCTATAAAGAAATATTTCCTTAGACTATTCATGATTTTACCTCTTTCCAGTTTCATCCAATGATCCCCCCTCCTTCTAGAATCTCCTTTCCATTGAAGGAAAGCTGCCTTCTGTGCATTTAATCCTTGGAGATATTTAAATGTCTCTGTCAAATTGTCCCATTCCCTCCTTTCCTTCAGGTTATATATATATTTAGATTTTTAACTGTGTCCCCATATATTTTATAATTAAGGTCCTTCGTTTTCAGTTTAAACCAATTTTCACCCTAATTCTAGGCTGATTAAAAATCTGCTCTAGAGCTGCAGATGCAGTGTTTCAGGGCATCCAGCCACTACTGAAAGCCAGTATAGGCCAAAGTGCATGCTGTTTTTTCAACTCCCTCCTTTCCCCAGTGAAAGCGCTCTCCCTCCAGTGCCACCCATGCCGAGTTTCAAGTCCTGGCTTCTCACCCCCGAAGCAGCTAAAGTGCCTGCTCTTTGGTGCCATGAATGCATTTCAAGGTAATACTACTAGAGAGGGTATTATCTTTCTAGTTTCCCTACATTCATATAATGACCCTACTCATAGAGAAAATATCATATTTAAATACAACAAAATGTATTCGTATAAATACATAAATCCCCATCTAACAGTTAAAAGCTATCTAGCACATTCATACTCTTCATCCATCCACATCATTAAAAAATACAATTCCTTATCATTACACTATTATCTCCAAACTTATATGTTCTTCATACAATTCAAGGTCATCTTCTTAATGTATTAAGCTTATTCTTATATATATATTCTTTCACCCAGTCCATTGCATACTATTGTAAACAATTCAATATCGTCTTCTAGACAGCCGAGGACTGTGGACAGTGTGACAGGACAATATAAGAGGAGAAGACAATATTGAATTGTTTACAATAGTATGCAATGGACTGAGTGAAAGAATATATATAAGAATAAGCTTAATACATTAAAAAGACGACCTTGAATTGTATGAAGAACATATAAGTTTGGAGATAATAGTGTAATGATAAGGAACTGCATTTTTTAATGACGTGGATGGATAAAGAGTATGAATGGGATAGATAGCTTTTAACTGTTAGATGGGGATTTATGTATTCATACGAATACATTTTGTTGTATTTAAATATGATATTTTCTCTATGAGTAGGGACATGAATGCATTTCAAGCAGGCCCTGTCCACCAGAAGCACTTTCTGGCAGGCCACCTGGCCCTGCATAAAAGCAGAAGTGCGGTACCGCAGAACGAGGGACCCTCAGTAGGCATGCTGCCGAGGGAGAGAGAAGATGCTTGGAGCCACCACCGATAAGAATGAATGCTGCTACAGTATGTGTGGGGAGGGGAGGGGAAATGAAGGGGGGAGGAGGGGGGAAAGGAGGAAGATTCTCGATAAGGTGGGAGGAGAGAGAGGGAGGGGTATGTTAGGTAGGGGATGGGGGTAGAGATGAGGATGCTGCTGAATGGGTGGGTAGGAAATCTGATAATGTTATTTTATTATCCTGGCTTCTGTCCACCAAAATAAGCTCAGATATTTACCTGAAATATAAGAGCCATTTTTCCCACTGATTTTCTCCTGTTTTTGTTCTTATCATAATAAACCCTGATAAATTCCTGGGAAAAATAAAGAAAAATATAATCTGAAAATGAAGATACCTATTTATCATGAAAACT
This sequence comes from Rhinatrema bivittatum, assembly GCF_901001135.1. Lineage (NCBI taxonomy): Eukaryota > Metazoa > Chordata > Amphibia > Gymnophiona > Rhinatrematidae > Rhinatrema > Rhinatrema bivittatum. The sequence goes on from NC_042615.1 coordinate 195,480,806, forward strand.
AGTGACCACAGGATGGGGCAAGGTCTGGGGTTCGGACCTAGTCTATGTGGATTTTTGTCTCTGTGAACTCCCAGTATCTTTTGGTTGGGGGGAATAGGAGGGCCCGGTTGGTATACAGGTGTTGACACTTTTTCCAATTTCTCTACAGCCATTAAATGTTTTACTTACATGAAAGCTTTGTCCACCCATCTCCTATGATCCTGGTTTAAAGCCCTCCTAATTAGGTTTGCCAAGCTGTTTTGGAAGACACTTTTGCCCTTCTTTGACAGGTAGATCGCCGTCTCTGCTCAGCAGTCCTTGGAATATCATCCCATGTTCCAGGAGGCCAAAATGCTCTTGTCAACATCGTCTGCATAGCCATGAATTGATCTCCGGAATGCAGTCTCTTTGTCTCGGATTTTATCCTTCACCGGAATGACTGAAGAAAATACCACCTGTGCACCTGTACGCAAATTATGCATGTGCGGTTTTGCCTATAGGCATTCCCCAAATGCTCTCATCTCTGCTCACACATCTGCCTTCCAGTACTGATTACCAAAACAGAGATGTCATTTGCACACTCCAAGGGTTCTCCAAGTCAAACATATTTACTTCTGTCTCAGGCAGAACACCTGTTCTTTTAGCTGTTGTTACTGCTGGAATCATTCCTATAGGTGTTTTTTAAAAACCTTTAAAAACATTTTTTAGGCCTGGTAGTTTTGTTTTTTTTCCTGCCTCTTTGGAGTTCAGTTCAATCAGAACCAGCCTCTACAGCGTATGACACCATGAGCCTTCATTCACAAATACTTAGCCAAATATATTTCCCCATATTATTACTATAAGTCACCAATCATAAGGGAAGTTTTCAAAGACTTCCAGAACCTTCACAGATTCCTTTCTTCTCTCAAACTTATTGGAAGACTATTCCACAATTGTGAAACCACCCCAGAGAAAGATCTAGCTTGTAAGTGAGAGTTTGGAAACGCATTAACTGCATGGGCTTGTAATAAGTGTCTTTTAGTTGATCTTAAATTTCTAGTGCCCCTATACCATCTCAAATGCTTTTCCAGATGTTTTGGGCCTGTTCCTCTTAGTGTTTTGAATTCCAAGGAAAGGTTTTTTTAATTTACATCTTTCACGCACCGGGAGACAATGAAGATACAATTACAATGGACTACTGGCTGTCCTCCTAGTACTCCCCGTGAGAATACGGGCTGCCGTATTCTGAATCAGTTGTAATGTTTGCATTAACTTCATTGGAATTCCCAAAGCAGAGCATTACAATAATCAATATATGAGAGAACCAGAACATGAGCCACTTACACTGAGAAATCCAAAAAGGTTCTAATTTGCCTTGTTTTAATCCTCACTTAGCTATTTCTAACCGAGTGTTGAATCAAAGTTGAATCCACCTGAACTCCTAGTGATCTCACCACTTTCTTTGCTAAAACATCCACACCCAACAATTTCAAAGGAGCTTCCACCTTTCCATTTCCTAGGAATAAAATCTCAGTTTTTTCAGTGTTTAAAACCAGCCTATTATTATTTAACCAAATTTTCAAAGAATGCAAGCAATTCCCTAGATTCTGATAACAGTCATCGAAATCCGTCCACAGAGGGACCAAAATCTGCACATCATCTGCGTAAATATACGGTACAAAACCAGCATTTCGAATGATCTCACCCACTTGACTCATAAATATGAAACAAAATTAGTGAAAGGGAAGATCCTTGCAGTAAGGAACGATGGTAGATATTATACTGCGGATGTGTTTATTTTAAATTCTAATAAGCAAAGTTGAATTTATATTGTGCATTGCCTAGGAAGATTATATCAGTTAGGTGATTAATAAATGATTTTAAATAAATAAGTAAATGATTTTAAATAAATAAATACTCATGGATTTCTCTCTCCTCCCATTTAACCACAATGAGTCTTGGCCAAGGGCCACAGACTCCAACTTCCCCCATCCAGAAATCAGCGTCACCATTATGAGACTCATTCACCTTCCTCCCTTCCCTCCACAGCAATTTTGAACATTGTCTCTGCTTCTCTTGTACCAGCAGGCAGAGGAGCGGAGGTTATGCTCTGCAATCAAACCCAGATCTCCTGCATGCTAGCACAAGGCACTGCCACTGAGCCATTGTCCCAGCTACATTTATTTAAACACTTTTAAAATACTTCCGTGGTTTTTCAGAAATGTTTCCTTTTGTTCTACCCCTGGCATCTTTCTCATGCATTCTAAAATGCCAGCTTTAAAGATTATCGCACACTTGCCCTATCTGTCTCTCCTTTTTTTTTTTTTTTTTTCTCCTGCTCAAGCCACTGTTAAAGGACTGGCATTGCTTTCCTATGTAAATTGAGTTTCTTCAAATGTGATGTAATGCAGAATATACTTCCTGTACAGGGTTATGCAAAAATATAAAGAACTGGATTGCAGTGTGAGTCATGTATTCACTGAAAGAAGATAAGACAGTCGCTAGTGAATGTATCAATGGAGTATATCTCTCTAAATCAGGAAAGCCCCATAAGCTTTGAAATCTTGAATCATTTTATAAGCTTGATACCAGATATAAATTGTGACGTTTCCAGCAGAGCATGGACATGTACTGTTTCAAACAGAATACCACAGTCAGCAGGAACATAAATATTCAAAGACTGTTTTCCTGATAACATTCATTGAGAACATATATAGTTTGCCCAGAGATGATTTGACACCCATTAGAGCCTTTGTGAATTCTTTGAGCTGTTTCTACAATTTCTAGAGCTCTTAAAAGTGACAATAGCATTCACCTTGTGCATTATCCTTCTCTATTACTGGGACTTGGGACTATCACTGAATCTTCCCTAGACAATATTTCCTTTATGCTTTTTGTAGTCTAGTTTATAAATGAGGTTCTTCCCGTAGGGAAGTACAGTAGATGTTAACACCGAAAACGTGCTGTCTTGAATATGCAGTACAGTGATTTTTCCCAAAGTGGAGAACATCTGGCCTCTAAAAAAGGACCGTGCATGCTAGAAGCCACCCAAACAGAAGTGTGACTGAGCCTTTAAAACATATCAAGCTTACTATTTCATCAGTCTAGAATTACAGCGCAGTGTTGTGGTTCAAATGTCAGTCTTCACACTTCACTGAGCTCCTTTCAGATGCATTTAACTTGCCTATTTATATTTCTGAAAAATAATTTAAGAGATTAAAAAATAACTGCATTTTTTCATTCATTTCTGGCAGATTGAAAATTACCTAGGACAAATTACTTAGGACCTGCTTTGGACTTAGGACAAAGCTGTTTTCCTATATGGGGCAAAGAAAGCCTTAATCAATCAGGCTTTTCGACTGATAATGATGTGTATGTCTTTTTTTTTTCTTGTAAAAAGCTCTAGGATAGAAACATAGTTACTGAATTTACGTAAATGAAAAATAATACACAGGCAATAACCCATTTCTTAAAGAAAATGATCTCACTACCTAGTAGGATGCGAAGGAACGGCAGCAGAGATTTCAGTGCACATGACAGCCATTGCCAACAAGAAGTCACCTTTTCCACTTCCCAGTGAATCTGCGTATCCCCATTGCATGCCTCTGTCTGTTTATACTTCCATTCAGCTCTGAGATGGTAACTGAGCCCTCTAGCATTTTATCTGGGTGGATGAATCATTTGGTATTTTATTCTAAATGTTCTTAAATACCACAGCTTCAGTTTTGCTCCCCCCAACCTTGGCTCATTTTCTATATAGCTCAGAAAGTAATTAGCTTGCATTCCTTGTTTCCATGTGAAGTAGTATATACAATGGCGGTGACTTGGTTCTGTCCTGTGATGATCACCTTTATTAGTACAGCTTCCATGAAATTAAGCTGACTAGCCATCCATTAAAGAATGTTCACTACAGTTCCCTTTAAGGACTTATTCTGTAAGCAAAAGATCTACAATCCTCACAAGTGACCCCCCATACATACATTAATTTATTTATTTATTTATTTTGTATTTGTTTATTTAAAATTATTTATGTCCCACTGCTCCAACATTCGTTGGCAGGGTACAATCAATTATATACGCAAACACTGCTGTTAAGTAACCATCCTGCTTATTGCTACTGATATAAGATTGCACTCCAGAAGTGCAATTCCACCGAAGCTGGAAAAAGAGGATGAATGAACTTCAAGGTTTTCTTTTCACTAGAGAAAGGTTAGATGCTGATGATTTATAGCTACCCTGATAAAGAGTAGTCTACAGAACAGTGTGCAGCTACTGCTTTTCCAAACCAAAGGTTTTATATTGTCACATGATAATGTATTCCAAGAACAAATTATACAAATATGCATGACTAGCATAGGGATGAGGTGTGGCCTAGCGTGCTGAACTAAGAGACAGGAAAAGTATTAGAATGAGTCCCTCCTCAACCAGTGACTTTCTCTGTGACCTAGGGGACAAGTCATTTTATCTCACTCTGCCTCAGTATAACCAGCTTCATGAAGTAATAACAGTGTTAGGTCTGTTTTGTCAAGGCTTTTCACTCATTCTGTGCCTTTGGAAAAAATTCTTAATAAAATACAGCACCAACAGGTGAAAATTACCAGCAATCCCCAAATGTCTCTTGGATATATTGCAAAATCCTGCTGTAGATCCACTGTAGTTTTATATTTCTGGTACACTGGGTCCAGTGCTCTTTCATCTCTCATTATTTGGAAGCTTCCTTGCAACCAGGGTGGTGCTATCTGGCCATCCATCACACCTTCCCCCACATCTATCTGAAATATTAAACTGTAAAGTATATTCAGATAAAAGTACTTTTCATGCTATCTTTAGACTCACACAATTATATTATCTAGAAAAGATGAACTATTACGATGCCGTTAGAAGTTTAAGCTTCTGCATGTGTTAATGATGGGTGAGAATGTAAAATGGGAATAGTTTTGGCAGTGATGACGCTCCTTTCTCCAAATATATATTTGGAGGGAAGGCAGATGAAATCTATAAAATATAACTGTTTACACTAAAACTTTTAATTCCTAGACCAAGAGGTTGATTTTAAAATGAGCGCACATGTGCCCATACATACACATGTCAGTGCACAATCAAGGATACAATGGAATTTTTAATTGTGTGCGCACTTGCATGCATATATTTTAAAATGCACTAACCGCATGTAAGTATGGTTATAATTTTAAGAACATAAAAACATAAGATATGCCATACTGGGTCAGACCAAGGGTCCATCAAGCCCAATATCCTGTTTCCAAGAGTGGCCAATCCCAGTCACAAGTACCTGGCAAGTACCCAAACATTAGATAGATCACAAGCTACTATTGCTTATTAATTACTGCCATTGCAGTTTATGGATTTATCTTCTAGGAACTTATCCAAACCTTTTTTAAACCCAGTTATACTAACTGCTATAACCACATCCTTGCAATGAATTCCAGAGCTTAACTATGCGCTGAGTGAAAAAGAATTTTCTTCAATTTGTTTTAAATGAGCTACTTGCTAACTTCGTGGAGTGCCCCCTGGTCCTTCTATTATCCAAGTAGAGAGTCCATCAAGCTAGGTGGGGAGAACATTGCCCAAATCTCATCTTGGAGTTAGTTTCCTCTCTCCGTCGGTCCTCAGATCTTCACAGGAGACCACTGTTCTGTTCGTACGTCTCATTTTCAATGTCAAAGTGGCCCCTAACCCCCTACACTAATACCTAACCCTCACCTCGAGTTACTAGGTGGGCCTACCATAGGGATGCAAATATCTATCTAGGGAGATGACATTATGGCCAGTCTCTCTCTCCCTCTCTTTCTCTCTGTCTCTAACTCTCTAAAATACAACAGGCCTGGCACCTATCACAATTTGCACTAGCATAAACCACACCCCTTATGCAATACTTACCACATTTTGATAAATCCAGGCCTAAATGTTTTGTGATTTTATTGTTTATAATAGTTTGCACAATTTTTCCTGGCACTGAAGTCTGGCTCACCGGTCTATAGTTTCCCCATTCACTCCTGGATCCCTTCTTAAATATAGGGGTTACATTAGCCATCTTCCAATCTTTAGGTACATCGGATGATTTTAATAATAGGTTACAAATTTTTATTAATAGGTCTGAAATTTCATTTTTTAGTTCTTTCAAATCTCTTGGGGTGTATACCATCCAGTCCATGTGATTTACTACTCTTCAGTCTGTCAATCAGGCCTACCACATCTTCCAGGTTTACCTCCAGCACAGTTAATGCACATGTGTCTTCTATAGGAGCTTATCAACCTTTATGCGCATATGTCAGAGAATTTGAAAACATGCTCCCGAGAGGCACATTCCCAGTTTTGCAATTAGTCCACCAGTTTGTCCAGTTAATAATGAAGTCTTTCAGACCTCTCTAGTTCTTCATACTACACACCCCACCCAATTGACCCGTACTCCTCACCCTGTTCTATAAGCCCTAAAACTCAAGATCTACAGACTTGCTCCTCATTAGGAGCAGCAATAACGTTACGCGGATTTCTAGTGTACGTGCGCTGTGGGTTTTGGTTTTAAAATTAGGAGTTATACGTAAATCTTGGTCCCACCCATTCCCACTCCTTTATACCTTACGTGTGCATGGGTACATATGTGCATATTTTGCTGATTTTTAAAATATGCGTTGCTCACACATGGTCCACATACATGTGCATCTGGGCATTTTTGTGTGAGCAACGCTTTTAAATTCAACGTGCAGGTTGCTACAGCAGCTAGGTTCAAAAGAATTGCCCTCATGTTAAAAGACTACTGAACTGCCAAATTGTTTGACTTAGAATCTCAAGGTATTCCCATCCTTCAGCTGCAAAGAATGTGCTATAGGACTAAAATCTTTGACCTCATTTCTCTAAAATTTAGACATATGAAAAATATATGTAGAGCAGAAAATTTCCCAGTGGAGCTAAATATGAACTGAGCTCACCTAAATAAACTTTTTTTGCAATATAAGAAAAAAAATGCCACAGGCCAAATCAATTTGGTCATTTCCATGACAAAAGAATTTTACTGACTTGAAGCCTTTGAGAATAGCATGCAGATATTGGGAATAATATAAATTTATGCAGAAGAATTTACAGATTCACCAACTGCTTGCCTATAGAAGCAATAAAAGGTTTGCCCATAGGGCTCAATTCTCACAAAATCGGTGGCCAGTGAATATAAAAATGTGCATTCTGAGTTAAAAAATAAGGTGGAACTATATAGTACATCTCACCAGCCTTGTAATTGAGAATTACACGCCTTCAATGGCCAGCACCCGCTCTTGGTCATGAAATACATTAACTGTCTCATTTCATTCTCCCTTCCTCTCATTATTCCTTATTGCACATGCATTTGTCCTTCCTCGATAACATATGGAATGGTGCAAAGGAAGCCCACTATGGATGAAGGGCAAAAATTCAACTTTCCGACCCTATTTTCAACAAATTCTGGGGCTGAAGGGAGACATGAAAATCACAGCAACAAGGATGAAAGCAAGACTTTTCAGCTTCTTACGCAGGCACACACAGTGCCTTTCTTTCACATGTAGAATGATCCTCAGAGTCAGCACCCACTCACATATCTCCTCCTCAAATATTTCAACAATAGATCTAGGGAACAGATGTTACTGAAATAAAATCTGCTCCTCAGAGAACATTTCTGTAAACATAATTTGACAAGTTTGTGTGTCAGTCAAGCTCATGAAATCATGTTTGTGTTTCCTATTTAGGCTCTTTAATAACTGATTTTGTTTCTTTAGAGTAGGGTGTACTTGAATTATCCCATCCAAAACTGATCTTTATGAATCTCAGTTAATTAAAATTTATTTTGCCTTCTACACATTCCTGCTTCCGAACACTGACCAACATCCAGTGGTTAAACGTACATGAGCATACACTTCTACTTCCCCCATCCCGCGAGAAATAGTCATGTTGTCCATCCAGAGAGGAGAAAAGGGTTTCCAGGGGTGGCAGGAAGTTGGGGAAATGGGTCTGCATGCCATTTTTGCCACTGTCATTTCTAACAAGACTTTACACTAGTATATATATAGATATAGCTTTTAGGAAAATACACAACTCTCTTCCAGTAACCCTCTCACATGCCTCACATCCTCATTCCACACTGTTTGGCAGCTTGCACCTCTCCTCATCTCCCCTGACTAGGCTTGTAGGAGAACTCACACAGCCCATCACCTTATTCCTTGCAGAGACCACACCTGACACACTTCATTGTAGCCTACACGTGTTCTTCTGCTACAGGAAGTTGGACCCCACAACTGCCCTTATCACACACACATACACAGACTGTAATTCTCCCACAGTACATTGTTTCTGTATCAATGTAAATATAACATCATAAATGAAATCCTATTTTTTTGCACAAAACCTTTATTGTACTATATTTCTAGGTATTAATGTATGATTCCTTTGCAGATTTAATTTATTTTAACTTGAGGTTTCAATGGATCACAATGAAGATTAAAGGGTTAAAGCATTACAAATACAATAATTTCTCAAGTGAAAGTAACAGAAAGTTACATAGCGTAATCAGTTTACATTATTATTACAAAAATTTCAGAATAGCTAAACTCTTCTGAGCAGTGTTTTAATTTAAATAATGTTCACATGTCACCAGGCAGAGGTTGTGTACTCTCCTGGATGGCTAGGTTAAACCTTCAGAGGTAGAAATGTTTAGTCCAAGGCTCTGCTGGCTAGTGATTTGTGTTGCCATGCAGTGCTGATTTGATAGCGGAAGAGCCATGTTTGTTTTCAGCTGGCACCAAAGGTCCAAGTAATTGTTGGTGTTTTGCAGAGAGGGAGATGTGAATGCCACAAATCTGGTGTCACTACCCTGAAGACTCTGGGCCTTGTTTTCTTCACCCGGAGTGTTTGGAGAGGCAGATTGGCCAGATGTGGTTTTTGGCTTGACCACAGATTTCTGGAGGGATGATACCCATTCAGCTTCTCAGACCCAATAAACAGGGTCAAAGCCCTTCAGTGCCTTGAATGTAAGAGATTCTTCTGGCATCAATGCTGGAGGCTCACACTTCCACTGCACCTGTCAGAGCAATGCTGGAAGCCTCCAGGATTGCCATAGGAATTTACTGGAATCCCAGGGCCAGAAAGACCTTTGCAAAGGTACCGAGTGGGTGGGAGGGTAAGGAATAGGGGGAGGGTGTGGAAGGGAGGGGGGAGAGAGGGAGAAGAGGGAAGGGGGGGTTGCTGTCTTATTTGCCTAACAGGGGAGGAAATGGGAGGAGGGGTTTTACCAATGAGCCAACTCTCTGATTTTTTTATTTTTTATTTTTATTGACTACTTGGAGGAGTTTGGAGGGGCCTCAGACCGGCAGGGCCTATTTGTGTGACTTTGGGCCAGGATGGAGAGGGATCTGTGATTGAAGCCACCGGGCCTGCATGGGACTCCTTTTTTTGTTTGTTTTTTTTTACAGCTTGATCAGTTAATTGGCTGTATTATTTTGAATATAGTCAGTTAAATTTAAAGTTACCCAGGAGCATGTTCCTGGAAAAGTTTAGACCTGCTCCAGGGCACAGTTAGAGTTAGCTGAAAAACGTATTCAGCTACTCCTATTATCTGCTGGATGAGTTGCCCAGCTAACTTGTCTCCAGCCCGAAATGCCCCCCAAATGGTCATTACTTATTTGGCTAATGAGTTATCGGCTAAATGCCTTTAAATATTGACCTCAGTAGTAAGCAAAATAATATTCAATAAAAGAAGTGTACATACTTCCATGATCTGAGTGAGGCCTGATATATTAAGCCAGGCATTTAAGACTGTGTGCTGAAATTCAGTGCACAGTTTCTTATCGCATGCACTAAAAAAATGCAACTCCCAATGCAGTAAGCAAATGGTGTGCTAATACATTGGGAACTGAAGAGGCTTGCAATCAGGACACGTGCCCACAGACCGAAGTTAAAACGTGTGCTCAGCCTTTTTCATGTGGTGAGCGCCTATTTTAACTTGGGAAGCGGAAGAGTCTCCCAGACTCATAATTTATGTACACAAAGCAAGCACAAATCAAGTTTTGTGCACATAAAAATCTTCTACGCATACAAACTATTATATTACTTGTTTTGTGCAGATAAATCAAGAGGCAGTAGCGGGAAGCCTGGAGCCCAGGGGAGGGAGACCCTGACACATAGGAAGTGAGAAGCAGTAGGAAATCAGGGCACTGCGGCGGGCATTGGGGTGGGAGCCCTGGCAGAGCAGGGAGAGTAGAGCCTGTTAGCAGGTGGAGAAGGAGAAAGCCAAAATTCTGTCGAGGCTGAGAGAACGATGTTGGAGGGTCCTGATAGCTGGATTACAGATAAAAAAAAAAAGAAAAACTGGAAAATTAGAAGGCAGAAAAAAGACAGGAAAGAAGTCGGGCACTCGATAACTCCACTTACTGCTGCTGCTGTTGCCGCTCTGCAGCCTGCGTTCCTAACTGGACACTAGGATTGGAAACTTCACTGCACTGCTGCTGACCAGAAGTAAAATTTACGGTGTATGAAGAACACGAGTTCTTCATACACCGTAGGGTTGCCAACTGTCCGGCTTTTCTCCAGATGGTCCGGATTTTCAAAGCAGTGTCTGGAAGCCAGACAGAGGGTTAAATTGTCCGGAAATTGTCCAGATTTTAATCCTCCAGAAGAGCACAGCAGCTGTAATTCAAACCCGTGCCTGAAGTGGCTGTGGTACAACTCCATAGCCAAAGGTGGCACTACGCTACTATGGAGGAATTGCTAGCACATGCCCCTTCTCCCTGCTATCTTCAGCGGCTAAAGCATCTCCTTCTACTTGCAGCACAACAGAATGATGCATAGCGGGCCTTCATCATCTCTCCTCTCCTGCCTGCGGCGCAACAGTAAAAGGCCATCAGCATCTTCCTTCCCTTCCACCTTTCCTGCGGCACATCGTGCAACAGGAAGAAGCCCAGCAGGGCCCTTAGCATCTGCCCCCCACCTGCAGCACAACAAGGAGCTGCCCAACGGGGCATCTATACTTCCCATCCCACTGTGATGCAAATTCAAGAGGCCTAGCAGGGCATCTTCCTTCCTGCCCATAGCAGGAAGAAGCCCAGTGAGGCTGCAGGCATGCTGAAACAGAGGAGTCCTGGATGAAAGAACATGTTGGGAGGTGGAGAATAGAGCCTGAGGGAGATAGAGCAAGTGAGCACAAGAGCCTTTGTGTGTGTATATATGTGAGGGAGATAGAGCCAGTGAGTAAAAGAGTGTGCCTGTGTGTGTGTGTGTGTGTGTGTGTGTGAAAGAAAGCCAGTAAGTGAGAGCCCCTCTGTGTGTGTGAGGGAGAGAAAGTTTGTATGAGAGATAGAGAGAGTCTGGTGTGTGTTTGAAGTAGACAGAGCCAGAGAGTATGAGAAAGTGTGTGTGAGTGTGTATGTAAGTGTAGAGAGAGAGCCATTGTGTGTGAGAGAAGGAGAGAGAGAGCCAACAAGTGTGATAGAACCTGTGTGTGTCTATGAGAGAGAAAGCAGTGAGTGTGATAGTGTGTGTGTGTGTGTATTTGTGTGAGCATATGTGTGTATATGTAAGGGTGAGAGAGTCAGTGAATGTGAGAGACTGTGTATTTGAGGGAGAGAGATCTGGTGAATGCGTGAGAGCCTGTGTGTGTATGTGTGTATGTGTGTGTGTGAAAGAGACAGAGCCAGTGAATGTGAGAGAGCTTGCATGTGTGAGGGAAGGAGAGAGAGCGAATGATTGTAAGCGTCTGTGTATGTGTGTGTATGAGAGAGAGGAGTAGGCATGAGGGTCAACATGTGTGTGAGAGAGAATGAATATGTATGTTAGGGAGTTTGTGTATATGAGAGAGAGAGCATAAAGTGTGCACCCTCCCTTTCTTCCACTAATCCACAACAATCTTAGGATGACAGAATATCAAAAGTTCCCAGGTATGGAGAGCTGGAGTTATTTTTACCCCTATTTGCATTAACTATTGGATGTTATTTGATATGTCTGCTGTTTTGACATATTTTATTAAGGTTTAGAACATTTTTAAACATTTTAATATGAGTTATTAATTATTGGATGTTAGTCAATTTGTCAATTGTTTTGAAATATGTATACTTTTTATTTTTATGGTTTCACTATTAAGGTTTTTATATTTCTTGGTTTTATTTTTGGTTTTATGAGGAATGAAAATATTTTTTTTTCCATTTTTACACTGTATACAGCAGCTGGCTTTTTGCAGTTTCCAGTTCAGTTTTTGTCTGCATGTTTTTATTTATACTTTATGGTCTCTGTATTCTGTATTTCATGAGGATTTGTCTGTGTTCATGTGTGACCAAGTTGGAGTATTCTGCTAGCTTGTAGTTTCTGTGCAGGGATCAATAGCAGCTTGGTTTGTTCTGCTCTCCTAATAGGAAGTGTTTTGGTGCTTTTGGACCTGGTATTATATTTGCAGTATTGCATTTTCTTAGGTAGTGTTTTTATTTTTTGAATGCTGGTAGTACTCTTTTAGCTTGGTTGGAGTACTATATTGTAATTGTAATTAAGTTTATTTACGGCTTTCTGGTAGGGTTGCCAACTGGCTACAGATTTTCAGGACAGGTTGATTCAGTCCTGGTTTTACTCCCCTGCATGCAGGTACTTAGAGTCTTGCTTTTCTTAGGGACTGCAATAGGGAAATCAGAACAAATCCCAGCTTGCAATGGGGTAAAACCAGGTCTGTTTCAACCTGTCCTGAAAATCTGGAGCCAGTTGGCAACCCTACTTTCTGTTGGCCAAGCCCACACCCAACACACATTACAGTAGGCCTAATACCACATGGGTTTCAAGTGTCTGTTCTGCAGGGTTTTCTGGCTGGCACCACAGCAGTACATGTAAATATAATATGCGTATTGTAAGTGATATTTTTTCCTCAGAAGACTGTACTGTGAATGTCCTTTGCCATGGAAAATCTGTTACAATAACGACATAAAATTTTAATTGTTTGTTTGGGGAGGGCTGGGTGAAGGGGGTCACAAAAGGCTGTAAGCTTTGCCTAGGGCATCTAATACCCTTGCACTGGCCCTTGGATAACAGTGATGGGTAAAGGGGTATGATAATAGGTAAAAAAAAAGACATGGTTTCCTAATGGTGGGGGTGGGGGGGGGGGGGGGGGGGGGAGGGGGGCACGGGGCAGTTCTTAACTAATTGTAGTTTTCCTGATTGTTCTAATGAAATGTTATTGGTCATTTTTATATTTGGGGTCATTTGTTTGTACTTCTCTTTGTGCACAGTTTTCTAGTAATAAAGCAAGTAATAAAAGTTCAAAATTATTGTGTGAAAGTTCATAGGTGAAAATTTTACTCCATGCATCCATGTATTCTGAATTTTCACAGTTGAAAGTTGGCAATCCTAAGCTCGCTGCCTTGAGGGGTAATTCTCTAATGCCATCCTTTATATGGGATTTATATGAGAGGCCGCTAACCTGTAGGCACATTGGGGTAGATTTTAAAAGAAGCGCGTGCGGCCTACATGTTCGCACACTACCTGGCGCGTGCACATTTTGGCCCGATTTTATAACATGCGCGCGCAGGCACGCGCATGTTATAAAATCCGGGGTCGGCAAGCGCACAATTGTGCACCTTGCGTGCTCTGAACCGTGCTGCTTTCCTCCGTTCCCTCCCAGGCCGCTCCGAAATCGGAACGGCCTGGAAGGGAACTTCCCTTCCCATTAACCTAAACTTCCCACCCCTTCCCCTAACCTTTCCCCCCCCCCAGCCCTACTCTAACCCCCCCCCCCCAACTCTTCTCTTTCCTTTTGCGCGTGCCGGCAGCCTGCCGGCATGCAATCCTCCAACAGAGTGGCAATGGCCGCTCTGTCGGAGGCCTCTGGCCCTGTCCCCGGACCGCCCCTTTTGTAAAGCCCCGGGACTTATACGCGTCCCGGGGCTTTATGCGCATCGCCGGGCCTTTTTAAAATAGGCCTGACGCGCGCACTACTGGTTATGCATGTAAATCCTCCTGATTTACACGCGTAACCTTTTTAAAATCTGGCCCGTAGTGTTGTGCACATTTTTTGTGAAGAAAACTTCTTGTTGTATCAGAAGTAACATTTGCACACACACAAAAAAAAAATGCACAAGACTGCAGGTAAATCTGTGCTCTCTACCAAGCATAACTTATTACTTCAGCTTCTGGACTCGCAGTATCATCAGCACCTGCAATAGCTTGTAGTTTTCTCATTTGTCCCCTAGATATTAACAGCCACACTGGCCAAACGTACAACTAAATACGATATGTAATCTATGGGCCATATGTACTAAAGGGTTTTTCCTATGCTGTGTCTATGGGAAAAAAAAACTTAGGGCCTGATTTTCAAAAACATTTACACACTTAAAATTGGATTTTACACATGTAAATAAACTTTAAGTGGGCCTTTGAAAATTGCTAAAATATATTTTTTGAATTGTCTGTAGGATTTACTCTGATAAGTGTACTTTACTTGAGTAAATGGCTTTTGAAAATTGCTATGATAGTGGTTACATTTACATGCGTATCTCCTTTGAAAATTACCTCCTTTGCATAACTGGTCCTGTTTTGGTTGCTGCTCTGCTCTCTTTTGTTGAATTATTTGCCCTACCCCAAGTTGACGGGGTCTGTTTTTCACTGGTGAAAATCTAATTGGATGAGAGACAGTCAGTCAGCCTGCAGTATATTTTTGTTAATGCTGGCACTGCAGGAGAAAGAGAGCAACTGTTTTAAGCACAATGCCAAAAGACAAATTGATTCCATGTATGTATATTTTGTGATGGCTTATTGAGATGGTAATTATGTGGCCTTGACTGTGGCCATGGAATTGCAGGAGACTATGGTTATAATATTTATAAACGGTCTTTTAATTATAATGAGATGGCTTTTCCTTTTTTCTTTTAGTAGATAGAAATTCCATTATAACATTTAACTTGCTTTTGACTTTATTCCTATTCTGAATGTATTTGTTTTCTTTCTTATTTTTACCGCAGCAAATATTTCCAATATAACATATTACAGAGGACTTATGATTTTTAGTAACAGGTTTCACAATAATACCTTGCCACTTGCACTATGGTGGGCAGATTTTCATATTTTGCAAGACAAAAATGAAAACTGACATGCCACCAACAGAAAACAAATAGTGCTTGCTTTAAAAATCATTTACATATGCCAATAGCCATATAATATCGCATTGTTACACGCCAATTAACAGTGATGTGTATAGACTTTGCTGTAAAACACAGAACCTGGATCAAAAATTAAAAATATTCCTTCCAACCTTGTGACTCTACATTTCTTGAAACATGATCTTTCCCAATTATTACTAAAACATCTTTTGTGAATTTGGTATATTTCGTTTCAAAAGAAGTCAGATGTATATTGATGGGAATTTTTTGAACAGATAAACTAAATCAAGGTGTGAATTTTTTAGAGGTATCAAAACAGTGTGGTTGCTTTCACTTTGAAATAAAAGGTATTCAATTTAGTGCTGACCATTGTGACTGAATGAAAGTATGCCTGTGAGAAACTGGAAGGCTGGGGTCCCATGGATTATAAAATTGATAACATATGCATAGTATGAAAAAAACATTCTTCCCCTCCCCCTTTGGAATGTCAATCATAATACTGCAAAATGTGAATGCAGTTAATGATATCATTTTGCACAACTTAGTATTGACATACTGTCAGGCAGTAAGAGGGATGTGTCATGATGGGCTATAAGTCTCCTCCATTGCAGGGTTGCCTCTGCCTATTTAATGGAGAAATTAATTTGATTATCAGTAACCTGGTCTATTCATCTTATTTCAGGAAGGTATTTTTTCAGACTGCTAATTTGGTCCTTAAGCATCTACACCATACTAATTAGTACAGAAGTAAAAAATAAATTGATGAATAATTGACAGTTTTTATAAACAAAATGATTAAAAAAAAAAAATCAAAACACAATCGAGCATCCTGGGTCAGAGAGTAGCCTAGATAATCTTTGAATTCAGGAAGGAGGGTGTCAATGCATTCTGAAGTTCTTTCACTGTACCTTGTCAGTAGATCAAAAGAAAACTGAATGAGGTAAGGAATGTCAGTCATCGTCTTATGTATGTGAAACATTTTTACGAACCTTGCCAATCCTAAGAAATTTCTAAGTTGAGCTAACTTAGCACAATTAATTAGAATTGTCATAATGGGCTGAATTTTCAAAGTCATATACTCACAAAATCCTATGTTTTATGCATGTAAATGGCTGTTACAAAACAGCCCAGGGCTTGAGGTGCATAAAAGTATGCACATAACCTGGTTACGTGCACACTTTTACACAAATTGGATAGATGCGTTCCAGAGGTGGAGTTGGGACATAACATGCATACTTTTTTATTTTAAGAAGCATGTGCGTTAGTTAACCTGCATAAGGTATGCTCTCTGAAGAGGAAATGTAACTTTGTGCAAGTTAATCTGTGCAAATATTGTGGAATTTACCTCGGCAATTTCATAGTGAACTTATGCACATACATTTATTTAAAAAATGTTTCCTAAAGTCTGTGTGTACAAGATACACCCATTCTTTAGCCCTGCCTGCACAGTTATAAAATGACCCTCATTTACAACAACTGAAATATTATATATGGCTGTTTGTGATCTCCAGCTTTGTCTCAATTCATAAGTGACATCACAGAACATTGTGATAACAGTGAAAAATGATGATCATTTGAATGACTTGACTACAGTGATCAGATCCATTGCCATCAAGAGGGAGAGACAGAAACCATAGCAGGGAAAAAGAAAAGAAACAAAAGATCCACATAAAGCACATGGGGGCCTGATTTACTAAGGCTTTTTTTCCCCATAGTTACAGAATGGGAGAAAAGCCTCAGTAAATCAGCCCATAAACAGATTGTTGGGTTTCTTTTAAACAAATTGGATAGATGCATTCCAGCTCAATGCTATGATGTTGCAAGAAGCCCAAGATGCTTTTTAACAACCTTATGTAATCACGTATACTAATTCTGCATTTATATTAATAACAATTTTCAGCCAGTGGAGGAGAAGGAAAGAAAGTGAGAAATAATTAATAATCAAGGTTATTGCCCATTTTAAGTGACATAAACTAAGGCCCATGGAGATAAAGTCATCAGAAAAAATTAACAGGTGGCCTGAGCATTTGCTTCTATATCTTTAGAATCCTCCCTCCTAAGGCCATTCTCTAACCATAAGAACACTATTTCAATTATCCAAGAATATACTGCACTAAAGAAGGGTAGGGTTAAGAGATATTACTCTCCCTGGATTGATCATCCAGTGAAACAACCTAGGCCTTTTCTCAGATGTTGCCAAATCACAAGATCCAGGGTTCTGCAAGGTGGTGCATGGTTAGGACATATTTAAGAACGAACAGTGGATATGTTTATTGAGCGAGAGAGGATAGCACATGTTTTGAGAGTGACGGGAACCATGAGAGCAATATATTGCAAATTTATGACAAGTTGCAACTTAAAAACAAACCAATTGTTAACATGGGTTTGACAATCCATTTTTAAAGAATTAAAATGATAATTCCTGTGATGTGGCTTGTGTCATACAATGGAACTAAAAAGAAAGCATTTTGGGTGCTGGCTCAGTGACAGGGGGGACCTGGACTTAATTTCAGGATCACAATATCTGCTCCCCCTGACTGGGCCAGAGCCAGAGATGCTGTGGAGGCAGAGCTGACAGTCCTTGGTGGGAGGAACAAATAGTCATTGCACAATGCACAGTGTCAGCACCTACCGTACCTATTGGCCTGATTTAAGGTTCGTGATTGCAGGATTCTAGAAGGATCCCTAATGCCACAGCTTCCAGCCAAGGTCTGTCACTGCAATGTCTGGGCTAAATAAGATGGTAACTTTTAAACCAGCGTGCAGGCACACATGTGTACGCATTTGTTGGCCCGTGCTCAGAGATATGGCCATATTGGTAGATACACGCATATATGCATGCGTGTTATAAAATAGCCTGACAGCGTGCACGTGTGCGTGCAATTTTAAGTGGATGCGCACCTATGCGTGCAAATGCAGCTTCCACCGTGTAAGTGGGGGATTTTAAAAGATTTGCGTGCCTACTCCATTATTAGTTTTCTTAGTTCGTTCCCAGTTCACCCAGGTAAGAGATAAGACTTCCAACCCCCCCCCCCCCCCTAGTTTAATAGCCTCCCTTCTCCCCTGTTAGCTCCAACCTTTAAAACCCCGCTCATCTGCCTTGTTTTACAGCTTACATTCATCTATAGCAGAAGTAAAGTTACTTGATAGGGGGCCCTGGTGCACAAAAGTACGTGTAAGTCTTTACATGCAAATTTCAAGTTTGAATCCAGGAATGTCCATGCCCTGCCCAGACTGCACCCACGTCCTGCCCCTTTTTTAACTTTTCATTTATGGACGCAGTGGCAAGTACGCGCATATCCTGCCAGCAATTAAAATTGGCCCGACATATTCACCCATCCCCTATTTTCAGCGCACATCGGGATTTTAAAATTCATCTTCAAATTGGGAAGGGATATGAAATAGGAGAACATCCCTAGAAGCTTGCAAATGAATGCTCATGTTGACAGATCCTAGCCCTGATTCCAATTGATTTGGAAGCTCTAAAAAGCAAGTGGAAATTGCTGGGTCCATAAACCATTTTTCCATCTTTTCATCCATCTGACAGTTTAGCGAAAAATTAGACCCGAGACACATGGAGAATGAGAGTTTAAATGACAGTACTGGCCGTTATTATATCTAACAACTAAAGCTTTATAAAAGATTTAATTTATTAAAGATTCACAAAGCTTTATACCCATAGAAATGACATGGAAGAAAAATCTTAGGGGGTCGATTTTAAGACCCACGTGCAGTTCCTTGCGCTTGCACATGGACGTGGCTATTTTATAAAACTCGCAAGTTGGCACGCGTGTTCTAAAATACGATATTCATCAAGCACATGCACGACGGTTATCATTTTAACATCTTTCGCGTGCAGGGGAGGGAAATTTTAAAAGGCAACACAAAGCAATGCAAGTAGGGCTTCCCCAGTTTCCTTCCAGTCTGCTCCAGTTAAGGAGTGGACTGAGAGGGAACTTCCCTGTACTCCTACCTAACCTTCCTACTCTTTCTCCTCTCCTCCCTGACCCCTAACCATTTCCTAGCTACTCACGGTTTTTTTTTGTTTGATTATTTACTGCTCCTCGGGAGCAGAAGTAATGTCTGTACGCTGGCCGGCTGCTGGCGCACGCTTCCCCGGGACAGCAGCTAATGGCGCTGTCCCGGCTCGCCCCCCACCCCACCCCGCCCTAGCCACGCCCCTCCCCACCCCTGGTCCACCCCTTTTGCAGGGCCCAGCATTTCTGCACATAACGGGGGTTAGGCAACTGGCGCAAAAGGCCCAGCCACATGCATTATCCCCGTTTTTTACTCACGCGGACCTTTTAAAATTGGGCTGTTAGTGAACAGGCCTTAAGCACCAGTAGTTGTTCTCTGAAAAATGTGGATATCCCATATTCCCTTTTCTTTGTACAAGGGAAATGAATGTACCTCTTAATTTTACATATATTATGAAATATACAAAAACCGTATGTGGTGTGGATTCTGCATATCAAAATCATCTCTTCATGGAGTTATATGTAATGGTATATACCAAGTTTCACTGCTGCTATTGGCCACCAATGCAGGGGTGACCAACTCTGGTCCTCAAGAGCCTCAAACAACTTGGGTTTTCAGGATATTGAAAATGAATATGTATGATATAGATTTGCATGGCTGCCTCCAATGTATGCAAATCTATCTCATGCATATGTAATGCCCCTTGACCGCTTACCTGGCTGGGCGTTCCTGGGTCTGGGTCTGACCTGGCGGGAGCCCCCCAGGGCAGACTCCGTCAGTCCTCACGTTCCTAGCACCTGGTGCCTCCACCTGGGGAAGAAGGAGTTAGTGGGTGGGAATTCCCTCCCTTCACCCCAAGAAAAACAAATGGGATTGTGAACAAGGCTAGCAGTATGTAAAAATTTATACAGGTTTATTAGACTATACAAGTACATACATTTCTATATGACTATGTACATTGTTAATAGGATATCAAGCAGCACACTTATCTACTTGTGGTTACTTGTCTCAGTCTACACAACTATATATATTTCTACAAGATAGCAAGAACATTTAATATTTGGCAATTTGGGGTTGTTGGTCCCCACAGTACACGACCATATAGAATAGTAGGGACCTCTTGCGTTCCCGCTTACTCAAGCAATATTATTATCCTCCTCCTTTTATCCCAAGCCTCACCCATGTGAACAAATGCAAATGGGCTGGTAGACAATATTGGACAGGGGGATCCATTATATCGAAATCATCTCCTTCTACTCCATGCCAATGCTGGTGTCCATGCCTTCCTGGGGGAACCTGACTCCACCTCCTGGATTGCTGCTGGCATCCACATTTTCCTGAGGAAAGTGACTCTGACTTCCAGTCTGCTGCTGGGGTCCATGCCCTTCTGAGGGACCCAGTTCTATCTCCCAGACTGCTGCTGGGGTCCATGCCCTCCTGAGGGACCTGACTCTGCCTCATGGACTGCCACTGGCCTCCTCTTGCTCAAGAGGACACTCCACCTCCAGATCTGCTGCTGGAGTCCACGCTCTCCTGGGGGGACCCAATTCCACCTCCTGGACTGCCGCTGGGGTCCCCTCGCTCAAGGGGGACCGCTTGATCTCTGATCTGCCACTAGGGTCCCCACACTCAAGGGAGGGATCATTCCACCTCCAAGCCTGCTGCTATCCTTCAGTTCTCCTCCCTCAGTAAGAAGGTTTTCCCTGGCTTGGGTTTACACCTCCACTAGGCTCCTGGCTGTTTTAGCTTTCAGTGGTTCTGGCCCTCCGCAGTTTCAGCTTTCAGTGATTTTAACTTCGCTAAGCTGATGGCCAGTCATATGCTGTTACCCAGCCTGGATAAATCACCTTCTTTCAGCCTGGCTTTTGCTTTACCTGTTGTCTGACACTGTATGGGTCACTTTTTCTCAGCTAAGAGTCCAAGACCCAGGCAGGACCATGGAGAAAGAACATGTGCATGTTCCTCCTTCCTGCCTGACCAACCCTTGCTATTGTCTGGAACTCGGTACCCACGTGTCTGAATACCATTGTTAGTCAGAGTGAAAATCTCTTTGCATCCTGGGGCTGTTTTCCAGTACATTTCTCTCATAAATCCCTTTCCCAGTCATGGTTCTGGTATTTAGGAGTTTGAAGCCTCTTGATTTTTAGTGATATTTCCTACAAAATTATCAGGAGAAGTCCAGGGGCCTGTGAACTGCAAATCCCCTACCTGAACCTCTGACTAATCTATTCAATGGCCATTTCAGTACCTTCACAGTAAGGGGTCTGGCCAACTTTTCAATTTCCTGGGCTGGCAGCTCAAGTTACATAGTTGCATTGCCATCTTTTTTTTCTCTGCTGCAGATCACTTAAATGGTGGCATGCTCAAACCTCTGTCTCTTGTGAGGGGGCGTTTCACATATTTACTGTAAATATCCTGAGAACCAGGTCTGTTTGTTGCTCTTGAGGACTAGAGTTGGCCACCCCTGAACTATGGGTTATAAAAGTGGCCTTGCATCCCATCGAATGTGTGGGGAGAGGCAGTCTTGTCATGCCAGACAATCAGGCAGGTTCTGCACCTACCATTCTCTCCGTCAGAAAATGATACAAATCACATGAAGTATGCATAGGGAGAGCCTTAAAATGATCACAAGGATGGCAAGACAGAGGAATTGAAAGGAGACTTGTCCAATGTTTATTAGACAACATTTATAAGGATGATGGAATAAAGATGTTCAATAAATGACTAGCAAAATGCAAAACTTGTAGCTATAATGTGAATCCTATTCTGACTTATGAAAGAGGAAACTGTGTTAGATACACATTAGTTTTGGTCTGTAAGTAATCCTTCCCTTTAATGACCATTTCTACTGAGGTGAATTGAAAAATAAGAGAATGTTTAGTGCAATTATACATGTGTAAGAGCTAACTTGAAAATAGTGATTATCTACTAGCTTCTCTAAAAAGGATATGAGACAGAGGTGGTATTATCCTGTCCTTTGGTGAAAATATGTTAACCCCTTAATGGGTGCCATGTTTGTATACTATTTTACAGTACATCTAGGAAGACTATGGTTATATGCTAGTAAAGAGATGCCATTGAGCTATCATGAAATAGTCCTTTTGCTTATTGGGATGTTAACCTGAGAATGTTTGTCATGTCCTAGCCGGAGCAGATCTCTTTTCAAAATCCACTATACCTAACTTCCCCTGACTCCACCCCTAGCCTTCCTATTCTGTATTTTGCAGTGTATAGATGTGGCTGCTTGATATTCTGGGAAAACCGGTATAATGAATTCATCCTCCGAATTGTGCAAAGAAGAGGTGTATTTTTGTGATGGTAATAGCCCCCCTTTCTATTGCTAATGCTGTTACAAATGGAGTAAAAACTCAGCAACATATACAGTGTGGAATACAATAATAACTAGAGTGAGAAGTCTTAGTGGAAACACATGCTATGTTGATAGACTTTATTAGCAGCAGAGTCTATTTAGATGCTGCAAGAAAAGGTAATAACTGGAAGTCCTAGAGGAAAAGTCCTAGGAAATTCCATAGCCTTGTCTGTCTGGCAAGCTATGTGCACCTCGAGTTCTGGATCAATTCACGAGGTTAGTAGATGCAGGGAGCCATTCAGAAAGGTCACAGGAACCTAAAAGGCTAGATCAGGGGTTGGCAGCTCTGGATCTGGAATGCCACAGATGAATATGCATGAGACACTGTATATTTGCATACAATAGAGACAGTGCATGCAAACACGCCTTATGTATACTCATTGTAGATATTGTGGCACTCCAGGACGAACATTGCCTATCCCTTCTGAGCTAGATTTTCAGGTAACAACCATGCTAGTATTCATGGCTGTTTGGATTATTGTTGGACCTTACATTTGGAAATGGGAGGGAAAGAGTATTGATTGTAAATTTCAAAAAGGGATCTTTCATGATCAGCTACCCAGAAATGGTAGAGTATTATGAAAGAGACTTTAAAAAACAGTCTTAGATAAGGAGTGATATCCTTAAGAGAGTCACAGGCTTTGACTGTCAGCAAGAATGTATCCTTGGCAGTGTGAACAGAAATACTTGAGCAGACTGGATGCACCAATTGCCATTTTTTGGATGTCAATTACTAGGTTACTATATTACTATGAAGGTCACATTTTTGTTTTACTTGTACGTACATGTGAAACTTCCCTGGCTCATGTATAATATTTTTTTATATAAAAGTATCTATGTTGAATTATATTTTACTCTATATGGTGCATACATTTAGTACAAAAAAAATAAAGAACCCCAAATCAAACAGTCCTATCCAAAAATTCAAAAAATCAACAAAAGGACACTGTATATCATTTTCAGTACTGTGACATAATGTAAATAATCATATCTTGATAGTGATGAAACCGCATCGGCAAGCCTGACAACGGCAGTATATCAAACTGCCGTCCGGTCTAATCGTCACTTGCAGTGTTGTTCCTTTAGTCAAGGCACATTGCTATAAAAGTTATTTGGAATCAGTGTTCTTTTGTTGATTTTTTGCACACATTTAGTAGCCATATTAATCCTAGAAAAAAATCTTTGTATATTGTGATAATGTTTATTGGCCCAACATTCAGACCATATACTGTAATGAAGGGGCCAATGTGGACTTGAAATGTATGTATTACGACATCTTTTTGGTTGTTTCAGTTAGAGGTATCACAACCTACAAGAATTCATTTTTCTTCCTCAAATCCTATGAGTAGGGCCACTTAAGTGCTTTTGCTCATATTAAAATAAGAAAGTGTGCGGGCGAGCATTTTTTACTTTTTGCCATCACTTTGTGCTGACATTTTGGTGGGGGATATGTTCATTGCTCTTCTTCAACTAACAGAATTTAAACATGCTAGATGGAGAAAAGTGGAAAGAAAAAGGCTGAGAGTTTGGATAACAGACACAGGGGGGAGTTGGGAGCTGTTTATGTATGGACGTTTACTGGCTCATATTGCTCAACTATGGAACGTGGTAGAGAAGCAGAAAGGAAGAGGTTCAGCAGGGCAGACCAGGTGGGCCAATTGGTCTTGCTCTGTCGTCATTAATTATGTTTCTTTGCTACTATTCCAAATGTTGATGGCATCATGAAAGTGGTTCTTTATATTGAGAGAGTCCACAGGCTCTTTATCTCTACCCACCAACATTTGCACCTGATTTTTTGTGCAGGTAGTTTTTCTACAGAAAATAATGCTTGTAGACTTTAAAACACGGTCTACATTCATTATTCTCTGATCCCACCCAAAACAATGGAAAGGAAATCCTCCCCTAAATGTGTCGGGGGAACTTTCTGCATACTTTTAACTGTTTTGAGAGAGGACAAGTTGCATGCAGAAATTGCTATTTACCCGCATAAATGACCTTGAAAATTATCCTTATATTGTACTATTCAGAGTTAGGAATGGTTTACAATACATAGTCCTAGTATATGAGAGCAGAAAAGACCAATTAACCCCTCCAATCTGCCCAGCTGTTTCTGGCCATGCTGAAAGGATATATCCCAGCTGCCAGCTGCAGGAGTCTGGCTTCTTGTAAGATATCATTCCCTATCCAAGTCAGTTTTTTCTTTCTTCCTCCACCATCCTGGGTAGATGAACTTACAAGTTCCTATATTTAATCCAGCACTTGGCCCCCCTCCCCCCCCAAACCACATGTCTTACCACCAAGATCTGTAATAATCTATTCAGCAACCAAAACTAGTGAGGCTGTTGCCAAAACATTTGCCCTTCTAGATCCCCTGAGGCATTGCCAGACAATATCCAGCCACCACCTTCCTGACTGATTTCTAGAGAGCTGTAACCTGCTAGTTCCAAACCGGCTGCCTATGACCTAGAGCCTCGCTAGGTCATGCTTTCTTCATCTGCTTTGTTTTTCCTTATCACATCTCCCCTTGCCTCTGCTCTTGAGTGAGTGAAGGCTGGATTGTTTGCAATACCCTGTTCCTACCACTGGCCTAGCCTATAAGGACGATTGGTCCCATCCAGTTTGTCCAGTTTTATTCCTGGTACAGTACCATAGAACCCAGTTGATCTCTGGTTTTTTCCTCACTTCTTTGTAGCTAAAGATCCTTTTTGCTTATCCCATGTTTTCTTGACTTCTGGTAACTGTTTTTGTTTCCACCACCTCTCCTTGGGTTTCATTCCATGCAGAAACCACTTCTTCAGTGAAGAAATATTTTCTGATGCTTTCCCTAAGTCTACCACCCCTTTAACTTCACAATGTAACCCTTTGTGCTAGAGCACTTTTCCATGGCATTTCCAAAACAGCCTGGGTCTCTGAGCCCATATTTATTTAACATAGAATGTCAATATGTTTATTTACTGAAGTAGATGAATAGCTTTCTACTGGAAGTTTTTCTGAGTTGCAGATTTGGATGAATCAATCGCTATGCCCTTAGCGATCTCTATTCTTCTTGAGCATCCTAACATTCTAATAATGAGGAACATTTCTGTTTGATGTCGTATAATAAATACCCTTCCCTAGGCACAGTATCCAACCGTGAAAGTAAACAGCTTCAAAACAAATATTTTTAAACTCTTGTTTGAGCATTTCCATTTAGAACTTATGTCCAGCTGTTCATTTAGTTCATGGTCTCTTTGTCAATACTGACAATTAGTAGGCTAAAGATTCTATTGACTATGCTACACGAATCAATATAAGCAGTTCTTGCTAGTTATTTACCACAGAGTGTATTAAACCCTGTAGATTCCCCATAAATCCTTTAAGGCTGTCTTGCTATGATCTGTACTACAACATGCATTGCCACATCAATAAATCTTTTTGACAAGGGCGATATGTGGAAATCAATAACAGTTTCTCAGCTATTTCCATGAAGAGGTCTTTGCTAAGCCAACAAAGGTTTAAGACCATTTCCCAAAGCTGTGTAGCTGACATGGTATAGGGATAGTTTTTGTATCAGCTACACAGTCATGCTCTAACCTTGATTAAAGTCTTTCTAGTGAGGAATTTGATAAATCCCTTACAAAGAAAATTGAGCCACTACACATAGATTCTATGCAGTTCTCAGTTTCTCTCAAAGAGGAGTTCAGTCCTTTTATTTTTACAAAGGAAGGTAAAATCTTAGGGCTTGATGTTTCCCCTGAGTTTTGGCCCTCCTCTAGCATCTAAAAATCAAGTTTGTTTATATCCACTGTCATAAAATGGGATATATGCACTCTGTCTGGTATGTTTTGAAACACTCAAAAAGCTATTCAGATGAGAAGATATTTGAAGCTTGAAGGAAGAGGAGGTTGTCTATATTTTTCATTAACAGGTTTGACTCTACCCCCAGCCTTACCCCCAAAAGTTTACTCCCCCACCTAGATATGCAGCTTGTATTCACCATCCTGAAGCTTTTACCCCTGAATACATGTAATCTTTCTCAGAGCAGATGTAAGTCTAGGCTGCCTGCCTTTTTCTCCACACAGCTCCCATCAGTTCTTATAGGAGAAAAAATACCATCTTTGTTTTCTTTTCCTCCAACAGAAAAAAAATATGGGAACCAGTCTGTGCCACCATCCAATTCCTTTAGAACAAAATAAATAAAAAGACTGAGGAAGGAGTTTGGAAAAAGTCCATTCTTTGAGTCATTTCTCTGCACTTTTGAAAAGAGAGAACCGCCTCTGCACTTTGCAGCATTTGTCTGGTGAAAAACAGCTTTACTAAACCTTACCTATTTTGTAGGCATCTCACACTCTCCACACCCAAGGACAAACTCTCAGGGTAGATCTCCTTGAACCAGCCAGAATTGGCCTTTTGAGCCCTCAGACCCCTGAGGATTCTTCATTAGCCACCAAGGCACCCTTACCCCGTGTACTTCTGCCTTCTGATATCCAGGAGGCAGAACGACCTGCTCAAAATCTTAGACCAAGAGCATCAGCCTCATTGGGTGTGTGTTGTGTTGGGCTGAAAAGCAAAAAAAAAAAAAAAAGCTTTAAAAAAGAAGGATTACTAATTAGTGGACCGAGTCCCATACATGCAAAACAAAGTATTAGAGTAGAAACAAACAAAGACTCTTACTCTGGCGGCACACATTGGACCCATACACAAATCCTACGTTTCTCAAACAGAAATATAGGAGACAAGACATGGCAGGCCTACTGAAGTTGGCAGGAAGACCCATCTGGGATTGTCCTCCTTGTTCCCTTATTGGTCTGGAGGTCCAGATGGAGGAGGGTTGGTAAGTGGTGACCGGGGATTATGGAGGTGCTATCTATTCTTAACACTAAGACAGGCAATATGCATGAGCACCTAATATCTGCATGTTTATAGTGCATCCAAAACCACCATCACTGGCACTTAAAATGGACCACATCTGTTTATGCTGCACATACATTTCTCATGGACATCTTGTGTTCTTAGTTAATCATAATCAGCAGTCCTTAGCAGGGCCAGCGAAACCACTAGGCGAGCTAGGCCTGTGCCTAGGGCACTGAGACTTAGGGGGCGCCGCGGCAGGCAGCAGAATTTTGAAAGGGCAAAAAGTGCCCTTTCAAAATTCTGCCAGCCTTCGCCTCACCTAGGTGGAGACCAAGCGTCAAGATTTAGGGGGCGCCGCGGCAGGCAGCCAGCTCCCGACTCGCCCTGCCTCCCCCCGAGTGTCACCCTCCTGACACCCCCCTAGTGGCCCAGCGGAGGTCCCGCTGCTACTAAGCAAAATGGCGCCGGTTACCTTCAGCCCCTATCATGTGACAGGGGTCAACCAATGGCACCGGTGGCCTTCAGCCCCTACCATGTGACAGGGGCTACCGGTGCCATTGGTTGACCCCTGTCACATGATAGGGGCTGAAGGTAACCGGTGCCATTTTGCTTAGTGGCAGCCGAGGCCCCGGGAGCAGCAGATCGCTCCCGGGACCTCCTCTGGACCACTAGGGGGGTGTCGAGAGGGTGGCACTCTGGGGAAGGCAGGGTGAGTCGGGAGCTGGCTGGCTGCCTGCCTGCCGCGGTGCCCCCTAAGTCTCGGCGCCGATCTTCTTTCTGTGAGTGTGTGTGTATGTGAGAAAGGAATCTGCCAGTTTAAAAAATGAAATATGATAATACATATAGCTGAACTTTTGAAAAGTTGGATGAAAGATAAAATTACTAAATTTTAAGCATCCCTCTTCTGGAAAATAAAGTGGGTAGAGACATACTAAAGCAAAAAAAATTAAAGTTTTTAAAATGTTCATCTCAGCAAAATCACAAATTTAAGATACTGATGCCAGGTGGGGTTTTTTTTTGAAGCATAATTTAAGCATGAAGACTAGAATAGAATCTGAAATGGTTTTGCTTTTTTTTTTTTTTAAGCCTTTAGAAAATGTGTATTTTTAAATGACTAAGACTGGAATCTTCCCATTTAAAAGGGAAGCCGACTAAGGATGTCTTTCTGTTCCATATCTCCCACATGAATAATCATACGACTGATAGTTTGAAGAAAGACACTTGCTTTATTGCCTGGAAGCGTAAAACAAGAGAAGCTGTACTGTGTGGGTGGCTGTCTCTTGGGAGGACAGAACATGAAGGAAGGGTGTCATTTCGCCTTTTGATAGGAATGTGGTTTTCTTATTTAACGGTTGGGAGCATCATTTTCACTTTTAGTAAAAGTGAAAAATGCTGCAAGTCTGAAAGCAAGGTGCTTCTGTGAGAGTGTAATATGTATGTGAGACAGGGAGGGTGCTCCTGTATGTGTGTGTGGTGTATATGTGAGGCAGGGAGGGTGCTTGTGTGTCAATGTGTGTGTGCAAGAGAGTTGGAGCACGTTTTTGGCTGGTTTGTGGCTGTGAGAGAGGGCATGTGTGTGATTGAGCCTGTTTGTAAGTGAGATAGAACATGGGAGTGTTTGAGAGCTTGTGTGTAAGTGAAATAGAGCATGTGTGTGATTGAAAGCCTGTATGTAAGTAAGAGAGAGTGAGAGCATGTGTGATTGAGAGAGACTGGCCAGAGAGGTGACATATGTATGTGTGAGAACGGCTGATCAGGGAGATGACTGGTGTGTTTGTGTGTGTGAGATAGAGAGAGAGACTGGTTGGGGAGAGATTGGTGTGTGAGAGACAGAAACTGGTCCTGAGGGTGTGACTGGTATGTGTGTGAGAGAGAGAAGAGACTGGTTGTGGTCCCTAAGGAAGAGGTCTGTGAGGACAGCTTCAGCAGCTACTGCTGCTTCTGGTATGGCCTGCAAGGGAAAGGAGTAGGAGAACTGCTGGAGATGGTAAGTAAAGGTGGCTTTTTAAGTTCATTTTTCTTGATTGACTATCATTTTAATTATTAGGTAGTATGTGATGTGCCTGCTGTTTGAAATATTTTATTGGTGTTTTGTAAAGCTTTCAAAATTTGCATGAGTCTTTAATTATTGGATAGTCTATTCATCAGCTGTTTTGAAATTATTTTATTTGTATGATTTTATAATTATGATTAATGATTTATATATCTTTATTTTATTGATTTGTTTCACGAGGAATGGTGAAATTTTTGTTTTTCCATTGTTACACTGTATAGAGTCTGGCATGATGTGGTTTACAGTTCAGTTTTTGTCTGCACGTTTCTATTTATACTTTATGTGGCTTTATTCTGTATTTGGTGAGGGTTTGTGTTCTGCATGCAAAGACTGAGATGAAGCATTCTTTTAGCATGTGGTTTCTCTGTAGGGATCTGTAGTAGCTTAGCCTGTTCTGTTTTCCTGATAGGAGGTGTATTGGTATTTTAGATTCTGGTGTAATATTTGTAGTATTCTTTTTCACAGGTAGGGCTGTTATTCTTTGAGTGTTGGCAGATAGTACTGTGTTGATACGGGAGGACCATGCCAAAACATATCACAATAGGTATGATGCCATATGAATTCCAAGATGCAAAGGTTTCTTATTGGCATCACAACAGTGCATGAAATTATCACAACAACTTGTATATTAATTTTACCTCAGAATATCATTGTTCATGTAAAATATGTTATAAATGCATAATTTAAAATTGTGTATGGGGAGGGGGCGCCAGACTGTAAGGTTTGCCTAGGGTGCCAAATACCCTTGCACCGGCCCTGGCCCTTAGAGACGAGGCAAGAAGAGGAAGTGCCAACAAGCACTCTTCAGATTCCAGATATGTACTTTTGTGTGCACTTGGCATGGTTGCCGCCATCTTCACTAACTTACATCTTTGTTCAGAACAGTAATAGCAGGAAGTATGCAGGACATCTTAACCTAGAGAACACTATGCCAGTATATGTGGTGGATGTATGTAGAAGGTGACAGAGTGATTGTAGGAGTGGGATATATGAAGGCACAGACCCGTCTATTATGGTATAACTGCTAGAGATACAGGGTAAGTAATGCAATGATATAATCCTTATGAATGACAAATAAGGCTTTAGTGTCTAGTAGTGCCTCTAGCCTTTGCTGGCCTGTGCTAAAGTATGGAAGGGGGGTTGTGAGGCCTTGACAGCAATGCAGAGGTTGAGGATTACATGGCTTGTATAAGAGAAATGATCATGGCTAGTGTCAAGGGAATACTGTCCCTTCATGGAACAGGACAGTTGTGAGTGAAAGACTTAAGAAAAAAGAATGTGTAAATGGGAAAAAGTAGACTTTTTGTATTTGGACACATGATAGCCTTACATGCCAGCACTTCCTCATTTTATTTGTATTTAATTATTTAATTTTTATTCCGCTTTTCGGCACTTTATGCTCTGCAGCTTGCTAAGGTATTGATTTTTTTTTAAAATTCAATTGTATTAAGTGTGTTTTATATGTTTGTGAATGCTGGGGGTTTCCTCATAAACATCCCGTGGAGCTGAGACAAATAAGTGTTTCTTCAAAGCATATGCAAATATAGTAGTATAGCGCAGCAATAGGCAACTCTGGTCCTCAAGGGCTGCAAACCTGTCGGGTTTTCAGGATATCCCTAATGAATCTGCATGAAAGAGATGTGCATGCATACGGCCTCAGTTCTATGAAAGTCTATTTCGTGCATATTCATTAAGGTTATTCTTAAAACTAGATCGGTCTGTGGCCCTCAAAGTCTGGAATTGCCCATCCCTTGTGTTCAGCTTTTCAGTTCATGCTGATATTGCAGCTCATGCATGTTCGGTGCAGTTTCTCCACTTTTTACTATATGGGACCAAAATCACCTAAATGACTTGACTTGTCTGTAAAAAGATAATCAGGCTCATGCATAATGTAATAAAGGAACAAATGCATTAGGAAGCTCAGGGCGGAGTGGGCCTCCGGGCTCCAATGCTTCTTCATACTCATTATTGCCCAGTTTGTCATTATTTGTCCTCCTGAGCTGCCTCCATTCCAGCTTTGAGTTGCGACAATTTTTTAATTGCCAGCCTTTCTGGCTAGCTAGTCCTCATTGCTTCCTCCCGTTGGGTGAACTGAGCCCTTGGTATTCTTGAAGAACAAATTAAAATGTATTATATAATTTTTCTTTGACTGCCATACTCCATTAAGTAATACTAAATAAAATGGAACAATGTACAGTAAATATACTAACAAATATAAACATAGCTACTTTTCATCATACTGGTTCCTTTGCTTCCCTTCTTTAGATTTTTTACTTCCAAAAGGGAATACTGAAATCAGTTTCTGCATGCCCAATGAGCCATGTAAGAAATACGCATGCATAATATCAGTTATGATTCTTTTTTCCATCTTATGACTGATTTTCTTTTTCTGTTTAGTGTCATTGGTAGTGGTTTTTGATGATAAATTAATTGATTTATGTTTAACTTGGTTATAATATATTACATTTGGCCAGCCGTGGGACGGCCCCGCAACCAGCCACACTCACCTCGTGACACCACGGCAGCAGGAATACCGCCATACTGTTTCTCCCTCCCATAGCGACGCGCGCACAGTGCGAGCTTACCTTTAGGAGCCCCACAGCAAGAAAGCTGAAGGGTCGCTCCTTGATGATGTCAGCCCCGGCTGGGAACTTAAACCCAAGCTGTGCACCCAGCCAGTGCTTCAGCAACAGATTTTCATGCCTTGCAGTGTGTGTTGCTACCTCTCTGTGCCTTTCTGTGCCTTGCCTTGCATCTTGGTTGCTCTGCCTTACTGTTAGCTAGTCTTGCCTTGTTGCCTTGCCCTGCTGGTTCCTCCATGTCCTGGTCCCTCAGTGTCCTGTCCTTGTCTCATCTGTCCACTTCTGACTGATTCCTGGTTCTGACCTCAGAACCAGGGGTCCATTTTCTGGGGTCCTTTGTCCTGCTTGGAGTTGAATGTTTGGGAGCTGCCCAATTTTTCCTATTAGTTTCAGTATTTGGACTATTAAAGGTGAATTTTTAAAAGCCTAGCGCGCACCCTAATTAGGGGATGCACAAATAAGTCGGGCTCGTGCACACCGAGACCCCTGCCGTGCAACTTTACTTCTGCTATGGCTGGCATATAAGTTAAAATTTAAAGTAAACTAGGCAGATCTGCAGGGTTTTAAAGGTTGGGGCTAACTGGGGGAGTGAAGACTATCAATTCAGGGGCACCTGCAGGACTTTTCGCTTAACTGGGTGAACTAGGGCCGAACTGGTATAACTGGGAATGCTGTCGGCACGCACCGCTTTCAAAATTCCCCTGTTTACGCGGTAGAAGCAGGATTTGAGCACCCACTCAAAATGTGACACACGTGTGCGCGGCCAGGTTATTTTATAACATGTGCTCACAAGTTAGAAAATAGCCACGGCCCTGAGTGTGGGCTGATGCATGCGCTCACAGGTGCACCTGTGTGCACATGTTTGAAATTTACCATCCCTGGGGCAGATTTTCAAAGGGGTACACGTGTAAGATACGCCCGTACCCCCTGAGAACCTGCCCCAAACCTCCCCTGTGTGTGCCGAGCCTATGTTGCATAGGCTGTGGTGCGCGCAAAGCCCCGGGATGCGCATAAGTCCCGGGGCTTTCCAGGGGGGCGTGTCAGGGGCGTATTGCGGCCGGCACGTCATTGGGGGCGTGTCAGGGACATGTCGCGGGCGGCACGTCATCGGGGGCGTTCTGGGGGCTTGGCCGCGGCCTCCGGACCAGTCCCCAGACCAGACAATGGCGCGCCGGCAGCCGGCCCGGCACGCACAAGTTACGCCTGCCTTGGGCAGGCGTAACTTTCGCGATAAAGATGAGGGGGGGGGAATTAGGGCCGGGGGGCAGGTTAGTTAGGGGAAGGGAGTGGAACGTGTGGGGGGGGTGGAAAGAAAGTTCCCTCTGAGGCCGCTCCGATTTCGGAGCGGCCTCAGAGGGAATGGAGGGAATGGAGGCAGGCTGCATGGCTTGACGCGTGTAAGCTGCCGATTTTGTTCAGCCTTGCGCGCGCCAACCCTGAATTGTAAAAGATACGCGTGGCTACGCGTGTGTGTAAAACGTGTGTGTAAAACGTGTGTGTAAAACTTCAGCCTCCTACCTGTTCCAGGAGTTGGTTAGAATTTATATACATATACTGAATATATATGCACATAAATCCTATATAAATAAGAAACATTTATTTTAGACTAACAACTGTAGCATGATGCTAAGAATGATTGTTGCCTGTTTGACCATGCCTGAGAGCTTATGTTACTCTTTCCTGCTTTCTCTTTTTCTTGCTTACTTGTTCTCTTCCTTTGTGTCTCTCTCTTTTTTTTTATCTTGCTTTTCCTAGTACTGGTGCATGCTCAGAAAAGTTGGCTAAACCGCACTAGGCTTACAGACACAACAGGATTCATGCACTGTTCTTGAAAAGCTACTTGACCTAATTCATGGGAAGTTGGTGTAAGTCCTGGCCCTTCCTACAGACAGAATTGAAGAGATAGCACATGTAGGGCTGATTAGTAATTTAAGTACTTTGCCAAGAATTCTTAAGTATTTTTTTTAAATTCTACATCTGAATTGCTTGATTATTTGCTAGACAATGACTTGCCAAATGTATTTCTTAATAGATGTATAGTTCTCCACATTCATTCCATCTTGTCTGTAACATCTGTAAACCCCCCCCCCCCCCCCTCACAGAGAGCCACACTTCAGAGACTATTCACAACTCCTATCAGCATCTGGAAAAAAAACATGGATTTGTTCTATGGGGAACTGGATAACCTGTAAGACTCAGGGGATCACACTCAGCCATGCCAAAAAAAACAATCCTCACTTCAAGTATTGTGTTCTAAAACCGAAAAATAGTTTACTGATAACAAAAGTTCAGCAGTACAAAAATAGGCACAGTCCCCAGTGCAGAAAGCAGAAACTTCTTAAACAGTCCTCAAATCCCAAAATACACTCCTCACGCACTATGAATAAAAGATAACAGAAAAACATGGATTTCCATTGGCTCTCAAAAGGTCTCCTCTTACTCACCGAATTTAGGGATCATCTTTTCCCAACATACCTGGTTGTGCACGCATTCTTCCAGGCAAGTCTCTTTCTTCCATGGAACAGGAAAAGAAAGTCTCCAAATTCTTTTTTCCGTTGACTTCCTCCTGCAACTTTTCTCTAACCAGATGAGAATGCAAGGTGCACTATCAAAGTGAACAGGAGACTGAGCCGCTTGCCCTGGAGCCCAGAGCGCAAGCAGCCGCTTTCTGCCTCTCTCTCTCTCCAGCTCCCTCATTGATGACACCCTTAAAACTCCAGGAGTCACCTTTTTACACCTGTGGTCCACTGACCTGCCCTTTGAGGGACAGGCTCAATCACAATAGCCATTGACAGCCCTTGAAACTGCCACTGCTTGAATGCTCCTACTCTTTAACCTATAGTAAAGACTAGCCCTTTCTATACAAGAGTGAGTAAGGCATTTCAAGCCCATCTTCTTAGCCCATCTCCTTAAAACCTCAGGAATGCCTGGCCTGGTTGGAAGCCTGTTTACATGATTGCTCTAGAGCAGACAGATTAGCACTTGCCCAGAGTATCCAGGGCAAGGAGAGCGTGAAACGACAGACAATACAGTGTTGCCATAAAGTAAAGGGTTTGGTAGCTAATGCCATGAAGACCCACATAGGAAGAGGTTGGGTGGCTAGCACAGAGCTATCCCCACCATGTTAACTTTAGGCCCCCTCAAAAATTCACTTCTGGCTACACCCTTGATCCCAAGACGGAAGGAATGCATTCAACCAATGAAACCAATCAAGTAGGAAGTGGCAGAATCATGGGGACCACAATTTTCAAAAGACATTTGTTTGGTGTAAAACTGATTTAGCTGGGCATAAATTGCTACCTGAAAATTTGCCCTTCCTCTATGTGACTAAAAGCCCACTCAGTGATCCGCAATGCACACGCTTTTACCCGCATAGCAAGGCAGCACTCCCGGGCACGGGTTTAGGATGCAGATGGGAAAGAATGGACTTAGATTGAACTCTCAGATCTGTAGGTCACCCACAGGAAAAAAAAAATAGGTACATATTTCTGTGGATGCTTTTTCCTGTGGGAAGAGGGCAGGGGAAGTTTTCAAAGTGAAAGTAAGCACAGGCTTTCCCTTTCGAGAACTGATTTATTTTTTATTTATTTAAAATCTTTTCTATACCGTCGCTAAGTTATACACCATCGCAACGGTTCACAAGTAGGCACAAATTTAATGTAGGTAAAAGTGTATTATAGTACATTCTAACAGGTGCCGTCAAAGGTTCGGTTACAATATATCATTAGACAAAATAATTTTTAGAGAAGTGTGTCATGACCGAGTGTACTGAAAGTACTTTTGCGGGTAATTTATCATACATAGTGTTATCAATATGCTAGTTGTGATGTGGGGTTCATAGACTACTCTACTACTACTGATGCAAAGCCCAAACATAAAAATATGCCCACAGATTTTGTTTCCATGTGGGCAGTTAAAAAATTGCTCCCTAAATTATCACAAGAACTAATTTAGACCTTTACCTTCATCAAGGCAAGAAAAAAGTGTTTAGGGCAGCCTGCTTATCCTTCAAATTTTAGTGACTGGTGGCATGAAATGTCCCTCTCTCCTCCATATTGAGGGGGACGGGGGAGGGGAGATCTGGCAGGGGCTCAGGAGCTACCTCTTTAACTTTGTCAAGAATTTTAGCAGCAAACCTGGTATGGAAAATTATATTGTTTATCTTGGTTTTGCAAAAGGATTTGATATATTATGCCCTGAAAGATTGGCTTTCAAATTATGAAAAAAAAAAAAAAAAAGGATTCAAAGATAACATTTGTTTGGCAATAAAGACAGACACCACATCCAACTGCTACTCTTCTACTATTTATCATTTCACTATTAATACTAGACAAATGCTATGCTGCTAGTCAGAAGATACTGTATCTACTTCAATCTATTATGGAGAGCAAGAAAAGTGAGGACCAATACTATAGAGACTTATCACTCATCTTTCTGTTGCAGTTGCAGGCTTTAAATGATGTTCTGCAGACCCATTCCAATTAAAGCATCTGCAAGTTTTATTTTAAGGGAGTTCAGAGCAGCTGAAAAACATATGTTTCTAATTTTAAAAAGTATATATGTCCTCCTGAATAATCTACAGTAGATATTGATGCAAGTATGGAGATTGAAGCAGCTTCAAAATCCCATGTAATGGAAAGCGATCCATAGACTTCCCTATAGTGAAGCTAATTTTTATCCAAGGAATCAAAAGTAGGGATGTGAATCGGGCTTTGGACGATTGAAAATATCGGACGATATTTTCAAAATCATCAGAAATTGAGGGCTCCCCCAAAACGATAGGAAAACCCCACGATATTGATCGTGGGAGTTCTCTTATCGTTTTGGGGGGAGGGTGGGAAAAACGGCACACAAAAATAACCCCTAAACCCACCCCGACCCTTTAAAACTAATCCCTTAGCTTCCCCCACCCTCCCGACCTCCCCAAAAAACTTTTTACAGGTACCTGGTGGTCCAGTGGGGATCCCTAGAGCGATCTCCCACTCCCGGGCCGTCGGCTGCCACTAATCAAAATGGCGCCGATGGCCCTTTGCCCTTACCATGTGACAGGGTATCCGTGCCATTGGCCATTGGTAGGAGCACTGGATGTCCGGTGCCATCTTGTGCTCCTACCATGTGACAGGGGCTGACCAATGGCACCGGTAGCCCCTGTGACATAGTAAGGGCAAAGGCTATCGGCGCCATTTTGAATACTGGCAGCAGACGGTCGGAGTGCAGGAGGTCGCTCCTGGATCCCCGCTGGACTTTTGGCAAGTCTTGTGGGGGTCAGGAGGGTCCCCCAAAACTTGCCAAAAGCCCCTGGTGGTCCAGCGGGGGTCCAGAAGCGATCTCCTGCACTCGGGCCATCGGCTCCCAGTAATCAAAATGGCGCTGATAGCCTTTGCCCTTACTATGTCACAGGGACTACCGGTGCCATTGGTCAGCCCCTGTCACATGGTAGGAGCACAATATGGCGCGGTCAATCCAGTGCTCCTACCATGTGGCAGGGTCTGGCCAATGGCACGGATACCCTGTCACATGGTAAGGGTAAAGGGCCATCGGCGCCATTATGATTAGTGGCAGCCAGCAGCCCGGGAGCGGGAGATCGCTCCACAGACCCCCACTGGACCACCAGTTACCTGTAAAATGTTTTTTGGGGGGGTCGGGAGGGTGCGGGAAGCTAAGGTATTAGTTTTAAAGGGTCGGGGTGGGTTTTTTGTTTATCGGCTCGGGCACAGCTGATAAACAAAACTGCAATCGTGCCCAATGAAAAAAAAAACCACATGTGAATCGGAACTGGAATCCGAACCGATTTTGGTTCCGATTCACATCTCTAATCAAAAGTGCTAATATAATAGATTTAAATGTTTTAGGTAAGGAGGAAATAGACCTCAGACAGTAGAGCAAGGGCTGCAAGATGGAAAGAGCTATAATATCTCCAATCATCGATCAAAAATCCTCCTTAATTATACAAAATGGGGCGGATTTTCAGAGCCCTGCTCGCCTAAATCCGCCCAAAACCAGGCGGATTTAGGCGAGCAGGGCCCTGCGCGCCGGTAAGCCTATTTTACATAGGCCTACCGGCGCACGCAGAGCCCCGGGACTCGCGTAAGTCCCGGGGTTCTCCGAGGGGGGCGTGTTGGGGGCGTGTCGGGGGCGGTCCCGGTCGTCGCAGCGTTTTCGGGGCGTGTCGGCAGCGTTTTGGGGGCGGGTACGGGGGCGTGACTACGGCCCGGGGCGGTCCGGGGGCGTGGCTGCACCCTCTGTACCCGCCCCCAGGTCGCGGCCCGGCGCGCAGGAGGCCCGCTGGCGCGCGGGGATTTACGCCTCCCTCCGGGAGGCGTAAATCCCCCAACAAAGGTAAGGGGGGGGTATAGACAGGACCGGGCAGGTGGGTTAGGTAGAGGAAGGGAGGGGAAGGTGAGGGGAGGGTGTTAGAGGATTCCCTCCGAGGCCGCTCTGATTTCGGAGCGGCCTCGGAGGGAACCGGGGTGGGTTGCGCGGCTCGGCGCGCGCCGGCTATACAAAATCCATAGCCTTGCGCGCGCCGATCCAGGTTTTTTAGTAGATACGCGCGGCTCCGCGCGTATCTACTAAAATCCAGCGTACTTTTGTTTGCGCCTGAGCGCAAACAAAAGTAGGCCTATTCGCACTCCTTTTAAAATCCGCCCCAATGTGTATTTATATGCTGTAACAGTCAACTGAAAGCAGTGAATTATCTCCCCAGCCAAATACTGAACATAACAATTCTTACAGGAACCTAGATTAGAAAGTGAGCATGTGGAAAAATGTGCAAAATAATTTACTCATCTTTCATGAATATAGCTCACAGTTGGGCCGATACAGTAAAGCGCGGCCGCAGTTGCATGGTGTTCAGTCAGCTTTGGACCAGACAGCATCATGGACAACATGTATATATTGGCTCTGGCAATCTTTTTCATTCGGTTGAGAAACAGAATAAGAAATGCTCGGCAAGCGAATTCTACAAGGCAGATTGGAGAGGCCAACAGGGAAAGAGGCAGGAACGTCCATGAACGGAAGCCCCGACCTTGGACGTCCGGCCGGGCGCCCAAGGCAGCAGCCATGGACGTTGGAAGGCAGCGGGGCCTCTGATCATGGACTCCCGGAAAGAGGCGGGAACGTCCATGGAAGTTGGAAGGCAGCATTCCCGTATGTTTCCAGGCGTCCATGCTCAGAGGCCCCGACCTTCACAGACGCCCGGACGTCCTTGCACGTCCATGCTCGGAGGCCCCGACCTTGGACATTCAGCCGGGCACTCAAGGCAACGGCCATGGACGTTGGAAGGCAGCGTTCCCATCTCTTTCTAGGTGTCCATGCTCGGAGGCCCCGACCTTGGACGTCTGGCTGGGCACTCAAGGCAGCGGCCATGGACGTTGGAAGGCAGCGGGACCTTCCCTCCGATCATGGACGCCCGGAAAGAAGCGGGAATGTCCATGAACGGAAGCCACGACCTTGGACATCCTGCCGGGTGCTCAAGGCAGCGGCCATGAACGTTTGGAAGGCAGTCGGGCCTCCGATCATGGGTGTCCATGCTCGGAGGCCCCGACCTTCACAGACGCCCGATCATCCTTGCACGTCCTTAAGCGCCCGGACGTGGAAGGTTGGGGGTGGCTTCCAATCAAGGACGTCCGGATGCTTAGGACAGCGGCTCCGGTGTCCGTGCGGGGTCTGTAGAAAAGAACCATCCACTTACCTGCTGGAATGACATTTGAAATGACATTTGAAATGACAGGTATGGCGCCAGCGCACCCTGGATACTGTATAGGCACTGTATACCGCTCTATACAGTAAAATGGATTGCGAACGCCTACTGCTTCAGAGGCGCGCTTTTGATGCTCCTTTGCCACCGCTTGGATTTGCGTCTAATTTGAATACTGAATCGAGCGGCTTGCGAACTAAAATGTGCGCGCATCAAACGTGCTCTGCTGCACTTTTTTTTACGCGTCAGTACTGTATCGGCCTGAGTGTCTGTAAAATTCGAGATATGCCAAGAAACCTGAACAAACAGAGCCGACATGGCCCATGTTTCGTACAAACAGCTGCTTCAGGGAAACATTCTGAAACAACAAGGAGACCATAAAATAGATGAGTAATATTCACTTAAACATGGATGTAAGAAAGCTCTTATTTAATCCTGATGAAGAGCGAAAGCATCAAAGAAGCTGCATGCCTACTATTCTTGTGTGAAGAGACAGAGGTATGCAGAGTGGATAATTTTTTCAAGAAAACGTAAAGTGATAATCACAGGGCTGCCCTAAGAGGTCCTGCATTTGAATCTAATCAATCTATAATGACAAATGATTGAAACAAAGTCTACTCCAATCAGGTGCTTAGACCAAAAAACTAATGAACAAGCAGAAAAGAGAACTTTAAAGGAAACATCCAATCAAATGACAATGTTCCATATTAATCTTGCATAAAAATATGACAAATCAGAAAACATAAGAACATAAGAAATTGCCATATTGGGTCAGACGGTGGGTCCATTAAGCCCAGCATCCTGTTTCCAACAGTGGCCATTCCAGGTTACATGTACCTGGCAAGTACCCAAACATTAAATAGATTCTAAGCTACTAAAGGCGGTAATAAGCAGTGGCTATTGCCTAAGTTAACTTGATTAATAGCAATTTATGGATTTCTCCTCCAGGAACTTATCCAAACCTTTTTTATACCCAGCTAAACTAACTTCTTTAACCACATCCTCTGGCAATGAATTCCAGAGCTTAGTTGTACATTGAGTGGTCTGGAAAAATCCCTAATCATCAACCACCTGCCTCATGTCATTTTTGCTATGCCTCAATAAATTGGTTAATCTATAATGTGCTACCCACCTCGTGTCATTTTTGTATTTTTGATAGTTGACATACAGTTGAAGATTTTTGTTGCATTCAGTGATCTGCAGGCTACCCACGAGAACTGCCACACTCACCTCACCCAGCCGGGCCAACATAATTTCCCTTCAGAACAGCAAATGCTGCTGGTCAGCCACGTGCCATGCCTCCCTCTAGGTGCGTGCATGCATCACATTCGCAGATTTATAGGAACCTTAGCAGGGACGTCCCCACAGCCCCTAGTGATGATATCACCAGCACAGCTCTATAAAAGGGAAACTCCCAGGAAGCAATATTAGAAAGAAACATGCACCGAAGCAACAGGGCCTTCCCCAGTTCCCTCCCAGTCCTACCCCAACCCTATCCTTCCTCCCTCTTCCCCTCTTCCCCTCTCCTCCTCGACCCCTACACTAATGCTACCTATCCCCAATTTTTTATTTTTATACTTACTGCTCCTTGGGAGCAGAAGTAAACCCTGGGCACCAGCCGGCTGCCGGCGCACACTTCCCTGGGACAGTGGCTAAAGGCGCTATTCTGGCCCTCCCCACCCAGACCCCGCCCCCCTGGCATGCTCATTTCTTTAGGCCAGGCACTTCTGCGCGTATTGGTGGTTATGCACATGGCTGGGCCCTTTAGAAAATGTGCACGGTGCGCCTAGGGCCCAGCTATGCACGTAACTGCTGGTATTTGCGTGCGCAGGCCTCTTAAAATTCAGCTGTCAGCACATAGTTAAGCTCTGGAATTCATTGCCAGAAGATGTGGTTACAGGAGTTAGTGTAAATGGGTTTAAAAAAGGCTTGGATAAGTTCCTAGAGGAAAAATCTATAAACTGCTATTAATTAATAAGCAATAGTAGCTTGAGATTTATTTAATGTTTGGGTACTTGCCAGGTACTTGTGACTTGGATTGGCCACTGTTAGAAACAGGTTACTGGGCTTGATGGCCCTTGGTCTGACCCAGTATGGCAATTCTTATGTTCTTATGTACAGACTCCAGAGTTTTCATTGAGTTTGACTCAAGAATAGGCTTACAGGGATGGAAGGATGGATTCTTTTGTGATTCCTGGTTTCATCCTATGGTGATAATTTTGGCTTCCCTGCATCTTTTGGAATCATCAATACAGAGTATGAAGTGGTCATGGAGATTCGTGGTGGATAGCACCAGGGGCCCCAGAAGAGAAATCTTCCTTTCCACCTGGATCTGAATCCAGACCCATAGCAACCTTAGTCTAGGATAAAGCAAAGAAATGGGGGACCGGCTACATATATGTAAACTGACCACGTTTGCAGAGTCTCTTACTGGCAGCATCCAGAACTTGGCACTGAAGCAGGGAGGTGATGAGGGGACCTCCTCCTGTCTTTATGGGGCATAGAGACTAAGAGGATTGTGGGAAGGTGTAAGGATTAGCGCGGGGGTCATAGGCAAGCTGAGATCTGACACTGGGCTCTGGGTATGGACTGGAAAGGGGGGAAGTTTCTCTTGCCATTGCTGTCTTTGGGGGTGTGAGCTGGGCAGGGAGAGAGAGAGAGATTGGGGTTTGAAGGAGGGCTGATGAGTGCCAAGCTGGCTAGATTAAAGCTTGCCAAGTTAGGCAGTTAGCATTGAAAATCTGTTCTAGGTTCCTAAGTTCCTTCCCCCAACTTAACCCCACCCTCTGAGCCACCTATAATTTGAGCAGCTAAGTTTAGCCACCTAGTGAAGCTTGGAGGATATATGTAGCCACTCAGCCCTGATACATTTTCAAAGGCTTTAATCTAGCATCTAAGCCCTTAGGGGCCGATGCAATATTATTCGCGGAAAGCGGGTGCTGACTTTTCAGCGCCCGCAAGGGGGGTGTCATGCAGTACGCAAATTAGGGGGTTGCGACCTCACGCTTACCGGCGGTCTGCTGATTATGAACACCGACGCCGATAAACTCAGCATCGGTTTTCATAACGGCAGTCAGCCGGTTATGAAAACCGATGCCTAGTTTACCGGCATCGGTTTTCATTACTGCAGCCGGTCGGTTATGAAAACCGACCGGTTATGAAAACCGACCGACGCATATCTGCGTCGGTCTTCAAAGCGGCCGGCAGAGATTTTTTTTTCTTTTTTTTTTTTACTTTTAAAAAAGTACAGAAAAGCAGTTTTTTCTGCTTTTCTGTACTTTTTTTCAGTGCGCTCAGCTATTAACTCCAGCTCCAGGCAGGCAATAAAAGCTGAGCGAGAAATGTGCGTCTGAGACGCACATTTATTTTTTTGCATTTGCAGTGAATGAGTAATAGCCTCATTCACATGCATTTGCATGTGATGAGCGCTAACTCATTCACTCCGCGTCAGACGCATGTTAAATAGGCGCTAATCCCTCTATTGCATTAGGGGGTGGATTAGCGCCTATTTAACCTGCATCTGACAGCGGGTTCAACAGTGCGCTCAGCTGAGCGCACTGTATTGCATCAGCCCCTTAATTAGCCAGCTAGATACCTTTGAAAATCCACCCCCTGTGGTCAGTGTGAAAAAACCTCCTAAGAATCTGCCTGAACACTGAGCAAGTCATTTGAGACAGCAATTTGGCCCAGGTTTCCTGCATTGATTTTCATTTACCAAACACGCAGGACTTCAGTAATGTTGTCTATAAAATTGTAGTTAAGTCCCGTGATCCCTCCTGCAAATCTTTCACATGCTCCATTGTTGATCTCATCCTGCTTTCTTAAATCTGCTTTCACTTAGGGGTAGATAATCAAACTGCCTGCTTTTTTTTTAGCAAACCCCACAGATAGCTTTTACCCATGGGATTTGCAGGAATTATCAAAGCAGAACCATGCGGGTAGTGTTGCTTTATTACCTATGGAAAAGCATCTACACAAATTTATGCCTGCTTTTTGTGCTGGCAGTTTTTCAAGGCAAACTTAAGCAGTAGTTGAATGATCTAAATCTACCAGACACATCACGCTAAGAGATCGGGCATTCTCTACAGCCATTCCACCGTTATGGAACTCCATCCCCTCAAACCTCAGACTGGAAACTTGCATCTCAACTTTCAAAAAAAGACTAAAGACTTGGATATTCATACAAGCATTCCCGGACTCAAACTGACCTATCTCTCCCACGCCAATCCTTATCACCACCTTCACCATGATTAACCATCTCCTCTATTGTTTACATGTTTAAATTAATTATTTAACCTGTCCTTTCTCTTCTTTCTCCGCCAAGTTCTAATCACCCTGTTATATGTAACTGCCTTTTCCGCACCATTGTTTTAGTTGATGTTTACGATACACCCCTGTTTTATGTGAACCAGCATGATGGGACTGCGTTCTCGAATGCCGGTATATAAAAATCCTGAAATAAATAAATAAATAAATGATTTTTTTTTTCATCTTTTTTTTTCCATTTTGCTTTATGTTGTTTCATTTAAGCATGCACTAAATCTTTTTAGTGTGTTAAAACCCATTTATTGTTAACTTGATTTAACACGCGCTAAATTGATTTCGTGCACACTAAAAAAAAAAAAAAAAAATGAGCACA
The DNA here is from genome assembly GCF_901001135.1 of Rhinatrema bivittatum. NCBI lineage: Eukaryota > Metazoa > Chordata > Amphibia > Gymnophiona > Rhinatrematidae > Rhinatrema > Rhinatrema bivittatum. The sequence continues at coordinate 195,525,025 of NC_042615.1, forward strand.
CACTGAACAAAATGAAACAAATGACAGCACATTCCTATCAGAGAAACTGTTTTCCAAAAGCAATTTTCTGACAGCATTCAGCAGGGGGTGGACAGAGGCCAATCAGAAGCACAAAGTCCAAACGTGCTGAAAATTAATGTATGCTGGGCAAACTGCATAAGAGGATGCCGTAAAGGCATAGAATCTGTCTCATCATACAATGCTGACATTGGGTTATTTGTATTGAAGAAATTGCTGAAACCTAGTTAAGCATTTTGAATAAACACATGCATGCACTCTAAATTATTTACTGGGCTGACTGTGTCACTTATTTCCTCCGCTCTTCATGACTTAAGTTATTAATCAGAGCTATTGATAACCTATTTCCAGTCAGTCTATGCTGTCATTATAGCACGGGGTTATTTTATACTCTATAGTAAATAAAAAAAACTATACAATTCTGTTTTTATCTAATAAATTGTAATTGCCTTAGCTAGAAAACAACTTGATCATGCATATATGATGATAGTTATCAGTTTCTTGCAAGATATGATTTCTCTATACCTGACCTCCTAGGTCCCTGCCCAGCCTGCCAGACAGATCAAGTTGCTGCTGTCCTTGCAGCCTGGCAGCTGAATTCTTTCACCGCAGCCTAGTGTGTCATTGACTGAACATCCAGCCTCCTAGATTCCCTGTGTAGCTTGCCAGACAGACTAGCATTGCATTTCAGTCAGGACTTCAATTTATTATTGTATGCATGTCCTTTTCAATTAACATCTTATATTGGGAAGAAGTAGATTGTACATCATTCCACAAAAAAAAAAAAAAAAAATTCTACCAAGAGTCATGATTGTCTGGTCATAATCCTGCTTTCTTCGGTTGGATGAATAACTGCAAGAATGATCTGTAGTGAAGATTTTCTTTCTCCTAATTATGACAGGAATGTACAAAGATTGTAATTAGTGTTCTTAGTTTGTCAGTCCTATGCTTTAATTTGGAAGTAAAGAAACACCTTGGGAACATCAAGCCTGGTATGGTGATTGGTTTTTGAAAAGCAGAGTTTTGAACTGTAATGTCACTAACGGTAGGGCCTTTACATAAGTCTCCACCCCCCTCTACCCCACCATAAAAAAAAGACCCATCAAGTCTGTCTCATGTCCTGTCCCTGAGTGCTAGCAGTCCTCACTAAATAAAAGGGGAAGGGCACTACTCCTTTTTCACAGTAAAGCTGTGAGAGCATATGCAGTAATAGTTCAGTAACAAACAGTTTTTCCTTAAGAATCCGTGAAAGATATAGAATAGAAATACTGTGTAATGCAAGACTTCAAGATAGCCTCGTTTTAGAGAGGTTTTTTTCATACACACATCCTACTTGATCTCAAAGAATCAAGAAAGGTCTGCAGTATTGCACTAGGTAGAGAGAATAAGCAGAATGGAAGAGCTTTGAAATCCTTGTCTGTCACCATATTAGATGCTTCTATGATACTCACACATGTAAGATATAGGTACGGATTTAATAAAATATATTTTTTTAAATAACCTGGAATTTATTATTTTTATGTAACCCAGGTACCTTTTGCTGGTTTCTATTAAGCCCTGGTAATAGACTTGCAGTTCAGATAGAGAAAGGAATTAGGGGGAGGATCCATTCTGTGACAGCCCTCCCAGTGGTGGGGCTAAGACGGGAATCCCCTGCAGGAGGCTCCGCAAAGGGCTCTGGGGCAGTCTAAGTTGGAAGTTAAAGAGAGAGGTTGGAGATTTTCCTAAGTTACCTTTTGGCCTACCTGTTGCCTTGGAAACCCTCTAAGGCCCTCCAGGGTGGGTTTGGACTGCTATACTCTCCAACTGAGGTAGAGAGGGTTTTGTCCAGGAACTGAGTTAGATTTTGGACTTTTGAGTAAAAGAGCCCTGCTGAAGGCCTGGGGAACCCTGAGTCGAAGATGCCCAGGTTTAGGGACGTCCTGCCCCAGACGTGGTGGTGACCTGTTGCAGAGGACCTCCGAAGTTATCTATTTGAAGGAACAAAGAAGTCATTTTTTTTCCAACATCTTGGAGGGAGTGATTTTTCTGCCCCGCTTCCTACCCATCGGTGGCCCTGAAGATCCATTCAGGATCCCTTCCACCTGGGATCCATCTCCAGAGAAGATACAAATAACTGTGAGTAGCTGTCAGTTTAATAGGGAGGAGACCAACTCGGAGTCTTCGTACACCCTGGGGATAGAGACATTAACTAAATTAAAAGAGAACTGTAGAACTGGAAACATATTTATTCATGCCATTCAACCATACTGTTCACAGTAAAGTATTATTTTTGACACTAAATCCATTCTCCTTGTGTCTCATTTGGCACCCAGCACCAACTGTAGAAATTCACCTAACACAGTGAATTCAGCATAGGAAGTCAGACACCCCACACCGTGACCTGAGAGGACTTCTATCTACCCATGGTCAAAGGATCCACACCTTGTGAAGTCAGGGAGACAGAAAAGCTAGCGAGGGTCTCTTCCTCAGAGACTATAAATGACTTTATGGCCTCACCTGTGCTGGCCCTGCACACTGGGGTGGGGCAACATTTAATTCTGCCTTCCCAAATCACAAGAACACTCACATTTATTAACATGAAATTTTATTTTGAAAAAAAGAAGGTATTGAAAATCATATTTATGCATGGATTTTCCTGCATGTTTCAACTTTGACCCTATTGAAAATGACTTTACCCTTATCGGATCAAAGTTATTTCTAATGTGGTAGGTGCCCAGTCCATGCTCCACCTTCCCCACAACCCCCACTTCTCCCATTTCCCAAGTCTGGACCTGACTGGTGAATTTTATAGAAATTATTATGCCTTCAGGCAGATGGAAAAACAGATGCATTGAATTATTAGTATAGCACTTTCAGCCCTGGTTGAAAAGTGTTAACATAAAACCCCCCAAAACAAAATGATTTAATTGAACTCAAAATAGTACCACCTAATGGTGTGACCAAAAAAGTTATTGTTTCCTATGGCAAATTTACAAACAAAGGGGATCACACAGTATCAAACTCTGTAAGAAAAACAACTCAAATCAAATAGAGAACTACCTACCTTGGGCCTGGATTTATCAAAATGCACTAAATATCACATGTGATAGGAAATTGGGCGTGTTTTATGGTAATAGGCAGTTTATCGCAAAGTGCACTATCTTAGCACTTCACATGGATATTAGCGATAACTTTTTCGCACTTTGCGATAAGTGCCAGAATTGTTGTATTTCCTACATACAACCACTGGGGGGACCATTTTAAGCTGCTGGAGATCCATCCTAGCTATCAGGGCCCTTCTACAACCACTGGGGTGGGAAGGAGAGGGAGAGAGAGAGATCGAGATCCATAATGCCCTCATACTATATGAGATGTACGAACAGAACAGTGCTCTCTTGTGAAGATTTGATGACTTTTCGGAGTGAGGAAACTCACCCAAAGATGAGATTTGTGCAATGTTCTCTCAACCTAGCTTGATGGACTCTCTACTAAATCTCATCTTTGGATGAGTTTCCTCACTCTGAAGGTCATCAAATCTTCACAAGAGAGCACTGTTATGTTCGTAATTCTCATTTTGAATGTCAAAGTGGCTCCTAACCCCTACACTGATACCTAAACCTCACCTCGAGTGCCTAGGTATGTCTCATAAAGAGGTATAAATACCTACCTAGTATGAGTGCATTATGGCTCTCTCTCTCTCTCTCCAGTGGTTGTAGAAGGACCCTGATAGGCTGGATCTCCTCACATAGCATGATAAAGCCCTATCACACAGCTTTACACAAATGAAAGAGGCATAGTTAAAATACATGTTAAAGCCATGCAATATAGCTTCACAAATGATAAATCCTGCCCCATACTCATCCCCTTTTTCTAATTTGCATTGCACTATGCATTATGGCATTTTCGCATGCGTTAAAGGTTTTTCATGTGAAAATGCCTTAAGGCATGCAAAAACACCATATAGCACTTTAATAAATGACCCCCTGTCTGCAATTAACTTCAGTGTACCAGCTTTGCATTGGGATGCTTACTGAGGCATGTGGCCTAATAGCAAGAACATGGTGTGCACTGTAGGGTAGAGGAATTCATTATCTTTGCTAGATCATCCCCATGGGAGGTTGCTGCAATGGTTTATTCCTTCCTTCATATCATATAGAGTGACCCTTAGTGCCTATATAGAAAGTAAGAGCTGTATTTAATTTGCAGGTCCAAAACATTGGTGAGGAGCTTAGGGTTGGATGAGAGATTTGCTGCTAGTTCATACCCAGTGACTGGTGAGTTGTTTCTCTCTTTTGTGATTTTATTTCGGAAGGAAGTCTTTTGTCCACCTTTCCTTTCCAGCAGAGAAGAGAGAAAGGTTACCCAAGGCTTGAATGAAAGCCTCTAATCCTCTGGTTCCTAGAGGTACAGGGCCTGGAAGTATTTTCGTTAGTAAGGAATTTTCTTTGTGTGGCTGGAGGTCGCTCTGAGGTTCTTGGAACCTTTTTAGTCATCTCTGTGTCCCTCAGTCTGAGATATTCAGTGCCAACATGGCAGAAATCTGGAGGAATGTATACCCATTTGGGAGAAGGGAAAAGAATAGCTACTCATTCAGGGTTTGCCCAGCAAAGGCAGCAGAAGAAATCCCCACAAAGTAGAAGAAAGAGGAGAGGAGAAGCATGGAGTTGAATTCAAAATCAAAAAATGAATGTAAAGGTATGGAGGGCACTCCTCATTGGATAAGATGAGCCTTAGTAATCTGCCCAGGGGCAGCTCCAAATTCCAAGGGAGAAGAGAAGGGACCCTTATGGGAGAGATCAAGGGAATACAGATGCACTAATTTTACTGTTTGATTTTGCATTATGGATTCTACCAGAAAGAACTTTACAAAGTACCACATTATTCATGCCGATCAATACTTTGGTAAAGATTTATGTTGGAACATCAGCGAGGAGTGCTGACTAGTTATTTGGTACTCACAAGAGAAGAGCACACCTAATGCTTTTGGCCTTAGAGATTAAACCTTCTTTCCTCCAATGGAGAATGCACAGCAGGGCTAGAAGTGAGTGAGTCAGGGACTCAGCCTGGGTACTGAGTGCAAAGGTGAGGCCAGGTAAGGGGGGGGGGGCTGTCACATTTTGGAAAAGCTATACTACAAAACTCCAGTAGACACAATCAAACCTGGAAGTGTCTCATGTGGCCCTCAGTGAAACTAGGACCTGGTTTCTTTGTGTTCTGCCCCCTTCCCATGCACACTTCCACTACCCCTCCCTCCCATGCTTCCATCATATCTCCTCTTATCCCCCCTCAACCATTCCTGGACCTCCACCAACCTCTTACACCACACCTTCACCCATTCCTGCTATGCTCACACAGGAGCACTTTTCATTTGGCATCTCTGCTGCATGGCCGTCCAGAAACTGACTGCCGTCAGCAATGGCAGTCTGAGCATGGAGATCTTGATCCAGCACTTATCGCAGTCCCAAGGACCCTGCTCCGTCCCCTGCTGCCAGTTTTCCATTTGGGCAAGAAGCCCCCAGAAGGAAGGAAGGAGCCAGGGCCACTGCAGGAATTGTGAGGGGCCCCCGGTTTGCTGCCCCTTTGCTCATAGACTGACTGCCAGCATTGAAAGCAAATGTAGCACAGAAGGTCACTCTTACTCACATCAGTAGATATAAAGCAGAACAAAGAGAGGCACATGAAAGCAGTTGCTTAGCAAAAGACGTTTTTAGTCTGTGGTCAGAAAGATCCAAATGAGGGGAAATTGACTAGCTCAGCTCTTCATAACATAACACAAATGTATATATACATAGAACACACAACTTTATTAGCAGTACTTTGAAACAAAGAATCAATTTAATACCTCAATAGCTAATATAAAGACACTAATTAATAATACCCTGTAAAATCTTATAGACTCTTCTGAAAGTTGAAAATCAATATTTACACCATAGGACTGGTATGAATCCATCCTTTGTATCCAAAAGAAGTGGAAAAAGGCCAGATGACTGCTGGCCAGACTGTCAGCGAGGTGAAAACGGCTATTTTAGCTGTAAGAGCTTCTTTCAAAAACTGGAAAAAGGATCCAACTGAATGAAATAGGAAAAAGCATAAGCATTGGCAAATTAGATGTAAAACATTGATAAGGCAGGCTTAAAGAGAATTTGAAAAGAAGCTGGCCTTAGAGGCCACAACTGATAATAAAAACTTTAAAAAATATATCTGAAGCAGGTAGCTGGTGAGGGAATTGGTTGGACCGTTAGATGATTGTATGATTAAAGGGGCACTTAGAGAAGATAAGGCCATAGCGGAAAGACTGAATAAATTCTTTGCTTCTGTGTTTACTGAAGAGGATATTGGGGAGAGGTACCTGGGCAGGAAACTATTTTCCATGATAAAGATTCAGAGGACCTGATACAAATCACTGTGAAGCTGGAACATGTAATAAGACAGATTGACAAATTAAAGCATGGCAAATCACCTGGACCAGAGTTTTGAAAGAATAAAAAAATGAATTGCAGATCTGTTACTGGTAATTTGTAACCTATCGGGATCATCTGCCTTGCCTGAAGATTGGAGGGTGGCCAAGGTAACCCTGATATTTGTAAAGGGCTCCAGGAGTGAGCCAGGGCATTATAGACCAGTGAGTCTGACTAGTGGCAGGAAAAATTGTGGAAATGTGTATATAGGAGTGTCTACACACAAAATAGAGAGCAGAATACTTTAAACAGTCCAACACTTCATAAGTTGATAGGTAAGGTTCCTTATTTTACTTTTTCATTATTTCAAAGCGGCTACTCCAAAAGCTCAAGTGAAATACAGAGGTTTTCAACCAGGTCCCCTGAAACAGACCGTGTTTCGCTTAGAGCTGCGTCGGGAGGGACTGAGTACAGTGTATTATTTCAACCACTACAAACAAACAAAATACAAAGTTATACATTAGTAAACTAAGGACTGTAAAAAGGGCATAATAAAATATTAATGCCAGGACACATATCTTCACTCAGGTCCAAATTAAAGTTAAAGGAGAGCGGGCATTGCTTACAGAAACACTCATTTAAAGAGCTATATAATGGCGTGAAACAAGGGGCCAATCAGAAAGCAGCATCACGAATGACATCAACCAATCAGAGTAATCTACATAGAAATACAGTCAAAGAAAGTGGAACCATTCAATTTCATTGTTCAGCCCCTTTGGGGCTAGACAATCCAATCGAAAAATCCACTTCTGTTCCCTATGTGTTAAAATTTCAGCAAAGTTACCACCTCATGAAGGAGGGGAGATAATATCTATCAACTTATGAAGTGTTGGACTATTTAAAGTATTCTGCTCTCTATTTTGTGTGTGGATAATAGTTGGAGAGCAGCTGTCCTCCTTCTTTTGTATATAGGAGTGTCTAACATCTTAGAATAGCAGCAAAAGCCACATTATAACCATGTGTGCCTCAAGGCCTGACTTTAAAAAGATTCAATAATCAAGACTAATCTTGCAGAAACATAATAGAATACTAGTGATTAAACAGCAATACAGTATTAGTGACTAATTAAAAAATAAACAGCATCAAACAAAACTCTAAATTGTAGCAGTATTTTCAATACATTCCCGATGATGCCAGATGGTTTCCCATAGTCAATTTAGAAGTTTTGAGTTTCAGATATTAATGGCCTGGAAGAAGAACTAGGCTTTTATTTGTGTTCTGAAGTGGAAGTAACCATGTTTTTCTTGGAGCTCTTTTAGGAGGGAGTTCCAAAGGGCAGGTGCTGCTCCGTGAAGGATCTAATGTGGGTATCTGTTCTTCTGAATTCATGTGTCAATGGAATTGCTATTGAATCTGCTAGTTGTCTGCAGGGTATCCTTAAGGACAGCCTTTTTCTCAGGTATATAGGTCTGTCTCTTCTTAGACCTATGAATACCAATGTCAGAATTCAGAATTTTGTTCTGTATGATAATAGTAACCAGTATAGTTTGTGTAGGACATGATGTGGTCATGCAATCTGCATCCTTCTATCATTCATGCAGCACAGTTCTTTATTATCTATAGCTTGTTGAGGGCCTTATCTGTTAGACCCTTGTAAACAGCATTGCAGCAATCCAGCTATATAGTTACCATGGCTTGAACAATTACAAGTAGGTCTTTCTTCTTAATGAGTGGGCATAGTCTTCATAACTTACATAATCGAAAGTGAATGTTCTTTACTATTGCCTGGACAAATGGGAACATGGTTAGTTGTGAGTCTAGTAAAAGTCCAAAGATTTTAATCTGTGTTGTTAGTGGGTGAAAACCCAGATATGCTTAAATATAAATGTTTCAAAAAGGGCAAACCAAGAAAAGAGATAAGAGGGGTGGAAAAACTCCTATCTCAGGAAGCACAAACCATTAACAGAGTTCCAGACATGGTCTGCATTGTTCCAGACACAGTCCTTCAAATCCAATCTCCTTCAAGTCTCCTTCAAGTCCGTCAAGTCTCAATCCAAAGACCCAAGATGCCTTACTCCTTAAAATAAACAAAACCAGGGCGTGCTGTCCCTGGAAGGTCAACTTAAGATTCCTCACACTAAAATAGTGGCAAGGGTATATATACTCATAGGTGCATACCATTCAAGACTCCATATGGAGGAGCTACACACCCATAGTACTTCGATAAATTCCCCCACACAAATGGATCATTCCTCCTGTTTACTTGTAGAACTCTGATTCTGGAGACTCAGTAACTTCAGCGACATCTGTGACTATCAGTGATCTAAGGTTTAAATAAACTATTTTTGGATATTAAAAACATTTTCTGCCTTCTATACGTGATTACTATTGCAAAATGTGCATATAATGGATCTTTAACTATGACTACTGCACTTCTCATTGTTTTTCTGTTGATGCCTATGTGGTGCAGTTCTTCTCCACTTGTTTCATTGGAGTTTCTGGTAGAGCTAACAGGATCTCTTCATTTGGATCTAGGCTTGTCTTTTTTATTAGTGTTCATATCATGGCTTTTTTTTTAGATCTGTAGGAAGCATGCTTTCAGAGAGGAAGGAGTTTACAATTTTTGATGCCCAGGCTGCGAGGCCCCCACTTACTAACTTTACTAACTTGTTTGCTTTGTCCTTGGAGTATTTTTTTGGAATGACATTTTATGTATTGTTATTTTATTTTGTATGTTGTGTTAAACTCTGTTGTACATCACTATGGAGGATTTTGTTGTAAAATCTGGAAAGTGATTTATAAATTTTATAAATAAAATAAATGAATAAACTTGGATGGGCATGGATCAAGGATGCTGGTTGTTGGATGTAGGGCAGCCAAGATCTTTCCAAGGTCTTTTTCAGTGATTGGAAAAAATGATTCCCATTCTTCTAATGTTTTTGGTGGAGTTGAGCTTTCTTTTGTCTCTGAGTGAGAAATGTCTAGATGGTGTTGATGAAGGTCTTTGATTTTGTTCTTAAAGAAGGAGAAACTTTCATTTCCTATTAGTTTATATTTAGGGGAGGTGGCTGTAATAGCTCACTGACTATTTCAAATAGTTTCTTGGTTGGAATTGTGGCTTGCTCAATACAATTGGAGAAACATTTTTTAGGGTCTTTGCTATGGCCTTATGTAGGTGTCATGTGTAATTTGCACTGTAGGCTGTCCTCTTCTAGCCTATGCCTTTGACATTTTTGATCCCATTTCTTGGGAGTTTGAAGGAGAGCATCTGTGGAGGGGGCAAGGGACATTTATTTAGGGCAATTTTGCCTAGGCTTTTGCTAGGTTTTCATTCAATGCATGTCATCCAGAGAGGGGATATCTAGAGCATTTAGCAGGTTTTCCCAATGTCTCAGATTTCTTGTATTAGTTCACTTTCAAGGGATCTATTTGTATATGCCTGATTAAAGTCACTGCATAGACAGAATATAGTTAATGAGATTGGTAGTATCTTACCATCTGCCTGATGTTCTGGATTTTCCATTGTCTTATGGAAGATTAGATCAAGTATGTGTCACTTCTCATGTGTAGGTAATTTTACAGTCTGAGTGAGACTAATGTCATCATAATGGCGAAGAAGTTGGCTGGGTGTGATGTCAGATTTTCTATCTGTAAATTAGTCACCTGTGATCACTAGTTTGGTGAGTCTTAGAGTCAGATTTGTGATCAGTTCTAACAGTTCTTGAATGGATAATATCTTATTTAGAAGATGTCTTAAGACCACCAGGAGCCCTATACGGGGTTATGGAGGGAGAGGAGGATCATGGGGGAGATGGCAGGGAAAGGAGAGAACAAGGAGAGAAAAAAATGGAGACATGAAGCAAATGTGACAGAGAAGTCCCAGTTGAGTTGGGAGAGTATAGGAAGGAGGCTGCAGGAAGATGCTGAGTATGGGTAAGGAGAGATGTCATGTATGAGAAATGGAAATGAAGAAAAGTAGTGGACAGACATGGGCATCAAAAAGAGGAGGGATTATGTGAAATTGTTGATCTCTTACTAGCTCTGCAGATGCTTCATCACCCCCAATATATACATATTCTTCTTTTAAGGAATTTCAAAGCAGATTACATTCAGGCACTGTTGGTATTTCCCTATCCCCAGAGGACTTGTAATCTAAGTTTGTACCTGAGACAATAGAGAGTAAAGTGACTTGCCCAAGATCACAAGAACCAGCAGTGGGATTTGAATCCTGGTTTCCTGAGCTTATATCCCACTGCTCTAATGACTAGGCTATACCTCCACATTTCTCCTGTGTGCCTACTGATCAGGAGCTGAGAGCTACCATGCTGCAGGGAGTAGGGGAGGGCAGGCAGAACTCAGTTGGACAGTATTGAATCTCAGGCAGCAGAATCCAGTCTTCTGCTTCCTACTTCAGCTGCTCCCTTCTCAGATAGGGTGTAGAGAACAGGAAGGGAGGACTGAGCAAAGAGCAGACAGAGCAGAGAAAAGAAATGCCATTTTGTTCTCCCTAATCTAGCCCCTCTGTTCCTGTCATTCACAGATCACTGGGGGATAATATTTTTTTCTGGTCTGCCTGATGTGCTTATTCAGGGTAAGAACTGGGTGAGTTTTTGCAGCAGGGATGTTTACACCAACAGGAGAAACAGAAATGAGTCAGAGCTCTTTTGTGGTAGCAAGCAAGTATTTTTTTTTACTTTGGAAACTGAGATAGAAACAATAAACATTAAGAACATAAGAACATAAGAAATTGCCATGCTGGGTCAGACCAAGGGTCCATCAAGCCCACCATCTGTTTCCAACAGAGGCCAAAACCAGGCCACAAGAACCTGGCAATTACCCAAACACTAAGAAGATCCCATGCTACTGATGCAATTAATAGCAGTGGCTATTCCCTAAGTAAACTTGATTAATAGCCATTAATGGACTTCTCCTCCAAGAACTTATCCAAACCTTTTTTGAACCCAGCTACACTAACTGCACTAACCACCTCCTCCTTGTTACTACACAACCCTTGAAGCATTTACTGTACTTCCAAATTTTAAAAAAGGGGGCAGTGCAGCTATGAAAGCCATTTTCTATACTGTTACTCTTCTAATGCAAACTGAACTTCTCTGTGTACTGTATTTTTCGCTCCATAAGACGCACCTAGGATTCAGAGCGGGAAAATAATAAAAAAAAATGATGTGCTAAACCAGCTCTGTTCCCAGGCATCTGTGCATCTTATGGAGCAAATTAGGGGAGGGCATAACATTTTTTTGTCCCCATTTTCGGGTCTGGGGAGGGCCATTTCTGTCCACTCCCCGGATCAGAAAACTTTTATCGGTCTTTGTTGGAAACCCCCCCCCCATCCCAACCCTTTAAATTTAATTAACTACATTTTCTGTACAGATAATTGTACTGCAATATAATCAGGCAGGAAGAAAGATGGCAACTTCATTCACTAGAACAGGTTACATCCTATCTAGAAGCCCTTATAGACCCACCCTTCCCACACAGTGTCAGGTGGCAGGGCTGGAGGGACTGTTAACCCCTTCCTGTCTGTGCAGAGGTTGGCCTTCTGCTATTGGTCTGCCAACAGGGAGCAGGTGAGAATGGAATAGACTGTGGAGAACAAAGAAGAACACTCTGCCCCATAATTTTCTTTATAAACACAATCTTGCTACTGTAATCCATGCTGTTGTAGAATGTGTTCCCAGATGATTTGAAAAATATTGATGATTTAAAATTTCACAGGCAATTAAAAGCTTTCCTGTTTGTGCGAACTGATAATACCTGAAGAGGCAGTGTTTGGAAAATATTAATATTTTTATTGTTATTTTATGTTTGAGTTATGTTTTATTGTATTTTGAATTGTAATCTGCCTAGCATGGGTGACTATTATAGGCAGAATAGAAATAGTCTTTAAATAAATAAATGAATCATCAGCTGAATCGATTACTGCAATTCACTATATAATGGCATAATAGAATCTGAAGTGCCTCCAGCTTCCACAAAGTACCACTGTGAGAATTTAGGTAGATGCAAACACAACTGATCATATCAGTCCTATTCTACATCAACTTCACTGGCTCCTAATAAAAAGCAGGATGAAATTTCAAGCCCTCTGCTTTCTCTCCCAACTTCTCACCTCTTACACACCCTCAAGGAAACTCTGGGTCTGCTGAAATGGCTTCTTTTCTCTCCTTTCCTGACCACTTCCAGATTGCCCTGCATGAAAATCCATGCTTTCAGCTGTTACACACCAAACATTTGGAAAAATAGTAGCACTAATCTTGGTCCTGGAGCCTGGCTACCTTAAGTTCAGGGAAAAAAAGCTAAGGCATGGCTCTTCAGCCGGGCCTTCCCCTAAGAACTAGATCCTCGGCCCAACTTCCTGCACTCCCAATGAGGGACTGTTATACACAACAAGGGGTCAGGTTCAGTAAGCTTTTTAGTGGATAAGTTATCCTGGTAAAGTTAAGCAGATAACTTGTCACAGATATTCAGCTGGATAAAAGTCTCTATGAATATACTCGGCTAAAGTTATCTGGCTACCTTTAGCTGGATAATTTAAACCTAATAGTCCAGCTTTTGAATATGGCCAGTTAGGTCTAAAATTATCCAGCCTTGTGTGACCAGATAACTTGCTACTTAACTAGATATCTTCAACAGGTATCCAGCTAAGTAGCAGTGTAAAGATGTTTTAAGAAAGGAGCCTGCAGCCTATCTCCATTGCCCAACTTATTTTAATAGATGGCCCTGTTGGGTTATGAATCCCCCATCCTGTACATTTTCTAAATCAGTGTAAAATGCTGCAGGGGAATAATAACTTTCAATCTGGTTTCTCCAGGATCCTTCCCTACCAAAATCACATCCCTGTCAGGAATGAGGTCTAAACTCACCCACTCCCGGCGATTCAGTGCTTCTTCTGTCAAAAGCAGGCTGGAAGAGTAAACTACCAGAAGAGTAAGTTCTAGCCAGTTGTACCCACACCCTGGCCTGCCATGCTTTGGTTTATTCTTTTGGTTTTCTTTTTGACTGGAGGAACGTAAGGGGTTGAGTTGAGCACCCCCTAATCATTTTGAAAAGTTGATGCCTATGCCTACCTGTGAAATGTTCTACTTTTTACTAGGAGGGTCATTTGTGCAATACCTGTCAAAAATATAATAGTGAATAGGTCATTTATTAAAAAGGTGGAGACCCCTCTAATATATACAGATATCAAATCATAATTTGACCAATAAATAATATATATTTTGATTTTGTGTTTGATATAATAAAATAAAATAGAAATAATTCTCACAGAGAAATTAGGGAACCCTCATTTAATAAATATATTGACACATAAATATACTGTAATTCAAAGGTAATATTAATGTTTCAACTTAATAATCTGTATCAGGGATAACAATGATGAATAATTCTCTTGCACCTATAAAGGAATATATATTTCAGTAGTAATGTCATAAAACCAAAACAATTTTGTCTAAACATTTTGATCATATGGCAAGGAAATCTGGAGCAGTTGGATGCTTTTCAAAGTGTTCATATATTTATTTTAACAAATGAGTACAGAAGACAAACTCAAGTTAATGAACACTGGTTCCTTTAATTCAATATCATATTATTGAGAAAATGATAATGCAGATTATAAACCCCTTTTGTAGTCCAGCAAGACTGCAAGGGTAAGCAGTTTTTCCAACCCTCTTCAGCATGTACTGGAGTCAATATATTTGCTCTGTGAACCATCCATGCAAATTTGCCCAGAGTTCGGCAAAGGCTGTGCTTCAAGATTGTTGGTTTAAAATTAAAACAGTTATTTCACTGAGCACTTCTCCTCAGCACTACAATTTTCTTCCACTTTTCATTTTAATTGTGACATAAGTCACAATTAGGCAATTGGCCTGCTGCCTTGGAAAAGGACTGGCGTGATGTGATTACATTTTGTTTTTGGTTTTTTTTTAATGTGTGATTTGTAAAGCAGCCTGGGGACTATAGTTCCAAATAAATATCCACCGCGGGATATGTGACTCTACTACTGATCCTAAGCTCTCCCAGGGCCAGGATGCTAGGCTTGACTCCCCCCCCATGAAACTGCTGCCACCCTGGTTTTGTCCTGGTGCAAGATTGGGATAACAGACCAGCCCCACAGGCAGCTGCTGTCACTGCTGCTACCGTCCCATTGCTGGGCCAGCCTAGCAGAAGATGCTGCCACCCCCTCATTCCTGTGAGCAGGAGTGATAACAGCTGGATGGAGGAGGAAACATCGGTACACCTTGTTACAATTTGTGTACTCTGCTCTCACAGCTCTAGTTTAACACTGTTTACATCTATGCTTCACACACACACACACACACACAAGTGAATGCATAACCCACCACCAAAATACTAGATGCTTTAATTTCGTTTTCTAATTTATTTTAAGGCAAAACAGCTCAAACCTGTGAAATCTCTTCAGCCTCTTCTATCCTATAGTACCAAATTTGCAACTGTAGTTTATTCATCATTTAGCTTGAAAGACAATGCACCCAGAGACAGTTCCATCAGGAGGACAGGCTGTTGCCTTTTTTTAGACTTTGTAACTTTAAAACGGTAAAATTACATCACCGTGTCAGCTAAATATCCCTTTCAGCCTTATTTACATTTTGCAAGGTAAAAATATACTTATGTTAAGCCTGGTTTGTGCCTAGGAGCAAAATCAGATTGATTTACAAAAGGTTATCTTTTTAGGTGAGAAAGCCCCGGTGAATAACAATGAGACATTTCAACCTCTACCCAGGGATCTGGCTACATGATGATCATCAGCCAGAGCAGAACTGCAACTACAGCTCCATAAATATAATGAGTCGCGAGGAAACACCCTAGATGATAATGATAGGTACTTGTGCAAATGAATTGTTAAACCCAGGCAGCCAGAGGTGATAAGCCTCATATACACTCTGGTGAGTTCAGCTAGGGGAAAAGGAGACAGGAAAACAGCAAAAACATCTTTAATGATAAGATAGCAAAGATGCTGAGGCACATAAAAAAAACAAACCAGTATTGCAGACCACGGCAAACTCCAGATTACAATGGGGGAACCTACATTTGATTCCTTTGCCATAATGTTCTGGGCATAGTTAAAGATATTGTTGTAGAGAGACATTAATCTAGTTTGGCATAATTCAATCCAAGCTCCCTCATATGCTGCTAAGTCACTTCAATATTAACTTATAGATGTAACAATATTTTTTTATGAACCTAGGAAGCAGAGAGTCCAGAATAACCTGTCAGAGAAGGAAATCCAGCATATGCATCCAAACTGGAATTGCTCCTTATGTGAAAACACAGAGGCCAATTTTCAATAAAACTAGGTGACTAGATCCTGATGAGTGAAAAGTCCCCCCTCTCAGTGCCTAAAACAGGCCCCTAAAGATGGGCAGGCCAGGGTTAGGTTGGAAGAGATTTTCAGTGCTAGGTGCTAATTTAGAAGTCCCAAAAGCAATGCCTCGGGACCCTCCCTCTCCTTTATCCCCAATCTCTCCTTTATCCCCAATCTAAAATGACAAATCCCTCCATAGATATCAACTTTGTGGGTGCAGTGGATTTTCCAGCCTTCCCCCCTCTCCATCCCAATGAAGAACAAACTCCTTCACTGTGTCCAAGATGGAGTCATTTGTGTTGAGTTTAGCACCCCCAATCATTTTGAAAAATTGGCCCCCCATGATTCCCACTCCTGGTGCTTAATTCCTTTTCTCCCCCTCCCCCACCCACCAGAACCCCTGCCAATGTAATGTAAAACCCTGGCAGCCCCAAAATTCTCCTACCACCTGCCCCAATATCAAATAAAACATATCCCCTAGCAGCCCCATAACCCTCTCCTATCAACCTCACCTCCAGAATCACCCCAAAATTTCCCAGAACTGAGTTGGTAGAAGAACTCGCGTACATCCAATGGCCATTGTCTAGTATTGCTTTGACAGTGACTAACACAGGAAGGGAAATAACGGGGCTATGGGGTGGATTATTTAATTTTTGATATCAGGGAAGGTGGGAGAGAAGAATTGTGGGGCAAACAGGAGAATGACTTTTATCTGACATCAGGGCAAGTGGGAAGGGGGATTGCAGTGGGCCCAGGGGTTCATTAACTGTAGATCAGAGCTGGGGAGGGGGATCACTTGTTTAGGGGTGGATTCTAAGCTTAGGAACCAATTTTTCGAAAAGGCTGAGCGGCCTAACAAACCAAACACACCGTACTTATTACCACAACTGTCCAAACATAAGCCACATTATGACTTATTCTCTGTTACTTTTATATAATGATTTAACAACATTGTAATCTGGTTTAACGTGGTGGAACATAAATCACAAATTAAATTAAATTAAATCTAAGTGCATTACTTTTGTCTCCTAAATTTAGGAAATTTTTCAATTGAAAACCTAACTGCTTAGGATTATCCAAACATTTTCCTAAATCTAGGGGCCTAAACTTTAGATGTCTAGGTAGGGTTCTCAATTTCTTTGTAAAATTGACACCACAGTGAGTTCAACTGAGATACTTAAAATACTATTATAATACATTATGCTTGCTTTATTTCTTCTTTTGATGAGTTTATTCCTAGGTCATTTTTCTGTTATCTCAGCAGATTGTTACGATACTGCTCGCAGAGCCCATCCCGCGAGCAGCCTCTCACTCACCTCGGCCCACGCCAGCCCTACACCTTCATGTGGCCTAGGCAGCCCCAGGTCGCCGCCACTATCTTCTTTCTCCTGCGTGGCCCAGATGCCCTGATGCTGCGGTCTCTCCATGTGGCAGGAAGCCGCCACCTACTGTTTCATCTTTGCGGCCCTGGTGCCACCGCCGGGAAGCCTCTTCATGCGGCTCTGGTGCCGCCACTGTTGCTCCTCCTTGCAGCAGGGATGCCTTTGACTGCTCCTGTCCCCAGGCTCTGCATAGGCACGCGCACGCGTCTCTCCTCTGCAATTAAAGGGCCAGCGGCGGGAAAAGCCCTGCGGCCTGACGATGACATTATCAGGCTGCTCCTAGTCCAGCCCTATAAAAGAGCTCTCTTCCACTTCCTCAGGGCCTTTGAATTGGACTTCACAGTGGTCTGTGGTCTTCCTTCCGGTCAAGGTTCTCCATAGTCTTCTTGTGTCTTGATGGCTTCATTAGATGTCCCTGGTCCTGTTCCTTGTTGGAGCTCCTTCATTGTCTCTTCAGTGTCCTGATGTTCCTTGTCCTGGAGTCCTGATGTTCCATGTCCAGATGTTCCGATGTTCCTTGTTCCTGATGTTCCGTGTTCCAGTTCTGGTCCTGATGTCCTCATCTCCGGCTCTTCGTCCTGCTTCCAGGTTTCCTGCTTCTCCACCCTTCCTGGCATTCTACCTTCATGGTCCATGACCAGTCCATGGGGGACTGTGTAGGACGCTTTGTGGCACAAGGCTTGTCTTCATGGCTGCAGTGCAAGTCTCCGGAAGGCTCCTTGTTTTTAATTCCGAGGTCTGTTCCTGAATCCAAGTTCCGAGTCTTGAATCCTGAGTCTTGAATCCTGTTCCCGGTCTTCGGAGTACCTTGTTCCTGCTTCTGTCCATACCCAAGACTCAAGCCAGAACCTGCTCCACTTCAGCGTGGTCCACGAACAGCCATGGGCAGCTGTGTAGGGCACGCATCGGTGCAGGTGTCTCCGGAATCTTCGACATGTTTCCGGTTCCAAGTCTTCACTTTCTCACCTGGAGTCTGCTTCGACTTCGGTGTGGTCCACGACCAGCCATGGGTGGCTGAGTAGGGCGTGCTGCGGTGCAATACTCACCCTGTACTAGTGCCTGAATCCTGAATCCTCGCCTGAGTCTTCCAAGTATCCAGAAACCTTGTCTGAGTCTTCCAAGTTCCTTGAGTCCTTGTCCGAGTCTTCCAAGTATCCGGAAACCTCGTCTGAGTCTTCCAAGTTCCATGTATCCTCATCTGAGTCTTCCAAGTTCCTCGTATCCTCGTCTGAGTCTTCCAAGTCCTGAGTTCCATGTCTCATCTTGTTCCTGCCCTCAGCCTCCGTCTGGCCTCACACACCTGTTGTTCCCAAGCATCAGGTCCAAAAGGGCTACCGAGTGGCCGGAGGGCTACTCTTGAAACCAGCATTGCATTGCTGGGTCTCACCGATGCGTGCAGGTCCAGTGGAGGGTTAAGCCTGCCTTGTTCTAGTTCCTGCTGTTCCAAGTCTTGATCCTGGTCCAGCCTTGTTCCAGTTCCAGCCTGTGCCTGAACACTCTCACCTCCCACGGTGTGTGTCTTGGGGCTCCTCCCTGAGCCACGTCGTGGCCCAAGGGCTCATAATCTCTCTGAGCAAGCAACCACACCTCTGCATTCACAACACAGATTTTGTTGAGTTTCTTACTGCGTTTTTATACAGATGGTTAGAAATAAGATATGTATTATGGATATGCTACCTATTTAAAAAAAAAAAAAAAGATCTGCTGGTGAAGTTTTCACACTTATTACACATTTTGCAAAACCACAGCTTAATTTTTCCAACTGGCAATCTTAGGATTTAAAACTTTAATCTTCTTTCCTCAAACAAGGGACTTTACTAATGCATTAAAGAACAGCACCGGTGACCATGCTAAAAGGAGAACCCAATATTCTTTACTCAAGTTTCTCATATCTAATTCCTTATTACTCTAGCCTGATCAAAAGGATATAACTCACAATAACCCCATTAGACTCTGTCCAGAGTTGAGTTCAGGACCTCCATTTTGACACAACTTGTGACACATGACTAGGAGCTCTGTGGCCCTCCACTATTTAATGTTCTATGTCTCTAGGCCAAACTGGTTAAGTTTCTCTAATAACTGGGCAGCCCCCACCCAGCCAGGCTGGACTCCACCGATACAAATAATGAAAACGTGACACATAATTCAGATGAAATGGCTGCAGCCATTTATTAGAGTTCCTAACAGGGGAGTCTAATTCTGGTGCTGAGTCCAGTCAATAATGTTTAGAAATCGCCACTGGGCAGGTACCAATACCTCTGATTTCCGCCACAAGTGGAACTGTGGGGTCTTGCTCCCTGTGAGCCCCCAGACTGGCGTCGTGACCGACAACCACCAGATGGGATCTTGGCCAGAGCCGCCACAAAGCAAGCCCCGCCAGAGCCCATCTGCCAGAGGGGATCTCGACTAGGCTGCCACAGAGCAACCCTGCCAGAGCCCCTCCCCACGGCAAATGAGTGATGGCCCCTAGGCCTCTCTCACACACACAGGAACCTCCCAGCTTCCTTCTAAAGTCTCAGAATTTACAAATGATTTTCTGGACCCAGTTGCCGCCGCCAGGACAAAATAACAGATAGGCATAAACTCGCTATCTAACAATTAACTCTAACCAACACAAGGTGAGGTTGGGCGGGGAAACAGCTCCGCTCGGGGGCTGAGGAGGAAGAGGCCGAGCTAAAGAGAGCCAGCAGGTTTTAAATTGCCTGCTGGCCATCCCTTCCCCATTGGCGGTGTTGCACGCTCCCCAAAGACAATCATGTGTCCTTGCATGGGGGCTCATCTTGATTATGTCATCGTCATCGACGCTGGACTAACCCATGGGGAGCGATGTCATCAGTGGCATTGCCATGTCAAGGCACCCTGCGGTGCTGGTAGCATGATGCTGGCACCATTTATGGATCACCATGGGGGGGGGGGGGTTCGAGGATTGGACCCCCTCCCTCCCCGAGCGGAGGAAAGTTATCGGCACAGTGAGGGTGGACACCCACATGGATGCATGGGGTGCCCGGTTATTCATGGCATCCACACATCCATGCTGGGGGGCTGCCCATTAACTGGACAGCCTGGACACCTATGGCTCTATCCCACCTCCACCCAGCCAAGTTGGACTCCACCAATACAAACAATGAAAATGTGACATAAAATTTGGATGAAATGGCTGCAGCCATTTATTAGAATCCCTAACAAGGGAATCTAATTCAGGGGCTGAGTCCGATCAATAATACTTACAAATCGCCAATACCTCTGATTTCCGTCACATGCAGAACCGCAGGGTCTTGCTCACTGCGAGCCCTCATATTGGCGTTGTGACTGCCAACCACTGGATGGGATATCGGCCCGAGCCACCACAAAGCAAGCTCTGCTAGAGCTCATCTGCCAGAGAGATCTCAGCCAGGCTGCCACAGAGCAAGCCCTGCTGGAGCACCTCCCCACGGCAAACGAGTGATGGCCCCTAGACCTCTCTCGCATATACAGGCACTTCCCAGCTTCCTTCTAAAGCCTCAGTATTTACAAATGCTTTCCTGGACTCGGTCACCGCCGCCACAGGGGCTCGGCACATGTGGGCATGGTAGTACCTTTCTCCCCGCACGTGATGGGCTCCCCCCAAACAAACGGCTACAGCTCATGCATCAGATCCATGAAAAACCTCTGAATAGCTTGTAGGAACAAATAATTTCCCAAGTGTGACAAATATACTCCATCCGAAGCATATAACCTGCACATATAACTCTGCATAATGTCCGTACCCCCAATTATATCGCCAGTGATATCCGCCCTGGTATTGTATGGCTTTGACTACCTGCCAATTGTACTTGGCAGGGAATCTTCCCAATCCCCAGGGCAATTAATGATCAGTCGAGGTATGATTTCTGGCCAGTGGATTCTTGAGGACAGCCACGATGAGGCAAGGCGGCTCTAGTCTTCTGTGATTGATGCTGACGCTGTTACCTAAATTGTTGCCACCTAAATCTTCACCCTGGCCCACCAAGCATTATCTCTATATATGGTGAAGAACTGACTCGCGCAGCCCCAAATCAAAGAAATCTGAAACACAAACAAACTTACAACCTTACAAACATGTCTGTATGAACACTTTCACCTTGCAATTTGATGCTGGCAGCTTTAAATCCATTCTGAAGAGTTCTATCTTGTGTAGGCTACTGTCCCACAAGAAAGAACCAAACATATTCTTAGGTGCAAATAAGAAGAGTAGGGGGAAATACGATTTCCTTAAGAGCATAATTTGTTCTTCACCTGAAAACATTGATTTACATATCAGCAACTTTCTGTGGCTTTCTCAGCTCCCCCTCACAGCAAAGAAAGTTCTGAAACTTTCCCTGCTCACGGCCAAGTAATCTTAAAGTGAATGAAACAGAAAATGTTCCAGTATAAGTTTTCCTCTGCTGTACACCAACAGCTACTACAGCACTGATTTTGGAGGGAACTGATTTGGATTCCTAGAAACACTAATTTTCCACCGCCAATAACTTTCTGGGAGCAGAATGTCACTTTCTCTTTAAAAGTACTGATCTGCGCAGCCCATTTCCTGATTCGAGAAAACTAGAGCCACTAGGTGTGAACAAACCATGCCCTGGGTGATCCCTGAATATGTTGCTAATGAAGGACCAGCGGTTAGCAATGAGAAACGCCTTCGCTTTGTTGTAGTTGAGAATGCTGGGGCTCCATGAAGGTGGGACCAAGGATCATCCCAGCTGCTGTCCTATTCCCTTCCCCTGTCACACAATTACCAGCTGGAACTAAAAGAAAAGCCACCTAATAATGACGTCCCTCCTACCCTACACAGAGAAAGAATGCCAAACTGTAACGCTGGATGAGTTTGAACAATAAACTGCGCACCACTTGCAGATACTGTACATCTATGAAAGGAACTGTGAGCCAGCGCACAGAATCCAACAGCTTCACTCAAGGGCTGAGGAGGGAGAGGCCAAGCTAAGGGGAACTGGGTGGTTTTAAACTGCCCGCCGGCCATCCCATTCTCATCGAAGGCTTTGCACGCTCCCCTGAGCCAATCAGGTGACCCAGCATCGAGGCACATCTTGATGACATCACCGCCCCCGACACCAGATCAACCCGGGGGGAGCATGCTGTGTCAAGGAACCCTACGGCACTGGCAGCTCTATGCCGGAGCCATTTCAGGCCGCCACGAGGGGGGCGAGGATCGGACCCCCTGCCCCTCCAAGCAGAGGTAAGGCACCGGCACAGCGAGGGCAGCCACCCTCACGGGTGCATGGGGAGCCCGGTTATTTGCGGCGCCTGCACATCGTGCCGGGGGGGGGGGGGGGGGGGTGTGCAAATCTTTGCTCCCAATGTACTCCCAAGAAATCAAGTTTTAGAAGAAGGTCAGACTTTCCTCTTCCTCTAACAACCAGCTGGCTGACCTTTTCTATTGCCTTGATTACTGTTGCTGTCAGCAGGCCATAGCCAAGAGGCACCTCGGATCCACCCTCTTTCCCAGAGCTATTAACAGACAACCTAGCTGGCTTCTGCTGACCCATACTTACAACAGTATCTCTCCCTAGGGGCTGTTATCAAACCAGAAACATTTTTGGCTTTGCAGTCTCAAATTATCTTTTTTTTGGTGTAGGATTTGCTAACGCTGTCACACTCCTCCTTCATACTTCCTGTAATCAAACTTGTAATAGACCATTGTGGAGCTAGTATAACCCCCTGAAACAGGCTGTACTGGTTTGTTCCAGTTATCTGTGCAGAAGGAAATAGTCTAGCCAAATGTGTAGTGAGCATGCTCCAGAAGGTGGCAGGCTAGCTCTTGTGTGATTTTTGAAGAGTTGGGTTGGCATAGCAAAAGTTTGAGTTGAGTGAATGTAAGTTCTAGGAAGGCTCATTAGTAAGGATGTGCTGCCATTTATTTCATTTTGCTTCATTCAGTGTGCACACTAAATTGAATTAGCATGCACTAATTGAATTAGTGCACGTTGAATCATGTTAATGTGCACTAAATGGGTTTAAATTTAGAGCACGCTAAAACAAAACTACATAAAATGGACAAAACAAAAGCAAAACAAAACAATGTGTTGGCTGCATACTCCTACTTATTAGGGATGTACTTTAATTTGAAATGAAATAAGAAATGCAAAAGCATTTCCTGTTTGTTTGTTTTTTTGGTTTGGAAAAGAAGCAAACAAAAAATGATGAAATGTCATTCATTTTTTATTTATATTTAGTTTCTAAACCAGCCCCCTTTCCCACCTGCCACCAACTAAACACATCACCTGAATAAATAGTAACTGTCCCCCTAGCTTTCGCCCACTTTCCTCTCTGGAAATTCCCAACCCCCCCCCCCCCCCCCAGCTTACCCACATAGTCCAGGGTCCATACAGAGGTAGGCACTCCTATCCGCTGATGATGTATTTCAAAATGGCGCCAGCTGATCTAAGGCCAGCATCATTTTGAACTATGTCCATAATTCAAAATGGTGTCAGCCTCAGGTCTGCCAATACCATTTTGAAATACAGACTGGCAGAGCAGAGTTGTAATTGAGGGGTGTGTGTGTGTGTGTGTGAATGTGATGCTTTTTTGTGTGTGTATCCAAGAGAGAGCTTGAATTTGTGTGTGTATTTTTGTGTGGGGGCCGCAGATGCTGTAATTTGTGTGGGGTGTGTGTTTGTGTGTGAAATAAAGGATATCCATATGTATGTGTGATTGAACACGTGTTGGTGTATGGATTAGAAGAGAATTGTGTTTTGTGTGCTTGCATGAGACAGAAAGGCAATATATGTTTTTGAAATGGAAATGTGTTTAATTTTTTTTTTTTTTTGTTTCGTGGTTTGGTTCGGGTCCTCCGCGGGTAATTTCATTTTTTTCCGCGGTTCAGGATATTTTTTTTCATGGTTCCATAATTTCCTGTTAGTGTGCACTAACGGGAGTTAGTGCGCTAACTACCATTTGGGCGCACTAACCATAGTTAATGCACATTAACATTTTAAAGTTAGTGCGCACTAACATGAAATACAAATTTTCCAAAATTTCGGAAAAATTCCTTTCATTTTTGAATGCTCCCAAACCATGACAAATCAGACAATTTTGTTGAAGTTGTCTAATTTGTTTAAAATGAATGCACATCTCTGTGGAGTATATGTGTGTGCATACATGTGCTTGCAGATTTCCACCCACATGCTTATATTCATAAGTTCTGCGGCATATGAAAAAATATGCACTTATATAGACTCAGATGCAAGACAGACTTAATTTTACTGCAACCAATATTGTCAACACATCTGCCTATTTTTCTAATGCCATGAAAGTTACACATGAAATTTCCTGACAATGAAAAAGGCTATGGATGGAAATAGGTGCTGACATAAGATCTCCAGCATTTCCTGTAAAGAATGCCTGAAATCTAAGTATCAGAAAGGATATCCTAAGATGTTGTTTGTTCTGACCATTAGATAAGTTATTAACAAACTTGTTTGGATAACACTGCTGCTTTGAAATCTGACAAAACAATCAACATAGATGTTTCATCTCCTGGGAATATGCAGATATTAGTGATTCATTTTTCCCAGTGACCCTGAAAATATTCAGGACAACTGAATCCCATTAAGAGCGTTCAGGACAACTTAAAGATTGCTTTAATCCATTAAAGGAGAGATCTCACAACATTTTTTCTTGTCATATAGCATGTATTGCACACATAAAGGATCTTTATTTTTTCCTGATATTTCCTTAGTTTACTACTCTATTTAGTTAATTGTCTAAAAAATACTTGTCTCCAAGGTTTCAGTTAACCTTCATCTGAAAGTATTTTATTTACAAAAAGTATGCTACAGATCAGGGAGTAGAGGCACTAGACTTCCAAATACTGTACTTTTTAAATTCCTTTTTAAAATGTAGAGTCTTGTTATTTTGAATTCCTTAAACACTTGAATATAGAAACATGGATATATGGAATTCATTACGTTATAAAACTAAACATTTGATTGGACCCCTATTTGTTTTAATTTCAGGTACAACTCTTATAGCGGTCATTTCAATGCCATTTACCCGGATAAGTTAGGACTGGTACTGTTTCAGTATTCAGCTGTGTTTAGGTTGATAACTATTTATCTGGCTAAATAGTTTTCCAGCTAAGTGAGATTTGGGATATGGCATTCCAGGGTAGAGCTACTTACAGTATCTGGCTAATTTAACTGGATAAGTGCTGATATTCAGCCTTATCCTGCTAAGTTAACCAGATAAGTTAGACTTGATATTGATCAAGTATAAAGTTACCTGGAAAAATGTATCCAGCTGTTAGATAGCTGGGTATATTCAGCGATGAGACCGCACCACTGAATATCCGGGCCTAATTAGCTACATATATTTATTTGACTATCTTGGTCAGTCAGATATTGCCTAGGTCATTGTTGATTATTAACTACTTTTAATGGTATTATTCTGTATGAGGAGTACTATTTCAAGGTAGAAAGGAGCACTATTCCTAGCAAAAGCAGCATTGAGGAATGGTTTGCAATATCACAGTATTTCTCAGCTCTTCAGCCTATCTCATGCTTAACTTGAAGCTACAGTCCACTCTTCTATATAAATAACAGTGCTAAAACAGTTATTTCTGGTATTTTGTCTTCCTATGCTAGACATTCATATGTACCCTCTTTAAATCTGTACAAAGGCATCACCATTGTCATGCATCCTGGAAAATTTGAAGCTATTGAACAAAATAAGATGGTTACCCTTCTATCCACATTTAATTGCTCCTTACATTTTAATATTTTTATCAGTTAATTAAGATCACTAAGATTCCAAAAATGTAGTGTAAGTCTTTTTATTATTATGCATTCTAGCTTAAGAAACCTTCCATTTAAACAGAGAACTTTCACAATTCTGATAGATGAACAAATACTAGAGAATCCCATCATCTAGATATCTCATGTTTCTTGTTAGCATTTAGTCGTAAATTAGCATAGATTTGAGAGGATGATCATCATTCCATTTCTACTAGTGTTTGCCATAGTACACTACTTTTGTTTAGTTACGGACACATTATATTACTTTGCATGTGACATCCTTCCCATTCATGATCTCTAAAGAATGTTGTTGAAATCCTTTCATTTACAAGAACTTCATTTTTGCAGTGATCTATGGCTATACCCTAGCAACCACACTATTTTCAACCATTCTTAAGCATTTGTTCTAGATATTCCCTGTGAATATATGACTACAGTTTTGAGTAAGGACGTGCAGACATTTACCGCATCATTCTTCAAAATGTATTATGGCGTTAATGCACACGTTAACACCATAACGCATGCGAAAAATGCTGTAGTGCGCAACATGAATGCAAATTTTCTTGGGGGGTGAGATCAGGGAGGAGTTTTGGGTGGGAATTAGAGGACATATTGCACTGTGCAATAGCATAACACATGCTATCACATGGTCTTAACGCCAGAAAGAACTACACATATTTCCCTGGTGTTAAGCTGTGCAATATGCCCAAAATGGCCATAATACAATTTGCAATAAAATTCTGGGTGGGGGGGGAGAGAGAGCAGGGTACCGTCAAGCTAGGGTGAGAGAACATAGTACAAAATTTCATCTTTGTGAGACTTTCCTCACCCCAAATGATGTCAAATCTTCACCAAGATGTACTGTGCTGTTCGTATGTCTCATGCTACATGCGAAACTGGTCTCTAAACCCTAAGCCACCCCTAACACCTCACCTCGACCTATTAGGCAGCCCTTCTATAGAGATTTAAATTCTTAACTACTATAAACATCTTGTAGATAGTCTCAGTCAGTCTCTCTCTCACTCTTTCTCTCCCCAAAATGTCCTTAAACACACTCCCATTTTCTTCTCACTGCATTATTAAGACTTTTGGATGAATCTAGGGGTCTGTTTGTTTCATTTGCTATGCACACATAAAATCTGTATATGTAGAAAGTTGTAGTTATGTGCACAAGTATGAATTTATACATCTAAAACTGAAGTTATGTGCGTAAAGTAACACAGGAAATGTAAACAATTAAAAAACCATGACAAAATAAAAAGGAACCAAACAAGATAATTTTATTAGCTTTTATTTTAAGTGCAGATGACTTCTTTTCTGTTGTTTAAATTTTATGACTGTATCACTATACACTGACCAATTTGAACTGGAATAGTTGAATACAAAAATATATAAACAAATAAATGAAACAAACTGTGGCGTGCAGTGACATTTATATCAGGGAATTCAGTCTCACTTCCTCAGTCCCCTTCCACTCCCATACGTGCTGCCCATCTGCCCGCCCTCCCCCAGCCATGGTTTATAGCAGTCTTACTCCCTCTCCCCTAGATTCAAGAGACACATGGAACCTGTATGGCCCTCAGAAAGCCATAAATAAACAATTGCAATATAGTAAACTTCCTATTTGAAAAACAGCACTAACTGCCAGCACTCAAACTACAAACTTACCTACAAAAAAGCAACATTGCAAATATTACATGAGGCTCTAAAACACCAATATACCTCCTCTTTGGAAAACAAATCAAGTCAGGCTGCCTAAAATACCTGTAAAATTAAAAAAATTCATGTTCCTTAAAAATATCTTACAAAAACTTTTAAACTACTAAATCCCTTCTTCAGATGTCAAATCAGAAACATTCACATCTAAAGATAGGTCCTATATTGTCTCAATAACTCACATACAATATTTCTGGATAATACTTACAAGGCTCCAATAAAAGCTATCACAGCCTGCCAAGAATATAGTTTACCACAAGAGACAAATTTTCCATTTCAACACAACGCTAACTTCCAGGATTCAATACCAACAACTTTACTCAAGAAAGAGCAGCACTGCAAATATTATATCTAGCCCTAGAAGACCAATACACCTCCTATTGAAAAAACAACAAGACAGACTTCTACAGAGAGCTAGAAATTATAAACTATAAACTAGTAGAAACCCTCACCTCAATCACACATATAGAACACAGAAAGGCTCTTATGAAATACAAAATAGAGAGCAGCAAACAACAAAATAAAGAAATATAAAACATCAATCATAAAAATAAAACCATACTAATAAAAATAATAAATATATAAAAACTGAAGAATAGAATATCCAATAATCAAAACCTCATAAAAATTTATAAAATTTCCCAAAATACGAATATAATATTTCAAAACAGCAAACATATCAAATAGCCTCCAATAATGAAACTAATAAGGATTTTAAAAATCTCCCTCTCTTCATACCTGCAATATTTTGATTTCCAGCCACTCAGATTGTTGTGGATTGGGGGATGGAGAGCTGTACAAACATTTATCCTGTCACACACACACTCAGACCCTCATTCCCTCACATACATTCCCTCACACACAGGCTCTCCTCCACACACACATGCATTAGTTCTCACCCCCCCCCCCCCTCTCACATATGCATGGGCTCTCACCCATACACCCACCCAAACACACACACACACAGTCATCCACCCACTCCCAGACACTCACAGTCACACATACACACACATGCTATCTCCCACCTACCCTACACATGCACACAGGCTCTTAACCTCCAACACACATGCACAGCCTCTCACCCACAAGCATGCACCCAGGCTATCACCCATCCATCCAGGTAGTCATCCACACACAAACCCATAACCACACAGTCACACATACACACACTGGCTCTCAACCAGACACACACACACACACACACACACCCTCTCACCTACCCAGGCTCTAATCCCCCCACACACCCTCAGTCACGAACACAAGCAGTCATCCTCTCACCCCTACACACACAGCCTCTCTCACACACACAACCACACATTCTCTTACCCACACATACACAGAACTCATCTAGCCATAAACACACACCCAAGGCTCTCACCCACCCACCTAGGTAGTCATCCACACCCTCACAGGCAGTCACACATACACCCCCAACCCCACCACCCCAGGCTCTCACCCAGCCACACTCACCCACCCACACAGGCTGTCATCCCTCCATATACACATACACAGTCACCCAGCCAAACATACATACACACGCGCACCTGCACACACACACACACAGGACCTTGGCCTCTTCTTCAGCTGCCAGTGGGATGGGGGTCCATTGGTGGCCATCTTGTCCTCTTTCTCTCTTTGGTTTCCAGCGGGATGAGGTCCGCTGGAGGCCACAGCATCCTTCTCTCTTCAGCTGTCAGTGGGAAGGGGTCCGATGATGGCCACTGCATCCTTCTCTTTGGCCACCAGTGGGATGAGGTCCGCAGGTGGCCATGGTGTCAGATCTCTCTCTCTTCAGCCATTGTGGGACAGACTCCATGGTAGCCTGCTGAGATGTGGGATGGGCAACAGCAAGAGTCGCATTCATTCAAATGTCATCTTCTGCTGCTGTGAGACTGGCTCCACAGCAATAGGAGATGACTGGATAAACACGACTCCTGCTGCCCATTGGAGGGGAGGAGGTATAGCTAGATGTGACGCAATTGATCGAATCGAACAGGGTTTTGGTTTATCCCTGACCAATCCAATGAAAAATTTGGAATGACATTTGCCACCCTGAAGTGACACCTATGAGCTGTAGATTCAGTGAATCCTTGAAGGCCCTGATCGCACACCACTGAAAACAAATGAAATGACTCATATACAATTCTGCTCGAGTGCACCTCTATTTTGAGAAGGAAGACCAGGATTCTATAAAGCTTAAGAGGTGGTTCAACATGTTAATAACTAAGTTTTAATGCAAAAAAAGAATAAAGTTATACTTTTATGGTACAGAAAACAGAAAAGCAATACATAATTGGAACGAGGTATTGATGAGCATCAAACAAGAAAGGAATTCAGAAATGATAATATCTGCTGATTATACGGTTGCCAGATAGTACAAAAAAGCAATAGAGAGAGCTAATATAATACTAAGGTGCATAGGGGAGATGTAGCCAAAAAGTGAAATCATCTAGACTATTGTGTCCTATTCTAGAGGCTACATCTCCATAAAGATATAGACAGTGTAGAAACAGTCCAAAGGAGGTGTAAAGGACAAGACACCCTTAAAATACCATTTAGCCTGGTCTACTTTAAGGCACAGCCCAAAATGGAATTCTGGTCCCAGGGACTTCGTGTTCCCTCCTGGGCCTACTTTCTTATTTCTTTCCTTAGAGAAATGCTCTGTGACCAGAATTCCCTTCTGGGCTGTGCCTTAAGGTGTATCAGACTAAATGCCTAGTCCTGGTCTTTTAAAGGGGTCCTCATATACACTCTTTTATATACCCTCCTTCTCAGCTTGACCTTCCCAGAATGAGTGCAGATGCTAGCCAGGTTAAGTCCCAAGGAAGAGAATCACTGTTCCTTTTTTGGTTCTGAACTGGGACTGTACATTTCTTTTTCCAGTGGAGGCTAGGGCCAGGGTGGGGATCCCAAAGCCAGAGTTTACCTTCTCCTTTAACACCGGTGCATGCCCCTGGCCAAACTCAAAAGAACCAGTTTCAAATAAGGCTCATTTAACTCCTCCACCCTTCATGGGGAATTAGTTAATTGCCCACAGTTCCTCCTTTGTCTTAGTATTCTTCATATATTGTTCCTTCTGATCCATGTCACTATAAAGAAAGGTCCCCGGCACTCAACTTTTCCCCTTCAATTTAGGAATATAACAGCCTGTATTAGGATCAACATCTCATATAAGTCACAAAGAGTATACAAGTTCCAGTTCTCTCTTTTTAAATTTTTGTAGAGCTGTTTAATAATCCCAAGGGTCAAGTCTTCCTTTTCCACAAGAATACATTCTAAACTTCCCCAAGGACTCTTCTTCATTGTTGGCTAAGCCCACGTTAAGGTGGGCCCGCAAAATCTCAAATTCAGAAAATCACATCCCATGAGGACAACCGGTTATGAGGATTGCCTGAGTGTTCCCACTTCAAAGTTGGCCTACCCAGACATCGACCCTGGTGAGACCCGTATGTCAAGGTCTCCATAAGCAGAGGTTCATAATCAGTGCAGACTAGCTTAACTATTTCCCTTCAATGAGGGATTTTCCATTCTCAGAATAAGCTAGATGCTGTGCGAGGACACCATTCAGGTCATCTTGGACCACAAAAGCACCAAGGCTTCGGTAAGAAGTATCCACAAAGCTACAACCATGTGTTCTTCTTCAGTCCTGGGACCTTCTTTGGTGAAGTGGCCTCTCTTTCCCTACTAAAAGCACATCTGTGAGCCTAAGTCCCATGGCTATTCTTTCTCTGGGTCTTCTGACCCTCAGTGTGCGCATTTTCCTTTCTTTTTTTTATCATTCATAATAAACCTGTCTTGCTATTTCCAGCTTTTTTCCCCTCGACCTCCTCAGTGTCATCCACCTCCTTTTCTAGTCCCTTTCCTGGACCTATCTTAGGTAATGTAGGAGTACGAGGGGCACACCGGGCTAATACAGCTTGCAGGCCTTCTGTAATCCATACCAAGGAAACCTGGTACTTGTTTGAATCCTACTGTAGGACTTGCTGCTGGGGACTCCGGGTCTGTACCACAGTTTGTAGCTGTTGCTACCCCTCTGTGATGGCCTGGAGTAAACCGTCTATGCTGGTTTAGTACAAGGTCTGCTGTAGTCAAGTCTTTTCAGCTCCCAGAAGATCATCACTTTTCTCAAGAACACAGCATTAAAAATAACCCTCTACTTTTTCTTTTCTTTTGGAAAAGGGAGACAATCCTAGCTTGTCCGGCTCTGACTCACTCTGTCCTTCAGTATCTGGGCAGAGCTAGTCCTCTTGGCCCGCTATATGTACTTTCAGAGCTGCTACTGCAGCCAGGTCCCATAGAAAAAAATTATTTTTAGCACTGTTCTAGACTCTGTGATGATGCTTAGGGCAGAAGTCCTTTAACACAAGCCTTTTTTTCTGTGCAGATGCTTAGAATAGAAAGAAACTCTAAAGGTTTTTATGTCCTTTTCTTTAGCACAGGTCTCAGCTCTGTGCAGACACGTAAAACAGATATCTTATCTGACACCATATGTGATGACGTGCAAGCAGTCTGTTGCTTTATAATGGTGCCAGAGGACAGAATAGGGTGAACTTCAGCCTTTTCTCCACAGAATCAGCTTTATTATTTACAGCAATAACAGAAAACATATAGAAACGTCTGCTTACCTCAGCAGTTCTAAATCAAAATTTACGGCAATACACAATCTTGTCTTAGGAGCTACCTTCTCCTCATCTCCAGGGCCTTCCTGCACCCTCCTGGGCCTGCTGTCTTACTCCCCTGTGTAGACACATGTCCTGGGACCTGGAAATGTGTAGAGCAGGCTAAATTCCTGGCCCTGGTCTTTTAAGGGGGTTCTGATATACACTCCTTTACAGGAGGGTTACCAAAATAGTGCTGAGCTTGCAACATAAGCCCTATGAAATGAGACTTTATCTAAATATGTGTTCCTCACCAAAAACCTTACTAAGAGGTATGTCCCTATAGAAGTGTCATGCTATACAGTGTAGGCCTGAGGAATGTACCATCAGTTAACATATACCCCATGGGAGGTCGCTACAATGGTCCAATCTAGCTTCTATATCAGTGAGTGATCCCCTAGTAGTTTTTGTGAACTTATGAGTTGCAATTTGAAAGAGCAGGAACCTTTTACATTCTTCTTTCCTGCATTAGATCTGCAGGCCCAATATCTTTGCGTTTGATCCTTTGTGTTCTTTCCAGAGTATTGTTGCTAACCCATGAGAAGAGGTTGGTGAGCTAGGTCAGAGGCCTTGGTTTCCTGTGGCGGTTTTTTCAAGATTCTGTGGAAACAGGAAATTCTGTGGCAGAATTTTAAAATTTCTGTGGCAATTTTATGAAAACTTTGCATAATTTTGCATAGATTCACATCTTTGACTATGCAAAAAAAAGTCATTCTTTATTGACAACGTTCATATTATTTGTTTTTAAATAATATTTAAACTGTATACAAGTACAAAAATCAACTATTTACCAGTTACAAACATTACTGTGAAATGTCAGTTTTGTTTTTGAATTGAAATACATTGGAACCATCCTTTTTCCTCTGGCTGCAGAAACACAAGAGCCTGGGGGCACGGGGCTAGCTTTTTGTTTTGTATGTTTTGTCATGGAAGGAATTGTTCCACTCATTTCTTCCTTGGAAGAGGGGAGATAGGAAAGGCTTGCCTAAATCCTGATGAAAGCCTTTATTTCTTTAGGTTCTGGTCCCTTGTGGGAATAATCCTTGTAGCATTTGTAGAAGGAGTTTTGTTTTTGTGACTGGAGGTTGGCCCTGTGGGTGTTCTTGGGAACCTTGCAGTTCACTTCCTTCAGCTTGAGGGACTCAGTGCCAACACAACAGAAAACATTTGAACGAGTGTTCCCCCAGTTGGTATCACTTGGTAGGAGAGGAAGGTTGAGCTCTCCCCATCAGGTGCTCACCCAACAGAGACAGAGGAGGAGTCCACATGGTGCAGTGAGGAGAAGAAGACCAATTGAGACTAAGCAGTGGATGGATACCAGGTACAGAGGGGAATCCTTTTCAGGAAGGAGGAACCTTACCCATCTTGCCCAGGGTATGACCTAAAGTCCAGGAGGGAAAAGAGAGGAGTCCAGGCATAGATCCTCGGAACACAGATGCATCTATTGTTGATTTTACTTCTGCTTAATGGGTACTGCTAGAATGAAATGTACCATGTGGCAAATAATTTCTGTTGAAGGAATGCTACAATAATGTTTTAGGATGGAACACCATTGCAGAGTTCTGACATGTATCGTTTTATGCGCATATCTGCATGTGAGTATGGCACAACCCTGGAATTTTCAGTGCAGACTTACTTTCATAAATCCATTTTGAAAATATGGTCTAAAGTGTTGAAAATTGCCCTCTTCAATACAACAGCTGCTCTATAAATCCAGATTATGGAATTCAAATATATGCACAATCAAACTGAAGGAGATCTGATGCACAAGTAGGACCTTCCTGAATGGGCAAACTAGTCAACATGGCAATGCCTGAACCAAGTAGGGCATGCAACCTGGTAGATAACAAAATGATCATTATCAAACAGGACAATTCTAAAGACAAGGACATGTGCAATATACAGACCATGGAGCACCTGCCCCTTTGTAAACTCCTTGGGAAGAACTGTACAAAGGAGAGCTTTGCTTCACCAACAGATGGGCCGATACAGTAAAGTCCGCAGGAGAGCGAGCGGGCGAATGCCCGCTCTCCCGGCGCATGCACAGGCTACTCTCCTGTGCGCGTGATTCTCTATTCAAATGAGGCCCGGCGGTAAAAACAGGCAAAAAGAGGCGCTAGGGACACTAGCGCGTTCCTAGTGCCTCCTTTTGGACCGGAGCAGCGGCTGTCAGCGGGTTTGACAGCCAACACTCAATTTTGCCAGCATCGGTTCTCGAGCCCGCTGACAGCCACGGGCTCGGAAACTGGACGCCGGCAAACTTGAGTATCCGGTTTTCGACCCAACAGCTGCGGGCCGACTTCAAATTTATTTATTTATTTATTTTTTACTTTTGGAAACTTTCGGGACCTCCGACTTAATATCGCCATGATATTAAGTCAGAGGGTGCACAGAAAAGCAGTTTTTACTGCTTTTCTGTGCACCCTCTGACTTAATATCTGACCCGAAGAAATTAGCGCCTACCTTTGGGTAGGCGCTAATTTCTGAAAGCAAAATGTGCAGCTTGGCTGCACATTTTGTTTTCTGAATTGTGCGGGAATACCTAATAGGGCCATCAACATGCATTTGCATGTTGCGGGCGTTATTAGGTTCGGGGGGTTGTACACGCATTTTTGGCCCCTTACTGAATAAGGGGTAACGCTAGCGCGTCGAAAATGCACGTCCAATGGCGGGTATCGGCCCGAGAAAGAGCTATCACTTATGCACAGTTCTGGAAAAACATTAGTTTGTGACAAGGACATGAGAAGAAAGAGACATGTACAGTAAATGTTGACTCCCTTTATTGTACCTCAGAAGGAAGACAGCATTTAGACAACTACTGTAATCAATGTGTCAAATTATATTATTCATTTAATAGCAGGTGAGGCCCCAATGCGTCATAGGATCTCTCATGAAAAAGATTATCCCCAGAGCTGAATTTTTGTGTACTTAACAGTAAAACAGTTAATCACTATAGATATGCACAATATAATTATTTTGATAAACTGGACAGCATATTTTCAAAATAATTATGGGTAGCTGCTATAGCCTTAAATATATTCCATTCACTACCAGAATGTTGGTTTTCTTCATGGATTAATGGCCCATACTCTGAAGAAACCTCTCTTTGTTCACTCACTTTGGAGACAAGGATTATGTGGATTGTACTGTCAAAGTACAGAGAACACACTGTTCTTACATTTTAGAATATTAGGTCACTTCTCTGTTTCATGGATCTCTGCTTCATTAATATTTTTTTAAATTGTTATTGCATATCTGCTACATTTCTTGCTTTGGATTTTAGGTTTTATGACCGCTAGGCTGTTTGCTGCAGCCAAGTAACATTCTTTCTGGCTACCCTATGGTTCTCCAAGCAACATCGCTCACTTTTCCACAGTAGTTTAAACCTTCAAAGTATTTGAATATTAACTACATGGCGAGGTTGATGTTCAAAGACTCTGACAGGATAACTTTTAAATTTAAACTACACTTATTCCTCAATGCAAAAATCCGCTTGGTAGTCCCCAATACCAAATATCCCAATCGAACACAAGGACAGCAGTAATCAGTTTCACACGATCTCTATAACCTCATATATGCATTTCTGTATACTAAAACATTTATTATGGTTATTAGACCTAAATTTCATGTAAATTTCAAAAATTCTTTGTACAGAATTTTTAAAATATATTTAAAGCTATGAACTCGCAAACAACAATTTTCATTTCCTTTTACCATACATTAAACAATTATCAACATATCACAGACGTATTCAAATGTGTACGGATCAATGCTGTTCACCTTACATGTAATACAAAAGACACACAATTAACAAAATTAAAACATAAATTACCACATTTTAATTACATATATCACAATTTTTTGAAAAGGTTCACCCACATGATAAATCTACCACATTTTAATTACATAAACTGCATATTTTAAAAACTTTTTATTTATGCAATTTTAAATATTCAAAGCATCAAAAATCTTTGTACAAACAATACAGAGGTGATAAGCAATTACATATGAAAAAGAAACTGTTATATATCATGGCAATACAATTACCTTTAAATCAAATAAAACATTAAGGGGCCGATGCAAAAAAAAGCGCGGAAAGCGGGGGCTGAAAAGTCAGTGCCTGCTTTCTTAACGTGCGCGTGGCCCCCGCAAGGGGGGGCGCCATGCAATATGCAAATTAGGGGGTCACGCTAGCAATAACCCGCGGTGGCTTGCGGTTACGAAAACCGACGCCGATAAACTCGACGTCCATTTTCATTACTGGCAGACGGCCGGTTATGAAAACTGATGCCGAGTATACCGGCGTCAGTCTTCATAACTCAGCGGTCTGCAGAGTATTTTTTTTCTTTTTTTTTTTACTTATGAAGTACAGAAAAGCTGTTTTTTCTGCTTTTCTGTACTTCTTTTACATGCGATCAGCTATTAATGCCTGCTCCAGGCAGGCATTAATACCTGAGAGCTAAATGTACATCTGAGACGCACACTTTTTTTTTTGAATGCAGAGTGAATGAGTAATAGCCTCATTCACATGCATTTGCATGTGATAAGCGCTATCGCATTCACTCCGCGTCAGACGCACGTTAAATAGGTGCTAATTCCCCTATTGCAATAGGGGGTGGATTAGCGCCTATTTAACCCACTTCCGACTGCGGGTTATACAGTGCGCTCAGCTGAGCGCACTGTATTGTATCGGCCCCTAAGGAAAACAAAACATAGGATATCAATATTATCTTCCCCTACTTATAAGAAACATGAGAAGTGGGGGATGTAAATCTAGGGAGTAAATAAAGAAAATATAAAAGGTAAAGTACATAGCGAGTAGAGACCCCCGATATTAATTAATTAAAGACTCTAATAACTAAGGATTGGGTGGAACTGGAGAAGAAGTAATCATTTCCCTAGTATTAAGGAAAGATTGTAGCTGTTCAGGAGCAAAAAAACCCCAAAATTATCTGACTGAAACTTAAAGACACATTTGTATTAGGGATGTGAATCGTTTTCCATATCGTCTTAATGATAGAAATCGTGTGGCAGGGCAAGAAAATCGTCTTAGGCACGATTTTTTAGTTAAAAAATCGTTAAAAATCGTTTTTTCCGATTAGTGCGCACTAACTCGAGTTAGTGCGCACTAACTGGGAGTTAGTGCGCACTAACTGAAAATGATACAATTTGACACTTTTCAGGTCAGTTAAGGTCAGTTTAGGAATTAATATGTATTCCTATTGGCTGCCCTCTTATTTATTCATGTTACCAAGTTTCCTACTGACAGTATATGGGGGATGGGAAATGGAAACAGTTGGTAGCTTGACAAAACAAGTAATGTGATCAGTCAATGTGACTAGAACTTGTGCCCTAACCCTGATACCAGGGGTATTGTGATCTTCCTGCACACAGTGCCCTATCCCTATTAATACCAGGAGTGTTGTGATCTTCCTGCACACAGTGCCCTATCCCTAATACCAGGGGTGTTGTGATCTTCCTGCACACAGTGCCCTATTCCTGATACTGGGGGTGTTGTGATCTTCCTGCACACAGTGCCCTATTCCTGATACCGGGGGTGTTGTGATCTTCTTGCACACATCCCGGTATCAGGGATAGGGCACTGCATGCAGGAAGATCACAACACTCCTGGTATTAATAGGGATAGGGCACTGCATGCAGGAAGATCACAACACTCCTGGTATTAATAGGGATAGGGCACTGCATGCAGGAAGATCACAACACCCCTGGTATCAGGGATAGGGCACTGTGTGCAGGAAGATCACAATACCCCGGAGGAGTGAGGGTCAGGCAGCTCCCCCCTGTCTGTGAAGCCAGCCTCTCACTAGTAATGCAGGGAGGGAGCTGTCTCAGACTTCACCATCCTCCCCCCCCCCCTCACCCACACACCATTCACTAGCTGGGACATGGGGGAAGTCAGGAGTGAGGGTCAGGCAGCTCCCCCCTGTCTGTGAAGCCAGCCTCTCACTAGTAATGCAGGGAGGGAGCTGTCTCAGACTTCCCCATCCTCCCCCCCCCCCCTCACCCACACACCATTCACTAGCTGGGACATGGGGGAAGTCAGGAGTGAGGGTCAGGCAGCTCCCCCCTGTCTGTGAAGCCAGCCTCTCACTAGTAATGCAGGGAGGGAGCTGTCTCAGACTTCACCATCCTCCCCCCCCCTCACCCACACACCATTCACTAGCTGGGACATGGGGGAAGTCAGGAGTGAGGGTCAGGCAGCTCCCCCCTGTCTGTGAAGCCAGCCTCTCACTAGTAATGCAGGGAGGGAGCTGTCTCAGACTTCACCATCCTCCCCCCCACCCCTCACCCACACACCATTCACTAGCTGGGACATGGGGGAAGTCAGGAGTGAGGGTCAGGCAGCTCCCCCCTGTCTGTGAAGCCAGCCTCTCACTAGTAATGCAGGGAGGGAGCTGTCTCAGACTTCACCATCCTCACCCCCCCCCCCCTCACCCACACACCATTCACTAGCTGGGACATGGGGGAAGTCAGGAGTGAGGGTCAGGCAGCTCCCCCCTGTCTGTGAAGCCAGCCTCTCACTAGTAATGCAGGGAGGGAGCTGTCTCAGACTTCACCATCCTCCTCCCCCCCCCTCACCCACACACCATTCACTAGCTGGGACATGGGGGAAGTCAGGAGTGAGGGTCAGGCAGCTCCCCCCTGTCTGTGAAGCCAGCCTCTCACTAGTAATGCAGGGAGGGAGCTGTCTCAGACTTCACCATCCTCCTCCCCCCCCCCCTCACCCACACACCATTCACTAGCTGGGACATGGGGGAAGTCAGGAGTGAGGGTCAGGCAGCTCCCCCCTGTCTGTGAAGCCAGCCTCTCACTAGTAATGCAGGGAGGGAGCTGTCTCAGACTGGTATCAGGGTTAGGGCACTGTGTGCAGGAAGATCACAACACTCCTGGTATTAATAGGGATAGGGCACTGTAAGAGATGACTGTAGTAGATTGAATAAAGATCTGATGTTTCTGCTCTCCTCACACCAAACAAAAACAACACACAAGCAGAGAAGCCCTTCTTACAAAGCTGAGCTAGTGAGTTAAGTAGGAGGAAAAGTAAACATACTTGTGCCAGTGTGGCTACTTAAAAAATACACTTACCAACAATCAATTACATATATTTGAACTGTGTACAGTTCCAGCCAGGACCACCTTTCTAAAATGCACAGTGATTGGCAAATTCAACATGCACTAGCATTTCAGGTGCCTGCTAACAAAAATAATAAACAAACAAGTTCTAGTCACGTGAGTGCTGATCATTACATTACTTTTTTTGTCAAGCTTCCAACTGTTTCCATTTCACATCCCCCCAACCATTACCTCAGTATTAGCCTTGGTAACATCAATAGATAAGAGCACAGCCAGCCAATAGGAATACATACATACATATTCATTCCTAAGTGACCTTTACTGACCTGGGAAGTGTGAACACTTTGTTTCATTTTCTGTTGGTGTTCGTTAGTTTCCAGTTCCATTTCCCATCCCCCCAACCATCACCTCAGTGGTAACCTTGGTAACATCAATAGATAAGAGGGCAGCCAGCCAATAGGAACACATATTCATTCCTAACTGACCTTCAGTGACCTGGAAAGTGTTTATTTGTATCATTTTCAGTTAGTGCGCACTAACTCGAGTTAGTGCGCACTAACACGATTTAACGATTTTTAACGATAAATCGTTAGAATTTCTATTGTATCGTGTTCTATAACGATTTAAGACGATATAAACATTATCGGACGATAATTTTAATCGTTGAAAAACGATTCACATCCCTAATTTGTATGGGTAACACAATACAAAAGAAGATCCTACATCAAGAGTATCTTTCCTGAGAGCTAAAAAAACCTTTCCTCCTTAGCTGGGTAGATCTAGAGATATCAAGAAAAATACATATATTTTGCCCAAGAAAAGGAGAATATAAATTCCTAAAATATAAGGACATTACTTTAGAAAGATCTTCTGATACAAAAGACACAAGCAATGTGGCCCTATCTATTATTTCCTGATCAGATGACTCAAGAAATTCTGTAAGGTTCAAAGGGGGGAATTGATTCCCTGTTAGAGGATTGACAGAAGCTGGTGAAGGCAGAAAGGTTAATTTATTAATAGATGGAGATTCTTCAAGTGGAATACCCAGAACTTGATGGAAATATCTTTTTAAAGTAACCATCAGGAGTTTGCCCAATATCGTAGGAAAATTCAAAATTCTAAGATTCAACTGACAAGAAGAATTTTCCATCAATTCAAGCCTGCGAGATAAAACTCCAGTATCCTGAACGGAAGTAGATTGGACCACCTGAATTTTCTCAATATCTTGTTGAACAGCCACAAGTTGCTGAGTATGATCTTGAATGGAACTTTCATGCTGCACAATCATAGGATCCAGTCTAGAAATAACCAAGTCCAACTTAGAAACAGAAGAGGACAAAATCTTAGCAAAGTTCTCCATCAGTTCCCAAAGTGAATCCAAAGTTATAACCGCTGGCTTAACAGGCATCTAAAGACAGTCCTGCAGCAATGGAACCACTGGAAGACCAGAACCAGACGAAGAATAAACCTGACCTCTGGCCAAACCAGTATGGTCAAAGGAGGACAAAGAAGAAACAGGTCCTGGAGCAGTAGAATCTTCAGAAGGTGTCTGAGATGAAATGATAGATGGGACAATATCATCTGCTCCCACCTGCACTGGCTCTGGAGAAAGATCATT
Source organism: Rhinatrema bivittatum (assembly GCF_901001135.1). Classification (NCBI taxonomy): domain Eukaryota; kingdom Metazoa; phylum Chordata; class Amphibia; order Gymnophiona; family Rhinatrematidae; genus Rhinatrema; species Rhinatrema bivittatum. The sequence continues at coordinate 195,565,994 of NC_042615.1, forward strand.
CGGCATACTGGCGGTGTCATCAGAAGGCAAATGTCTTACAGCCAGCGGAAGAGCCTGTTCTTGGGGGCTGAGCGCTGCAGTGGGGAGCTCATCACTTCAGGGGTCCACGATAGACGCTAAACTGGTGATAATCCTCTGACCTGGAGGTAAGGGTGGGGGGAGGGTCAATGGGAAAGACCCTTACTTTCCCCTTCCTCTTCGGTGGCATGAGTGAACACAAAACGAAAGACTTAAGGAAAAGGGAACGGTCAGTTGTGCGGTGTCTATCGATTCGCGGCCATCATGTCCTCCTTCATGAGCCATAAACTGCGTTTTTTGAAAGGCTGTCACTCGCTGTCCTTCTTTTGGTTTTCTCGTTTCTCTTAATTTAGCAAACTGCCCTACTCCTCAGGGAGCTTTTAAATTTACCTGGGCAAAAAATGAAAACTGTAAACTTTCCCTGTTTCCCCGGCTAAATTTTCTCCAGGTTGTGGAGAGAATGGTTTTCTGGGGCGGGGGGAGTTAAATCTTGGCAGTGAACAGTGATATTCAGCACTTGTTGGATAAAATTAGCCGGGTACGTCTGGTCTGAAAAATACCAGTCCTAAAGTTATCTGGGAAACTTTATCCTTGTATATTCCGTGGAATACTCTTTATCTGCGTATGTTCTTCTGAATATCTGGGTATCTCCGATAACTTTTTTTACTCATCTGCCTGTGGAATATTGACTTTGGTGTGTTTATTTTTCTGCACACAGACTGGCCCTCTTCTTTTACATTGTGCATACAGGAAATAAAATATCCAAAAACAAATAAAAAAAACCAAAAACAAATATAAACACTTTCTTCTTAACCATCTCTGGATTAAAGTATTAAGCAGTGCTTCTCCCTGCGTAAAAGGCTAGGCTTTTATTTATTTATATTTTCCTCATGCCTTTTCATTGGTTGCTCAAGGTATGTTACATTCAGGTATAGAAGGTATTTTCCCTGACCACAGGGGTCCATTTACAAAGCTACAGTATTTTTTTCAAGAGAAATTCACCTGAGTACTGTAGGTTTGTGAATCTCATGGTATTTTTCTGCTGGCAAAATACAGTGGGAGGGAAAAAATACCACGACTAAGCAGCCCGAGGCAGCAATGCACAATTGCAGTCCATCTTTGAAAGGAGCAGTTTCGGCTCAAGGGTCTTCCCCAGCAGGGTGTAAAGATTGCTGTGGATCCATTGAGATCCCCCCCACCCTCTGCTGCAGGATTCTGTGGCCAAAGAATAAAAACAGAGTTTACGCGAGGTTGAGGTACTCTCTCACCATCCTCAAGTCCATCCCCTTTTAAAGGTAGAAAGAATCTGGGCCCTCGGATCCCTTCTGGCCCCTGCAACTCCTGATACCCTTATGCACTTTACTTTTCTGCCTTGGTGGTCTAGCGGAGTGGGCTGCACCACATCCTATGCCTCTAGTGCCAGTGCCACTTTCCAAAAAAAGTGCTGGCCGGCCAGCCTCAAGAGCCCCATTGCCTCTGTCACATGATGGCAGAAAAAGGGGATGCCCAAGGCCAGCTTGTACAATTTGGAAAATGGCACTGACACCAGGGGCATAGGAGTGCTGCAGCCTACTCCACTAGAGCACCAGGGCATTAAACTAAGAGCACTGGGGTACCATGGATGGAGGGCCAGAAGATGCCTGGGGGGCATTCTTTTTACCTTCTCAAGGGATTACCTCCAGCTCATTTAAACTCTTATTTTATAATGTGGCTGCATAATCCTGTGGCAGGAGGGTGGGAGATGGGGTCTCAATATACCCTCAGTGATTTTCACACCTTGCCGGGGAAAGGAGCTCTGGAGCCACAGAGAGTCTTTTAAGACCTTAGCCTGGGGGCATTAGGACATGAATTAATATCCTGATCCTCCTGGAGAGAGTTAGCTACATCTCTTCTGAATTTTAAGACAAGCCATGTTATTTGATTTGCATTCAGTTTTACTAGCGACCAGGGCCGGTGCAAGGGGATTAGGTGCCCTAGCACCTTCTGCCTTGCACTGTCGCCCCCTCCCCCCCCCCCCCCAGTCATGCCGACACCCTCCCAGTCACACCAATACTCCCCCCATGGTCACACCGACATCCCCCCGCCCCCAGTCGCAGCCCAGACCCCTACCTCTTGTGAGCGGTGGCAGCAATGAGGAGTGGAGATTCGAATCCCATTCCCCTTTGCCGCCACCGCTGGCGGCCCCACATGGCTCGCGAGCGGCAGTGGTGCGGTGATGCCCCCTAGTGGTAGGCACCCTAAGCCCAGGCTTAGCTCGCCTCGTGCTTCCACCGGCCCTGCGAGCGATGATCTAAGTTGCATGCATTTCCATGGAAATCAGCTCATTCTAATAGTCATCTTGTACCTGTTTTTTTTTAGGGGTGGATCAGGTGGTGTATTAACACATTTACTGCATAATAAAGCCTTAACGCAGCTTAGTCAATAGGGTTGCCCACTGCCTGGTTTTGGACCGGACAGACAGGTTTTCAGACATGCTGTGCAGTGTCCAGTCAGAAGTACGGATCTGACGCTGAAAGTCCCGTTTTTACAGGTGGCTTCTCCTCTCTTCCACAGCACCCTAGTTACAGGGAGAGAAAGGCAAGGTTGGAATCTCTCAGCAGAGAGCTGTGCTGTGTCCCTTCCCCCCCCCCCCCCCCCCCCCGTCTCCTTTCTCATGCTGTGATTGGATGGCATGGGAAGAGGAGGCAGGGACACGGCACTTCCCCTCAATTCCTAGTGGCTTCACAGATCTCTGTAACAACTGCCTTCTTAGTCCCACACCCTCCCTCGCTGCATGCTGGGCCAAGACTCAAGAGAAAGGCTGCAGTCAGCCAGCTCAGACAAATACGTGGTGGGGAGAGGGGAAGATACAGAGGGGACAAAGACAAATAGGGAGGGAAAGCGAGATACACACATGAGGAGCATGGGAGGAGAGAGACAGAGGGGGCATGGAGGGAAGGAATGGGCCACAGTGGAGGAAAGGAGAAATACTCATATGGGAAGCAAGGGAGAGATATTGAAGGGTTATGGAGGGAAGTAGATGAGGGTGTGTGGGTGTGTGTATGAATTTGTGTGTGCAAGCTGATGTATGGGAGACCATGAGAGAGTGAGAGCTTGTGTGTGTGTGTGTGTGTGTGAGAGAGAGAGAGAGAGGGTGTTTGTATGAATATGTGTGCATGTGTATGAGGGTGTGTGTGTGTGTGTGTATGAGGGTGTGTGGGTATATGTGTGCCTGTGGGTGCGTATGTGTGAGAGGGTGCCTGTGTGTATGTGTGCGGTGGTAAGACTAATCATGTCTGAGAGATAAAGAGGAAGCGTGTATGTGTGAGAGAGAGACGGAGGAAACATGTGTGTCTATCTCTTTCACACACACACACTCAAGCTCCCTCTGTCTCTCACCAAGTGTGTATAGGTGTGAGAGACAGAGAGAGCATATTTTGTTTGTGTCTGTGTGTGTGTGTGTACCCCCACTTCACAACAATCTCAGGGTAACAGGTATGGAGAGTGGAGGATTTTTAAAATCCTTATTAGTTTTAATTACTGGGTATTATTTGATGTCTGCTGTTTTGAAATATTTTATCAGTGTTTAGGAAATTTTTAAAAATTTGTACAGGAGCTTCTAATTATTGAATATCATTCTATTCATCATCTATTTTGAAATTTATATTTTTTAGTATGGGTTTACTATTCTGATTCATCTATATTTCTTGATTGTACAGTTTCCAGGAATAGTGATTTTCTGCTTTTCCATTGATGCACTGCATACAGATTCTGGCTTGTGGTTTCCAGTTCAGTTTTAGTTTGCATGGTGTGTGTGTATGCCTGTGTGTGTGTGTGTGTGAGAGAGAGAGAGAGAGAGAGAGAGAGAGTGAGAAAGAGGAAGCGCACGTGTGTGTGTGTGTTAGCATGCGAGAGAGACACAGAGGAAGCGTGTGTGTATGTGTGAAAAAGATGGAGGAAGCATGTCTGTGTGTGAGAGAGGTACAGAGAAAGTGTGTGTGTCTCTCACACACAGACATGCTCCCTCTGTCTCTCACCAAGCATGTATGTGTATATGAGTGTGTGAGTGTGTGTGTGTGTGTGTGTGTGTGCACGCGTGCAACAATTTTAGGATGACAGATGGAGAGCAGGAGATTTTTAAAATCCTTATTAGTTTTAATTACTGTGTGTTATTTGATGTGTCTGCTGTTTTGAAATATTTTATCAATTTAGGACATTTTAAAATTATATATTGCGGGGTGGGGAGGAGGTGGTGCCAAAGAAGTATCCACCCCAGGTGCCAAATACTCTAGGTACGTCTCTGGATGAAAGTAGAGGAGAGTGAACAGGATGATTTGGGGGTGAAGGTAAAGATAAACATGTTTTTTTTTATTTCAAGTTAATTATCTGGTTGCATGAGTGGAAAGTGTTTACTTTTTTTATTCTTTTTTCTTTTTTAATTCTAGCTTAATTGTCCAACATCTGACATTGTCAGTGGTCTATTCTTTTTAGTTTTACGTCCTGTCATTTGGAAGAGGAGCATTGCACACAGTGTATCATTTGCTTCTCTCCCATCTTGCCCCACCAACCCCCTGTCTCCCAGAAATCTATAATTCAACCTTGGATTATAGAGGGGAGGAAAGATTTGGAAGGTAGAGTAAGAGAAAAGCCAGTGTGAGGGAGACAGAAACATGCTAGATATGCATGTCTGTGAAAGGAGGCAATGCGCTTGGTAGTATGTGTGTCTGTCTGAGAGAAAAGGCTGTGTGTATGGGATTGTGAGTGTGTCAGAGAGGAGGCTGTGTGTTTGGGAGTGTACATGTGTATGAGAGAGGAGTCTGTGTGTATGTCTGTATAAGAGAGGAGGCTATGTGTTTCTGGGGTAGGTGGGTCTGTATATGTATTAGAAAGGCGTTAGGTGTGATAGAGATCAAAACTGCATTTGAAAAGCTATGCTTGATGTGCTTATGAGGAAGTTTGAAATAAATTTTATAAAATAAACTATATGGAGGGAGTGCTTGAAAGTCAAGTGATGAGTGAATCGACAATTAACAGTAGTCTGTAATACCCCCATCTTCCCGCCCCTTCCCCCTAGTCCTAAAGCCTTAAAGTTAGTGGGGTGCCAGTTATGGTCCATGGAGAAGTTGGCCACCCTATTAGTCAATGACCCCCTAAGCTTTCTGCACTGGGTTCTTTAGGGGTGCATAATGTGCTCCATTAACATGTTTACCGCATGGTAAACCCTCAAACGACCCCCTAAGTTTGATGGAGCAGGCCATTGCAAAGCTTAGCCTTGGACATTTTCTGTACTTCTGGACAATCTCCAGTAGCAGCTTTCTTCCAACAGCCTGTCTCCTCTGGCTGTTTGCTCTTTCTTTAGCTGCTTTTTTTTTTTTTTTTAAATATAACTCTAATTTGTAGCAACACCTTGATTACAGTGGTATGGAGTCCTGCCTCGCTCACTGCTCAGGCCTTCTTTCTCAGGGACCCTTTTCAGACTATCTGTCTTTCAAGGATCTAATCTATTAATCCACTTGTTCTCCCTGATGTTGTAGTATTTCTCTTAATTACTTGTTGCCTTTAGTTTTGGGGGGTTTTTTTTGTTTGTTTGGCTACTTGCCTTTCTCTACTTTCAAAAATAGAGGCTCCTACAGCCTTTGGCAGATGCAAGACTCTGTTACACCTCAAACAAAGTTTGAGTCCTCGTCAATTGAATTCTTATGGTGTAGAAACAACCAATAGAATCCCCAAGAATAAAATTAATTCTGTTTTGAGCAATTTCTACTGATTGTTCCTATCTATCAGTAAAACAGTTGTCTCCATAATTAAACTAACATAGACTGGATACTTCAGCAGCACTAACCCATGAACTAATATGAAATTGTGGATATTGCAGCTAGTTGCATTAGAACAATGAAAAAATTCTTAAAAGGAATTGCTTATTTGATTGTTAGCTACAGTTTGATAGGCAAAGTCTTCATGTGTCTTCTGAGTTTTCACACAATCATTAAATCATAGCTTTTCTAATTGCTTTTCTGGCAGCCAAAAAACACAGCTGACTGAAATTATTTTTTTAACAAATAGAGATCTGTTACATATGTCTGCATTTCTTTTATTAAATAGTATTTCTCTGGTGAGTTTTCATTACTTTTATCAGATTTTTTAATTTGTTATGTGTAATAGCTAACTTCTGTAGCAGAATTGTTTTGCTGCATTCTTACAAATTATGTTTTATGGTCCTCTTCATTACTCTTGATACATCTGACTTTCAGCAAGGATGATGCCTTATCTATTGTGGGAGTGGACCCTTGGACCAAGGGAGAGTTGGCACAACTGCAGGAAGGAGCCCTGCAGGTCCTCACTATCGACAAGCGGAGCTGGCTGTAGCAGAGGCCCAACTGGAACTTCACCAATACCAGCCCTTGTTCCCCTTAGGTTGAGCCCTTAGGTGCCGGGGCCAGCTGGACTTAGGCGCGGGCCTCTGTAGAGGTGAAGATACATCATGTGGAAGTAGTTGCGGGTCAGCACAGTGAGGGAGAGTGGAGTCAGGTCAAACAGCAGTCAGGGCAGGTGGCAGGAAATCAGAGTCAGGCTCAGGCTGTGGTCAAGGTAAGCAGAGTTCTCTCAGTGTTGAGGTTCAGGTAGAGGTTGAGCCAAGTGGAGTTCAGTTGGTAATGGTAAACAGGCAGGTCCCCACCATTGACAGGTGGAGCTGGCTGTAGCAGAGGCCCAATAGTGGCAGGTGGAAGTCAAGTAGTATCAAGATCCAATCCGAGGTCAAAGCCAGAATTCCAATCTGGGGGAGACAAGAAACGAAGAGGAAGATGAGGAACCACAGGAACAGGAAGGGACGCTGAAGACAGATGAGGAGGACTGACCAGGAAGATAAGAATTCAAGACAAACTAGATTGCCAATGGAACCGGCAACCATACACAGGAACACAGGAACTCAGGAACACAGCAGGGTTCAGGAAGCAGGAACAGTAGTCAGGAACCAGGAACGCAGAGACAATGCACTTCTCCAAGGAGAAGACCAATTATTGAGGCACTGGAAGATACTCCATCTGAGCCCTTTATAGGGCTGGTAGGAAGACATCAGGGGATGCCCCCGGGGAATTTCCACCACTGGCCCTTTAAGTCTGGGGCAGGCATCATGTGCGCACCCTATGGGAGGGGGGCATGCTTTGGGGATACGGTAGCATCTTGCCATAAAGAAGAGAGTACTCATAGCATGGCTTCCCATTGTGCTCAGAAGAGGGGCTAATGGCAGAGAGCAGACAGGAGCTAGGAGGCAGGTGTGGCAGTCGGCAGTGTTGTTGAAAGTTGGCGTAGCATTCGGAGGGGAGGAGAGCCGGCTGGCTTGGCAGTAAAGGTGGCAGGCCACGGGATGGATCTATGGTTCGCTGAACACAACAGGACCCTCTCCTCTAAATTCTCTACCAAGGATTTGGGTTTTTGGGGGTGCGTGGCATAGAACTCCCTCAGAAGATTCTTGTCCAGTATGTTTGAGATAAGTTCCCATGTATTCTCCTTTGTGCCGTTTCCTTCCCAGGATGTAAGGTACTCTCATTTCTTGCCATGTTGCCTAACATTCAAAGTCTCTTTTAACTGAAAGGTGATGTCCTCCTCCGAGAAAACGTTTTGAGGTTCTGGGAGTCTCTTGGAGGGTCACGAGAGGATTAAGGGTTTTAGGAGGGAAATGTGGAACATGTTTTGGATTCCAAGGGAGGTAGGCAGCTGTAGCTGATGTAAAATTGGGAATGGGTTGATGTATTGGGAAGCTAGTGGCATGGATGGCATCCAGAGCCAAATATGGTGAGTACTGAGCCGGACTTTGTCCCCTGGCTTGAATTTTGGTACAGGCCTCTTGTGTGAGTCGATAGTCTTCCTGGTCTTTTGGCCACTTTATTTAGCTTCTCTGTGGTGTGTACCCAGAGATCTTGGAGCTCATGGGCTGTCAGTTGTGCTGCAGGTGAAGAGACGATCAACAGAATAGACAATGATGGTATCGGTTGCCTCCCATATATGACCTGGAAGGGCGAAGATCCTGTGGCTGTGCTGATGTGGAAGATATGAGAAAACTCTGCTCATATGCCCAGTCATCTTGGTGGTCATTGGTATAAACTCTGAAGAAGCTTTTCAGAGTGTGGTTGGTCCATTTCAACTGGACATTTCCTTGGGGGTGGTACACTGTTGTCCAGGGAAATGTTGGACTTTTTGCATAAGGTCCACCAGTATTTGGCTGTGAACTGGGCCCCACAATCAGAGACAATGTGCTTGGGCAGTCAAAATATGTGTTGCATGAATAGGTGGGCCAACTCTGAGGCCATGGAAAGTCCAGGGAGTGGAATGAAATGGACCATCTTTGAGAAATGGTCGATTAGGACCCAAATTATTTGAGAGAGGGACCAACGATTTGAGAGAGGGAGGTCCACCACAAAGTCGGTGGACAGGTGGGTCCAGGGTTCCCTAGGGTTTAGCAATGGCTGTAACAGCTCCCAGGATCATCCTGTCAGAGGTTTCTACTGTGTGCAGGTGGGACAGGAGTCCACATTGGCCCAGACACCTCTGTGCATTTGGGGCCACCAGTAGTACTGCTGGAGCATTGCGAGAGTCTGAGCTCATCCAGGGTGACCTATTACATGGGAGATGTGGGACTATAGTAACACTTTTTCTCGGAGCTTGCATGTTATGACCATCTTCCCAGGAGAAACGATCATGGAGGCTAGCAGGATCTGAGCAGGATCAATAATATGCCCGGGGGGGGGGGGGGAGGGGTGGTTCTGGGATGTCATCTGCCAGGAAAGACCAGGAGAGAGCATCTGCTCTAAGGTTCATGATGGCTGGCCAGAACCTCAACTCGAAATCAAAATGTGCAAAGAACAGAGATTAGCGAGCCTGGCGGGTGTTGAGCTGTTGGGTCTGATGAAGATGTTCTAAGCTTTTGTGATCAGTGTAGATGGTAGTGCAACATTGAGCACCTTCAAACCAATAGTATCATTCCTAAAGTGCTAGCTTGATAGCCAGCAGCTCTCTGTCTTCAATCTCATAATTGCATTCTGCAGAGGAGAATTTTCATTGAAATGATGAGCATGGATGAAAGACTCCCATATCAGAGTGCTGACTCAGTACTACTCCTACCCCCAGCTATGAGGCATCAATTTAGAGGATAAAGGGACATGTGGAATTAGGGTGATGGAGACAAGGCTTTTGAAGGAATGCATCCTTCAATTCTTGAAAAGCACTGACCGTCTCCAATGGCCAGGTTTTGGTGTTGGCTACTTTTTGAGTAAGTTCTGAGAGTGGAGCCACAATCTGGGAGTAGTTGAGGATGAAATGTTGGTAATAATTATCAAAGCCTGAGAACCTCTGCAAGGCATGGAGACTGGAGGTTTGCAGCCAGTCTTGGATGCATTTGACCTTATCTGGATCCATATGAAAGCCCTTACTAGATATGATGTATCCTAGGAAAGGAAGACTGTCTTTCTCGAAGTGGCATTTCTCCAGCTTTGTCTCTGGAGGACTAAGCGGACATGCTGGCGGTGGAAGTTCAGATCCTTAGAGAAGATGAGAATATCGTTGAGGTACACGACAACATAATCATAGAGGAGGTCTCTGAAGATTTCATTCATCATCTTCTGAAATATGGCAAGGGCATTACATAATAGGGATGTGCATCATTTTTTTGACGAATTAAAATTTTGTGCAATATTTCCTAATTTGCCATGTATCAGGGGTCCCTGAAAATGATAGGAAAAGCCCACGAAATTTCGTGTGGTTTTCTTATCATTTTGGGGGGGGGGGGGGGAGAGAAAGGGCACACAGAAAAAAACCCAACCCAAACCCACCCCAACCATTCAGATCTAATTATTCACAATCCCCCACCCTCCCGACCCCCCCAAAACTTGCCTAAAGTCCCTGGTGGTCCAGTGGGGGTCCCAGGAATGATGTCCCCCTCTCGGGCCATTGGCTGCCACTAATCAAAATGGCGCCGATGGCCCTTTGCCCTTACCATATGACAGGGGCTCTCAGTGCCATTGGCCAGCCCCTGTCACATGGTAGGAGCAATGGATGGCCTATGCCAGTAGTTTCCTGGCCTCTGTGGGCTTTATGCAAGCTGGTGCCCAGTCCTGGAGCAGTAGAAACAAAGCCCCAACTGACATTTGTGCAGCCTCTCTTCAGGGGTAAGGTGCCCATCCCAGTTGCATCAGCTCCCCCGGGTGTGCAGGGGCCGGGCTTGAGGCTGGTAGTGGAGAGATAAGATGCTGAAAACAGGGGTCTGGCATGATTGGTCTGCATGGTAGGTGGAACTCCCTGGCCCATTGCTGAAGGTGGTGGTCAATTCTCCTGGCCAAATCTATAAGGCCATCCAGGGACTCTGGGAGCTTGTGGGCAGCTAGTTTGTCTTTGATCCACGAAAACAGACCCACCATGAAAATACTACAGAGGCTGTCCTCTCCCAAGTTCAACTCCATAACCAAGGTCTGAAACTCAATTGCATAGTCTACCAGGGTCCGAGAATCCTGACATAGGTGAAAGAGATCCGAACACATCATGGCAAGTGGGCTGGGTTCATCAAAGACGAGTTTGAAGACCTTAACAAATTGTTACAGATCCTGAAGAAGAGGATCCGCTTGCTCCCATAATGGGGAGGCCCAGGCCAGGGCCTTCCTATCCAATAAGAAGAGCATGAAGGTGGTCTTGACCACGTCATTGGGGAACAGTACCGGCTGAAAAGAAAAGTGCATAAAGCATTGGTTCAGGAACCCTCAGCTTTGTTTTGGGTCAGCTGCATACCGGGAAGGAGCCGATAAGTGGATCATGAATGGAGTAATAGCTGAAGAAGCAGCGGATGTTGCTGTGGCATCTAGATGGGTGGTGAGTTGTTCCAAGGAGTGCACCAGAAGTTCAAGAAACTACTGCTGCTGCTGGATCCTCTGGGCAAGGCCAGGAATGACCTGGAGACCCGAGGCATACGCCAGGTCCATGGCCTTAGCAATCTGTTGTGGGAGTGGACCTTTGGGCCAAGGGGAATTGGCACAACCTAGAGGTCCCACCATTGACAAGTTGAGCTGGCTGTAGCAGAGGCCCAGCTGGAGCTTCACCAATATCAGCCCTCGTTCCCCTTAGGTTGAGCCCTCAGTTGTCGGGGTCAACTGGACTTAAGTGAGGGCCTCTGTGGAGGTAAAGATCCATCACATGGAAATAGTTGCAGGCCCGCACAATGAGGGAGAGCAGAGTTAGGTCAAGCAGCAGTCAGGGCAAGTAGTATGTAATCAAAGACAAGCTCAGGCTGTGGTCAAGGTGGGCAGAGTTCTCTCAGTGTCGAGGTTTACGCAGAGGTCAGGCAGGTGAAGTTCAGTCAGTAAAGGTAAACAGACAGTGGTCAGTGGCAAGTGGAGGTCAAGTAGTGTCAAGTTCCAATCTGAGGTCAAAGCCAGAAGTCCAATCTGGGGGAGAGAAGGAATGAAGAGGAGGACGAAGAACCACAGGAGCAGGAAGGGATGCTGAAGACAGACGAGGAGGACTGACCAGGAAGACAAAAACTCAAGACGAACTAGACTTCCAACAGAACCGGGAAGAAGACACAAGAACACAGGACCTCAGGAACATAGCAGGGATCAGGAACCAGGAACTGTGAGGCAATGCATTTCTGCAAGGAAACGACCTATTGCCGAGGCACTGGAAGGACTCTGTCTGAATCCTTTAAATAACTGGCTGGAAGATGTCATCAGTGGGTGCCACTGGGGAATTCTCACCACTGGCCCTTTAAGCCTGGGGTATATTACGCACACGCCCTACGGGAAGGGGGCATGCCTTGTGGATCCGGCAGCATCTTGCCGCAAAGCGGAGAGTACTCACGGTGCAGTTTCCTTCTGTGCTAAGAAGGACTAGTGCCGGGGAGCAGGCAGGAGTTAGGAAGCAGGCGCAGCAGTTGGCCGTACTGCTGAAAGTTGGCGTGGCGTTGGGATAGGAGGAGCACTGGCCTGACTTGGTGGAAAGGGCAGCGGACCACGGGACGGACCCGCAGTCCACCAAACGCAACATTATCTAGTTTGCATTCCTTTCTTTTGTTGCTTTATAGATCATTATTTTATTGTATATACGGCTTTAAAGAATGCAGATAGGTATGAATCCTTTGGTGGGAGCTATGTTTTTGCTCTAAAACAAGAGGTTGGCAACATTGTGTTATATGGCTATATACTGTATGGCTGTAGAACAAAATGGTGCTGCCCTTCGGCCTGGCTAGTGCCATTTTGAAAACTGGATCTAGTGGGGCAGAATTGACTGAGGATCGTTCTTACCCAGTGTGGACTACTGGAACCCCACAGATAGGTTAAGAGAGATTCGTAGAGGGTGGGAGGGGGAAATAGGGAAGTTCAATATTTAAAAGTCGGCTGCACAGGGTTTTTTTTTTTTGGTTACTGAAACGAAAGGAAAGAGCAAGAACAGCAACAACAACTAAAGAATTTCAGTGAGTGTTTTGTTTTTTTCATTTTGTTTTCTAAAACACAAGTCCTTTTTGTTGCATTTTTCATTTTGTTTGAAAACAAATGCACAGTCCTACTTGAAACCTGCTGTGTGATTCCCACAGTGAATGTAAATCTTCATGAAGCTAAATGTGCATTCCCTAACCTCCCTGATGGTCTGATGGGTGCTATTCTCTTCTGAGCAAGTAGATGGGTGTAGAAACCGAATTAGCAGCCATTGCCAGAGGGGATACTCATTGTCGTTTACATACACACAGAGAGGACTCATCACTGCTAATATTCACATTCCAATTTTTCCCATAATACTACACCCAAGGACTCATTCTCTTCCAAACTATCCAGCGGTGCATTATGCCAGGTCCTTATGGGTTTTGTAATGTCCATAGAATCCCATGAATCCATAATCCCAGGGATGTAGGCTTTCTGTTTGAGAAGTTGAAAGGTGTGTGGGGTGTGTCTTTCTTCATGCAAATGGTGTGCAGAGTTAAATTGTGAGTGTGTATGTGTGAGATGTGACAAAATAGGGGTAAGACAAAGAGTAACGCAGTGAATGCAAGTAAAAGTAGACTTGAGATGAGATAGGGGAGATTGTATGCATGTTAAATAGATCAAAGTGTGCATTAGGATATGCTGATGCAGTTTTAAAAAGAATGAGCACCACCGTTCCCTGGAGGAAAGGTTGCAATGACCCTTTAAATGAAGCTTTTGCCTGGGATACTTTAGCCAGTGTTTAAAAAATAGAGGAAAGTAACAAAAAATATTTCAGGGTGTTATCCGACAGAATCTAAGGAAAGGTATAGTTCTCTTACCATTTATTTATTTTTTATTTATTTAACGCTTTCATATACCGACATTTGTTTGCACATCACATCGGTTTACAGTAAAACAGAAGAAATATGAAGGGAAATTACATATTAACAATTTGAGTAACTATGTCTTAACAATTTGAACAGCTAAGGAGTTTAAGAGGAGAAAGGAGGTAGGAACCTAAGAGAGCAAAAACAGAAAGGAACAAGTAACTATAATAATTGTAACTGTAGAGGTCAACAAGTTGTAGAAGGGGAGGAGGGTTTTAGGAACGTGAGTTTCATCGGGGGAGGAGCTTGAGAGTTAGCGTCGAGAGTATGTGAAGATTATTTAGACTGTGATAAATATTTTTTTTTGTGCCAATATATCACCTGACTATCTGCTTTTCCAGAATTTCTATTCAACAAAACTCAAACATTTTCTACTGTTTGGTCTCTGAATACTAAAATGATTAGGGATGAATCAAGCCCTCTATGTGTACTTCTTAGGATCCAGAAGAAAAGGATAAAGAGGACAGACAAAATTGTCAGTAATTGTGTGAAACTCAGGGAATAGTTAAACTATTACTAAGAAGCACACATATGCTTGAAAAACTTGAGCACTTATAATGGACTGGAATGATTGTGTGTAGATAAGTAAAAGGTAGAATAAGAAATATAAAACCATGATATAATCTTATTCTTAAAAAAAAATTAATTATTGGAGTTATATATGTGATAGGGCTTTAAAATAAGCCCCGTGTTCCTAGAGTATTGCCTAGAAAGGAATCTGCATGAGAGAGTTCACTTAACCTCTACCCAGTGATCTGAAGGTGCTATTTATGGTATTAAGCATGGTGGTACTGTAAGAGGGCATTAGCTCACTAGTTCACTGTGATGCCAAGATCATGAAGAAGATAATGTCCAGAATGGCTTTCTAATGTTCTTTGAATCTGGTTACTTTTGGGAAGGAACACTATTGGGTGTATGTTAACTATGATGATGGAATGATAGTATAGATATGGTGGAATCTCCTATATGGGTTGTAGAAGTTTGCTTCTCCAGAGGAAGCATTTTTGAGTAATATAAATGTGTTCACAGTTTGGCATAAGGAACTTTATTGGATGGATCCACCAGAAGGTTGGGATACCTGGAGTGCCTTTCCTCAAGGAGAGGGATCGGCAGGGGCGTTCCCTCTCAAAGGGAAAGGCCTGAGGCTGCAGTCATGTTTCATCCCAAAGAGGAAACAACTAGGGTATCAGGATTGGTTCTGAAGATTGAGGAATGATCTGCGGTCCCACAGTCTACGGAAGACCTAGGAATGAAGAGGTACAGAGGGCATGATCTTAGGAAGCTGGGGAATCCCTTGCAAATGCCTTAGGGAGAATTCTGGAATCTATCTGGGAAGGATACTAAGGGCCTCATTTTCAAAGGAGTTTACCGCGCGCGATAAATTCGCAAATCGCGATAACGGCTGTTATCGCGATTTGCGAATGCAAATTTGTCAGGGGGGCGGAGTATATGCAAAGCTATCGTGTGCGGCGAAACAGCCGCAGTTTTAGCGCGGCTGCTATCGCGGATAATAGCTACAACCCTGAGATTTGCATTACGGGGCCACTAAAGGGTTATCGCGGTCCACGATAGTCCCGGACAGCCCGTTTCAGGCTCCGAGAGAGAGAGAGAGAGAGAGAGAGAGAGAGAGAGAGAGAGAGAGAGAGAGAGAGAGAGAGAGAGAGAGAGAGAGAGAGAGAGAGAGAGAGAGAGAGAACCTTACTATAGTGCCTATGCCCTAGACAGGTATTTTAACCCCTATGGGAGGGCCACCTACTAACTCGGGGTGGGGATTAGGTATGAGCGTCAGGGGGTTGGGGGCCACTTTCGCATTCCACATGAGACCTACGGACAGAACAGTGCTCTCTAGTGCAGATTTGCTGGCCGTCGGAGTGAGGACGCTCACTTCAAGAAGTGGTTTGGGCAACATTCTCTCCACCTAGCTTGTTGTTGCCCAGGTAGAGTGTCCATCAAGCTAGGTGGAGAGAACGTTGCCCAAACCACTTCTTGGAGTGAGCGTCCTCACTCCGACGGCCAGCAAATCTGCACTAGAGAGCACTGTTCTGTCCGTAGGTCTCATGTGGAATGCGAAAGTGGCCCCCAACCCCCGACGCTCATACCTAATCCCCACCCCTCTCTCTCTCTCTCTCTCTCTCTCTCTCTCTCTCTCTCTCTCGTTTGTGAAAAGATTGCCGCATGCAATGTTTCCCCACTGCACGAAAGAAGCCTCATTTGCATTGGTAATGCCCCCTAATGCGTTACCAATGTGATATTGGAAAATGAGGCCCTAAGTTATCTTGTGTGGAGAGAAGAGTCACATTGCAGCCAACGCAATATTGAAAGCGGGTGCTGACTTTTCAGCACCCGCTTTCTTAACGTGTGCATTGCGCCTGCAAGGGGGGCGCCATGCAATAAACAAATTAGGGGGTCGCGCTAGCAAGGAGGCACTAGGGTTGCTTGTGAGACCTTAGCACCTGCTTGCTAACGTCACCCGGTGGTCTGCCAATTATGAACACTGATGCTGATAAACTTGGCGCCGGTTTTCATAATGCAGCCGGCCGGTTATGAAAACTGATGCTGAGCATATTGGCTTCGGTCTTCAAAGCGGCCAGCAGAGGTATTTTTTTTTCTTGTTTTTCAACTTTTAAAAAAGTACAGAAAATCAATTTTTTCTGCTTTTCTGTACTTTTTTTCAGTGCGCTCAGCTATTAACTCCCTCTCCAGGCAGGTGTTAATAGCTGAGTGATAAATGTGCGTCTGAGACGCACATTTATTTTTTTGCATTTGGAGTGAATGAGTAATAGCCTCATTCACATGCATTTGCATGTGATGAGCGCTAACTCATTCACTCCGCGTCAGACGCACGTTAAATAGGCGCTAATCCCCCTATTCCATTAGGAGGTGGATTAGCGCCTATTTAACCCGCGTCCGTGGATACTGATGTAACTGAAGTTAACATGAATATTGAGAGGAATGTGAGTAACATATTCTACCAAAGTGGGGACCTGGGAAGAACTTTTGATATTTCTTTATGAAAGGATAAGAAGTATATAATTGAAAGAAAAATATTTTGTTAATCATTTATGTATTTTGTTTTTATTTTTGAGCTGCTACAGTCTTCCTATGGACACTTGTGAACCTTGATCAAATCAATGTCTCTAACATAATTTTGTAATCTCTGACTTCTGGGAACCCCAGAGATAAAAGTTGTTTGTTGAAGATACCTTTTTGTGTGATATCCTCCTTTATCCCAAGGGGTGGATCATTTAGATGCTGGTATCATACTTAAAGGCTGTTATGAATGAAAGGCAGCTGTAGAGGGGGTGTTGTAGGTACCACCTCCTGGAGTGGGGCAGGACTGGAACGGAGTGTGGATGGTCCAGTGAGGCTGGAGAGCTGGAACAAGGTGCAGGCTGAGCTGGAGCACTGGAACACTGGAACTGAGTGCTAGTAAGAGTGGAACTGGATCCACAGGAACAGAGAGAGATAAGCGTGGAACTGGATGCAGATAAGCATGGAATTGGGAGCTGAGTGCTGGTAAGGGTGATACTGGAATGCAGGAACAGAGTGAAGGTAAGCGTGGAACTTGATGCCGGTAAGCATGCACCTGGAACACTGGTGCTGGGACAGGGGCACATAGGCTAGGACAAGACAGGACAAACCAAGACAAGGACTACACAGAACATGGAATACAGAATGCCTGAAGGCAGCAGAGGCAAAAGGAGCCCTGAGGGACAAGGCAGGCAGGGCCTAGAAACAGGAAGAAGCTAAGGGAGCCTCAAGCAAAGCCAAGTCAGGAAACAGAGGGGCCTAAGGTAGGCCACCGGGCAGGGAAGGGCCAGAAGACCCACAGGCCACTGAGCAAGGCTTGGAACAGAAGGCCAGATGGCCACAGGACAGGCAAGGGAACCAGAAAACAGAAGGTCAAGGGCCAAGGAACAAGACTCAAGGAAATTAAAGTCAGTAGGCCCAGAGGCCACACAGAGATACAAGGAAAGGCCTTAGGAGGCTGCAGAGCAAGAGTGGCTAAAGCAGGGTGCCAAGAAGGACTCGATGCCAAACCAAGGAGGCATGGGAGAGATAGGACTAAATAGGGCTGCAGGGTGGGTGTGGTGCAAGGCAGCAAGAAGGGCATGGTCTGCCTGAGGGGTGTGCTTATGGTGATCCCCTGGTGGAGTGGAGGTAGTGTATAGCAGGCAGAGACAAAGGACCAAGGACATGCTGGTAGTTTAGAGCCAAGCTCAACTGGGGTCATCTGGTGGAGAGGAGGCCACGCAGTGGCTGGAATCGCCAGAAAGGCAGGTGGGGAACAGTCATAGGATTTCACAGAAGGGACAGTAATGTGCTTGGGGTTTCTTTTCCAGCTCAGTAACTGCCACCTCTGTCTCTGTGCCAGGTACTCTGCACCATCTGTTTGACCAATATTTTTAAGAACCCACAGAGATACTGATGCTCAGCTCACAGACCACAAATACCTCTCATATTTTATGCTCCCCTTTAGGGGGTTACATGCATTTTCTAGAACTAGAAGCATGAGGATCCTGTGTCCTGCACTCAACACACAGCCAGCTTCAATGCCCTGCTCCAGCTTGGATTCTGAAAGAAAGGGGTAAAAGGGTTCAGATGAAATCTAAATGCCTCTGGAACCGAGAGGGTGAGAGGTTGAAAAATCAGTTGAACCTGGACAGATTTGTATTTACAGTATATTCAAAGAGGTTGATATTCAAAGGCATTTATCCAGATAACGTCTGAGTTATCCAGAAAAATGCCAGCATTTGAATATTACCTTCCCTTATCCCAATGAATTTTTATCTGGATAAGTAGGAGATGTTTCGTGGGTGTTCTGGGATGGAGCCATAGATGTGGCTAAGATGTAGCTAAGAGCAGGGTGTTCACCGATAATTTTAACCTGAACAGGCTACATTAAAGAATAATATAGCTGGTTAAGTAGCGATAATAAGTTAAAAAGAAAACCTAGTGGGTCTACTGGCCCAATCCCCATCCCTCCCCAGGGAAACAAATCAGTCTCCTGCCTGCCAAGCACCCCCTCCCCCCCCCAAAAAAAAAAGCAAGTCACAAATGTTGCAGGCCTATAGGCTGGAAAACCCTTTTTTCCTCACCCCCAGCCCCCAAACAAAATCACTTCCAGCTTCTGGTGCATCCAGTTTTGTTATTAGAGTGATTTCGGTGGCGGAGGTGGGGGGGGGGGGGGGGGGGGCGGGGGCGTAAAGGCTTTTCAGGCAACGTTTGTGCCATATGTTGGATGGCTTGGGATGGTGGGGGCTCAGATGGCAGGGGCCTCATTTGCTTCAGTGGGGTAGGGAAGTGGCAGAGTGGACTAGCAGAGCCACTAAATTTGTTGTTTTATTTTTTAATTTACTATTGCTCCTTAAATGGCCAGATTATTTCAAACATAGCCAGTTAAGGTTAAAGTTAACCCGGTACATGTACCCGGATAATTTTGAAACCCAACCTGCAATTTTCGCAGGTTAGCTTTCAAAATGATCTGGCTTTGTATACCCAGATAACTTGCAGGACGTGTAGCCACTGATATCCCACGGTATGTTTATCCATTGACTATCCCTATCCAGCTAAATTTTGTCGGGTAAGTTATACATTGTATGGTTTTTTTTGTTTATATTGACCTCAAAGTGTTTTAAGATTAATACTCTCCTTGTGTATTTTGGATCTGAAAATATTAAAAATACATCTAAGCCAATCCAATTGAAGACCTTTTAAAAAACAAACTTGAGACAGATATATACTGCATCCAAACTGAGTCTAGAAATCTGAGGCAAAACCTTGGTGATATGAACATATGTTTAGAAAGGTCTCAAGAGGTTTGCCTATCATTAATTCCATTACAAAACTGCTTCTTGCATAGGCTCAGCCACAGGTAAGTGGCAGTGCTGAGAACTGACATTCGGAAGATCTTAGTTCTATTCTAGAGTCCGACTTCTACTGCGTGGGTTAAGCTGGGCCTGGGGATGCTGCAGAGGTGGCATTCGTAGCCCCTGGAGGGCTAGAAGGGGCCCCAGTCACCACTCAAGAATGACATCTGCTGAACAGAATCAGGGGTCCTGAGCAGCGGGTTCTGAAGGGAGCCACTCTCCCCGGTCCATGCTGAGGATTTACACTGTACTAGCCTGGAATGGGACATAAAATTTAAAAAAATATCCAGCTAGGCTTAAGGCATTATAGCCCCACGAGAGGCTGACTTCAGTTTAGCTAGAATTACAAAGTAGCAAAAAGATATTACCATACCTAAAGCCCCCAACTTCTTAAAAAAAAAAAAAAGTAATATATTTAATTTTACTTTTTTCTCTTTGTACAGTTCAGATAGTGTGTGAGTGCATGCGCGCGCCTATGTGTGTGTGTGTGTGTGTGTGTGCCATGTGGTGTGACAAGGAGGTTGCCATGGTAATTTCTCATTATTGTTGAATAGGAAAGTAATTACCCCGACAAAATCCCATATAATCTGTCAATGCACATGCTAAATCTGCCTAGGGCATCCTTTGACTTCTGCATCCTTCTTTCTTAGAAATTTTTCCTTTTTCTTCTCAAATAACCAGGCAGATTTTGGGAGCTAATATAGATGAATTCTTCTTAATAAACTAGCCTTTACGGATATAGGGGAAACGGCATTTAATGAAAAAGGATAAAGATGTTAACTAATAAATATGTATGCATTTTATGCAAAATGTGTACATTTCTTAATTTCTTTTTGTGAAGAATTATGCCAACTTAGCCAGAAATGCCCCAACTGATTCACCAATGTGTATATCATTGTTTCTATGATATCAAAGTACAGTATCATAATAATTCGATCTCCACATGTTCTTTTCCTTGGGGGAGAAGAAAGACAGAGGGAGCATAGTTTTATAACTGTGCAAATTTGGGTAATGTCTGTGGACACCTTATAAATGTAGGACTTTACCCAGAATTTTCAAAGCAAAGCTATATACATACGTTTGCTTTCAAAATTTGCAGGCAATTGGCCTGGCACGTGCACAACCTCACCCACTTGCATGTTTTTAAAAATATAAAGTAGTTACATTGTGGGCTGATGGGAGTTGTTTCCTTGTTTGTTCGACTGGATATTTTAAGGTTTTTTTTTTTTTCTTTTTCTCTTTGTAGTGAATGATATGAAAGGTTTTCCCTGAATTATTTTATACTCCTTAGTTTCTTGACAAGAATGTTCTAGTTTTGTACTTTTAAAAAATTAAATTAAAAAAAAAATTAAAGGATACACATGTTCCAGTTCCATTCCTCAGTTTGTGAAAAGGTCTGTGCTGGGTTACGCATACTTTACGCACACTGAGCCCCAGTGGTACTTTCTAACAGCCATTTCTGCTCATAAAATATGGTTTTATGCACATAAATGGCTTTGAAAATTCAGCCCATAATTGCCCTCATTAAATAACGATTTTTTTTCCCCATAATCACATGTAGATATAAATGTCATCAAGGAGTTTGTAGGCGATACTTTTTTATTTTGACTAACTTGATATATTTCTGACTAGCTTTCCAGAGCAAGGCTCCCTTTATCAAGTCAAAGTAAGACAACATGATACCGCACTCCCTTGCTTCATTGACACAGAATGGGAAAAGTTTTGTTTTTTGTTTTTTTTTTAATAATGATGTATGCAATACTCATTTCATCTGGCTTAATAATTGCATGTGAAGATGACACT
Organism: Rhinatrema bivittatum; assembly: GCF_901001135.1. Classification (NCBI taxonomy): domain Eukaryota; kingdom Metazoa; phylum Chordata; class Amphibia; order Gymnophiona; family Rhinatrematidae; genus Rhinatrema; species Rhinatrema bivittatum. Next base: position 195,586,991 of record NC_042615.1, read on the forward strand.
TTTAGTTAATGACCAAAAATTTAACTATATACTTCATTAAAATGTAGCACTAGCATTGACGTAATCCCAACATACATCTCAAAGCACCTAAGATGGCGAGTTGGTCAGAAAAGAAGAATTTCACAGGAGTCAGAGAATTTTTAGGAGAGTGAGAGAAAGTGAAATAAATGTTGACAAAGTTGGTCATATTTAAAGGACCTCTCTTTCGTGATGAGGAGGAGGAGCTGGCAAGTCTGCCATTGGTCTTTCTAGTCCAGTGCATAGCTTTTAACCATTGTGTGTATGTTATATTTCTGACTTCTCTGCTTTGCTAATGAAACAGCATAAGTAAGCAGACACACACATAACAGCACATTCACAAGCATAGAAAGAGAGAGAGAGAGAGATTGTGAGAAAGAGAGAAAGAGAAAGAAACCTTTGCTGCTGACGAGGTGATCCTAAAATGAAATTGGATTCCACTGAGCTGATTAATTTATGTTTCTGTTGGCTAACCTTAGATCTCCTGGTTTGAAGATCAATGTGTTAAGTAGTAGTATATGTGGATGAAGAAGTATTAATTTTCAGGGTTCCGATAAATTTATGAACTCAACTACTACTTCCTTCACTTCAGGTTTCAATTGGATTTGAGTGAAATATCGATACACTTAGGTCTGTCACTTTTGTTTCAGGTCAAACCAGCGAGAGATGGAAGTAGGATACTGGTTTGGAATGGATTTACTAGGGATTCAAATGGTAAGGGGTGGTTGAGGAAAGAGTAAGAAAGAGGGTGGGAATAGATGTAATCTAAACTGGTTCATCTATCCCTACTCCATAGGTCTCTTTATCCATCTTTAATCATCAAATGTGCCTAAGAATTGTTTGATGTCTTAGAATACATTTTGGACATAAATGTACTAAAGATGCAAATATTCCGAGCAGAATACAGTTCTTTAATTCAAAATCTTTATTCAGAGTCTTTTGATGGTGAGGTAGTGGTGCACTGCTTACCCACCTTATAGCATACTTAGTTTAAAAGTCTGCTGTTGAAATTTAAGGCCCTTTATTTGTCAGACATACTGAGGTAGATCTTTAAAAAGTACCCGCGCGCGTACTTTTGTTCGCGCAACCAGCGCGAACAAAAGTATGCCAGATTTTATAAGATACGCGCATCTTATAAAATCCAGGGTCAGCGCGCGCAAGGCTGCGCAAAATCGGCAGCCTTCGCACGCCGAGCCATGCAGCCTGCCTCCGTTCCCTCCGAGGCCGCTCCGAAATCGGAGCGCCTCGGAGGGAACTTTCCTTCCACGTCCTCCCACCTTCCCCTCCCTTCCCCTACCTAACCCACCCCCCGGCCCTACCAAAATTCCCCCCCCCCCACCTTTGTTGGGCAAGTTACACCTGCTTGAAGCAGGCGTAACTTGTGCGCGCCACCTTGCATCCCCCGGCCCGCCCCCGACCCGTCACCACGCCCCCGGACCCACCCCGGACCGCCCCCTGACCCCAGACACGCCCCCGGACATGCCCTCCTGCCCCTTTTATGAAACCCCGGGACTTACGCGCATCCCTGGGCTTTGCGCACGCCGGCAGCCTATGCAAAATAGGCGCGCCGGCACGCGAGTGCCCTGCGCGCATAAATCCGGGAGGATTTACGTGCGCAGGGCTTTTAAAATTTAGCCCACTGTATCTTAAAGAACTATTTGGTGCCTTACCTGTCATTGAGACACTTAATATCCTCTCAAGTGACCTTTTTTTACTGATCTGGCTTTGAAGACTGCCCATCTTGTGTGCACCAAGCAGCATGCTTTTTCTTATTATCTCCTCAGTTGTGGAACACCTTGCCTATTGAAGATAGGATGAGATGGGATATTTCCCAGTTTAAGAAAATCCCTAAAACATAGTTTTTAAAATAAGCCTTTGGAATATGATATTTGACCTAAATTTTAGGGATGTGCAGAGGGATGCCATATGTTGCATTCGGGATTTGTATTTGTCGGGGGGCAGATACGTTGCATTCAGCAAGGGGGCCCCTGATACGTTTATACGTTAATTATTATTCGTTTCCCAGCTAAAATTAAATTAACTACAACCCTCCACCCTCCTGACCCCCCCCCCAAGACTCCCTGGTGGTCCAGCGGAGGGTCCGGGAGCCATCTCCTGCACTCACACCCTCGGTTGCCGGTATCCAAAATGGCACTGATAGCCTTTGTCCTACTATGTCACAGGGGCTACCAGTGCCATTGGTCAACCCCTGTCACATGGTAGGAGCAATGGATGGCCGGCGCCATCTTGTGTTCCTACCATGTGACAGGGGCTGATCAATGGTACCAGTAGCCCCTGTGACATAGTAAAGGCAAAGGCTATCGGCGCCATTTTGATTACTGGCAGCCGATGGCCTGAGTGCAGGAGATTGCTCCTGGACCCCCGCTGGACCACCAGGGACTTTTGACAAGTCTTGGGGGACCCTCCTGACCCCCATAAGACTTGCCAAAAGTCCAGTGGGGGTCCAGGAGCAACCTCCTGTACTTGGGCCGTCGGTTGCCAGTATTCAAAATGGCGCCGATAGCCTTTGCCCTCACTATGTCACAGGGGCTACCAGTGCCATTGGTCAGCCCCTGTCACATGGTAGGAGCACAAGATGGCGCTGGCCATCCATTGCTCCTACCATGTGACAGGGGCTGACCAATGGCATCGGCGCCATTTTGAATACCAGCAGCCGAGGGTGTGAGTGCAGTAGATGGCTCCCAGACCCCTCGCTGGACCACCAGGGAGTTTTGGTAAGTCTTGGGGGGGTCAGGAGGTAGGGGGTTTGTTTAAATTGGCTCCTTTAGGTGGCCGAATAATTCGGCAAAGATTCATTGTATTTGTGGGGAATCATGATACGTTTCGCTTCCCCACGAATACAACGAATATGACCCTATATGTTACGGATTACCAATTTGTAGGGAATGAATGCACATCCCTACTAAATTTATATATCAATTTACGAAATGCAGTTCCCTCTAATGGTTGTGAAATCCACATGTGGGCTTGGTCTGGCAAATTTATATCTGCTGCAAGAAAATGTTTAATTCTGTTGACAGATAATTTCTAGGGTTTGTTGTATCTTTTGTACATTTTATTTTATTAACTTCATAGTTGTCACAAAAAATTTCCAGTCTCTGTAACAATTTTTTTGTTGAATTAGATAGATCAACTTTTCTACCTGCTGATCTTGAGATTAAGTGGGACCAATTTATCCCAACTTCAGGGGAAGAAATCTCACTTATTATAACATCCTTGAGCTTTTCCAGCTGTCCTCTGAATGCATGTGATACATAGGGGTTAAAGGCCTTAAGCGATAGAATTAGTATCCTGCTAGCTTCCTTAGTGAATGCATCCTTGCCAGAGGGCTCTTTGCTGCCATTTCTAGAACAAGCATCAGTTTACCCAACCCTGAAAAAACTTAATTTAGATTGTATGGGCCGAACATTCTTATTCCATTTGTTGCTAAAGTAATAGAGTCAGATGTTTATAGTCAAGTTAAGAATTTCCTGGGTTTAGGCCTAAATATGGTACTGAAACTTTGATGCTATCTAGTTTGATGTTATCCAACATGGCTTTGACTCAGGCACCAGCTATTTACTAGTGCTACTTGACATCTCCACAGCCTTTGACACCCTGAGTCAAAGTATTCAGTTATTCTAGTTATCTCAGTTTAGTATTTCAGGGAATGTTTTAAATTGCTTCGAATCCTATTGGTTTGGCCATGTCAACAAGTATGCTATGGCTTCCAGATTTCCTCCTGGTATGCACTGTCTACTGGTGTTCCACAGGTTTCAGTTCTTTCAACCATCCTATTTAATATTTATATTAGCTCTATCTGCAAACTTTTAGCTGGGGTTGGCCTATATTACAAGATGTATATGGATGACATACAGTTCTTTCCCATTACCTCAACACTGTCAGATGCATTTGCTGCTCTAACAATGTATTTGAATTCCATTAAATGTTGCTTGAAGCCTAATAAGTTGTCTTTAAACATATAAAAAACTGAGGTCATCATTCTAAGCAGATTCCTTCCATCAAACCCTTCAGCCAGTTTCCGATTTCATAACAATATCATTTCCATTGTGGACCAGGTTTGAAATCTGGGAGTCACGCTAAAGTCTCCTTTCATGCATAAATGAAATGTGTTGTGAAAAGGGCCTTCTTCAAATTGAGAATTTTCTACAAACTAAAACCCTACCTCAGTCTGTGAGATTTTAGAACAACCCTGCAAATCATTTATTCTGTCAAAACTTGATTATTACAATTCTATTTACCTCGCTCTTCCAATGTCAGCATTAAGAGGATCTTCCCCCCCCCCCCCCAACACATACTGGGGTGGATTTTGAAAGGGTTACGTGTGTATATTACGCGCGTAACCCCGAAAACCCGCTCCTGCGTGCACTGAGCCTATTTTGCATAGGCTTGGCGACATGCGCAAGCCCAGGGACGCACGTATGTCCCAGGGATTGAAAAAAGGGGCGGTGAGTGGGCGGTCCGGGGTGGGGTGGGGGCGTTGACAGAGGCCTCCAAAGGCCTGCTAGGCCAGGGAATCGTGCGCCAGCACTCGGCCAGCGCGCGCAACCTATGCCTGCCCAGAGGCAGGTGCAACTTAAATAATAAAGGTGGGGGGGGGATTCAGGTAGGGCTGAGGGGCGGGTTAGATAGGGGAAGGGAGGGGAATGTGTGGGGGGACGAAAGGAAAGTTCCCTCTGAGGTCGCTCTGAGGCTGCTCCGATTTCGGAGCGGCCTTGGAGGAACAGGGAAAGCCATCGGGGCTCCCCTACAGCTCGGCGTGCGCAAGGTGCACGTGTGCACCCCCTTGCACGCGCCGACCCCGGATTTGATAAAATGTGCGCGGCTGCGCGCACATGTTATAAAATCAGGCGTAGATTTGTGCGTGCCAGGTTGCGCACACAAATCTATGCCCGCGCGTAGGTTAGAAAATCTGGCCCATTATTCCTTTGGATTGCTGCACCCCAAATGCATGACTCTGCACTTGTTGGCATTGAATCCCAACTGCCAAACTTTCGATGACTACTCCAGAATGTGACATGACCAAGAAAACCTGGAGAAGTGGTCGAAGGTTTGGCAATTGGGATTCAATGCCAAGAAGTACAAAGTTATGCATTTGGGGTGCGGCAATCCAAAGGAGTTCTATGTGTTGTGGAGACAAAAGACTGATGTGCACAAACTGGCAGAAAGACCTTGGGGTAATAGGATGAACTGAAAGTGGCAAACAATGTGACAAGGCAGTAGCTAAGGCCAGAGGGATGCTGGGCTGCATTCAAAGAGGTATAACAGCAGCAAAAATGAGGTGATAATGCCACTGTACAGATCCTTGGTGAAGCTTCTCGTCGAATACTGTGTTCAGTTCTGGAGACCTCATCTCAAAAAGGATAAGGACAGAATGGAAGCAGTCCAGATGGAGGTGACCAAAATAGTATAGGGTCTATATGGAAAGCCATATGAGATGAGACTAAAGGCCCTTAATATGTATACCCAAAATTATCAAATAAAGCCCTCTGGAAAAGAAAAGAAACAGAGGAGATATGATACAGACCTTCAAATACCTGAAAGGAATTAATGATGTGTTTGCAAAACTAGGGGTCATGATATGAAAGTCCAAGTGGGAAGACTCAAAAACAATGTCAGCAATGGTGGTGAAGACAAGAACGATTATGGGATTCAAAAGTGTGTTGGACAAATACAAAGGATCACTACAGGCTAGAGAATGGAAATGAATAAATGGTGTAACTTTACCATTACACCTAAAGTTTACATTTCTGCTTGTGGGTAGCCTGCATTCAGTGGCAGTTATTACTAGTCTTACCAGAAGACTTGGGGACAGCCTTCAGAGAGTGGCAGATAGTACTTTTCTTAAAAATGATACTAATTTAAAAAAATGTAACAAAAAACTTGCTGGGCAGACTGGATGAACTATTTTGGTTTTTGTCTGCCATCATTTACTATGATACCATGTTACAAATAATTCTGAATTCCACCATGCGAATATTGACTGGCACTACTTGTAATAAGCATATTACACCTGTTCTACAGTCCCTCCGCTGGCTTCCTGTCCATGAGAGAATACAATTTAAAGTCTTAACCTTGATTCACAAGGCATTCCTTACTTTTTATCTGGCTTCTTGAGCCCCTTATACTGAGCACTGTAATTAGAGGCAAATGATATTTAACATTTCCAACTGGCCTATCTTTAAGGGTCATTCATCAAAATGTGTTATGGCGTTAATGCATGCGTTAACGCCATAACGTTTGCATTGAGAACAATAACGCATGGTGTGAATGCAAATTTTTTGGAGGGGCAGGATCAGGGAGGAGTTTGGGTGGGATTTAGTAAAATGAGGGGCAATATTGCACGATGTATTAGCATCAGGGATGTGCAGAGCAAAATTTTATGTTCATATTTCTTATGTCCGAAAGGGGGTCCCACTTGCGGCCAATATGGACATAAAAAAAATCCAATGAGTTGGGTATATGTACATATGTGCAAAAAAAAAATTTAAACCCCCTCACCCTCCTTAATCCCCCCCCCAGACTTACCACAACTCCCTGGTGATCGAGCGAGGAATGAGGACGTCATTTCTGCAATCCTTGGCGAGAAGCATGTGACGTCGGCGGCACGTCGAGTGACGCCGGCGTCATGTGATTCCCGGCGAGTTCTTTTTGGGCCGAACGAGCCGTCCGGCGCGAACTCGCCGGGAATCACGTGACGCCGGCGTCACTCGACGTGCCGCCGACGTCACATGCTTCTCGCCAAGGATTGCAGAAATGGCGTCCTCACTCCTCGCTCCATCACCAGGGAGTTGTGGTAAGTCGGGGGGGGGGGGGGGGGGGGGATTAAGGAGGGTGAGGGGGTTTATATTTTTATTTTGGCTCAACAATCGCGATTTCCCACATATCCAACATATCTATGTTGGATATGTGGGAAATCCGATCGTTTATGTCGAATCAATTTTTTAAGTTAAAAAAAAATATGAGTAGCGTTTTACTAATGCGGTCAATCCGAATGCACACCCCTAATTAGCATTACACATGCTATTGCACGGTTTTAACACTGGAAATAACTACACCCTTTTTCCTGCTGTTAGGCTTTGTGATATGAATGAAATGGCCATAACTCAATTTGCAATACATTTTTTGAATTATATTTCGGCTATTTCTGGGCTTGGGAAGGGAGAGGGGAGAAGGGAGGAGGGAGAGTCAAGTGGAGTAGAGAGAGACAGAGATAGAGAGCCTCTGGGGAGGGCCTCATAGTGTGCAACTATTTATATCTCTATAGGAGGGCCATCTAATAAGTCAAGGTGATGTGCTGGAGGTGGTTTAGGGTTTAGGGGCCAGTTTTACATGTAGAATGAGAAGTACGAACAGCACAGTACACCTTGGTGAAGCCATCAAGCTAGGGTGAGAGAACATAGTAGAAATTTCATTTTTGTGAGACTTTCCTCAGTCCAAATGATGTCAAATCTTCACCAAGGTGTACTGTGCCCCTAAACCCTTGACCTATTAGATGACCCTCCTATAGAGATATAAATACTTCACTACTATGAGGGCCTTGTAGGTAGTCTCTCTCTCTTTCTCTCTCTCTGCAAAAATAGGGATGGGTGCAATAAGATGAATCTAGGGGTTTGTTTTATGTTTATTTTATATTTTCTGATGTTAGCCATCTAGAAGAAAGGATAGCACATTTTATAAATATTTTAATAAATTAGTGGAACTTGGACCCATTTTAGGGCTCTAAGTTCTAATTTTGATAAAGGTAGCTTTATGGTTTACTATTCCAATTTTATGTATATATTGTATAATGTGTTTGGTTGGTTCTTTCAACCATTTAAAATTTGTATATTGTATATTTATATTTGTAACTATGACGATGTGTTTGCTGCTATTAATATGTAGATACCGTGCTTAGAAATTATTTTTCAAACCAAAAAGACTGAAAATCATGTTTGAAAAACTCTAAACAGTCAACAAATGTATCCCACAGTGTAAACCACTCTCACAAATCTTATAGTGCTTGATATTATTTGGTATGTTGGATCCTAATACATTGGGAGTCACTTGATAAAATTTTCATAAGACTCTTAAAGGATAAATGGTCTTTCAAATTATATTTTGATTTTTTTGTGCTAGTATATGTGAAATAAACTTAGTGCTTATAAGAAACAAAAACAACTTAGCTGCTAGTCCCGAAACAGTGCCATGGACACTTTCAACTTGGGGCGTGTTTGGAGGGCTGGGGTGGGTTTGGGGGGGGGGGGGGTGTGGTTTTACGTACACAGTCATAGGAATTAACTGCAAATTTGATGTGACTGATGAATTTCTATCATTTGAATCAAGGAAAGGTACCAACAAGAGGAGCTGATTACTGGAAAGCAGTAGCAGCTCAAAAATAAAACTACCTAGTTACCCATCTTACTGAATTTTGTTTTAAATTAAATTCTTCTGTATCAAATCTGTGGTAAAGTTATAATGCTGTGCCTGTGGAGTCTAAAGCCTGTATAGATTGCATTGTCCTCTGGAGTTCACTCCTGGGGCTGCTGGGTAAGGTATACAGGGATCCTACCTGTCCTCCTCTTCTGCTAAAATCACCACACCCATGGAACCCTTCTTCTCAAGTCACTACATTGGCTCGGTATCTGTTTCTGCATAGAGTCAAAGCTCTTCTTTTCTACAAAAGCTTTTACTCTGCAGCTCTTCAATACTTTTACTCTCTTCTCTCCCTATATCTCTCTTCATGAACTCTGCTCCTATCTATGCCCTTCTCTTCCACTACCAATTCCTGACTCTGTGCTTTCCAGCTGGCTGCACAGTATGCTTGGAATAGACTTCCTGAGTTGGTGCATAATGCTCCCTCTCCTGCCTTATTTAAATCCAGTCAAAAAACCCACCTTTCTGAGGCTGCTTTTAAATCTTAACCCCCAATTATCCTGCATACAGCCTTATTGATTTTAACATTTTCTTAAATTAAATACCCAAAGTCTATTTCATTCTGTACATTTGTCTTGATTAGATTGTATGCTCTCTTATATGTTTTTGTACAGCACTCTGTGTCTGTACAGAGAGTAGTGCTATAGAAATGACAAGTAGCAGTAGTAATTGACTGGCTGGTTGGCTGGGAGGATCTGAGGCTGGAGGTTGTCTGGAGGAGGTGTTGTACAAGACAGGAAGCTGACTTGGTCTTGGTTGGAGGCTGACTGGGGGTGGTTGAGGCTTACTGTCTGTAGGAGGAGTCAGGCTGGGATTGGCTGGCTGACTGCTATGCACAGGAGAAGGAGAGAAAGTCAGGGAATACTGGTTCTGGGCAAAGTGATGGTGCTGAGCACTGGGACTGGACACAGATACTGGAGCTGGACTGTGGGAAGCAAAGCATTAAGGGAAGGGATGCGAGGTGTTATATTGGGGCCATTAATCCCTGTTGTTCTTGTGGGTAGTGGGGGTGGATATCATGTAACAAAACACCCCAAATTCTCCACAAAACAATGCCAGGAGCTTGGCAGCTCCAACATAATACTTCACAAGAATGATGATATGGGGGGGGGGGGGGGGGGCTTTGCTTAAGCATAGGAGGAAATGCATTTTTGTTTATGGTTTTCTGGTATTATATTGCATACAGAATCTAGCTTCTTGAGTTTCATTTCAGGTTTTTCTGCATCTTTGCAACTTGTGGTCAACTATTCTGTATTTGGTGAAGATCTTTCTGTGTTCTGCAGATGTGACTGAACTGAGGTATTCTGCCAGTGTATAGGAAATCTGTTGCAGTCTTGGTCATTATGTTTTCCCAACAACAGCTGTATTGGAGTTGTAAATCCTGGCATAATATTTGCAGTGCTGCCTTTTCATAGGGAGGGATTTTGTTGTTTGAGTCCTGTGAGTTAGTATTGCTATGGTATGGCAGGTCCTTAGTGCTGTTTTGTTTTTTCCAGGATTTTGTATTATTTCATAATGTACCTGGTAGTGGAGGAAGATGAAATCAGAATGTGAATATTTTTTCTATGGTGTTGAAAGCACTAGATGCACTCATTCTATTACACCCATCACATTTAGTAGGCATATGATGTTACAGAAATTCCTTCTTCTGTTTGGGATATTGAATAAACTTCCTAACTCATGGGCTTGCAGCACATGGTGGAAATAACTGGAAAAAAATAAAGCTTTACTCCTTTCCACCAACTGCAGCCAGTGTGATTTGAAAAGCCCCAGAAGCAAGATAATACAATGAACTCAACAATTTGAAAAGCTGAAATACAGTGTGAGACTGGACTGTCTTCGACTTAATGTTGAGTTTTAATTCCTCATATAGGGCCCTAATGGCCCTTGAGCTCAAGTGGTACATGCAGATCACTCTGTCAGTCATGTAAGGTGGTCTTAGCCCTAAAGAAGTTTGGCCACAGTTGACTCCTTGCTCTCCTCTGCTGTTGGTGCCCTCCTTCTGTACAAGAGTCTGTCTGGCCACCTCCTCTCCTTTCCCTTATCCTCTTCTTTATCCTCTCCCTCTCTCTCTCTCTTTTTCTTTCTCTGCCCCTAACTCCTCCTTGTCATGATCCACTATGCTGGTGGGAGGAGCAATCAGATAGGGGTGTCAATCAGATGTATTCCATAGGTGGACTTAGCAATCTGTTGTTATAGACTGCCGGAGATAGTAGTAAGTGGATTTTTGGGCCGGTGGCAGATGACCACGCCCCCAGGGGAAGATCCCGAGAGGGACCACCGGCTAGGCTTAGAGTATGGAGACAGACACACACTAGTTCTTTTATTAAACAGATCTTGAAACCACCAGAGGTGGCAGTAGTGAGCTGAAGTGCCCGGTAGGGCTGAAGTCCCTCAAATACTGTAACAGCAATCCCTGGATGGTTGAGCTGTTGAGAAACTGTAGATAGTGAGTAGGCAGGGTATGCTCATGAACAGAACTAGATGACAACACTCACAAATTGGTCTCAGGGAGCTCAGGAGCTGGAAAGGACAGGCCCTCGAGGAGCGAGCACCTGGTTCCAGGGAGAGCTCTGAGAGAGCAATGGTAACTCACAATGATGTAGATAATGATGACTTCCAGGCAGAAATTCCTTTTGAAATTCTACCATTGTTGCTTCTGTTTGGGATATTGAATAAAAGCTTGCAGCACATGGTGAAAATAATTGGAAAAAAAAAAGCTTTACTCCTTTCCACCAACTGCAGCCAATGTGATTTGAAAAGTCCGTAGATAGTCAGGAACGAGGGCCCTCGAGGAGCGAGTACCGGTTCCTGTCTGTAACCTGAAAGGCAAAGAGAGAGAGCGAGGCCCCCGAGGAGCGGGTACCTCTGGTAAGTCCGAGGAGGCAGAGTAGCTTAGGCAGGGAACCCAATCTGAACCTTAGCCCTTGCTAACTCAACTAGTAGCGATATCAGAGACCTTTAAATATCGGAAGCAGATGACATCATCTCAGGAGGACGCCCCTGAGGTTCACGCCCTTGCTGGTACTTCACTCAGAGCGCGCGCGCACGCCCTAGGCTTCAGTCAACATGGCTGATATGGTGCAGGCAACATGGCGCAGGCAACATGGCACACCCTAGGCTTCAGGCAACATGCGGAAATGGCGCAGGCAACATGGTGCAGGCAACATGGCGCAGATAGTCAGGAACGAGGGCCCTCGAGGAGCGAGTACCAGTTCCTATCTGTAACCTGAAAGGCAAAGAGAGAAAGCGAGGCCCCCGAGGAGCGGGTACTTCTGGTAAGTCTGAGGAGGCAGAGTAGCTTAGGCAGGGAACCCAATCTGAGCCTTAGCCCTTGCTAACTCAACTAGTAGCAATATCAGAGACCTTTAAATATCGGAAGCGGATGATGTCATCTCAGGGGGATGCCTCTGAGGTTCGCGCCCTTGCTGGTACTTCACTCGGAGCGCGCGCGCGCACCCTAGGCTTCAGGTAACATGGCGGATCTGCAGCGTTGAGCTGGCCTAGGGACACCGGAGAGAGATGGCAGGGAGATGCTGCGGCAGCCAGCCGTCCTTCATACCTGGAGGGAGTCACCACAGAGGTAAAGAGGGTGGAGTGAAGATGTCGGGCAGCGATGGTTGCAACAGTACCCCCCTTCAAAGGGCGATCTCTTCGGGTACCAGGCTTAGGTTTTGAAGGATGCGCGAGGTGGAATTGATGAAGCATCTCTTTATCCAAGATATTGATCTGAGGCTCCCAAGAGATTATGTCGGGGCCGAAACCCTCCCATATCAGAAGGTATTCAAAAGTCTTGCCTCTTTTATGAACATCTAGAATCTCTTTGATGTTAATCTCTAAGTCAACTTCTGCATCGATGACAGGTGGATCTTGAGTTCTGGAAAAAGTTTGTTTGTAGATATCAGCAGCAATGGAATGAGCTGCTGTGGACATCACTGAAGGATTCAGTGGAAGTGGCGGTGATAAGGAACGTCTAGAAAACACTTCAATTGGTGATTCTCCAGTAGATGTTGCTGGATGAGAGTTGATGGCATCGCCAGCGGATGCAAACTGGCTGGTTGCCTAGAGTATCTTCTTTAGGTCAATTATGTGCTGTGGCTCATCAGGCACATCTTCCGAATGGAAAGAGTGTGACAGAGATACTCTAAATTTATGATCCGTGAATACGGATTTTGATGTTGAACGCCTTCGAGCCAAGGTGAACGTTGAAAGCATTATGAATATCAGCAGCAATGGATAAAGCTTCTGGGGACGTCATAGAGATCTTCAGTGGAAGTGGTGATGTTGAGAAATGTCCAAAACCCACTTCAAATTATAATGCAATAATGGATCTTCACATTTGACAAAAGAACTCCTCAGGTCTTCCGCTAGACATCTGAGAATGAAGTTGCCTCCTGCCCCTGAATCCACCAAGGCAGGAGTCTGAACCGTAACTGGTCCATAGGTTAAGGAGACTGGGAGAGATAGAGGAGGAGAGGACGCGGTAAGGCCTAAGAACAGTCCTCCTGCAGGACTTAGGCCCATCCGTTTATCGGGAAAATGGAACATGTAGAGATATCATGGCTGGACTGACCACAGTACATGCATAGGCCGTGCTTCTTCCGAAATCTTCTCTCCTTGGAGGTCAAGTGTCCATGACCAAGTTGCATCGGTTCATCTGTATCAGCAACAGAAGTTGCTAGAACCATCCGAGGTGCATTGGTAGCACTAGCCTGTTTCAACCCTGGTAACACCTTAGGCCGGAGTTCCTTCACCTTGTCCCAGAGTCGATGATCAATCCAAGTAGCCAAGGCTACTAATTTGTCCAGCGAGTCAGGTGTCTGGTGAGCGGCCAGCTCGTCCTTCAAACGGGTATCCAGGCCTCTGCAGAAAAGTGTCTTGAGACATTTGGGGTTCCAGCGGAGTACTGCCTCAAGAGTCTTGAATTCTATGGTGAATTCAGCCAATGATCTAATGCCCTGCTTCAAGTCCACTAAAGCAGAACCGGCAACAGAAGTTTGCACAGGGTCATCAAAAACGGATTTAAACAAGTCCATAAATCCTTCCATGTCCTGCAAAATGGGGTCCTTGCGTTCCCACAATGTGGATGCCCATGACAGAGCTCTACCATCCAAGTATGAAAGGATGTAGGTGGTCTTAGAGAGTGCCATAGGAAATAAAGATGGTTGTAAAGTAAAGTGCATGCAGCACTGGTTCAAAAAGCCCCGGATCTTCTGGATTTCTCCGGAAAACAATTGGAGCTGCCAGTGGTATAGCAGTCTTCCAAGTTACCTCCTGTAACTGACCTTCATGGTTGGAAGCTGTGCCTTGAACCTTCTGTGTGTGTAGCTGATGAAATGCTGCAGTAAGTTTCTCCAAGGCATCTTGCTGCTCCGTGATGTGCAGGGCAAGGCCCGGTATGACCTGCAAGGCAGAGAGTTGTGCCGGATCCATGGAGGTACGCTGGGTCCTGGAGTAATCCCGGGTCCTGGAGTTAAGCCAGATCCACGGAGTTAGCAATCTGTCTTAATCCGCTATGCTGGTGGGAGGAGCAATCAGATAGGGGTGTCAATCAGATGTATTCCGTAGGCGGATTTAGCAATCTGTTATTATAGACTGCTGGAGATAGTAGTAAGTGGATCCTTGGGCCAGTGGCAGATGACCATGCCCCCAGGGGAAGATCCTGAGAGGGACCACCGGCTAGGCTTAGAGTATGGAGACAGACACACATTAGTTCTTTTATTAAACTGGTCTTGAAACCACCAGATGTGGCAGTAGTGAGCTGAAGTGCCCGGTAGGGCTGAAGTCCCTCAGATACTGTAACAGCGATCCCTGGATGGCTGAGCTGTTGAGAAACTGTAGATAGTGAGTAGGCAGGGTATGGAGAGTTCATGAACAGAACTAGATGCAACACTCACAAATTGGTCTCAGGATGCTTAGGAGCTGTAAAGGATAGGTCCTCGAGGAGTGAGTACCTGGTTCCAGGGAAAGCTCTGAGAGAGCTAACGTATTTATGTCTGGTCCGAGGTAGGTGTTACATTTTATGTGTTAGTGAGCATGGGGTAAATAGTATGTAGCAAAAGCATATCACATTATTTAGTGTGTCCACTAAGACCTAATAAAGCATCTGCAGTACTTCATTTACGCTCACTAATTTTGGCACATACACACTAATTTCTTCTTGGAGTGATTTAGTATGCATGTTAGGGCTTTTGTGCATAGCAAGCTATTGCACATTTGGGCTTAATGGACTAAGTCAGTTTCAATGCATAGACTTCTATATGTTTCTTTCTGCTACATTATAAATGAGCTAATAATCATAATATTTCAATTTATCATAAGTTATACAGAGAAGTTTGACCTCTTCTGCATATATCAACAATTGTACATGAGCCTAAATGTAAAACGTACTTTTAGATTTCTTTTATGTGGAATACTCAATATATTCTAACATTCTATATGTGTAGTAGTAGATAAGGCATGCCATATTAACAAGAAAACATGATTACTTATTATTAAAGTGAGTGATTCTAAAAGAAAATTGCTTTCTGTGTTTGGTGCAAGTCTTCAAAAGTGTACGTGGCAAGCAGTAATACTTTATCAAATGAAAATGTTATTTTTAAGCCATAACATAGTAACATAGTAAATGATGGCAGAAAAAGACCCAAGTAGTCCATCCAGTCCTAGCTTATCAAGTTTTTTAGGGTAGTACCTGCTGCTCCATTCAGGTTATCCCATGTAGAAATGCTACACCTAAAATTAGCCCAAGTTACCCCTTCTCGTCATTTCCATACTCTGGCCACTAGGGGCCCTCCTTGTTTATCCCAAGCCCTTCTGAATTCCATTACCATTCTTGTCTTCACTACCTCTTCCGGGTGGGTATTCCATGCATCCACCACCTTTTCTATGAAGAAATATTTCCTGATGTTGTTCCTGAGTCTACCTCCTTGGAATTTCATTTCATTAAAAGGTTTGATTCTTGTACATCATTAATACCTTTCAGGTATTTAAAAGTCTATATCATTCCAAGCAACAGCAGCATACCTTACAGCAGATTCATTTTGTATCAACAGGTGAGCATGGATCAATTAGAGTTAGTATACATGAAAAGTTCCTTTTGCTATGGTTATTTCATGTAAACTTGTAGGCCCCCTAGAGGAGAAAATTCTCCATCAGTAATAAAGTAAACCTGTTTGCACATAAATATGTAACAAAATGATTTTAGACTTCTTTTCCATCCAATTTATTCTCTATTTCTTCCCAGGATAGTGATAACCTTTGGTGGGATGCCTTTGCAACTGAATTTTTTGAAGATGATGCAACACTAACCCTTTCCTTTTGCTTGGAAGATGGACCAAAGCGATACAGTAAGAGAGACATTTTGCTACATATAGTATAACATAATGTCATATATATTATTCTTTTCATTGCATATGTAATAATTATCCAACATCTTGGAAAGTTTAGAGTGCTTAATTGACTATATGATCTAGTACTTCACATAATTCTGATCCTATGTATTGAAAAAGCAATATATTATTCCAGTGCATTCTGAGGAGACATCAATATAAGTACTATGGCTGCTATTATTTTTGTTACTTGTATTATTAGCCCTTTTATAAATTAAATTCAAAAACACCTACAGTTTAAAGTTAGTTACTACATTATAATGCATAACAGGTGTTGTGGAAAATATCTGACAACCTAAGACAGTGGTATTCACTCCCAGTCCTCAAGGCCACCAACAGGTCAGGTTTTCAGGATATCCATAATAAATATGCATGAGATAGATCTACATGCACACTACCTCCATTGTATGCAAATCTATCTCATACAAGACCCTCAAAGTCTGGGAGTGAATACCACTGATCTAAGAGATCAAAAGAAATTATTATATGAAGTTTGGAGAATTGTTAATCTTTGATTCATGGCTCTCCCATTTAACCAGACAACAGAGCTGTCTTATACCATGAGAGACATCTTAGAAAGCACTGACCTTATGCAAAGAGCAAATACTCTCTTCATATTCTATATCTTGTTTGGAAAATTAATAATATGGGTACCATGTATAATAGAGCAGTAAATGTTGCAATTAATATAGTAAAATGTTTTGAACATTGTATGTTCTGGAACTCTGGTTCACAAAGATGACTTGGTTTTTCAAGACCTAAGAACTGGAAAGATTAATTTAGATCTTTTTCTTGTTAGACAGATATTTTTATTTGCAGTTTCTATATAGAAATATATATTAAAGTACAAAAATCCGATCAATTATTGTATGTGTTTACCTGATAAATGGTAACTTGTCTAATGCAAAAACAACAAAAAACCCAAACAAACAAAGCAGCTGGAATGAGTGCATGCTCTAGGGCGAATGCTGACAGAATTACAGTCAGTTGCTTTTTAAACTAGTGATAACTCTGTAAAGGTCTTTAAGTTACAGCTTTAGTACCATCTATTACAGCTGATCTGTCCTGATTAGATTCAGTCAACTTGTCAAAGATCTGATCTGTACATCAATACAAAATACAATTAATGTCCAGTTAGATCAGCAGCAGCAGTGTTTCTAGAAAAGAGTGCTGTCTATTTAAGAAAATGTTAAGCGATAAAATATTTGTGTTACAAAGTTGTATACAAATAAATAGTGGTTTTTGGCCCAAGTTGAACAGAGGATAGTTCACAATTATCGTAACTATTGTTAGAAGATCACATTTACCAAGTTTAAAACTATAGAGAGGGGAAGGATTTTATTTTGCTTTCATATATATTCTTTAAATTATGCTTATATCACTGAAACGAGCTGGCCTGCAGTGTCACCATCATGGGCCCTTTTCATGGTTAGCATTGACATAATCATCTCTCTGTGTTACAAGGACACAAGAAGAAGAAGAAGATCAAAGCATATTCCTACCATTGCTAGCAATAACTGTATATTTACTCTAATGTTCCTGAACTGATTTTCATACTAGCTTTATTTACACTATTTTTAATGATGCGTAATCTAAGATATTAAAATGTCTTAGTTCCTACACAATACAATTAAATTGAAAGTGTTTTAGTTACTGTACCTAGGCTGAACCTTGTACTCTTTTTGCTGCTGCTAATCCATATCACATATACGGGCGGATTTTCAAAGCCCTGCTCGCGTAAATCTGCCCAGATTTACGCGAGCAGGGCCTTGCGCACCAGCGCGCCTATTTTCCATAGGCCGCCGGCACGCGCAGAACCCCGGGACGCGCGTAGGTCCCGGGGTTTTTGGAAGGGGGCGTGTCGGGGGCGGGGCCGAACGACGCGGCGTTTTGGGGGTGGGGCGAGGCATTTCGGGGACGGGACCGGGGGCGCGGCCCCACCCCTGACACACCCCCTTCCAAAAACCCCGGGACCTACGCGCGTCCCAGGGTTCTGCTCGCGCCAGCGGCCTATGGAAAATAGGCGCGCCGGCACGCAAGGCCCTGCTCGCGTAAATCCGGGCGGATTTACGCGAGCAGGGCTTTTAAAATCCGCCCCTTATTGTTTTTATATACCGACATTCGATCTCAATTGAGATATCACACCAGTTTACATTCAGGTACTGTAGGTATTTCTCTATCCCCAGAGGGCTTACAATCTAAGTTTTTGTACCTGAGGCATAGCTCCCTCTCTCATTGGCTCCTAAACCAATTGCTCCATGAAACAGTTGTTTATTCCATCCAGGAATGTTATGTCTCTAGCATGTCCTGATGTTACATTTACCCAATCAATATTGAATTAATTGAAATCTCCCATTATTGCTGCACTGCCAAATTGGTTAGCTTCCCTGATCTCTCTTAGCATTTCATCATATGTCTGATCATTTTGGCCAGGTGGAAGATAGTATACTCCAATCACTTTACTCGTACCCAACACACCTGGGATTTCTACCCATATAGATTTTACTGAGCATTTAATCTCTTGTATGATCTTTATCCTGTTGGACTCTATACCCTCCTGGAGATAAAGTGCTACACCCCCACCAAGTTGATCTTCCCTATCATTGTGGTATAATTTGTACCCTGATATAGCACTGTCCCATTGTTTATCCTCCTTCCATCGGGTCTTAAGTTGCCAATTATGTCTATCTCATCATTCGCTGCTATACATCTCCCACCTTACTTCTTAGACTTCTGGCATTGGCATACAGGCATTTCAAAGTGTGTTCAGGAAGGAGGTAATTGGGGCCCAGGGTGGGCGCTCCCCAGCAGTTTTATACAGGTTGAGGGCTTTGGCGCTGAGTCTGGCTTGGGCCTAGGCCTCAGCGCTGGCCCCAGGCTGGTTTTTAGCCAGTAAGGGCCATCATGGACTATGGGAGACACTTCTTTTTTTAAATCAATTCTTTTTCTTTCTTTAATGGTTTTTTTTTCAGTTTTGCAAATAAACCAAACTAAAAAAAAACCAAACCCATTAAACACACTGAATAAAACAAAAAAATAATCCCTGAAATGAAAAAACTAACCAAACTGAAAATTTTGAAGCTGCACATCTTTTATGTCAATTACTCTTATTATTGCAATGATTTCAAAAACAACATTTTAATTCATTTCAGTATGTTGGCATGAGGGATGCCATCTGGCTCTATTTGTGGCAGGACAGGTTGATCCAGCCCTAGTTTTACCTCAATACAGTTACAGACTTGCTCTTGAGCAAAACAGAACTTCATGTATATATATGCTATGTAGTAAAAGCAGAACAGAATCAACCCATTCGGGAAAAAAAATGTTTATTTATATGCAGCAATTGGCAAGCCCAGATGGCTTTCACCCATCACACATTCCTGTTCCCCCTTCTCTGTGAGTAATACTTCAAAGAAGTAATGTTATGATAAGGCTTACTGTATATAGTTACCATTTGAGGGGCTAATTTTCAGAGCCATTTGCATACATAAAACCCAGTTTTATGTGCATAAATGGCTGTTCTAAAATTGAACCAACAAAAAAGGAAAAAACAAAAGACACCATTCTTGTGCTCAGCAACACTCAAACTCCTTTATCATAATCCTTAGAGAAAAAAACTTTTAAGAAAAACAATTTTCTTTTTAGTATCTTAACCGCATCAGCAAGCCTGACGACGTGCAACCCCACAGCTTTTAAAGGGAAGCCGTCCGGTCTTCTAATCATTTGCGGTCTGAGTCCATTTAACTGTGCTAGACTCGTGAACAATTTTTAAATTTTCAATTTCCAATTTTTATGTATATTTTCTCAACTCTCTGTAGATCCCACAGACAGAAAGGTATCAGCTCGACACCCGGCCGATGTTTCGCTATGCTTCATCAGGAGCTATCGATGTTAAACCTTTCCCGCCATTTTTTTAAAGGGAACCCATCTTCAAACATTATCCTCACTTGTATTCAATGTTTACTTCCCAACATCCTGCATAAAAAATAGTTCAATGAATATCTATTTCAACCAAGTAATGACTTATCTGGTATTGGTAGGGCTCAGGCCGCAAATGATCAGAAGACCGGACGGCTTCCCTTTAAAAGCTGTGGGGTTGCACGTCATCAGGCTTGCTGATGCGGTTAAGATACTAAAAAGAAAATTGTTTTTCTTAAAAGTTTTTTTCTCTAAGGATTATGATAAAAGATTTTGAGTGTTGCTGAGCACAAGAAGGGTGTCTTTTGTTTTTTTCCTTTTTTTGTTGGTGCAATTGAACTGTATGGAAGAATATTAAGCTCTTTAATTTTTCTGTTCTAAAATTGACACAGGCTCTGTGTGCATAAAAGTACATGCATGACTGGTTTCACGTGTACACGCCACAAAGCGGTGTTCCTGGGGGCAGAGTTGGAGAGGTGGGGGTTAGCACTTACAAGCATACCTTTTGAATTTGAAACTATACGTACAAAAGTTATCCTGCGCAAGTTTCAGCCTAGAAAAAGTAGGTTGAACTTTTTGTGAGGTCATGTGTGCACACGCTCGCGCCAGTTAGCTGAAGCTTTTCAAAAGGAGCTTAACTTATGTGCATTGAGTCCACTTTGGAAATCTTTGAAGTCTGTGTGCATAGTGTACCGGAAACTTTACTGCTGTGCCTGCAGTTGGAAAATTACCCTCGGGATTAACAGTTTTGGCTCTACGGTACATAATTTCTTACAGCCGCAGAGCAATCATTTTGAGTTTAATAATGACCTCTGGACTTTCATTCCAGCCTGGTGCAATTCCTTTGTGTTCTAGCGATGATTTGCTTAGTCTCCAAAGTGAGGAAACAAGGTGCGACTGCTAGGAAACGATGCATGCTAAAGTAGTTTCCCAGCTTCGATTAATGCAATGACAGTAACTGTGCACAGAGCCATCATATGGTAGAAAAAGTGAGAGAGAAGGAACAGCAAACAAAGGTGGCTCCCACAAACGAAGAATGTAGAAGACCTCATGGTGTCAGAACCCTCAGATATTTTGGTACCAGGGCAAAACTTTAAAAAGGCATTTGTAGAGTTCTCTATTTTTACAGCTAAAACTCTGGTTGATATATTTTTGATCTGGTAAATAGTTGAAACTTAGCATATTTATAAATTCAGCAACCAAAGAAGGCATGTCCAGTTCTTTTTAAATTAATTGTGTTTCTCTTTTGTAGTCTAATGCATTGCTAATAGCATTTTCAGTAAATTCAAGAATTGTTTCTATTTACTGTTAATGCTTTTTATAAGTTACCTAGATTATTGTATTTGATTGTATTTTTTTTTTTATAAAAACAACATTTGTTGATAAATACTTTTAAAAAACAATTTCAATTAGACATTTGTATATGTGGAATAACACATTGAGTAGTTGTAAAGATGTATATACACGTCATGAGAGAAGGCAATCTGCATCATATTGGACACGTGTTGTGTGTATACATATTTGTGATCACATCTTGTCCTGGTTTTTTTTTTACCCTAATTAATATTCATTGCACACGATGAAAGAACTGTTTCTAGATTTGAAATCCAACCATGGGATTCTAGGAGAGTTCTAATATTTCTGAAGTTCTGATAGTACTGAATCCCCATAGAGCACGTTATAGTGACCCACACCTGAAGAAGGAAATATCCAACCAGTGCCACCAATTTTCACTTGCAGCAGAATCCAGGGAAAAACTGTCAGCTGGCTACACTCAACTGTTGCTGTTGCTCCAGTCCACCCTCAGGCCCATGCTGACTTCCATCCCCTGTAGCTACGTGGGACTGCTGCTGTCTCAGATCAGCCACCATTGTTTTCAGGCTTGATTCTCTTTCTTCCCACCATTGCTCAGACCCAGTTTGGCTTCCCTTCTGCTCCTACTGCCAGGGCCGGTGTTAGATATTTTGCTGCCCTTTGCGAACAATTATTGTGCTGCCCCCCCTCACCCCACCACCACACTTCATCCATTCTCTGTCTCGGGCCTGCCAAAAAAAAGCCCAGCTCTTTGCAGCAACCTAAACTTTAAAAACTGTCACCCTGCACCTTCCGGGTCTTCACCTCCTCCCCCGGAACCTTAGTTGGTGCAAGACTATTAGGTGCCCTAAGCAAATCGTATACCCTTGCACCCCCCCGCCTCCTGCTCGCTCCATATACACGGTTAAAAATTATGCATTTATAATAGATTTTGCATGAAAAAGAATTGCCAAAGTACAGTCTTCTGAGGTAAAAAAAAATATCATACGTATTTGCATGCACTTCTTGGGTACCAACCAGAAAACCCTACAAAAAAAATAAATCATTTGGAACCATATGGCATAAGGGCTACTGTAATGTGTGTTAGGTGTGGGTTTGACCCTCAGAAAGCCATGAGTAAATTACAATTACAATATAATAAACCTGCCACACCACAACAGCATTAACTGCCAGCACTTTAAAAAGTAACAACCCTACACCAGGCCCTAAATCACCAATACACCTCCTGCTGCTATAGATTCACCAAGCTGCTATAGATTCCTACACGCTAGCAGAATACTCCTGCACATCACACATGCAGAACCCAGGCAGACCCTCACCAAATACAGGAAAAAGAAACCATAAAATATAAATAGAAACACAGGCAAAAACTGAACAGGAAAACTGCAACAAATGAGACTCTATGCAGTGCAACAATGGAAAAACAGAAATCACCAATTTTCAGCCATTAAACATTAAAATAAAGAAATATAATAAATACATTAATCATAATAGCATAAACATACCAATAAAAAGAATATTTCAAAACAGCTGGTGAATGGAAGATCCAATAATTAAAAACTCAAACAATTTGTTTTAAATTTCTCAAACACCAATAAAATATTTCAAAACAGCAGACACAATCAAACAGCATCCAAAAATTAAAACTAATAAGGATAAAATAATTCACACTCTCCATATCTGGAAATGTTTGATTTCTAGTCACTCAGATTTTCGTGGATTAGTGAGAGAGAAATGCATACACTTTCTCCTCTCTCTCATAGATATATATCTATACATACACATGCTCTCTCCCTCATACATGCACATGTTCCCTCTTACATACACACGCTCACATGCATATGCTTCCTCTCTCTCACACACATTCTCACTCACACACATGCTCACTGATGCTCCCTTCTACATAGACATGTTCACATACTCACAAACATGTTCCCTCTTACATACACATAAACACACACAAGATCCCTCTCTTTCTCACATATACGTGCTCAGACACACACATGCTCACAAATGCCCACATGCTCAGACTCAAGAAGAGAACACCCTATGCTTCAATACCTCAACCTTTCCTGATATAAACTGAAGAATTTATTGCTCAAAAAGAACTTACTGTTTAGACCTCTTATTCCATCATCCATAGAGCTTGCATCTCAGTGCTCTTTCTCTCTCACACATACACACATGTTCCCTCTTTCACACACATGCCTCCTCTCACATGCACATGCTTAGACACCCACACAATTTCCACTTATGCTCAGACACCCACTCCCACACATACTCCACTTATGCTCAGACACACACACCCACACATACTCCACTTATGCTCAGACACACACACACCCACACTAAAACACTCACACACACAAACATGCTCAGACACTCAACAGGTTTCCTCCTGCTCATACATACACTATAGAACCAAGGCCTCTCTCAGCAGCCCTGACCCTCCACTTCTTCAGCGGGGCAGGTTAGGAGCGGCCTGGTGGCTTGTTTTTTCCTTCTGATCACCTAGCATGTGGTCCTGCAGTTCATCCTGACCTTGCAGCTCTGCAACTCTTTGCAGGATGGGAACTGCCGCATGGCCCTAGGGCTCCTCTTCTTTCCCGCGCAGCAGGTTGGGAACCCCACGTGGCCCTAGGGCTCCTCTTGTTCACCGCACGGTGCTACGGCTCCGTCTCTGCTTTATCATGCGGCCCTGCAAATCTCTCATCTTTGCCACATGGCGGGTTGCAAACCGCCACACTGCCCTAGGGTTTTTCTTCACCATACAGTGAAGAAGAGGAGAAGCCATAGGCCACACAGTCCTCCACTGCCACTCATCTTCACTGCATGGCGTGTTCCTCCTCTTCTCCACTACAACCTCATTTTCCTTGCAGGGTGGCAGCGCCAGCAGCTAACTCAACTTGGTTTCGGTTCTGAGGCTGCCGCCCTGTGCAAGTGCACGACTTGCACAGTGGGTTGTGCTGGCTTTGCCCATCGCAACTATTCAGACTCATTCTCTTTTCTCTCCCATAGTGCATGCTTTCCAAGTCCAACTTTTCCTCCCTCTCTACTGTCACTTCTGTGCAGTTCAAAGTAAACAAAAAACACATGGAGGTACATATTCAAAAGCATTTAGCTGGCTAACTTGGAAGTTAGCCAGCTAAATTAGGGGAGCGGGAGAAGAGAGAGCGAGAGAAAGAGAGAGAATGAACTTCTGTCAAAAAAAAATTCAACATGTTACTATTTATACCACTATAAGAGGGGGCACTTTTAACTTGGTGTGGAGTTTGGGGTGTGTGTTTTTATATACACAGTAGGAGATACAAACAGCAAAGTTGATATCACTGAAGATTTTCTGCTGTTTGAATTGAGGAAAGATACAAGAGGAGTTGATTTGTAGAATGCACTCTCTATCTGAAGCTATGCATATAAATTGTTAAAATAAATAAATAAAACTACATAAAGGTGGCATAGCAATGACAGCATCACTGGGTGGGGCTGATGGTTTGCCAGTCCATCCTTTTGTTTTTTACTTCCTCCCTCTCTTTCCTTCTCTCCATCCATTGAGAATATGATGGCAGATAAAACTGTAAAGCCTATCTTGGCTTTGTGCTGCAATATCATACTTTTCAGCAAAGGTCCATATTCAGACTTTGGAGGTATATTCAATAGTAAAACCAGAGAGAGACACAGAGCGAGAGAGAGAAAAAAAACCTCTGTAGAAAAATCAACATGTCACTCTCTATTTACACTACTGCAAGAGGAGTCACTTTTAACTCAGTATGGGGTACGAACAGTATGGGGTACGAACACTTTTAACCACAGTAGGAGGTACGAACAGCAAAGTTGACATAACTGAAGATTTTCTGCTGTTTGGATTGATGAAAGGTACAAGAGGAGTTGATTTGTACTCTCTACAAGTGCATTGTACAACCCCCCCCCCCCCCAAACCTACCTCACCACCCCCAAACCCCTCACCGAATTAAAAGTACCCCCTCTTACAGTGGTATAAATAGAGAGTGACCTTGCTTTTTCTAAAAGTTCTCTCTGTCGTTCTCTCACTCTCTCTCTCATAGTAACTTCATTGTGTATCATCTGGTCTTTGTACTTTTTGAAAGAGTAAACAACTGATAAATTTTTACTCATTCTACCTCATTCATTATTTTATAGACCTCTATCATATCTCTTCTCATCTATCTCTTCTGGCTGAAGAGTCCTAAACTCTTTAGACTTTCCTCATAGGGGACTTGTTCCATCCTCTTTATCATTTTGGTTGCCGTTCTCTTTACCTTTTCTAATTCTGCTGTATCTTTTTTGAGATGTGATGAGCAGAACTGAACACAATATTCAAGATGAGGTTGCACCATGGAGCGATTCAGAGGCATTATTGTATTCTCTGTTTTATTCTCCATTTCTTTCCTAATAATTCCTAGCATTCTGTTTGCTTTCTTGCTGCTGTTGCACACTGAGCAGAAGATTTCAATGTATTATCAACGACGATGCCTAGATCCTTTTTCTAAATGGTGGCTCCTAATGTGGATCCTTGCATTGTTTAGATATAATTTGGGTTACTCTTCCCCAAGTGCATCACTTTGCACTTGTCCACATTACATTTTATTTGCCTTTTGTAAACTTCTGTTGCTATGGTGATTGAGAGTCCAGATAGTAAATGTTGGCCAGTTTTTTTTTCAAGATTATGTTGGGGACTTGTGGAAAGAACTTGGATACAAATCATTGGTCCATAGGGCTGCAGTGAATACAGTACAGGGGGAGCAATATGATAATTATGCTTCTAAGAATATTTCACCTATTTTTCTTTTTGATTTAAAAATTATTTTGGGGAAAATCAGGTCCACTTATTGTGCCTTGCACCCTTATCCTGCTAAATTGCTCAGAGATTTTCCCAAGGATTATTTTATTTAGGTGAAAGAAATTGTTAATGCTTCCTTAAGTGAGGAAAAGATGCCTGAGTGTTTGAAATCTTCTATTGTAACTCCTGTTTTTAAGAAGTCCACTTTAGAACCCCCATCTGGCAGAAAATGTCTCCCTATTTCTTCTTTGACATTCTTATTAAAAAATTATTGAGTGTAGTGATAGGTTAGCTCAGCTCTTTTTGGAGATTTTGGCAGGCCTGGATAGTTTTCAATCAACCTGCATTACAGAGACCTTATTGGTCTCCATACTGGACAATGCCCTGCAGATGGTTGATCAGCTTTGAGGGTGTGTCTGGATTTGTCTGGTGGTTTTCATCTGGTGGGTTATGGTACTCTGCTAAAAAAAAAAAAAAAAAAAAAAGAGAGATATGATCTGCTGGATCTGAAAATGAAGGTTGGCAGCTGGATTTCTTTGTTTTTGTTACAGAGGACCCAAATAGTTTGTTTTGGTGATGGTTTTTCTGCACCAAAGGAGTGCCTCAGGCTTCATCTCACTCCCCATTGTTTTTATAGTATCCATTGCAGACTGGCTGTTGGTAAATAAGCTGATTTTGGATGGATGTTAAAAGGAAGTGTTAAGAGTGGGTGGCTCTGACTCAACTCTGTTTCAAACTCTTCCAAGGTTGGGAGATGGAGGGGTACGGAGATAGAGCCTGGTCAGGAGCTAAAATATCTAGGAGGTCATTTAGATTTTGCCCTTGGGCTGGAATCTCACATTTCAACTGCGGCTCATAAGACATATTTTAGCCTGTATGTAGTCAGACATCTGCACGCTTTCCTGGATACTAACACCATTTAATTCTGTGATGCACTCGCTTGTGACCTCGCAGTTGGATGACTGCAATGTGCTGTGAGTGGCTCTTCCAGCTAAGAGTATTCACAAATTCCAGCAAATGCAAAATATTGTGGCACAGTCAGTTACTGAAAGTTCTCGATGGGCGGCCCAATACTTTATCAAGCACATTGGCTTCCAAGCCATGTTAATCTTTCATGGCTAGTATAGGCCCTTCATATCTGGTGAATAAATTAACATGGTATGTGCCGGGTTGAGAACTGTGCTGAAGTCAGGGCACACTTTTAAAGATACCAACAGAGCAGGACATAGACCAAAAGGTGAATTTTCAAAGCTTTACTTGTATAGAAAAGGCCATAAATGCATATATGTGGCCCAATTTTATATATTGTGTATTTAAAAAAGGGGTCATGTATGTTTGTATATGCATGTTCACATGCAAAATATACATGCAAAAAAGAGGCATGATGGGGCATGTCAGGGCAGGGTTAGCAATATGCACATAGGGGCAGATTTTAAAACATACGCGTGTGGCCTACATTTGTGCGCGCTACCTGGCGCACACAAATGTACGCCTGATTTTATTATATGCGCACGCAGCTGCGCGCATGTTATAAAATCAGGGGTTGGTGCATGCAAGGGTGGGCACACTAGTGCAACTTGCGTGTGCTGAGCCCTCGGGGAGACCAGGTGGCTTTCCCCGTTGCCTCCGAGGCCGCTCCGAAATCGGAGCGGCCTCGGAGGGAACTTTCCTTTCCCTCCCTACATTCCCCTCCCTTCCCCTACCTGTCCCACCCCCCAGACTGAAATCCCTTCTTACCTTTGTTGTGGAAGTTACGCCTGCCAGACAGCACCTTGAATACTGTGTACAATTCTGGTCGCCGCATCTCAAAAAAGATATAATTGCGATGGAGAAGGTACAGAGAAGGGCGACCAAAATGATAAAGGGGATGGAACAGCTCTCTTATGAGCAAAGGCTGAAGAGGTTAGGGCTGTTCAGCTTGGAGAAGAGACGGCTGAGGGGGGATATGATAGAGGTCTTTAAGATCATGAGAGGTCTTGAACGAGTAGATGTGACTCGGTTATTTACACTTTGGAATAATAGAAGGACTAGGGGCATTCCATGAAGTTAGCAAGTAGCACATTTAAGACTAATCGGAGAAAATTCTTTTTCACTCAACACACAATAAAGCTCTGGAATTTGTTGCCAGAGGATGTGTTTAGTGCAGTTAGTGTAGCTGGGTTCAAAAAAAGTTTGGATAAGTTCTTGGAGGAGAAGTCCATTAACGGCTTTAATCAAGTTTAATTAGAGAATAGCCACTGCTATTAATTGCATCAGTAGCATGGGATCTTCTTAGTGTTTGGGTAATTGCCAGGTTCTTGTGGCCTGGTGTGGCCTCTGTTGGAAACAGATGGTGGGCTTGATGGACCCTTGGTCTGACCCAGCATGGCAATTTCGTATGTTCTTATGTTCAAAGTGGCCCCTAACCCCTACACTTATACCTAAACATCACCTCCAGTAACTAGGTGAGCCTTCTATAGAGGTATACATACCTAACTACTAGAAGGCCTTATAGCTAGGTGCTCTCTCTCTCTCACAAGTTTGCAATTTTCAAAGCCAGCCCACTTGGCCAGAAATCCTGCCCTAAACTCCACCCCTTTTCTAAATTTGCATTGCACCATGTGTTATGGGGCTTTTTGCATGCAAAAAGCCCATAATGCAGCTTGGAAAATAACTGTTTTGCACTAAGTGCCAGGATTGTTGTATTTCCTACATAGAACCACTGGAGGGGGACCATGTTTAAGCTCCTGGACAGCCAGCCTAGCTATTGGGGCTCTCCTACAACCACTGGGGGAGGGGGAGAGAGAGAGAGAACACCTAGCCATACTGCCCTCTCACTAGATAGATATTTATATCTCTATGGGAGGCCCACCTAGTAACTCGAGGTGAGGTTTAGTATTAGTGTATGGGTTAGGGGCCACTTTGACATTCAAATTGAGACGTATGAACAGAACAGTGCTCTCTTGTGAAGATTTGATGACCTTCGGAGTGAGGAAACTCACCCAAAGATGAGATTTGTGCAATGTTCTCTCAACCTAGATTGATGGACTCTCTACCTGGGTAACATCAAGCTAGATTGAGAGAACATTGCACAAGTCTCATCTTTGGGTGAGTTTCGTCTCTCCGTAGGTCATCAAATCTTCACAAGAGACCACTGTTCTATTCGTACGTCTCACTTTGAATGTCAAAGTGGCCCCTAACCCCTACACTAATACCTAAACCTCATCTCGAGTGACTAGGCGGGCCTCCCATAGAGATATAAATACCTATCTAGTGTGAGTGCATTATGGCCTCTCTCTCTCTCACACACACCCAGTAGTGGTAGGAGGGCCCTGATAGCTGGCTCTCCAGGAGCTTAAAACATTATGATGTGTGATAAAGCCCTATCACACAGCTTTATGCAAATGAAAAAGGTGTAGTTAAAGCCATGCAATACAGCTTCACAGAACTGTGAGCCTTGGCCAAAATATCCTTCCCTTTTTCTCATTTGCATCACACCAAACATTATGGTGCTTTCACACACATTATTGGAATTTCACATGCATTAAAGGCATTTTTTTTTTGCATGCAAAAATGCCATATAGCACTTTGATAAATGACCCCCTTAGCTGGATAATGGTCATCCACCTTGGAATGGCTTCAGACCACTATATAATAATTTTTAGCTGAATAACAAGCTATTAGGCCAATTAGGGTATGTCAAGGGTGGTCAAAATGGCAGGATTTTTTAACATGCTTAATATGGACTTCTCAGAGAAGAGGAGAGGAGAAAGGTGTGGGGGGGGGGGGGGGGGAAGAATGAAGGTGAGTAAAACTGATGAAGAGAGAACCGAAGCTGAGAAGAAAAAAAGGTTAGTTTAAAAAAAAAAAGAACATATTCAGAAAACGGCTGCTTCTTTTTTTTTTTTAAGGAAAATATTTTGTGTATATTAAAGATTAATATTCATTTGCATATAGTTTATCTGTCATAAACCATGACAAATACTTTTCTAACCCTTCCCACAAAATCTGCCACAATGAAAACATAAAAGCCTTGTATAGGACTGTCTTAATAGCCCACCCCTGATCAAGGAATGCACGTAGATCTTTCAAAGAGATTGAGTGCAGTGATATATAGAGTGCACAAGAAGAAGCTTTAAGCAAACAAACTTATGTAACCACTGGGGATGAGTTCTATACAATACAGAAAAACAAACTTTTGCAGCAGCTACCTTTCTTTACTGCGATGCGCTTCGTTAGTTTAATGAATCAATAAGTTCTATGCAGGAAGCATGATTTACACAGCATGCCCTATTATGGCAGACTCTGTTCGGTTATATATTAAACATGTTCCCTTTCATGTTAGGATCCTTGTAAAAGAGCAAATAATAGACTCACTTCCCCTTGTTGTCGAGGCGTATTGTTCCCTAAAGCTAAAACATTTCCAGCATAGATAGGAGAAACCACTTTTGACTGACAGCGCCTTGGTTAGAGTCTCCTTTGCCGCTGTGCAGAAAAGCCTGGTGACGCACACTGTGCTGATGTGCTGGGAGTTGGCATGTGATTGGCAGGCTAAGGCTTTGGAGACTGTAAAAGATGAAGCATGCACAGCAAGCATAAATGTGCAGTGTTTATGCAACACTGCAGAGAGCAGAAGCTTGCAGTTAACCCTTTCACGGCACGGCTTTCTCCATTCTGGAAAAGCACAGATATCCCTGGTATTTACAGGGACACCTTTGCATTTACCAGGAAATAATAAAAGATCGGTGTGTATTCAATGGTATGCATTTTCCAAATTTTTTCCTCTGGGTTTGGTAAATGTGTGGGGGGTATGTAGTGAGATGAATTTAGGTTTTGTCACCTTACGACCTTCCCTCCCCCACCACACACACACACACACACACACACACTTTTCTGCAACGCTCAGAAAGCCCAGAGCAAGAGCCCGTGGTAGTGACTTAGCATCCCCAGCCCTTGTATCACAGCCTCCACCTTGCAGTGAAAGCCACCAAGGAGGCAGAGAGGTCGATACTATCAGAAGCCTCCCTGCCCCCGAACAGACTGCTGGGGCTATGAAACTCTGCTACCTTCAATAGGATGCATATATGGGCTAGGGCAGGCAACCAGGAGACACGCTGCAACACTTTTATTTATTTATTTATTTTATATACCGACGTTCGATCGAGATATCACATCGGTTTCCAGATAACTAAAAGAATAGGGTAGGAACAGCCCTATTTTACATTATAACATTGTAATAAATATAATAAATTATAACATTGTAATAAAATATAACGAATTATAACAGAAATAACAGGATTACATGGAACATTTGATATAGTATATAACATATGTACATAAATGACTTGTTGATGAGGATATTTTAAGGTTAAGGTTGGCAAGGAGGGTTGAAAGGGGGGAGGGGGGGGATAGGTGGGAGGATGGTGGTGCAAGGGAGGGAAGAAGGTGATGCGAGATGCTTGTGTAGGGGACTTTGTGACCTTCAGAACTTTGCTGCCCCAAGAATGTTTGCCGCCGTAGTCCTGGATGCACAGGACTATTCTGAATAGTCTGTACATGACCTTCATGTTGTGCCTTGGGCTTTATGCTTCAAAAATGATCGTCGGGACGTCTTTGCTTTGTGAGTCACATGTACTTGGCCCTCTGCGAGCCTGCAAGGAATTACAGTGGATGAGTCATACATAAGGTAGTCTGAGCACTGATGGATGCCTCCCAGTGGGCTCATCGAAACTGCGTTTGCCACAGTTCGTGCCTAGCAAGTAGCATTGGCTTATGCTTTTGGAATTAGATTACCGAATCATATGTCTTTGCATAGCTTTAATCTGCAAAAAATTGAGAAATTTTGTGAATTAAAAATTTAAGCCAGGATTAATTCAAGTGTAACTAAAGGAATGTAAGACCAACAGGGAGCAACTGTAGTAGCTTTGGTGCACAGGCTGAAAACAAACCTTTCAAAGTTCCAGTTATCACTTTGGCTGATGGAAGAATAGTTGAACCTCTATGAAGACTGCTACCCGATGTGAAAAAGGAATCACTTCATAATGATTACAGCCCCATTTGAACCATGATCTGAAAAAAAATAAAATAAATTAGTTTCCCATTTGGGGGAACATGATAGCATGTCCAGCCTGGTGTCATAAACTCTAGTCCGAAAATCACAGACACAGGGCAGGAGGGAGGCCCCATGGCTCCAGATATCTTAGCTAAGGGACAGGCAGGCTGCCTGGAAGAGGACACTTGCATATTAAGAAGTAGGAAGGGGGACTGGAAGAGTGCTGGAGGGGAGCAGGGGTGAGGTCCACCCGGAGGGGGGGAGAGAAGTGAATGCTGGATTTAGGATGGGCAAAATCGTGGGAGAGTGCTGGAGTTGGGCTACTTTCACAGCTGAATTTTTAATGGGTTTTTGGTAAATTGTAATATAATGAGCATTAGCAAGTATCCTTTACACAGATATACACACCTTGAAATAACCAGACATTGTTGTAACACTGATAAAAATCTTGTAGACATTTTATTACGTAACTTTCCCAAGTTGCAATCTAAATTAAGATTACTGACAGAGTATGGATGATATCCATTATGGGGGGAAATTATCAGTAGCCGATGTTTCTGCAAAGTATGTGGATACCTATGTAACCATGAACCTTGCAGTTCATGTTCATGTCGTTTTTAATATGATCCCTGTTTTGTTTCTCCTTGTCAAGTGTTGCTTTTATAATCGTGTTCTGGCTTGCATTGTTGAAAGAGCAGAATATAAATCATTTGAAATGGCTGTGGGTGAAGTCGGGCCCTGTTTATCGTCCGTTCTTAATATTGTGTTGGTAGATATTGGGATCAGTAAGAGATCCCCTATGGATCAGGCTAAGTCTCTGGGTGTAAAACTCAGCTCGACCTCATCTTTGGAGAGTCATGTCTCCCAAGTAATAAAAGTTTTTTTTTTTTTTTTATAAGCTTCAGCAAGTGCGGCATCTTCATCCATTTTTAGACTTTGGCTCTTTTAGGATTGTGGTTCAAGCATACGTTCAGTCACACCTGGACAATTGTAATGGTCTGCTTATTGATCTTCTTTTGTGGCTAGTGCGTAGCCTCCAGGTGCTTCAGAAGGTTGCAAGAAGAGTGATCTGGGGTTGCCCTTGGAGATTGTCAGCTCGTCTTTTGCTACATCATATTAGGGATGTGAATCGTTTTAGGACGATTAAAATTATCGTCCGATAATTTTAATATCGTCTTAAACCGTTATGGAACACAATACAATAGAGATTCTAACGATTTATCGTTATAAATCGTTAGAATCGTGAGCCGGCACACTAAAACCCCCTAAAACCCACCCCCGACCCTTTAAATTAAATCCCCCACCCTCCCGAACCCCCCCCAAATGACTTAAATAACCTGCGGGTCCAGCGGCGGTCCGGAACGGCAGCGGTCCGGAACGGGCTCCTGCTACTGAATCTTGTTGTCTTCAGCCGGCGCCATTTTCCAAAATGGCGCCGAAAAATGGCGGCGGCCATAGACGAACACGATTGGACGGCAGGAGGTCCTTCCGGACCCCCGCTGGACTTTTGGCAAGTCTTGTGGGGGTCAGGAGGCCCCTCCTAAGCTGACCAAAAGTTCCTGGAGGTCCAGCGGGGGTCAGGGAGCGATTTCCCGCCGCGAATCGTTTTCGTACGGAAAATGGCGCCGGCAGGAGATCGACTGCAGGAGGTCGTTCAGCGAGGCGCCGGAACCCTCGCTGAACGACCTCCTGCAGTCGATCTCCTGCCGGCGCCATTTTCCGTACGAAAACGATTCGCGGCGGGAAATCGCTCCCTGACCCCCGCTGGACCTCCAGGAACTTTTGGCCAGCTTGGGGGGGCCTCCTGACCCCCACAAGACTTGCCAAAAGTCCAGCGGGGGTCCGGAAGGACCTCCTGCCGTCCAATCATGTTCGTCTATGGCCGCCGCCATTTTTCGGCGCCATTTTGGAAAATGGCGCCGGCTGAAGACAACAAGATTCAGTAGCAGGAGCCCGTTCCGGACCGCTGCCGTTCCGGACCGCCGCTGGACCCGAAGGTTATTTAAGTCATTTGGGGGGGTTCGGGAGGGGGGGGATTTAATTTAAAGGGTCGGGGGTGGGTTTTAGGGGGTTTTAATGTGCCGGTTTTGCGATTTTACGTTTTTTCAATTTTTCACGATTTTTCACGATTTTTCACGATATTTTACCCCCCCAAACGGCAACAATACGATTCCCTCCCCCTCCCAGCCGAAATCGATCGTTAAGACGATCGAGGACACGATTCACATCTCTAATATGCATTGGCTGCCGATGACATGTAGGAACCAGTCTAAAATGTTATCTTTTGTACATAATGTGATGAAAGGCTATGGACCCCCTCTATTTAAAAGATAAACTGTGCTGGTATGTTCCTGGCAGAATGCTATCCTGACTCAGAGGAAGGTGAGAAAGGCTACATTTGCAATAATTGTTTTCTTAGACTGCTCCACATCTATGGAAAAAACACCCTCTTGACATCAGGACTGAGCTAAATTACCAGACTTTTAGGTGCGGCAGTTGCTACTTCCCTGGACAGAAGGCTTGGGGGTAGCTTGCATGGTGTGACAGTTGCTACTACCCTTAACATTTATTTTTTTAAATAAAAATAAAACATTTTTTTTAAATCTTGCTGAGTAGACTAGATCGACCTTTTTGGTCTTTATTGCCATCATTCATTTAGTTACTATGTTACATGGCTCTATCAGTCTGTAAACTAATTGAGTCTGGGTTATAACTGCTGGTTATGTATTATTATTCCTTTTATTGAGGTTTTTAGTACTTTTTAATGTGAATGTTTATTTGTATTGCTGGATTTGTACTTTTTATTAGTATACTTCTTTGGGGGGCCAACTTTGGTCAGATAAGTAGAATAACAATTTTATAAATAAATAAATAAAACTCACCTATTTTGTATCTGCTATTTCTGTGGGAGGTGGAATGGGAGCAAAACACCATGTGGAGATATGAAAATTCAATTCTATGTGTATTGTTTCCTCCTCTACCCCAATCACATCCCTTGGGAACACCTCTTTTTAATTCAGCTAAAAGAACAAGTGTTATGAAAGCACACATGCACTTTTACCCACTGTCAGAGGTACAATTTTCACCCAGGGGAATCTGCTCAGGTAACTGTTAAGTTATCTGGTTAAGTCCCTTTGAAAAATGCCCTCTATTAATATAGGAATAATAATGGTCCTTGGGAGGTAAGCACAGAGAGAAAAGGTCCCCTGTGAAGGACTTTTACCTGGAGACACCTTCCCCACAGATGAACACCACTTAGCCTGGTTGGTTGGTCATGGTAGAGACCATAGCTGAAGCCAGATCTTTTCAGAAAAAAAACCCCCCATTAACTTTCGATGGAAGGGAAATTCCCAATGTCATGCAGAACCACTGGAAATCTTTTCATAACTGGAGTAGAAATCAGCTCCTTGTGCAGCAGAATACAACTGTTAACAATTGCAAGAAGAGAGGGCTGAAGAATTTAATTTAAATGATCTCACTGTTCCTCCGAGCTTACTTTGGGAACGTAACCTGTATTTATTTCAAATTGTTCTCAAGTCTTTACAATACAAATCAATACAGCAATCAGTAACAAACATTTCTCCATATGTAGCAATAAAATAATCAGCAGAGGGTATTCCTCCATGTATATAGCCATAAAACATCAGTAAAGTCATTTCAATAACTTAACCAGCGATGAGAAAGGGATTGTTGGGGGGGGGGGGGGTCATTTAATACATTTTGCCTAGAAACACCATGAACTGCAATCTCCAGATGACTTATAAGCTTTTCCTCAAAAGAAAACGAGGCTATATTCAAAATGTAAAGTCCAAATATCCTAATACCCTTTTCATTCAGACCAGGGTAAAAGAGAAAAACTTGATACATCCAAATGTCCAGCAGCCTCAAGGGAAAGCTAGGTTTTATTTACACCGAGATATTTCTGCTCTGTTGATTTGGCATATTCTAACTTAAATGCTATGCTGAATAAATAATAATAATAGAAGCAAACCAGCTCTTCAACTAGTACCAAGTCGTTTCATGTAAAGTCACTAAATCACCACTCCAGTGACTGCAGCACTTCGAAAAGCATTTTATGAGTGGGAGGCAAGTAGTACCCCTTGACTTAAAAATAAGAATAATTTAGCCTGCAGGTTTGAAAATAACATTATACAGTCATGCATCATCCTACTTTAG
The DNA here is from genome assembly GCF_901001135.1 of Rhinatrema bivittatum. Classification (NCBI taxonomy): domain Eukaryota; kingdom Metazoa; phylum Chordata; class Amphibia; order Gymnophiona; family Rhinatrematidae; genus Rhinatrema; species Rhinatrema bivittatum. The sequence goes on from NC_042615.1 coordinate 195,623,067, forward strand.
CCATGGCAAGCATTTTGTAATAATTCTATTTCTTTTTTTTCTTTGCAATTTTATCAGATATACTGAAGATAATTTTAAGCAGTATCAGCTACATTTACAGAATTTTATGGTTGAAAAGAAAATATATACAAAACGAAGGGAAACTTTCATGCACTGATCTCAAGTCCAACAAAATATAGGAGGAAAAGATGGTACAGATGGGCAGACTGAAGTTACTCGTCTTTTTAGATCAGTAGTTCCCAAGCCTGTCCTGCAGTCAGGTTTTCAGGATAGCCACAATGAATATGCATGATATAAAATTTGCATGCACTGTCTCCATAGCATGCAGCTTTTATCTCATGCATATTCATTGTGGCTATCCTGAAAACCTGACCGGCTGGGGGCCCCCAGGACAGGTTTGGGAACCACTGCTCTACAGGGGCAAGGGTGACTGCTGAAGTTGGTGGTGCACCAGAAAATTTGCTGTTGCTATGTGGCTAAATAAAAAACTACACACACACACACACACACACACATCACACACACAATTACACCTGCTATTTAGCACATTACAACTCAACATGAAAAAAATCTATTCAAATTCTGGTGACACCTCAGCAACAAGACTCCCTCCACTGCTAAACATTTTGTGAAGTAACATTTTGTGAAGTAAACATTTTGCAAGAAAAGAGATGCTTAGAACCTTTCCATACCATGCAATCACAGCACTGACTCTCAGGACTCAAGTAACAGCAACCTTATGAAAAAGCAGCAATGCAAATACTACACCTGGCCCCAGAACCTTAATACACCACCTACCAGTGGCGTAGCCACGGGTGGGCCTGGGTGGGCAGGTGCCCACCCAACTTAGACCCAGGCCCACCCAACTGGCACCGGAACTGCAAGGCTGTCGCGGGATCCCCGCGACAGCGAACAAGAGAACCCAGGCCTTGCGCACCATCACGGCACACATGGGGAAGCGCTGCTGCTGCCGTACGGCCAACCGGTCTTCCTGTTGAGGGGGGGAGCGGAAGCGCCGCGCGCAGCTTCCGCTTCCTCCCCCCAATGCAGGAAGATCAGCTGCCTCTCCTGCTGCCACCCGTTCTCCTGCTATCTTCGGACCAAACGGCCCGCCGAACTTCCTGTTTGGGGGAGCGGAAGCGCCGCGCACAGATTCCGCTTTCTCCCCCAAAGCAGGAAGATCAGCTGCCTCTCCTGCTGCCACCGGCCTCCTGCTATCTTCGGGCGTCGGGCCGTACTGCCCGCCGATCTTCCTGCTGGGGGGGGGGGGGGGAGGGAGGGAGGAAGCGGACGTTGTGCGCTGCGCTTCCGCTCCCCCCCACCCCCGACAGGAAGTTCGGCGGGCAGTACAGCCCGACGCCCGAAGATAGCAGGAGGCCGGCGGCAGCAGGAGAGGCAGCTGATCTTCCTGCTCTGGGGGAGAAAGCAGAAGCTGTGCACGTGCTTGAATGTGTATGTGTGGATGAGAATGGGAGTGTGTGTGGGTGAAAACTGGAGCCTGGGTGTGTATGTGGGTGAGAATGGAAGCTTGAATATGTGGGTGAATGGGAGCTTGAATGTGTGTATGTGTGGTTGAGAATGGGAGCCTGGGTTGGTGGGTGAGAATGGGAGCTTGAATGTGTGTATATATGGGTGAGAATGAGAGCCTGGGTTTGTGTGGGTGGGTGAGAATGGAAGCTTGAATATGTGGATAAGAATGGGTGCTTGAATGTGTGTATGTGTGGGTGAGAATAGTACCTTAAATGTGTATATGTATGGATGAGAATGGGAGCTTGAATATGTGTGGGTGAGAATGGGAGCATGGGTTTGTGGGTGAGAATGGGAATCTGGGTTTATGTGTGTGGGTGAGAATGGGTGCCTGGATGTGCGTCTGTGTGTGCATAAGAATATAAGCCTGGGGAGGGGTGAGAAAGTGTGAACTTGAATGTGAGCTTGTGGGGGGGGGGGGGAAGAGCATATGAGAGTGACAGCTTGAGTGTGTGAGAGGGAGTCTGTGAGAGAAAGCGTGTATGTGTGTGTGTGTGTGGAAGGGAAGAAGACAGTAATAGAAGAAAGACACTGAAAAGGAATTAGGAAATGAGCTATAAGGGAAAAAATGGGAAAAAGAGACCAGGACCAACTGATTAGAAAAATACAAAGATCAGACAACAAAGGTAAAAATATATATCTATATTTTGAGATGTTAGCAATTTAAATATAAGCAACACAACCGCTCTCTCAAAATTTATGGACAGGTAGGAGCCGTGTATAAAATCGTAATAATAAGAAGGCTAAAGTACCACAAATCACCGTGAATTATGTTTGTATCATTAAGTAAACCTCATACTTAGGCGTAGATGTGAATGCTATGCTGCATAATTTGGCATTATTTATCAGTAAAAAAACAACTAGTAGACCTGCATGCCTACAGCCCACCCATGTTAACCTTGTGCCCACCCAAAAAATCAATTCTGGCTACGCCACTGCCACCTACTGGAGTAACAGAACAAGCTGGACTGCTACAAATCCCTACAGAGAAAGTACACGCTAGCAGCAGTATTGCACCTCAGTCACACACACAGGCAGAACACAGACCGACCCTTACCTAATACACGGGCCGATACAGTAAAAATCGCAAGAGAGCAGGCAAGCACCCGCTCTCCCGGCGCGCGCACAGGCCACTCTCCTGTGCACGCGATTCAGTAAATTAATTTATTTAAATTAGGACCCGAGGTAAAAAGAGGCGCTAGGGACACTAGCGCGTCCCTAGCGCCTCTTTTTGGACAGGAGCGGCGGCTGTCAGCGAGTTTGACAGCCGACGCTCAATTTTGACGGCGTCGGTTCTCAAACCCGCTGACAGCCATGGGTTCGGAAACTGGACGCCGGCAAAATTGAGCGTCCGGTTTTCAAGCCGCGGGCCCATTTAAAATTTTTTTTTTTATTTTTAACTATTTGTAACTTTTGGGACCTCCAACTTTTCTGTACACTTTCCCGGCGTCGAGAGGAATTAACGCCTACCTTTGGGTAGGTGCTAATTTCTGAAAGTAAAATGTGCGGCTTGGCTGCACATTTTACTTTCTGAATCGCGCGGGCATAACTAATAGGGCCATCGACATACATTTGCATGTTGTGGGCGCTATTAGTTTCGGGAGGGTTGGACGTGCGTTTTCGGCAGCTATTACCCCTTACTGAATAAGGGGTAAAGCTAGCATGTCGAAAACGCGTGTCCAAATGCGGGTTAACAGTGTGCTCCGCCGGAGCGCACTGTACTGTATCGGCCTGACAGAAATAAGGGACTATAAATTAGAAATAGATTATGCTGCGCCAGGGATTGTACTTTCTTGGTAGCAGCCCCGATCCTGTGAAATGTCCTGCCAGAGGCTCTTCGACTGGCCGAAGGCCTAAAAACTTTTAAAACGCTGTTTAAAACTTGGCTGTTCAAGGAGGCATATGACTAGACATCAGGGGGTAGATTTTTAAAGGGGTACGCGCGTAAGATACGCGCGTACCCCCCGAAAACCTACCCCAAACCCCCCCTGCGCGCACCTAGCCTATTTTGCATAGGCTTGGCGGGGCGCACAAGTCCCGGGATGTGTGTAAGTCCTGGGGCTTTGCAAAGGGGGCGTGTCGGAGGCGTGTCGGGTGGGCGGCACGAATTTCGGGGCGGGGCGGAAGACATGTCGGGATCATGATGCCGGCCCGGGGCGTGGTCGAGGCCTCCGGACCAGCCCCCGGGTCACGTGATGGTGCGCCAGCAGCCCGCTAGCGTGCAGATTTACGCCTGCTTTCGGCAGGCGTAAATCTGCCAACAAAGGTAGGGGGGGGTTTAGATAGGGGTCGGTTAGGTAGGGGAAGGGAGGGAAGGTGAGGGGAGATGGAAGGAAAGTTCCTTCCGAGGCCACTCTGATTTCGGAGCGGTCTCGGAGGGAACAGGCAGCACACGCCGGGCTCAGCGTACGCAGGTTGCACAAATGTGCACCCCCTTGCGCGCGCCAACCCCGGATTTTATAAGATACGCGTGTATCTTATAAAATCCAGCATACTTTTGTTCGCGCCTGGTGCATGAACAAAAGTACGCGCGCGTAAATTTATAAAATCTACTCCCAGGAGTTTACCTGAACCACTTTTTCCTGTAAGTTTGATTGAACTGATCCTATTTTATGTATCTGTCATGACCGTGCTGTAACTTTTATGCTTGTTTTACTTGTACATCGCCTAGTGCTCTGTTTTAGGTGATTTATAAATCTAGATAAAGATAAAGAAATATGCGAACAAACCAAAATAAAAAGCCTGAGAAACCAGACTCTGAACAGTGGAATTCTAAAGAGCAAAATACAAAAATATAAGAAATACACATACCCAATGATGGGATATTCCAATCACTAAACCAATCACTAAATCCAATCACTAAACCAATCACTAAATCCAATCACTAAACCAAGCATTCTCCTAACTTCAGCTTTTATGTGTATTCCAACCTATGATCCCTTTCATTGGTAACCCCCAGAGAGCAATATTAAAAACCTAGCCTTATGCCCAACACCCGTTCTTAACTCCAGCCTACATTAGGCCCCATATCTTTTACCTTATGTTGTTAACCCCAATTATTTTTATCCAAGTTCAATCTACCTGTTTATTGTAAGACATCCTCTTGTCATGGTTATTGTTTAGAATGTAAACCGACTTGATTAGTAATTCTGTTACTGGAAAATCGGTATATAAAAGTGCTAAATAAAATAAATAAATAAAAAATAAATAAATACTCTTTTATTTTTTGTTTTACCTTTATTTTCTGATCTTTTATTTTCTAATCGGTTGGTCCCAGTCTCTTTTTTCAACGTTTTCCTTGTCAGTCTTTTCCTAATTCCTTCTCTAGAGTCACACATCTCTTTCTGTTTCTTCTCTCCCTCTCTCTCTCTTACACACACACACACACACACACAAACACACACACACACAGGCTCCCATTCTCACATACAAACAACCCAGGCTTTCAATCTTTTCATATACACAAGCTCCTATTCTTACACATTCACACCCAGGCTCCCATTCTTATGCTTGCACACACACACACACACACACACACACAGACACACACAAAACACCCAGGCTCCCAATCTCACAACTACACACCCAGACTCAGGCTCCCATTCTTACACACACACCTACTCAAACTCAGGTTCCCAGCCACAACTGTGCAAGAAAATGCCCAGAGGAGGAGGAAGGCTGTGGTACTGTGAAGAGCCTGCATGCCGCGAAGAAGAAGAAAGTGTATCATGGGAGCAAGGAGCAGGCCTTGTACATTTTCAGTTGTCCTAGCTCTTCCTATACATTCTCTTCTGTAAATGGAATTTTACCTCCCTCACCCTTATCTACGGTCTTATCAACCAGCAATGGTCCTTTCTCAAGCATCTTCTTTAATGAACACCAAACTGAAGTATTTATTTAATATTGCTGCCATTTCTTCATCTCTTTCTACATGGTGCTCCTCGTCATCTTTCACTTTCATTATACCACTTCGGACCTTCCTTCTTTCTCTGATATATCTGAAAAATGTTTTGTCACATTGCTTTACCTCTTGCCAATCCTTTCTTCTGCTTGACCTTTTGCTTTCCTGATTTCTTTCTTCATCTCCTTCACTTTTACCTGGTATTCTTCCCTGTGTTTCTCTTTTTGGGATCCTTTATACTTGCTGAACACTGTTCTTTTTGCTTTTATTTTTTCAGCCATCTCCTTTAAGAACCAAATTGTTTTTTTCTTCTTACTTTTGCTTACTTTTCTAACATAGAGATTTGTTGCCTCTGTGATAGCTCCTTTTAATTTTGTCCATTGTTGTTCCACCTCACCTATTTTCTCCTGGTCTTCCATTTCTTCCTCCAGATATGTCCCCATTTTGACAAAATCTGTATTTTTGAAATTCAAAACTCGGCTGATGATCATCACTGGTGCTCAGGTGGGCACCAACCTGGACATTAAAGACATTATCCCTCCCTCGTGGGCTCCACTACCATTTGTTTGAATAAAGCCCCTTGAAAAGCATCCACTATCTTTCTACTTCTCGTAGATTACAGAGAAGGGAACTCCAATCCATTTCCGACAGATTAAAATCTCCAACGAGCAACAATTCTCCCTTCTTTCCCACTTTTTGGATGCCTTCCATCAGATCTCTGTCCAGACCTCACCATTATAAATGGAAGCACCATCTTCTTTTTTTTAGGACATCCCATAATGCTTCTTCTCTTCCCCACATCCCTTCCATTTCAGCTGCTTGGATATTGTTTTTGACATAAAGAGTGCTCCTTTCCCTTTCCTGTCCTCTCTGTCCTTCCATAACAAGTTATAGTTCAGGATGGTCATATCCGAATCTTGAGACTCAGTAACAGCAAGAATGTCTGAGTCCACCTCCACCATTAAGGCCTGCATCTCTTGGATTTTATTGCACAAATTCTGAGCATTTATGGTCATAGCTTTCCAACTTTTTCCCCTTAGTTTGATGCCCTTCCTAGAACCTTTTTGCTTTTTTGAGCTAATTGACCTTATTTTCACCTCCCGCTTCCTGTATTGCTTTAACCTGCTATATTCAGTGGACCACCTAATATTCAGCACTCCACTGAATATCCCAGACAAGTTATCTGTCTAAAATTAGCCGGATAACTTGTCTGCTTCCCACGCTGCTGAGCATTGAACTCCCAGTCTCTACCCCACAGTGCTGGCTTCAGCCCCTTTGGTTTTTCCTCTCCAGTTTTATCTGTTTCACGGTAGCTGTAGACAGAGTGCCTGACCTTGCGCTGCTTCTCTGCTTTTTTTCCTTTCATGAGGTCGCACTCAGCCATGGATTACAGGGAGTCCCTCCTTGTTGAGTTTGCTATTGGAAGCGTCTGGCTGTGGCTTTATTTGTAAACCTGTAGTCTGAAGAACTGCCAAACCCTGCTTCCATTCCCAGCAGGGATGCATTTTCCTGTGAAGTCAGTCTGTTGCTGCTGACATCCGGTTTTTGTCACCTGATAACAACAAAGGCTGCAGCTTCTGAGCCATGCGCTTTTTTGCAGCTCGGAGTGCCCCTTAAAGAGACAGCAGCAGACATTTACACCAGTATATGAACACAAAATAAAATATTTTTCCCATGATTACAATATTTTACTCGAAGCAGAGGAAGAGGGAGAAGAGGCCTGTAGAGGCATGTGATACTGTGAGCTGAAAATCTTCCTCTTAAAAACTGTTCCCCACTTGTCAACTTTATGAAAGCCTGGAAGAGGTGAGGCCACTGTGAAGCCTCTGAGCACAGACTGACTCAGTCCCCACACTTACTGATTTCTTCTGATAGCTCCATCAGAACTGGAGTCCTGAGGCCTGCTGTGTACATTTGGTGGTTCCGGTCTGGGACAATCTTGATGTTGAGAGTCAGAACCAGGTATGTGCAGTGGGGTCCCCCGTGCCTCCCAGAGAAACAATTACTGTGAAGTAGAAAATAACTCAGCACTTGTCTGTGGTGGCATGCAAGGATACTTAACTTGGGAAACTGGAAGAGAAAAATAATAAACATTGAATAAACAGTGGCATGGTTCTATACATAGGGATTCTGCTGGTGTGAGTAGACACAGTAAGCAGGAAAAAGATGGAGACCCAGACTGACTAATACAAGTTACAATCTATCTAGGTAATACTCACAGCCCTACCTCTTCTTATGCAAGATCGGGTCACATATCTGGGGAATGTAACCCCTTGCTGTCTGGTTGAGAGAATAATCGTTCGCTTTTGGTCCTCCAACATTCAAGGGTTGGTGGGAATGAAGGTATCAGAGGTCCAGGGCAAGAGTAGGGGCAGGATCGGAGGAGGCAGCTAGCATGAGCTTTGCCACCTTCTGAATTTTGCCACTATAGACACAGGCCTACTGGGAGTGTGCATAAATCCAGGCCTGGGGAAATGGAGGGAGTTGTATGGATAATCTAGAAGCTGGAAGTAAAGTCAAGCAGATGTAGGGAGAAGTTTTGGGAAAGGGACAGATAGAGGTAGAAGGGGAAACTGAGGGAGGATGAAAAACTGTGGGAAAGACAGAGGGGGAGGGAACACAGAAGTGTATCTTAATTAAAATTCATGTATGTGAGCATGAGTGGGAGAGGAATAATCAGATCAGGGAAAATTCCAATTTGTGATTTGCAAAGTTAATAAGATTTGTTAGTTTATAGTTTGTACTTGCATATACGACAGATACTACTGTATTGTATTAAGCTACACCAACCCTCATTGATTTAAATAAAACATTTTCTGTCATATTAATATCTAAGAAATACAAGGGCAGCATAATCCCTCACACAGGGAAACAGGCATGTCACATGGAAACCAGCACTCAAATCATTCAAATCTCTGTATCTGAAAATATGCACTATCCCTTCTTTAGTGATCCAACAGGATCGATTTATAAATATGAACACAAAATATGTATTATGTTTTCATACCATAAAGTTGACAGAGAGGTGAATGGGAGGCCCTGCCCCTTGCACGGGTTTCCATGGTAACAGTAGGAGCGGGCAGGGCCTCTGGCACACAGCAGCTTACAAGTCCCTTGCTGAGTTTTCTTCACATTGTTACTGTTGATGCTGCTGCTGCCGGCCCCGTGGAAGAGGACAGCAGCAGCAATCTCTGGTGGCAAAGGGGACACAACATGGAAGGGCAAGGGATAGATCTTGGCAGGGGTGATCTAAGGGTCTAATGCCTTGTCGTACATTTTCTCTTTATTTACCAAACATAGGCTTAACTAGTTCCGTCATTTCCCACAATTACAGCTGAGCTATAATCCTATATATTGGTCATACAGCTTAACCAGTGGATACCAGTATGAAAACATAAAATAAAGCAGTCCTTCTTTACAACACCTTTAGAGCAAACCTGTGTTAATGCAAACTTAAGTTTTATCTAATCTTGTACAGTGTTTCCAATCAAATCCTGTTTTGTTTTGTTTTTAGCAGGTTTAATCCTCTTGCATATTAGCATCATGTTTTCAGTGGTGTTTGACATTGGAGTTTAATGCCCCATATTGTTCAAATTTTCACTTTCAAACAGTAGGCCAAGAGAGGATTGTCTTCAACTCATGGCTCTGACTCTGCTCTTGGATCTTAGCCAAAAGGCTGAGAATCATCAGCTCTTCATTCCATTATCTTTACCGCTGATGTGATATTTGGTCTTGGGAGACCTAATCAAATCTACTGTAACAGAAAATGTGATTTAATATAAGAGAAAAGGCAGAAAGGGTCACACAAAGCTAAATGCCCTGGATTTTTCGAATGCAAATTTTGTTAATCTAAGGGGGTACCTTAGTGTGTTTCCCAACCCTCTCCTGGAGGCACACCTAACCAGTCAGCTTTTCAGGATATCCTCAATGATTATGCATGAGATAGATTTGCATACCTTGGATACACAGGTATGCAAATCTATCTTATGCATATTCATTGTAGGCTAGATATGCCTCCAGGAGAGGCTTGGGAAACACTACCTTAGAGAAGCACTGACAGGGTAAGAGGGGAGAGATGTTCTAGTTGTCATGTCAGTAGAGTGGGATAAACCGAAAGGAGACATTTTCAAAGACAATAAATCTTTATGTGCGGAAAGTTTTTTGAAAAAGAAGGTAAAGGAAACAGGAAAAAAAGACCAGTATGGTTATCAATAGGGGTGGAAAAAGGTAAGTGCAATAATCTAGCATTGCAAGAAACAAGTGGTAACAGAGGAAGGGAGGAGTCAGAGAAGAGACAGGGAAAATATCTGTAAAGGCAGAGGGAAGAAAGAAAAGTAGTCAGGAGACAAAAGTACAAACAGAGGAGAAAATAGCCAAGGCAGTGAAATGGACTGCAAGGCTTATGCATTAATGAAAGGAGCATGGCCATAACTAGACATTTTTGTGCCTGGTGGAGAGTTAGAAATAAGCATTCCCTTTCCTCCAAATGTCCTGCCATAACTCACTAGTCCTCTATCAATAAATGCTGAACAGTGAGTGGACACTGGCTGAAGTCCACATAGTAATACCCCTTCCAGCGGGTATGCTTCCTAGATTAACAACCAGTTCAGTGATAGGCAATGAAGTGTGATGGGAACAGAATTGATGCCTAAGAAAAGAGGGCTGCTAAAAGATAGGGCAATATTCAAAAGCTAGGTGGCTAAATTTTGGAGTTATTTGCATAAAGCCAAGATCTGAATATTTCCCTCTGCCAACCACATAACTTATTTGCACAAAAGTTTTCCAGATAAAAAGGGTCATTGATGGAGGCGTCCAAAGAAGGTGGATACACTAGCCAGTGAACACTCATATTGAGCGCTCTCTGGCTAAAGCCATGCGCATAAGTCTGGTCAGAAAAATAGCTGTCCTAAAGTTAACCAGGTAAAGTTATGCTAAGCAGCAAACATACCTGAGTAAGTCCTGCTGAATATCCAGGGAAAGTTGTGCTCATAACTTTGCTTGCCGGCTCTCTGAATATTGACCTCAGAGTATCACAGAGATCTGTTCTGGGTGTATTTCTATTCAGCATCACCATATGCAGGCAATTACTAAACTGGAAACCCTAAGAGGCCAGACTCTGTATACAATACATTTCTTCCTATGCTGTAAAAAATACAAAGATATCAGAGATGCACATTTCCCAAAGCTGACAGTGAAAATAAAAAAATTTCCCACAAAAGAACGATCAGGAAAAATTCTTTACAATTCTGAAGGAAAGAGGAGAAACAGCAGCTGTAGCAACAAAATATGTGGTTAGCATTTTACTAGGCCAGAAATGAAACCTGACC